>NC_142440.1:143285000-143910000 GCF_059453495.1 Arachis ipaensis | reverse complement strand
TTAAAGAAAAGGTTGGATGAGACCAAGGGGCTATCGACTGATGAATTATGATCTGTACTTTGGTCGTATTGTATGACACCAGAATCTTCCACTAGATAAACACTTTTTGGGATAACTTATGGTGAAGAGGCTGTGATTCCTGTTGAAATTGGGGAACCAAGTCCTACGATGCTTCTCGGAAGCATAGATGATCGTGTTGCACTTGATGTCAAATCTCATAGATGAAGTGAGATTAATGACCACACTTTTATGAGGGTGGCGATTGATTAGAGTGGCTAAAAGGTATAACACTAAAGTAAAACTTAGAAGTCTTCAAGAGGGTGATTTAGTTTTGAGAAAAGCTGATGTTGGCACCTCGTCAAGTCAAGGAAAGCTATCACCAAATTGGAAAGGACCCTTTAGGATTAAGGAAGTCCTAGAAAAAGAAACATGCAAGATAGAAAACTTCAGTTTCAATAAAACTTGAATTAGTTTTATTTTTTATTCAATAAAGTCTTAGTTTCAATCCATATTGATATTGATGAGCGGATATTTTATACACTTTTTGACATCACTTTCATATAGTTTTTAGTGTGTTTTATTTAGTTTTTATTAAGTTTTTATAGGTTTTAGTGTTAAATTTATATTTTTGGATTCTACTATGAGTTTTTGTGTTTTTAGAAAATTTCAGGTATTTTCCGGCTAAAATTGAGGAGTTGGAGCAGAAGTTTGATTCAGAGACAGAGAAAGCACTGCAGATGCTGTCCAAATCTGACATGCTTGCACTCGAAAGAGCTTTTCTGGAGCTACAAAAGTCCAAATGGAGCACTTTCAATGGCTATGAAAATCTGACTTCCAGAGCTTTCCAGTAATATATAATAGTTGATACTTTGCTTCGGATTAAAAGGCTCAAAACTGGCGTCCAACGCCAGCTTCCTGCCCCCTTCCAGGCATCCAGCGCCCAAAGAGCATAGTCTAGCGTCCAAAGGCCCAGAGAGGACCCCCTAGCTCGTATTCCATGCACAAGAAGCCTCATAGCACATAGATCTCATTAAAGTGGGCCTCAAAAGTAGATTTTAGCACTAGATAGACTGTTTTACCTTAACTAGTCATCTGTTTAGTATTTAAGGGATCTTATTTATGTAATTCGGGGAGACTTTAGAACCTTTTACACCTCCCGCGGAGGGAGGTCTGCCATATTCACGTTTTTCCATTGTTTTTACCTTCAGTATATGTTTTTAAACCTCCTAGATTGAGGGGAGGAGCACTGTTGAGTCCTATGAATTAATAAAAGTACTATTGTTTCTTCTTCAATCCGTGTCTGATCTATCTCTAAGATGTATATTCCGATCTTCATCATGGTGAACAGGACGATCTGATAAATTGGCTCTGTTCATCACATTAAGATGAACGTGCCTGACAAACACCCGCGTCTACTTGGGTTCGTATGAGTACCTGGAAGAAAAGCACGAGCCAACAACTATGTTTATACATCTCTCAGACGGTTAATCCACGACTTCGTTGGGGACTTCTCGAGACACCAGTTCAACCGATTTCTTAGGAGATTAGGGTCTTCGTGGTATAGGCTAGAATCCAAAGAAGCAGCGTTATCTGATCTGAAAGATTCGACCTTGTCTATGGCGTTTTGAGTAGGATCGCCAAGAGAATGGACTGCTATGCGCTTCACTCTTCGTCAGATTGAGTAACCACAGCCAATGGCCACGCCCGTGTTCAACCTGTAGCAGAGGAGATCAATGACCACGGGCAATGACTTTGATCACTTACAGCCTGCCATAGAAGAAGATCATTCACAAGTAAGGAAGACAGTAGTACCAGAGTTAATCCAGAAAGACAAAGCAACTCCGACTCTCAACTCTATTCCTATCCCTGAAAACACTTGTTTTACAAATACAAATTATGAATAGTTTCCTCTAATCCAAAGACCTTCTGATTAAGCCTGACTAAGACCTGCAAGACAACCATTGCTTGCTTCAAGCCACAATCCTCATGGGATCAACCCTGACTCGCTCAGGTACTACTTGGATGACCCAGTGCACTTGCTGGTACTGCTACTGTACGAAATAGTGTGGGTTTTGCGTACACGCGCACCAGATATCTTTGTTTATCTTATGATGTTAAACGTATATATGTTAATACTATGAGTAAATGGTCGCACTAATATCGAAAAAACGATAACAAATAAATAAAGCGCAAATATGTTAATAAAAAACGGTCATATAAGACCAAAAGTCCAGAATTAAAGGGCAATTACATAAGCTTAACCAACATAGTTAAAGTGGAAAATACCCCGAAATGAGGGAAATACGTTGCAAAACATAAAATAACTTAGTACATAATATCTACAACTTGCCAATCCATGACCTTCTTGAAAGCGCTAACTGAGGAGATATCCAACTCAAGAGCCAAAAGCTTGATCTAGTTGAAAATGTTCTTCTCAGCATCGAAAATACCATCAATAGCAGCCCATTCTGCATTCTCAGCTGTCTTGGTTAGTTTAGAGTTATTCTTCTCTATCTCAACAACCTTTTTCATCAAGTCCTTAACTCGAGATATTGAAGTCTTCTTATCCTCTTCCAAAGATTTAACACTTTCTTGGATTTTCTTCTTGTAACAAGGCTAAGGTAGCATTTAGAATTTGAATTTGAGTAGCAGAAGTTTGAAGCTCTTTTTCTTTTGATGCAATTTTAGAATGGAAGCTCGGGATCTCCTTCTCTACATCCTAAACGAAGGCAGCTGAGCAAAAGAGCATCTTCTAAATTCAAGGTAAGGTGTCTTCCACAGGCATCTCAACTAACTTTGACTTGGTTTCCTCGGTCAATAAGAAAGAATCGACAAAGTCGCAGTAGCAAAAGTCTTTTTTCAAGGCACAACCATAGGAACTTGGATCTTCTGCTTAAGTGATTGTTGATTTCAAAAGCCTTTTGCCCTTTCTCTTTTGTTTCTTTCTCACTAGAGAGCTTGAAGGAGAATGGGCATCTAAGATTTCAATATCAGGGGTTGATTTCTGGGGTTCTGGAGGTGGAAGATTGCTATGGGTAGCTGAAGAAGAAATCTTATCCCTGCCTTCAGTGTTTATCGGGACAGTGTTAGTACCCAACCTTTTCCTCATAGCAGCAATGGCCTCAATTCCGCCAGCAATTTTAACTGTCAAAAGAGGAAAACAATTAAAGTGAGAAGAAAATTATACTATTTAAAATTCAAAAAACAGACATCAATAAGAAGAAATGTCATTACCAACAACATTTTTAGAAGCTTGCACATCCGCAAGGATCATCCTCAAACCCAAAGGGTTATCGTTCCATAAACCAAGACAAGTGTGTACGATGTCACGCTCTATTGGGTTCACACCTTTCAGTTCAATCTTTAGAGAAGCAACGAGGAAGTTCCAATGAAGGTTAAACCTCTTTTCATCCTCCAAAGCCATGAAAAAAGGTTGGGACTTATAGACTCTTTCAACTTTAAATTATTTTTCTTTAAAACTATGGTAAGATTCTTCAAAAAGGTTGAAAATTCTATGATTGTGGTTAGCTTGGAAAGATAGGAAGCCTCGACCATGAGCACCAAAAGGAAGTTAAGTTAAAAAAGTAAAAAAATACTCTGGTGGAGATGGGAAAGTTGAGGAATGAACATAGTAGTTCAAACCCTCGAATGATGGCCCCAATTAGGATGCAGCTGAGAAGGGGCACATCCACACAACTTCATACATTCACATCCAATTCGAAACATTTTCGGTATAATGATTGATATGGCAAAGACGCTCTCCTTAGTTAGGGAGAGTAAGTGAGTAGTGGTTACCGACATCGTCAAAAGTGAAGATCACACCTGACCCTTTCAATTCATCAAGACATTCCCGAGTGATGGTAAAAAGAGTATTTTTAACTTCTTCAGCTACCCAAGTATATAAATCATGTTTTCGGAAATAACTGGAAGTCGGAAAAGCTTAGCCGGAGGTTCCATTGCGTTCATCAGTGGCAACCACTTTTCTCCTTAACATTTTTTGGGCAAACCTGTAAAACTCGGTTAATTAATGACTAATTAACCCATAAATTAGAATTTATTCTAGAAAGCCAAAAATGTGATTTTTATGGCTTAATATGATAGAGGAGATTAAAATGATAATTTCGATACCAATTTTAAAGAAATCGGACCAAGATTGGACCGAACGGACCAAACCGGACCAACCGGACCCATATTGGGCCCTTGCCCCAACCAAACTAAACCTAAAACCCTAAAAATAACACTCTCTCTCCTTACTAAACCCTCAAACACGCTGAAATGGAGTAAGGGAGGGGAAGAACACTCTTCCAAAGTTTTACCCTTGCTTGATCTTCAACCACCATAACTTTTGATCCGGAGCTCCGATTGTCACACCGTTTATGGCCACGCGTTCACTACAACGAGCTCTACAAAATCCACTACTTTGTTCTTGTGGTAATCCACGATTTTAGTCCAGTTTTCTCAGCCTTAAATTCGATTTTTATGGAGAAAAAGTGTTGAGATTTTGGGCTCCTTGATCCTTGGGTGTGGTAAGATTCTCAACCCTAGTGGAATTTGTGGATTTATGATGTTTGGGTATTGAGTTGTTGTGTTTGGATGTGATAATTATGGTTAGGAAGTGTATATATGTGTGTTGGAGCTTGATTGAGGTTTTGGAAAGCTTGGAAAAGGGCTTTGGTGTGCTAAAAATCTGTTCTTGGAGGTGTTGAAGCTTTGAGAGCTTGTGGAAAGGTGATTTGGAAGTACTCCGGGTTGAGCGGGGAGATCGGCTAAGGTATGGTCTCGGTTTCCTGTATCTAAAATGTAATGTGGTGTGAAAACTTAGGCTAGATGCCCTAAGATAGGAATTGAATTGTTGATGTTGTTGAATGGTTGAGATATATTGTGTGGTCATATATGTAATTATGAATATTGATGTTTTGATGGTATTATGCATAAGAGATATGCATGTTTTGATATATGCTTGATGATTTGGTTGAGGTTGAATTGTGAGTGAAACCATGTTGATGGTGGGAATGATATTGATTGTATGTAATGATGGTTGATTGGAAATGGTGTTGTTGGAAATTGGGATGAGGAAGAATATATGATATGATAATGTATTTGATTTTGGGCTATTTGATTGAGATGAGTTAAAATGGTGGGATGACAGTTTGTGAATTTGATAAAAATGTTAATGTATGAGTTGAGGAGGCTTGAGGTTGATTTTTGGTATGTTTTGGTTGATTTTAAAAAGGGTTGGAATTGGTTTGTTTTGAAAATGGCACCTTGTAGTTTTGTATGAAATGTGGTTTTTGGGCATACTTTGATGGAGCATAACTTGGACTCCGGATCCCCGATTTGTGCCAAACTTATTTAGAAATGAAATTGGATCCATGATGTTTATGCTGTTTGAAGAACGGGTGAAAAATGATTTGAAACGGAGAAGTTATGCCCATCAGAAGATTAGGGTTTGAAACTGTGAATTCTGCAGCTTTTTAACTTAGTAAAATTTTTGGCAGAACACACCCCCACACGTATGCGTGGCCGACGCGCACACGTCGTTTTCAAATGTTCACTACCCACGCGTGTGCCTGGCGGACGTGTACGCGTCGATGAGCTAAAATAATTGCCCAACCAAAATTCCCGAGAGTTGTGCGGGAATTATGCTGGTTTTGTGCGTGTGGCACAAAACACACCCACGCGTACGCGTGGCTGACGCGCAGGCGTCGCTTTACTTTTCTACCATCCACGCGTGCTCGTGGGGGACGCGTACGCGTCACTGTATCTTGCTGCCTTCCATGCGTGCGCACGGGCGACGCGCACGCGTGACCTTGTTTTCACCCCAAAGTTGATATTTTGAGTTTTCAAAGCCAAATTTCAGACTTCTAAGCCTCCGGTCTCATTTCTTATGTCTTAAAATTTGATGATATGCCTAGCAATGAGAAGGGTTAGCAAATGTGGTAACTTGTGGATGAAGAAAAGGGAGAATTAATGATCAATGATGATCAAAGATGATTGTATGAGATACAGAGGGTGATTGTGGAAGTGCTTTATATGCCATGAGCCGAAGGGCTGTAATTGTTAATAAATTGGCTGGTTATGGATTGAATTATAAGCTGGATGGCTGAGTTATTGCCGAATTATAGCTGAGCCATTATTGAATCATGGCTGAGTATGATTGCATATATGCGTATTGAATGAAATGTGAATGTTGCACTTCCACTATCTGAGATACGAGTTTCCTTGGGAGAAAGCAGTGGCTAGCCACCACGTGCTCCAGGTGGAGACTCGATACTCTGCTGACCCTATGTCGTAAGTGTGGCCGGACACTGTGAAATTTCCGGATGAGCTACCAGGATTTGTCGGGTTGGCTTTATAACCGACCGATGAGGCTCATCAGCTATTAGGACAGGCATACATCATATGCATATTATGTGAATTGTTTGGAATTTCCTAATTGACTGCATATTACTTGCTAATTGTCTAAATGCCGTATCTGTTTCCTATTTGTATATCTCCTTGTCTGATATAATTGTGTTTGCCATATTATATTACTGCTGGTGGTTGGGAGGTCTGAAGGATTTGGAAACAGAAGTATTAGTTAGACTGAAGATCTTTAGTCAGTTGCCTTTTATGGTTTAGTTTATTTATAAGCTTTAATTTATCTGTTGGAAGTTCTAGGATTGCCTTCGGCTTTCCCAAGACATTACATGTTAGATATGTGGGCACTGTTACCATACTGAGAACCTCTGGTTCTCACCCATGCGGATTTTGTGGTTTTCAGATGCAGGTCGTGAGGCTCCTCGCTGATGGCATGCTGGAGACTTCTGAATTAGCGAAGATCCTTGGTTCTCGGGACTTTATTTTGGTCTTATGTTTTTACTTAGATACTTGTTATCTCCACTAAACAATTACATACTGTTTTGACTTCTCTTGGAGGTTGTCTTGGAGAATAGGTTTTGTAGTTTGTCCTTGGGGTTTCCCTTGGGTTTCTTACTTTATGTATATAACTATGTATACTTTTATACTTGGACCGGTTATCTTCGTAAATCGGGTCTTGAGTTTTGATATTTGTACCTTTGGCACTCTTTTGTTTATGGTTTCGCGTTAGTTTATCCTTTACCTGTTTCGTTACGTTATCGATCGGAATGTTGCACTCTTTGAGTTACGAATTTGTTTTACCCCTTTTTCTTCAAAGGTTCCTAGTTATAAACATTATTCACACTACTATATGTACTAAATTTTATATTTTAGCGGTTGTAATATCTTGCCACCTCTGTCTTATGACTTAAGCATAAGGCTCTATGTGATAGGGTGTTACAAACCTGTATGAGAACCATCATGTTTTAGAAAATCAAATTGAATGAAATTTGCTCCAAAAACAGTAAAAACAGAAAAATAGAAAAAAAGTTATGTGGTGGTACCCGATCTAAAAAATAAAAAAAAAAATTGAAAGAAAATGAGAAGGAAAGCTTTTATGACCAAAAGAAAGGTGGTTCGAAGGAGAATTAAGGGATTCTCACATGCCAAATAGAAATACATCTATGAAAAAACAAAATAATAGAAGCTGGCACAGAAAATTATAAAAGAAGAAGTAGAGAGAAATGAATGCAAACAAATACATCTTCAAGTGTAAAAAATGAAAAACAAAAAAATAGAAAAGAGAGAGTACATAGGAGTTACAGAAACTAGATTGATGAAGATGCGGTGAGTAGAGTTAGAAGATGAAACGAGAAAGGAAAGAGAGAAATCTTTTAAGTAAAGTTGTTCAGAAAACGATGTGCAATAATTGTGCATAGAGAAAATGAAAAGTTTTCTCAAAAAAAAAAAAGAAAATTTATCGCCTAAAACTAAAGGCCGAAATAAAATTTAATTGGGCCAATACACTAAACTCAGACACTTTAACAAAAAGCATTGAATCAAAATTTTGAATTAAGGCTCAATGTTTATAGGAAAAGAGTTTTTGAGCCAAATGTATTATAACAACAAAAAATCTTATTGAAACCTTCACAAATAACGTATCTGAAGCAATAAAAGTATTAGTTAATAAAGATGTTATAAGATCAAAGTATTAAGTTAGGAAAATGACTAGAAAAGCAAAAAGTAATGTTTTTATCACTATGAAAGGAAGGTAACAAAATGAGGTAAATACATTTCTCAGATAGAATCATAGTAACAAAAGATACTTATTGACTTAAGCATTGAGTATCCTTGTTGTAGATTGTCCTTTTAGTTTGGTTTTCGACGAAGATAGGATTTTGAATTTTCATCAACTACTCAACTTAAAACTTCTAAACAAATAGTCAAAACAAATATATATAAACAAATCAAACCGCTTCACAAATTTGTCCAAAATATAATGAACTTTGTTTTTCAACTAATATTTACTGTGAATATACATTATTAGATACTTACTTTCAAGAAGAAATTATATCAAATACCTAATTCACACTCCTAAAACAGAATGAAATTTAAGTTATAATGGAAGAATTCTAATATGATTTGATTCGAATTCATAAAATATAAATTTTAAACAAATTAATAAAGTACCAAATAATTTGATAAAAAAAATATTCATGTCCTATTATTTTTTGTACTTATTTTATTGACTAATCAAAATTTATTTTCGCTATTACATACTGCATATGATTTAACTTTTGAAACATAAATTTTAATCATGTTAATAAAATATCAAATAATTTAAGAAAAATCATTTTTATTTTATTTAATACTTTATTAACTGATTAAAGTTCATCTCTGCTGTTATATATTGCATATAATTTGACTCAAAGTCTTAACATATTAATTTTAGTCAAATCTATAAAGTATCAGATAATTTTAGAAAATAATTTTTATTTTATTTAATATTTTATTTATTGATTAAAATTCATCTCTATTATTATATATTGAATATAATTTGATTTAAACTCTTGAAATATAAATTTTAATCACATCAATAAAATACCAAATAATTTGAAAAAAATAATTTCTATTTTATTTGATATTTTATTGACCGATTGAAATTTATCTCCACTCTAAAATATTTCATAGGATTTAAAGACGAATAAGAAAAAAAAACATCTGACTGGTAGCTGTATATGGATGGATATAAGGATATAATAAAACGCATTTGAGTTTTATTGTGGTTTGTTGCATTTTTCTTTGTAATATGGTCATGTATATATAAGGGGGTTGGAGTAAGCAAATTTCAATCATGTAATATTTTAGCGTTGATATAACCAATATAAGAAAGTAATTTAATACTCTCTTCTTATAAAAATAAGTGTCTTTTTTACAGTTTAGGTTTATTAAAAACTTAATATATTTAAAAAAGGAAATATAATAATTGCAAAATCTATATTTTTAATATATGATTAGAAGTCTTGTATCTATTTATTATATATTATTAAAATTAAATTTCTTCAATTAATAGTACCGTTGACATGGTTGATTTTTAAAGTATTTTTTATTTTATTTGATTAATTTAAATATGTTAATTAATTAATCAATTATTTAATATTTTATTTGACTATATTAATTATAACTAATCAATTATATTAATTATTTGATTTGACTGGAATAAATAAATTTATTTATTTTAATTTATATTAAATTTTTGTTTTATATATTTTGATTAATAATTTTTAAGAGTGTATGAATTAATTATTTATGTAATTTGATTGAGATAAATTTCAAATTATTTAATATTTTATTTGACTATATTAGATATAAATAATTAATTATATTAATTATTTTATTTAATTGAATTAATTTTATTTTAATTTGCGTTAATTTTTTGGTTTTATATATTTTGATTAATACTTTTTAAAAATATTATAATTTTTACATGACATATTTATAAGATTTTTTATTTAACTTGCTTTATTGAGTCAACTAATTATAATTAATTTATCATATAAATTATTTAATTTAATTAATTTAAATATATATTATTTGATTCAATTTTTTTTATGTTAATGTTTGAGTCGTTATTTATCAAAAAAATTTCTTCATTTCCTTCCTTAATCTTAAATATTTTTATTTTAAATTTTAGATTTTTAGACATTGTTTATATTTCTTTTCTTTATTTTAATAGTTCTATTAATATTTTTTAATTTATTATCTAATAGTTATATATTCACTATCAATTATATGGTTAGTTGTGAATATTTCTTTTATTTTTTTATAAAAATACAATTTTATCCATTTATATTTTATTTTTTCCATTTCTATATATATATATATATATATATATATATATATGAGAAACTCATTTTTTTATTAATTTCTCTTTCATTCGGTAATACTTTTTTTTCCGTTTCTATGATGCATTATTTCTACTCTTTGATTTTTTTAAACTATAAAATATTGTTATTCATTATTGTACTTTATCTCTTTTATTTTTTGTATTTTATTCTTATTTAGTTAAATTTTTATAATTTTTTATTATAAATTTTATTATTTTTATCCCAGACAAGTTAATTTTTGTGTTTTTTTCGTCGTCTTTTCGACTTACCTCCCTTTTTATAGGGATCATGAGTAATTATATACAATAATGTTTATGCATAATGGGTAAGTATGAATTGTATCTTATCTTTTTTTAGTAAAACTCATTGTAACAAGATATTGTGTATTAATCTTATATTTAGCAGTTAATTGATAGGTGTTAAAATGAACAAAAAAAAATATGAAATTTTTTTTATGTACAAATATAACTACTTTAACTCAAGAGTAGACAAAATATATTGGTAAGTTTCAATAAGTAACAATGTCGGTTATATTATTCTAATTCTAAGAATAAATATGATACTAAAATATAAAATAGTTCTAGGTATATTTTAATAAAAATAATTTTTCATAACATTTTTTTTTTTAGGTCATTCAAAGACAAATTTTATTTCATTATGTTAGATTGTACTTGTCCAAATTAATTAAAATTTGAAAGTTTTATTCATGAATCATGAAAAAATATCTACAAATTTAATTATTAATATTATTTAATAAAAAATCTTTAAAAAGATAGGACTCTAATGTAAATATTTAATTTAATTACAAACTATGTATTTCTATTAAGGAGTTATTGTTATATTTTAAAAACAAATAAAATTATTATTTATTAATTTGATTATTTTTAATATTAAAATAGTTAAACTTTAAATTTAATTAATTTTATAAAATTTTTATAACAAAAAATATCATGTATATTTTCATTTAAAATATTCAAAAAAATATTTTATATATTATCCTATGCAAAACACAAGTATATATGTACTAGTAGTATTAATTATGCAATATCTGAATACTAATAGCTAAAGCAAAAGTTTATAACAAGAAAATCGAAAATTAATGGTTTATTAGTCAATATTAGCTAATTGTTTTTTGTGTGAAAATTGATTTTTAACTGTCACGTTTTGGAGAATTAAGTTTTAAGATTTAAGGTTTAGGAGTTAAGAATATAAATTTTTTGAATTTTTTATTAATTCAGTTTATTGACGCTGTAACATTAATAAATTAATTAATAGTTAGAAAATAATGTAAACGTGTTGCCAATTCTAAAGTCATTTGTAATTGAAATTTTAAAATTAAAAAATAATTTATTTGTCAGTATTTTCTGCCAGCTTGGCTATGAGTAACAGTAATAAATTATTTAAAAATAAAAAATAATTTAAGTGTATACCGTCGAAAATTTGATTGTTCCAAACTTTTTTCAATGTACCAAGAAAATTTAAAGATTTCCTAGTAAGATGGCTCTAACAATAATAGATATGGCTCTATGTAATTTTAGGGTGTTTAAATCCAAAATAAACCAAATAAAATCGTTTTTTCAATTTAATATAAATTGAAAATCGATCAAAACTACACTATTAATTTATTAAAATTGATCTAATTCAATTCAAATAATATAATATGATATAAAATTATTATTTTATTATTTAATTTTTAAGTTTTTGCATATAATATGTTAATTTTCACACATTTTTATCTTATTTACATGTCATTTTTGTTTAGTGAATATTTTATAAATATAAAATAAAAATTATTTATTTATTTATTTTATGTGATTAATTTTGTGTATATATCTAATATGATTGTTTTAATTAATTATGTAGTTAATTTTTTTTATCAAAAAGTATCATGAGAGCCCGTGTTGATTTTAACAAAATACTAATAATTAGAATAGTGTTTATATAAATGTATACACATAGCGGAATTGGTACAAAATATATGAAAAATTTATCTATCTATATTACTAAAATTATATTTGACTTTTTTTTACTAAATATAGATAAATTGTCAATTATTTTTGTTCTAATACAGATAGATTCTCAATATTATTATACCAAAAAAATATTTTTTAACATTTTTTTATGAAAAAATGACTTATCATGAACATGAAAGACATATGAATTCATTGCAAAAATATTGTTGGATAAAATTTTACTGTAGTCATCAACTTTGCATAAACATGATTTATTTAAATTCTTTACATTTCAAAAGGATTATCTAAGTGTCAACGAGTTATAACTCAAACGATATAATTTTTTCATACTCATATAAAAATGTGAGTTCGAATCTCATTCCTAACTTTGAAAAAAGAAATAACTATTTGAGTTCTTGAAATATGAATATTATATGTATGAATTAAATAAGCAATTTTGTTTAGATTGATTTAAATTTAAACATTTTTAGTCATATTTTTTATTCATATATATTATATGAAAACAAAAACAAAAACATGTTAAACAGATTAAAAATAATAGTAACTTTTAAATTTTTAATATAATTAATACATTATACGCGTATTGAAAATATTAAAACTTAAATTTTCAATAAAATTTCTTTTGCTTCCTTAACAAGTAATGTTCGTTAGGCAAGTATTTGAACCTTTTGTACAAAACATTAATTTCATGCATGGTCATATCTTAAGTTAATGCCAATAAGTATTGACCCTTTTGTAAAAAAGTTTTAATTTCAGGTTCATATTTTAAATTAAGGTCCAATAAGTAGTATAATTTAACGTTTTGTATAAAACATTAATCTCACTTTGAAAATTAAATGTGTGTTTGCGTTTTTATTTCAATTTTTATATTTTTAAAATTTTGTAAAAGAAAAAATAGAAAAAATAGTAAAAATATTAATAAAAAAATATATTCACTTTTCATTTTAGCTTTTACCTTTGCAAAATTCTAAAAATTAAAAATACTAAAAATATAAATACAAACCAATTAAATAGAATATTTTTCTATAAATAAATTTTTTATTGCCAGTTTAACTATTGTAGTATTGTCTTTTCGGAAGTTTGTTAACCAACCCCAACTATTTGACCTTTTTATAAAATGTATTAATTTCATGTTCATATCTTAATTTGTTGTCCAATAAATATAATTTGACCTTTCTGTACAAAACATTAATCTCACGTTGAAAAAAAATAGTTAAATAATTTTTAATTTTTTTTTATATGTTTCGTCTTTAAAAGTAGAATTATTATAAAAAATAGTATTTTTTGAGAAGTTATAATTTTTTTTTTCTAGAAAGAGATTTTTTATTTAACACGAAAAAAATATTCAAGATTAACATAATATATTTTAATATTGTATCTAAATATAAATTTCAAAAAGATAAGTCCACATTGAAACATAAAATAAATTTTATTTATCAAAATATCTTATTTAAAAAAAGGTTTATAGAAAACAATCTATCCAAACAAGTCTAAGTGTTTGGTAGAATCTACTATTCGTCATACTATATAATGATACAATATAAAATTATATTTGATTGTGGTGGGTAATAGAAAAATTTGTGCAAATAAAATAAAGATATCAATATTAGTAGATTATCCTAAACCAACTTTTGTTATAACCTTATTCCTTTTTCTTTTATGTAAATCGTGGAAGAAATTTGGTATCATAGTACTTATATGTAAAATTCGATTATCTTTTGCAATTTAGTGGCAAGAATTTAATCTTGTACAACTTAACAGTTTATTGGGTTTTACCAACCCACTAAAACCTTAGTCGCCAGCATTTAGATTTTAATGTCACTACAATACTATTAGCATATAGTGGCAGTTTTAGAGCCATATTGCAGCAGTTTTTTACTGTCGTTAAATATATTGTGGAAGTTAAATACTCACTGAAAAATAAATCGTGGACAAATAGTTAGCGGCGGTTTAAACTAATCGCTAGAATAATCGCCGCGTAATAAGAATTGATTTTGCGGCAGTTTTTACCCGCTGCCACAGGGGGTTCACAAATTTTGCGGCAGTTACATGGCAAGGATATGAAAACGATGGCCATTTTGCAGCGGTTGCAAACGATGGCCGTTTTGCGGCGGTTAAATTTTGGATTCCCAATTAAAGTTTTAGCCTTTTTTAATTATTTTGCCTCTTTTATAGTTGTCTGTTTATTCAACTTTTATTCATTAGTTACCGATTAATTTAAAGAACTTCCAACCAAATAAAACAATGAAATAACATAACAAACTAAATTATATATATTATGCAAACATAACATATATAATGAGATTGTCAAAAGTACATCATTCAACATAAAGTGAAATTCGATAATTTCAAGAACATAAACATAAATGGAGAGCATGAGGTAGAGAAACCTAATATATACCTCATTTAGATAGACTTAAATGGAGTCTAATATTCATCTTGGTACCACGATTTAGTGTGGAATGAGAAGGGATAAGATCTCTTTATTCTCACATGATTTAGAATAAAGGCAAAAGAAAAAAGAAGACACAAAAATCATTGTTGGGAAAAAGAAGAAAGGGAGAAATAGAGTAGAAAAGTGATAGATAATCCAGAGTAATTCTATAAATGGTATTATTCACGTGGCGAAACTTATAGACGAAGAGATTATCTAATAAGTTTTTGTTTTTATCATTTTTGTTATAGTTGTTAAATTTATAGAATATATTAGATTATGACTAAGTTCTTTAACAGTGCTACTGTTGTTTTTTCCAAAATGACCTCTTGCAATATATTGTTGGTGATACATAGATGGATCTCAGATCATATTCAACCTTAAGATTTGGCTAAAACTAAGTAGTGAATAAAACACTTAAATATTGTGTGTGGGAGTGTATAGTGTGAATGAATTTATGATATTGTAATATCTAACATTAAAAATTGTCCAATCTATCTAATAAACAAAAAAAATTAAATCCTACTATATAAAATCGGTCATTTTATGAACCATCCATATTCCAAAATTAATGTGCTCATCAAACTTTTTAATCAAATTTTGTCATCATCATAATTTTCTTTTGACAAGTCGTCCCATAAAACGCTACAAGCATTCTTATACTAGATTGCTATAATAATTGTAGAAGAGAATGAAAATATAATAATGTGGTCTAATTTATTGCCTAAGCTTACAAGTAACTTTATAATTAATATGCAAAATAAATATGTGAAAATTCAAACGAAATTATATACTTATCAACATGTCAATTTTAAATATAACTCACGTATAAACATTCAATTTTAGATGTAAATATGCATGGCCAAGATCCAAGAAGCCATTGTTGCAAAAAGTATGTCTTTGATTAGCTTTAATTTCTATACATAATGCTGACAAGTGTATCTCTACCATTAGATTAGATGTGAGACTATTTCATGTAAAATTATGCTAGGTAATTAATTATAGTATCAATCACCTCCAATCAATTATATCTTAAAATTCATTTTTACTCTTCTTCACGGTAAAAATAAAACAATTGAAACCCTCACCTTTTCTTTTCTTCTTCCATGAATTTTTTTCCCAACAGCAACATTTATTCACACAGTTGTTTCTGCCACACTATAACTGGCTCGCTGCTGTTGCCGTTTTTAAAAAATTACAAGCACAAATATATATACATAATTTTTTTATTTATCCAACATAAAATGAAAAAAAAAGTACAAACACAATCTTTAAAATTTTTTACTAAACTGAGCCAATGTCAAATCAAAATTGACTTATTTAATTTAACATCATCATTAATATCACTAGTTCTCTCCAAATCATAATGATCGTCATCTTCATCATCTTTATCTTTAATCCCGTACCAAAACAAAAACAAAAGGACCAAATCTTTCAACCTATATACATATGCAACAATCAAATTAAAATATCAAAATGAAATTCTTGCATGCATACAAATATATATATATATATATATATATATATATAACCGTTTCACAATTTTTTCCAAATAATATTTACTGTAAACATATATTAAATATTATTTATTTACAAAGAGACATTATATTAAATTAATAAAATATTAAATAATTAGATAAAAAAATATTTATGTCCTATTTTTTGGTATGTATTTTATTGACTGATTAAAATTTATTTCTACTATTACATATTGCATATAATTTAACTCAAACTCTTAAAAATATGAATTTTAATCACATCAATAAAATAATAAATAATTTAAAAAAATAATTTTTATCTTATTAGATATTTTATTGACTGATTAAATTTTATCTCCACTATTTTGTATTGGATTTGATTTAGCTCAAATTCTTAGAATATGAATTTTATTCAACTCAATAAAGTATCAAATAATTAATTTGAGAAAATAATTTTTATATTATTATTTGATACTTTATTCACTGATCAAAATTCATCTCCACCATTTTATATTGGGTATGATTTGGCTTAAATTCCTGAAATATAAATTTTAATCAACTCAATAAAATATTAATAATTAATTTGAAAAAATAATTTTTATATTATTATTTGATACTTTGTTGACTAATCAAAATTCATCTCTACTATTTTGTATTGCGTATGATTTGTGTTAGACTCTTGAAATATGAATTTTAATCAAGTCAACAAAATACCAAATAATTAATTTGAGAAAAATAATTTCTGTATTATTATTTGATACTTTGTTGACTGATCAAAATTCATCTTCACCATTTTGTATTGCATTTAATTTGGCTTAGACTTCTGAAATATAAATTTTAATCAACTCAATAAAGTATCAAATAATTAAAAAAATTTATCTTATTTAATACTTTATTGATCAATCAAAATTCATCTCCACTATTATTTATTGCATATCATGGAATATAAATTTTAATCAATTCAATAAAGTACCAAATAATTTGAGAAAAATAATTTCTATCTTATTTGATACTTTATTGACTGATAAAAATTTATCTCCACTCTAATCTATTCTATAGGATTTGAGTTTTGTTGAAGTTGTGCTTTTCTTTGTAATATAGGCATGTATATATAGAGGGTTAGAGTAAGCAAAATCTCAGTCATCTTGTAATATTTTAACGTTGCTATAATTAATATAAGAAAGTTATTTAATATTCTTTTGTTATAAAAATAAGTGCTTTTTCACATTTTAGGTTTATTAAAAAATTAATATATTTAAAAAAGGAAAATAATAATTGTAAAATCTACATTTTCAATATATGATATAAATGCCTTCTATAGTTTTAAATATTCGATATCTAAATATTAATGGCAAAGAAAAAATTACAAACAGAAAATGTATAAAAAATTAATATTTTTTAGTCAACATTAGTCCATTTTTTCTTTAGTATTAAAATTACTTTTAAATCCTTACTTTTTGGAAGATTTGACATTTAGAGTTTAGAATTTAGAATTTTAAATTTTAAATGTTTTATTAGTTCAATTTACTGACGTTGTAACGTTAATAAATTAATTTAAAAAAATAATTTAAACAAGTTATCGACGTCAAGGTCATTTGTAACTGGAATTTTAAAAATAAAAAATAATTTATTCGTTAGTATATTTTATACATTGCCTTGTCTGTTGGTAACATTAATAAATTAATTAAAAATAAAAAATAATTTAAACGTGTTACTGAGATCTTAGCTTGGCACCGGTAATTTGAATTTCAAAAATAAAAAGAATTTATTCATAACATTTTCTCAAATTGTCACTAAAGTTATTTAAATGAATAAATTTGTCAAAAATAATATTGCTGCCAAATATATTTATAAAAAAAGATCAGTATTATAATAATTCTACTAGAAAACCAATTTTCTCAATACAAGAATTTTGATTATTACCAATGGTCTTATCAACAATTTAAGCATTAATAACCACTTTTATTGACCGACTGCTGCTAAATATATTGTGGCGGTTAAATATCCGCTGAAAGATAGGATGCGGGCAAACGGTTAGTGGCGGTTTAAGCTAACTACTGAAATAACCGCCGCAAAATAAAAAATAATTTTGCGGCGATTTTTACTCGCTGCCGTAGGGGGTTCGCAAACCGCCGCTACATTGCAAGGATATGAAGACAATGGCTGTTTTGCCGCGGCTGCAAACCGCTGCCAAATAGCAAGGAAATGAAAATGATGGCCGCCAAATTTCGGATTCCCAATTAAAGTTTTAGCTTTTTTATTATTTTGCTTCTTTTATAGCTGTCTGTTTATTCAACTTTTATTTATTAGTTACAGATTAATTTAAAGAACTTTCAACCAAATAAAACAACAAATAACATAACAAACTAAATTATATATATGCAAACATAATATATATAATGAGATTGTCATAAATGCATCATTCAACAAAAAGTAAAATTCGATAATTTTAAGAACGAACTAAACATAAATGGAGCGTATCACTACTACATACTTGACTTTTACTAACATTTAAAAAATACTTCTAAATCATATTAAAATATTATTGACGAACGAATTTCTGTTAGTAAAGAAATTCACAAATAAAAATAACCACATTATAAGTATAGTTTCTAAACCAACAGAGAATCCCTTCGTGCAAAAGTTTGGTTGTCACAAGTAACAAACCCCTAGTAAAATTTATAACCGAAGTATTTAAACCTCATGTCGTCTCTCAAGGAATTGCAGGAAAGTATGAATTATTATTGGTTATGGAAAGGTTATCTTTTTGGGGTTTTTGAATAAGGAACAAGATAACTAAATTGGCAAGAAAATAAATTATTAATTAGAAAAACTCTTAGCAAGGTATGAGAACTGGAAATCCCATCCCAGTTATCCTTATCAGGTGTGATGAGAATTGGTTATTGCTCCCACTTAGTTAACCCTTACTAAATAAGGGAAAGTCAAGTGGACTAATCAATTTGATTCCTCAAGTCCTAGTCAACTCCTAAGGAAAGACTAGCTTTAGAGGAATCCAAATCAATAAGCAAATTCCCATTTTCAATCAACAGCTGAGTTTGACAACTCAAGTTTCACCAATTACTCAATCAAAGCCAAGAGAGAAAAATCCAAATTATTTATATCATAAATAGAAGAAAGAAATCATAAATCTGAAATACCTCAAATTGCATTAAATAAAGAAATCAAATCTAACATGGAAAAGTTCATAAGCCAAATTGGAAAATAAACAATTAAAGTAATAGAATAAATAAAAGTAGAAGAGAAATTAAATTAAAGAACAGTGAACCTGGAATTAAGAAGAAGAAGAAATCCTAAATCCTAAAAACTAAGAGAAAGGAGAGAGCCTCTCTCTAGAAACTATATCTAAAACCTAAAATTGTGAATATGAAAGTTGTCTCTTATGAATGAATGAATTCTCCTACTTTCTAGCCTCTAATCTATATTTTTTGGGCTGAAAACCAGGTCAGAAACACCCCAGAAATCACCGGGGGCGAATTCTGATCTGTACAACACGCGGCAAAGTCACGCGTGAGTGTCATTCACGCGTGAGCATGGACTGGATTTTTGCCAGATCACGCGTGCGCGTAATCCACGCAACAATGACAAATTATATATCGTTGCGAAGCCCCGGATGTTAGCTTTCCAACGCAACTAGAACCGCCTCATTTGGACCTCTATAGCTCAAGTTATGACCATTTGAGTGCGAAGAGGTCAGGCTGGACAGCTTAGCAATTTCTTCAATTTCTTGTATTCCTTCCACTTTTCCATGCTTCCTTTCCATCCTCTAAACCATTCCTACCCTAAAAACTCTGAAATCACTTAACACACATATCAAGGCATCAAATGGTAATAAGAGAGGATTAAAATTAGTAATTTAAAGGCTCAGGAAACATGTTTTCAATCATAGCACAAGATTAGGAAGAAAAATGTAAAACAAGCAATTTACATGAACAAGTGTGAGAATAGTGGATAAAATTCACTCAATTAAGCACAAGATGTACCACGGAATAATGGTGCATCAAATCTCCCCACACTTAAACATTAGCATATCCTCATGCTAAGCTCAAGAGAAACTATAAAAGTGAAGAGGAATGGTAGAAAGTATGAAATGCAATCTATGTATATGAATGCAACTATATGCAAAATGTTTCTACCTACTTGGTTAAAAGTAAGCAAATTTTTTTTTCAAGACATACATAAATCAGATTCCACTAATTCAAATCATACAATAAAAGACAAGTAAACTTATAAGAAGACAGCTTATGAAAGTAGGGAACATAGAATCAAGCATTGAACCCTCACTGGTAGTGTATATGAACTCTAATCTCTCAAGTGTCTAGGGTTAATTCACTTTACTCTTCTCTAGTCATGCTTTCTAAACTTTGTTCGTCATCTAACCAATCAACAAAAATTTAGTATACCAATGCAAACATCATGAGGTCTTTTCAGGATTGTAATGGAGCTAAGGTAAGGGTGAGGATATATGTATGGCCAAGTGAGCTATAATATGAATCTTTAATTAACCTAAGCTCTTCACCTATACACGCACTCTATGTACTTCTAAAATCATGCCTAGCTACCCAAAATTCCCATTTTTGCATATCATACTCATGTATCAACTTTTCTTTAATTTTATCACATATGCATTGATTTTTCATTAACTTAACATTGGGTAATTTTGTCCCCTTATTTAATTACTTATTTATTCATTTATGCTGGAAATATATTTTTTTATTTATTTTTTTTTCTTTTTTTTCTCTTTTTTTTCTCTACCCCCTATATATATATATATATATATATATATATATATATATATATAAAAGCAAACCATAACATATCAATGCACATGGATATTTGATTTATCTGGTTTCACATGAGTAGGTACCCAAATTCCCAATATTTTATCATTTAAACACTGTACACTTTCATTAACCTAAGTACCCACAGTTTCCCCACACTTAGTTAACACACTATCTTAAGCTAACCAAAGATTCAATTGGGGTATTTAATTTGTTTTTCTGCTTAAAGCTAGTGATGTGGTAAAATATAGAACAAATAGGAATAAAAAGGCTCAAGATGGCTAACAAGGGTGACATAAAAGGGTAGGCTATTTGAGATAAGTGAGCAAAAACAAGTAATGGCCTCAATCATATGCAAGCATGTAAATACACTAAATAGTGGACATATAGAATGGAACAAAGTAAAGTCTGCAATTATAGAGAAAGAAACACACAAGGAAAAATATTATGGTTAAATAGTGTAACCATGCAATTAAGCTCAAGTCTCACAGGTTGTGTGTTCTTTGCTATAATTCATGTTCCAAATTACAATCTTCAAACAAATTTAACACAAAATTTTAAATTTAAATTAGTGAAATACCATAAAAAGGGTCTTGAAAAAGAAACTCGTTACTTTAACCAAGCAGTGGTAACATATGCACAAAAATCAAACAAACATGCAATCAAATATGCAAATGCAACAATGAACTAACAAAGAAAATAAAACATTGGTGTTGAGAAGAAAATAACTAACCCACGAAAGTCGGTATCGACCTCCCCACACTTAAAGATTGCACCGTCCTCGGTGCATGCTGAGATGTGCAAGTGGGCGGGCTGCTACAACTGATGCTTTTCTCCAAAGAATGTGCAGGTGGACTTGTCTGTCGCCCCATATAGAAGTTCTTTTCCTTTCCTTTTCCAGTGGCCATCCTGAAAGAAGAGGAAAAGAAGAAAAGTAACCCAGAAACAAAAACAAATAAAATATGGGTGTTAATGCCAAATAATAAGGGTCTTAATTACATGGTAGCTACAACATGCAAGTGAGAAAATAGTGGAAGCAAATGGCATATCAATAGTGCAAAAGTTGCAGCAATGGGAAAAAGGCAGTATAAATTCATGTCAATGCAAACGGAGCACAGGTATCATAAAAATTGGCATTTGACAAATAAATAAAATCACTCAATCAATGTAAAACAAGTCACTAAGCACCAAAATAATACCAGAAAAGACACAACAGTTGAATAAGAACATGTGACACCAATGTAAAAAGAATAACTTTAGAAAAGAAAATAAAAATATGCACAAAATTATAATGCAGTGAATGAAAGTATGCAAATGCAATAGGAAAAATAGAATGAAAGAGAATAATGATGAGAAGGTAAATAAATGAAGAAAAAGAAAGTAAGAAAGGAGGAAGAAAGAAAAAGAAAAGAGAGAGAAAATGAGAAGAATGGAATCTGCAGAGCGACGCGTAAGCGTCGCCCACGCGTACGCGTAAGCGTCGCCCACGCGTACGCGTTGGTGTGCAAAAGAAGAGGCGACGCGTAAGCGTGTACGCGTCGCCCACACTCACGTGTGGGTGAGCAAGAATCCTGGTGAAGCGTAAGCGTCGGTCACGCGTACGCGTGACCACTGCTTGTGCTAAACGCACAATACCAGCACCAAGGCAGCACAACTCTCGGCCAAATCACCCATTGACACCGATCTGGCAATCCACGCGTACGCGTCGTTGATGCTTATGCGTGGGGTGACTAAAATACGGGTGACTCACACGCGTCGCCCACGCGTACGCGTGGGTTGGCTCGTGCGCAAGGCACCCTTCCTGCACAGCTCCCGTGTGACTTTTTGTAAGGTTTTAGCGTCGCATGGACGCGTGCGCATGATTCACGCGCACACGTGGAACGCACTTTTCTCCCCCCTTTTTTTTATGCAGTATGCAGAATGCAGAATACAAATGCTGATGCAAGCACTATGAATGAACATTAAGAAAAATAAAATAAAATAGAACTAAAAATAAAACAAAATAAAAAAACTAAGAATAAAAATATAATAAAATAAAACTAAGGATAAAAATAAAAGATAATACCATGGTGGGTTGTCTCCCACCTAGCACTTTTAGTTAAAGTCCTTAAGTTGGACATTTGGTGAGCTCCCTGTTATGGTGGCTTGTGCTTGAACTCATCCAGGAATCTCCACCAATATTTGCAATTCCAATATCCTCCGGGATCCCACACTAGTTGCATAAATCCTTCAAGCAAGTTAAAGCAAGTGACAAGGCCCCAAGAGTGTTGATTGTCAGAATGAATTTCGAGGTCCCAAACCTTGCTTTTGCACCCGTCTTCTTGTTGATCATCATTTTTCCACTTGGGTAGTGAACAGTCAGAATTCTTATGGAGACATCCAAACAATTTCCTAGACCCATTCAATTGAGAATTATACCAACCCTTACACTTTAATTTGGAGCATGCAACCATATTGAACCTTGCATGACAACTCTTGCCACTAATCATCTCCCTCTTACTCTTATAGCCACAAAGAGCTCTAAGTTGCCCATCCGTCTCAAGCAAAGCATATTCAAGTGGGCTAATTAAGCTTAGAGATGAAAGATTTACCCACTTGAATGAAGGAATGGATGGTGATGGCTTTGGGGGAGAGGTCTCCAACAACTTTGGTAAGGTAATTTCCAGCTCCATCCCTTGAGCTCTTCCTTGACAACTTCCACCTCCTTGAAAGCTTCTTCAATTTCAACATCTTCCTCTTGGTAGCTTTCTTCTAATTCAATCTCTTCTTCATTGTTCACCAAGGGCATGGGAGGTTATGCTTCTTCTTCTTTAATCTCCATGTCAAGTCCAATGGGAGAGGATTCAAATGTAGATAAGAATTCATCAATGATTGAATCCATCTCTTGATCATCCCCTTCAAAGTCTTCAACCATGATATGCCTTGGAGGTTGTACACCCTCCTCAACAACAAATTTAAACTCCTTAGAAGGGGGTTCTATGACTGGGCTTTCCCATAGACGTTCTGCATCTTCTAAGTCTTCGACCACTTCTTCCTCTTTAATGATTACGGCTTCCTCCAATTGTTCCAATACAAAGTCATGCTGCTCACTGTCCACCGGAGTTTCTACTGTCTCCTTCATTCTACATTCTTCATTAGATTCTCCACATAAAGTCATGGGGGTTCCTTGAGTGTCCGAACGTCGGGAAGCTAATTGATTTATTGCTTGTTCTAGTTGATGAAGGGTTGCATGAAATTGATCTACTGTTTCCTTGAGGTGAGCCTGTGATTCTTGGGTCGATGGATATGGACATGGTGCATATGGAGGTGGTGGTTCTTGGGGGTAATTGGATTGAAATTGGGGTGGATAAGGTTTAGGTTCATATGGAGGTGAATGGTTGTGGGTGGCTTGTGAGTATGGTGGTTCAAAGCTATGTTGAGGAGGTGGTTCATAGGCATATGATCGGGCTTGTTGGTAACTACAAGGTGGTCCACCATATTTATCATCTTGGTACGCTCCCTGGAATGGCTCTTGACCATAGTAGTTTGGTGGAGGTTGGTTGTCACGAGAGGATCCACCATAACTATTGTCTTGGTATGCATCACAGAATGGTTGTTGGTTATAGCGCATTGGAGGGAAGAGGGTTGATCAAATCCTTGTGGCTCCTCCCATCTTTGATTGTTCTAACCTTGATGCCTGTTCTCATTATAGCTTCCATTCCTTACAACAACATTGGAATCAAACTTGAAACCAGAGGGGTGAGAATTCATAGTAGCTATTAAAAAAAATAAAAGACAAAAACTAAAAAAAAAATAAGCAATTAAATCCTAAAACTAACAAATAAGCAAAAAAAAACAAATATTTACAATAACCAATAATAAGGCACACGTTTCCAATTCCCTGGCAAAGGTGCCATTTTGACGAACGGATTTCTGTTAGTAAAGAAATTTACAAATAAAAATAACCATGTTGTAAGTATAGTTTCTAAACCAACAGAGAATCCCTTCGTGCAAAAGTTTGGTTGTCACAAGTAACAAATCCCTCGTAAAATTTATAACCGAAGTATTTAAACCTCGGGTCGTCTCTCAAGGAATTGCAGGGAAGTATGAATTATTATTGGTTATGGAAAGGTTATCTTTTTGGGGTTTTTGAATAAGGAACAAGATAAATAAATTGGCAAGAAAATAAATTATAAATTAGAAAAACTCTTGGCAAGGTATGAGAACTGGAAATCCTATCCCAGTTATCCTTATCAGGTGTGATGAGAATTGGTTATTGCTCCCACTTAGTTAACCCTTACTAAATAAGGGAAAGTCAAGTGGACTAATCAATTTGATTCCTCAAGTCCTAGTCAACTCCTAAGGAAAGACTAGCTTTAGAGGGATCCAAATCAATAAGCAAATTCCAATTTTCAATCAACAGCTAAGTTTGACAACTCAAGTATCACCAATTACTCAATCAAAGCCAAGAGGAAAAAATCCAAATTATTTATATCATAAATAGAAGAAAGCAATCATAAATCTGAAATACCTCAAATTGCATTAAATAAAGAAATCAAATCTAACATGGAAAAGTTCATAAGCCAAATTGGAAAATAAACAATTAAAGTAATAGAATAAATAAAAGTAGAAGAGAAATTAAATTAAAGAACCTGGAATTGAGAAGAAAAAGAAATCCTAAATCCTAAAACCTAAGAGAGATGAGAGAGCCTCTCTCTCTAGAAACTACATCTAAAACCTAAAATTGTGAATATGAAAGTTGTCTCTTATGAATGAATGGATTCCCCACTTTATAGCCTCTAATCTGTGTTTTCTGGGCCAAAAACTAGGTCAGAAACAGCCCAAAAATTGACAGGGACAAATTTTGATCCGTACAGCACGCGGCAAAGTCACGCGTGAGTGTCGTCCATGCGTGAGCGTGGATTGGATTTTTGCCAGGTCACGCGTGCACGTGATCTACGCGTGCGCATCACCTATCTTCAGGGCAGCTATGGTAAATTATATATCGTTGCGAAGCCCCGAATGTTAGATTTCCAACACAACTGGAGCCGCCTCATTTGGACCTTTGTAGCTCATGTTATGATGGTTTGAGTGCGAAGAGGTCAGGCTGGACAGCTTAGCAATTTCTTCAATTTCTTGTATTCCTTCCACTTTTGCATGCTTCCTTTCCATCCTCTATGCCATTCCTGCCCTATCAACTCTGAAATCACTTAACACACATATCAAGGCATCGAATGGTAATAAGAAAGGATTAAAATTAGTAATTTCATAGCACAAGATTAGGAAGGAAAATGTAAAACATGCAATTTACATGAACAAGTGTGAGAATAGTGGATAAAATCCACTCAATTAAGTACAAGATGTACCACGGAATAGTGATGCATCAATTATCTATGTATATTAGTAACATTTTAACAAATGTTAAATATACCCTATGTTACTAAAGAATTTTACTAACATTTTTCTAAAGAGATTTATTAATAACATTTAGTAAAAATGTCACAATAGACTTTTCTTGGTAACACTTAAAGAAATGTTACAATAGATATATTTTGTAATACTTAGAAAATATCATAATAAATATTTTATTTAACACTTAGAAAAATATTACCATAGATATTTTTTGTAACACTTAAAAAAATATTACCGTAGATATTTTTTGTAACACTTAAAAAATGTTACAAATGATCTTTAGTAACATTTTTTAGTTATATTATACTATTATTTATTTTATATTATACACAATATAAATATACTAAAATTAATTACTACAATATGAAATATTTCATTAAATTCACAAATTCACATAATAAAATTTTTATAGCATCTTTCATTAATCATTAATCATTGTACAAGTTTGCTTCGTGATGCAAATAAAATGAAAAAAGAAAAAAAAATACTTATAGCACTTAAACTCTATGAACATTCCATATCAAAAATCAGTGTTTTGTTGCGACTTAGATCAAACATACACTAAATGATGAGAAAAAACTGAATGTGGTACATCTTCAACTTCAGCTAGCACAACTAATGATGTTCCCCGTAGAAGGATAGGCATGTTAGATGGCAATTTTTCTAGCAAAGTCAAGAGAATAGCTCTGAGTTGTTCATAGTTCTTGCGTTTTTGAGCATATTTGACTAAAGATACTGCACAGTTTAAGTATTTACCAACTACATCTTAGCAAATAGCAAGACACCACAAATGTTATTAATTAAGAAAATTACATATGAAAATTCAGAAAATCACAAGATAAAAAGCTAGCAGAACAAACCTTACCAGAATTGACAATAACCAGTGACGAGTAGCATGTGATAAGGGCGAGCAAGAGAAGAACGAGACTAGAACAGCTGAAATGGAGGGGAAGCAGAATGAGACCAGAAGACTGAAAAAGACAATAAAGATGGCGAGCCGAGAGTGAGTGAGTGTGGGGGTCAGGAAAGAAAATAAAAATACAGAACTTTCAACAAAGAAGCGAGAATTAGAAGAAACATTGAAAAATGGTAACCAAGATATAAAGGGAAAAATTGAACTTACATTATCAAATTCAATTAATATATGAGAGTGTATACTTCTAGAACTTAGAACCATCAAAGATTCACCATCTTTCTAATTTACTGGAAATGCTAATTGTTACTTCTTGGATTTCTTTGGTGCTCTACACAAAAGATATACATTTGACTATATAATTAAAAAAACTGGGTATATTACTTCACTATAAAATGTGCAAATCAGTCCTTTAAAAAAACATAGATCACAACACTTAAAATGACATGATACAGGTAAATTTACAATTGCATGATTCGAATACCAATTTACAAAAATGAATAGCTGAAATATCATAAATTTATATTCACATAGAAAATGTACGATATATATATATATATATTCTAGATCATTACATTATATTCTGAATTTATATAATCAAGATTCAAAAATAAAGATTGAATATTAGAAATAGTCCTTACCTTCTTCTCTCGGATGACAGCTCCGGGTTCACTTTGGATTACCATATATTTTGTTCCACCGAGGTAAAGTGCAGTAAAAGCAAGTGATCCGGGCTCCGCAAAATCATTCATGATAGCAGTGATTTCTTTGGGCTTGAACTGCCAAAAAAATTAAAACATTATACACAATAAAAAATCAATACTAGTGGGAACAGATTCTGCTCACACACAAATTCGTTACACCATCCTACATGTGTTGTGAATCAATCACACATCAAACGAATAGAAATGTAAAATCATAAGCCTTTAATAATAGCAACAAGTTCTAGTATATAACTAATTAACAGTCACAGAAAATTCAACTCCCTAGTCAAAATTAATATTCTTTTTTCAGTTAGGATTTCATAACTTTAAAAATATGCAACAAGTTTAAAACTTTTTCTCTAGTCAAAATTAATATATCTTTTCTTAGCAACTGAGTGTCACTTGATAATTATGACATTGGACTGGATAAATGCTGCATACTAGGATTGATATTTTTCTCTGGATGATGATGCAGATCAAGCAAAGGTGAAATCCTCTGAGAACTGTGATTAGGTGTCTCACCAAAAAGTGCAGCCTCAAGCATCAATGCTTCATTAAGCTCATGCTCATCAGAAGAAATATCACCCCATTGCATATCAAAATAAGGGGAAAAAGTAGTAGCATAACAATAATAAATTTTAGGTCTAAATATTCACACATGCATCAAACAATCTAGGGTCTCCAATAGTACCTTATCTGAAATGAAGACATCTTCAGTTCCTTTATGTTGAGCAGCAGAACAATGGTTCGATGGATGACCAATGATTGGTTGTGCAACATCTCTAGGTACATTTTGATTAGATGATGTTCCAAGCTGTCTTGGAAAAAATATATATAAATTGCATAAATCCAAGTGAGATTGGATTACCTAATTGCATAAATCCTCCAAACTTCTAAAGTGCTTTCATTCAAGTGCATCAAAAGCACACACGATATGCAAACCCAACCAACTTTAATTATATACTAGAGTATTCGTAGTTCCATTTCAGATTTAGGAAAGTATTATTCCATTTATGTATGGCACAACCATAACTTGAAATGGTCCAAGAGAATTTGCAGTGGTAAACACCAGCAAAGCTAGGATGAGACTCTTGGAGAAGCCAAACATATGAACCAATAGAATTTAATTGAAACATGGAACTTTCAAAAGGGTGGGTGGGGGGGGGGGATCAACTTTTATACAAAAAAGAAACAATATGTAATTTGAAGTTATGTAAGCTTTGGAACTTGGAAGTAGGGGTGTGCATAGGCCGGGTGAAACCGGGTTTGATGTGACCCAGACCCGACCCAAAATATATATCGGGCCTATTTATTATACCCGAACCCAGTCCTAGACCCGATAAAACCATACACTTTTGGGCTACGATTATACCAGGTAAAATCAGGTGAAAACCGGGCCGTTAACATTACATAACCTTGATACCTTCTTATAAGCTAGCATGTAAAAATATCCAAATTTTCAAGACTCCAACCATTATTTGATATGGTAAAATTCACTTAGAAAAATATAACAAGAACCAACTCTTCTCTGAAATTAAAGCATAACCATAATCAATACTAATATTGTCTAATAACACCAAATATTTTAATCAATACAAATAACACAATATTATGCATTAGTCTAAAATCTTATGCATTTTAAACATAAAATATTAACTTATAGTCTTATAATAACTAATAACACAAAATATTAAGGTTTATAATACTTAAATTTCACATAAGAATAGCCATCATCCATCACTAATAACACAAAATATTAATTGTGTATGATGACCGGGCCACCGGGCCGAGTTCGGGTGACCCGAGCTATGGCTCGAACCCGACCCGAAATAATGACCAGGTCTATTTTTGAGACCCTTACCCGGTCCTAGACCTGGTGAAATCACACCAAATTAGCCCCTAAAGTGTTCGGTGCCGGGCCGGGTCTTCGGGCCTATGGGCCATGCACACCCCTACTTGGATGGGCCATGGCCCTGGAATCTTAAATGCAATTCCACCTAATGTATGCATATACCTCTGCATTGACACTCATGTGGTCTGTTTCTGGATATGAAAAGAGTATCAAGCTTAGAAAACATGCACCTCCATTGTGCTTCTACTGCTGTTGGTTTCCTGTGTCTTGCTTATTTCCTTAACCATAAATTCCCAAACTGCTTCTTCTTCCTCCGCAGTCTATATTCAAATTGATTGGAATTAGAACTAGGAATCATAAAGATCTAACTAGTAGTGAAGGTCTAAACCTTCTAGCAACATTAAGGAAAGGCATTACCCCACGCGACCAACCACAGTTCTGATTATTGGCATTCACATTAGACTGAATATACTGCGGAGCACCACCACTACCACCAAGGTTTTGCCTCTGACTAAGTAATTTATTCACATTCACAAGAGAATAAAATAACTCAATAAACAAATGTATGTGATCTTAGACTACATTTCTACTTGATGAAAAGTGAGGAAATGAGCTAGATCTAAATCATATTAGGTTCCAGTTGTTTGCATAAGTTATAGTAATATGAAATCTATAAATATCCCATACCATTCTAACACACTGGTGTTTGGTTACTCTGCCCTGAGACACACAAGACAGAGAGATATAGGTAACAAAAACTTGCTTGAAGAAGGGGATTGAGACAAAAACTTAAAATTGTCTCCATATCCAAACAATTTCTATATTTTCCAAATAGGACACAATAGAAACATGCCTTAAAGTACAATTTCTATTGTCCCACCGTCTTCTATCTTAGAACAAGAACCAAATGCTAACTCAATTACATTCACAATGAATATCCAAACATAGAAATAAGGTTCCAAGAAAGGAAACAGTAAGAAAAACTAGAAATGATGGAATCAATACTTGAGTTTTTCCAATTGGCAATATCAAACAAAACAAAAATTAGAAATCAGAATCCAAGTTTAGTAAGAAAAAGCAACTAGAAAATAGAGGATATGAAAACCTAATTATATATGGTTTTAACAACTTAATCAGCAAATAAACAACTTAATGAAAACATAAATTCAAAACCTAACTACTAAATTACCAATTAAAAACCTCAATCAACTAATGGTTATACATCAAATTAATTATTACGTAAAAATTAAAGAGGATTGAAGAAGCAAGATACTAACTGAACAAGAGAACTGGAACTCACTAGGCCGTGGGACGAGCAAACGATGGAACCGGCAAGAAGACGATGGTGCAGGCAAGAAGACAACGACGCAAGAGGATGAACCAGAGGCGAGACAATGCGAGCTGGAGTGAGAGTGAGAACACGCGATTGTGGTTTCGATTCACGAACTGTGAGATCGATGAGGCGGAGCGAGAGATTGAAGAGATGGAACAAGAGATGATTGAGGAAGAACGAGAGGTGGTTTCACAGCTTCGAGAGTAAGAGTGAGAACGACATTCAAACGCGTGAAATGGGGAGAAAATGAAGAGAATACTCACCCCTTTATATATTTGGTAACGTTTGTATCTGATTTTTATTTTTCATTTTAAAAAGAAAAATATCTTTTCTAACATTTATTTTACAAGTGTTACTAAAAATATAATTTTATTAGCATCACTAACATTTTAAAAAGTGTTAATTAAAAAGTGTTAGTAAATGTCCACATTCTAGTAGTGGTATGAGGTAGATAAGCCTAATACATACCTCATTTAGATAGACTTAAATGGAGTCTAATATTCATATTGGTACCACGATTTAGTGTGGAATGAGAAGGGATAAGATCTCTTTATTCTCACATGATTTAGAATAAAGACAAAAGATAAAAGAAGGCAAAAATTATTGTTGGAAAAAAGAAGAAAGAGAGATAGAGTAGAAATATGATAGATAATCCAAAGTAATTCTACTTGTTAAATGGTATTGTTCACGTGGCGAAATTTATAGACAAAAAGATTAGTCCAATAAGTTTTTATTTTTATCATTTTTGTTATATTTATTAGATTTATAGAACATATTAGATTATGATTAAGTTCTTTATAACAGTGTCACTATTGTTTTTTCCAAAATGGCCTCTTACAATATATTATTGGTGATACATATTTGGTGAACTTAAGTAGTAAATAAAACACTTAAATATTGTGTATAAGAATGTATAATGTGAATGAATTTATGATATTGTAATACCTAAAATAAAAAATTATTCAATCTATCTTATAAACAAATAAGTTAAATCCTATTATATAAAATCGGTCGTTATATCAACCATCTATATTCCAAAATTAGTGTGCCCATCAAACTTTCTGAATATCAAATTTTGTCATCACCATAATTTTCTTTTGACAAGTCGACTGTCGTCCCATAAAACGCTATAAGCATTCTTATACTAGATTGCTATAATAATTATAGAAGAGAATGAAAATATAATAATGTGGTCTAATTTATTGCCTAAACTTACAACTAACTTTATAATTGATATGCAAAATAAATATGTGAAAATACAAACGAAGTTATATACCTATCAACATGTCAATTTTAAATATAACTCACGTATAAACATTTGGTTTTAGTTTTAAATGTGCATGGCCAAGACCAAGAAGCCATTGTTGCAAAAGGTATGTCTTTGATTAGCTTTAATTCCTATACATAATGCTAACAAATGTATCTTTACCATTAGATTAGATGTGAGACCATTTTATGTAAAATCAAGCTAGGTAATTAATTATGGTATCAACCAACTACAATTAATTATATCTTAAAATTCATTTGTACTTTTCTTCACAGTAAAAATAAAACAATTGAAACCCTTACTCTTCCCTTTCTTCTTCCATGGTTTATTTCGAACAACTATACTCATCCGCACAGTTGCCTCTACCACGCTATAATTGATTCGCTGCTGTTGCCGTTTGTTACCTCGTCCAAAATCTGCACCATTCACCATGACTCATATACGTTGTCTGCCACATTGTGCCGAAAGAACGTTGTTACAGTGACCTCCGTCAAAGTGTTGCCGTTATAAGCATTGACAACAATAAGAAATAGCAATAATAATTATATTTGGTAAAATAAAAAATATAAAAGTTAATTTAAAAAATTAAATATTTTTTAAAATATTTTAAACTTTTAAAAAATTACAAACACAAATACATATACATAATTTTTTAATTTATCCAACATAAAAAAAAAAGTACAAACACCATCTTCAAATTTTTTTACTAAACTGAGACAATGTCAAATCAAAATTGACTTATTTAATTTAACATCATCATTAATATCACTACTTCTCTCCAAATCATAATGATCGTCATCTTCGTCTTTATCTTTAATCCCGTAACAAAACAAAAACAAAAGGACCAAATCTTTCCACCTATATGATGAGTATTTTGGTGGAAAAATGAATTTCTCCCAAAACACACAAATCTAACCGGCAAGTGTACCGGGTCGCATCAAGTAATAAAAACTCACGGGAGTGAGGTCGATCCCACAGGGATTGAAGGATTGAGCAATTTTTAGCTTGGTGGTTAATTTAGTCAAGCGAATCAAGATTTGGTTGAGTGTTTTGTGATTTGCAGAAATTAAATTGCATGGAATTAAAGAGAACAGGAAATAAATTGCTGAATCTTAAAGAACAAGAAATTAAATGGCAGAAACTTAGAGTGCAAGAAATGTAAATTGCGGAATCTTAAAGTGCAAGAAATGTAAATGACTTGAATTGTAAATGGGATTGGGACTTGGATTTGCAGAAATTAAACAAGGAAAAGTAAATTTGCATCAAGCAGAGAAGTAGAAGAGGGTTTGGGTTAAATCGGATCTTGAAGCAGAAAAGTAAATGAACGTGAAAACAGTAAACAGAGAATTAGAAATTGAAAGTTCAGATCTCAGGACCCAGAGACTAGAAAACCGAGTCTAGATCTCAATGCCTTCCTAGATCCAACAAGAACAATTGCAAGGGAATTGTAAATTGCAAGGAAAGTAGATGAAGAGCAATTAACAGAAATTAAATTCAATCAAGCAGTAAATGAAGCAGAGAGATCCAAGGATGAGATTGAAACAGAATTTCTTCAATTCTCCAACCCAAGATCCAAGACAATTGTACTTGAAATTGAAAGCAATAAAACTAAGAGGAAGAGAAGTGAATTCTCCTTCCCCAAGACTAAGAAATTAAAGATCACTCAATATCTAAAGCTCTCCGAAAACTATTATGAAAATTCTAAAGAAAAGCTCCCCGAAGAACTTGAATTCTATCCTATTTATACACTTTCTTCAAATGATCTTCAAGCCTTGAGTTGGGCCTTTGCTCTTGGTGGAATTGGGTTGAAAGAGGCATTGGTTGATTGCTCTTGGAGTTTGGAGAAGAACCAAAGTGAACCAAATGAACGGGGTTGGAGTTTTGCAAAAGTTGGAGTAAAAGTTTGAGCAAAAGTTAGGGGCTAACTTTTGCTCCAACTTTTCATATCAGCCACCATAACTTGCTGCTATCCACGTTGGGACAAAAGTTAGGGGTCTAACTTTTGCTCCAACGTTGGCCTCCTAATGTGTACTTATGGCGCCAACGTTAGCCCAAAAGTTAGAGGCTAACGTTGGCGCAAACTTTTGCTCCTCCCCTTGTATTTTTCATGTGCCAACGTTAGCCACCAAGTTAGGGGCTAACGTTGGCGCAAACTTTTGGTGCCCAGGGGTGATTTTCATGTGCCAACGTTAGCCCAAAAGTTAGGGGCTAACGTTGGCGCAAACTTTTGGTGCCCAGGGAGTGATTTTCAAGTTCCAACGTTAGCCCAAAAGTTAGGGGCTAACATTGGGGCTAACTTTTCACCCAAAAGTTTGTGCAAAAGTTTGAGGCTAACTTTAGGTCCAGCTTTTTGCTTCCTGGTTCAATTTCACTTATTCCATTGTCCTCTCTTTACTCCTAGCCATTCCTTCTTGCTTCAACCTTTCTCCAAGCTTTCTTCACCTATCATTAATCAACCAAACACATCAAAGCTATGCTTAAAATCATGAGATATTCATTCTATCCTAATATGCAACAATTATGGCTTTAAATCTCATGAAATTGCATTAATTCATACATGGTTGATTAAATCAAAGGAAACATGAAAATCTACCCAATTAGCTTGCTTATGGCTCAAGAAAGTGCATAATTCAATTGAAAACTAAAGAAAAAGGCTAGTGAAACTAGGCTAAGATGACTTGTCATCACAACACCAAACTTAAAGCTTGCTTGTCCCCAAGCAAGAAAAGATTTATTGAGAAGAAAGAATGAAATGGAAGAGGATGTTCATGCTAGCAGAGTATTATTGATAGTTCATGGGATTTTGTGTGGATATGTAAATACTCACTTCTTATTGACTCTTAAGCCTAGAAAGCCTCTTCCAAGCTTCAAGTAACATACTGCTATGACCTCTCATTATTCCTTTATCCTTGGCTATTACTTTGTTTATAAGCTTTATTTGAGTGTCATGTGTAGCAAGTTCATTTCCTTTTCTTTATACTTGACACATTATTCACTATAGACACTTGGCTCACATTCCTTCTTAGAACATTGATGCCCAGCACCTCTTTGGGCTACTAAGTGCCTTGTAGTTAGGTTGCTCTTGATAGTGGACTTTCAGCTGATGATCCCGGGTTAGTTAACCCAAGTCATCAAGTGTTGATGCACTCCAAAGAGCTTAATAATCCAAGCAGATCCTAATACAAAGACACCACAGGCATATATTCTAAGGTTCAAGCTATTGGTGTCCAGCTTTGTTTCTTTTTGTTTTTCTTTTGTTCTGTCACTTCTTGGCTATTTCTTTTTTTCCCCCTTTTTTCTTTCTTTTTGTTTTTCTTTCTAACCAAGGATTTTTATTCGATTGAGATTCATAGACAGTAGCTACTTTCTACTTAAGAGGAGACATCCTAGTGTTCTTATTCATTAAAGGTGAGCTATTATACAATCACACACATACCACCACTTACTTTTATTGTACTTCTATCTAACAGAGAACTATCTCACTTCACATTCAAACATTTCTTTTATTGAATTGAAAATGCAGGGGACAGAGCATGCTTTTTGAAAGTGAACACACAAGCACACACTTAAGCTAGCATACTTATTTCAACTAGAACACTCAAGATGCAAAATGACTAAACTAACAGTTACTGTTGCAATGGTAACACTCAAACTTCCAAATTAAAACAGTTCAATGCTGATAGAATTAAGTGACAATACAACCTCTTGGTGGCTTCTTCTTCTTACTCTCAGCTGATGGTATGTAACCCTTCCAAGAGAGTGATTGAATTCCTATAAAGTTCATGGAAGTTTCTTGTTTCTCAAGCCCTTAGGTAACTTGTTAGTGTGCAGGATTTTCTTGTAGGCTTTTGAACTTACTTTGGTGTGTGAACACCAAACTTAGTTCCTTGCCACCTTTCTCATGCATCAAAATAACTATATGTGAAATCCTCCTATCTTTGTTAAAGACAATAAAAACTAGAAAAACTAAAAAGGAAACAATTGGTTAATTAGTTTATCTGATTACTTGGAGCTAGCAGCCATGTATGTAGAAGGTGAGAATGTGCTTTTAAATGAGAATTTGGTGGAACACCAAACTTAGAATCTTTCATTCTCTCTTAATTTATTTTGGTGTGCAACACCAAACTTAGCTCCTTGCAATATAGATAAGTCTAATTAACCCTTTTATTGAAATAGCTATGAAAAGTGAACTACCTCAGGTTGGGTTGCCTCCCAACAAGCGCTCTTTTAATGTCATTAGCTTGACATCTTGTTCTTTGATCATGGAGGTTGAAGATTATAGTGCCTCATCTTTTCTCCTCTTACTGTGAACTTTCTTCCAGTCTCCTCTTTGATGATCTCTAGGTGTTCAAGTGAAAGGATCCGGTTCACAGTATAGTATTCAGATAATTGTGGGGACACCTTCATTGGTTGGGTGTTTAACACTACTTTATCCCCTGGCGAAAAGCCTTCAGTAGGGATCTTCTTGTTTCTCCACCCTCTTGGCCTCTTCTTCTTTTCTTTCTCAAAAGACACTCCCTGCCTTGGTGGTTCTTTATCTGGAGTGTTGAGGTTCTCATCTGGGGGTTTTGGATCTATTCCCTCCTTGATTTCTTTAGTCTATTACACCATCTCTACTTCTTTCAAGCATGGATTTAGAAGTCTTGGAGTTAACTCATTGAATGCCTCCTTCAAGCTTTGATCCCTGGCTTTATCCTCCATACAATCTTCTTCTTGAGTGGGCTCATGCAGAGTTTTAAAAACATGGAATGCTAGGTGCTCATCATGCACTCTCAGCAACAATTCCCCTTTTTCAACATCTATCAATGCTCTGCCCGTAGCCAGGAAAGGCGTCCCCAGAATGATGGGGGTGTTAGGGTCCTCCTCCATATCCAGGATGACAAAATCAGCTGGGAGAAGGAATTTTCCCACTTTTACCAGTACATTCTCTATAACTCCAACTGCTTGCTGGATGGATTTGTCAGCCATTTGAAGGAGTATTCGTGTGGATTTCAGCTCACAAATTCGAAGTTTTCTCATTAGAGACAAAGGCATCAAGTTTATGCTTGCACCAAGGTCACAGAATGACCTTTCAATTGTTATGTCTCCTATGGTGCAAGGTATATAAAAACTCCCAGGATCATCTTTCTTCTCTGGTAACTCTCTTTGGAGAATAGCAGTACATTCCATTGTCATCTCAACAATTTGTCCTTCTTTTAGGGACTTTTTCTTTGTCAGCACTTTCTTCATAAATTTAGCATACACTGGCATCTGTTCAAGTGCTTCTAAGAAAGGAATATTGATGCTGAGGGTCTTGAATATGTCCAGGAACTTTGAGTATTGCTTATCCTCATTCTCTTTTTTGAACCTCTGAGGGTATGGAAGTTTAGGGATATGTGGCTTCACCCTTTCCTTCTTCTCTTGTAGTTGTGTTTCAAGGATGTCCTTATCTCTCTTTGAACTTTTTGCATTCTTGATTTTCTGATCCTCTTCACTTCTCTCTTCTGTCTCTTCTTGTGGAACTTTTCTGTTGTGTTCTTCCTGATTGATGGCTTTCTTCTCACTTTCCACTATGATTGCTTTGCACTCCTCCCACTTTGTAGCTTTTCCTTTGTCCTTTGGATTGGAGATTGTATCACTTGGGAGAACATTGGTTGGCCGTTCAGCTTGTTTGGCCAATTGTCCCACTTGTCGTTCAAGGCTCTTCATGATAGCTTCATTTCTCTCTTGCACTTTGACCAAGCTTTGAGTGGACTGAGCAATTGCTTGTATGGCTGCCTCAAGACTTGAAATTATACTTTCATGATGGTCTATTGGTGGTATGATGGGGGTGGAACGTGGTTTCTGGAAGTTATTTGTAGGGTTGTTTTGTGGATGGAATGTGGATGTGGAAGGTGGTTGTTGGTTGTTTTGGTTAGTGATTGAATTATTGGGTGGATAATAGCTAGAATTTGGGTGGTTATTTTGGGGTTTTCTATATGGATTGTGGGTTATGTTTTGCTGGTTGTTGTTCTGGTTGTTTCTTGAGTTGTTTTGGTTTGAATTACTTTGCCATGGTTGTTGGTTTTGAGTGTGGTTATCTCCCCATCTGAGATTTGGATGGTTCTTCCAGGATGGATTGTAGGTGTCACCATAAACCTCATTTTGGCTTGAGCCTTGGTTGTGCACATATTGAGGTTGTTCCTGCTGCTGATTTTCTTGGTTTTCTTCATTTTGTCCCCATGTGCTTGATGGTTGGCTTGTATTCACTGCTGCAACTTGTAAACTATCAATCTTTTTAGCCATCTGCTCAAATTGTTCTTGAATCTGCTGCTGCATTATCTTGTTTTGAGCTAGAAGGGTGTCAACCCCTTCCATTTCTAACACTCCTTTCCTTAGTGATGGTTGGTGTTGTCTCTGATGGCCAAAGAAATATTGGTTGTTAGCCACCATGTCAATGAGGTTCTGAGCTTCTTCAGCTGTCTTCATGAGTTGCATTGAGCCTCCTGCTGAATAGTCAAGTGACTCTTGAGCCTTTAGAGTGAGTCCTTCATAGAAGTTCTGTAGCTTGTCCCACTCAGTGAACATTTCTGGTGGACATTTCCTCAGCAGAGCCTTGTATCTCTCCCATGCTTCATACAGATTTTCAGCATTCAATTGTGTGAATGTTTGCACCTCAGTTTTCAGCCTGATGACTCTTTGGGGTGGATAGAATTTGGCTAGAAATTTAGTCACCAAATCATCCCAGCTAGTGATGCTTCCTTGAGGAAAAGTTTCAAGCCATTGTGCTGCCTTGTCCCTTAATGAGAACGGGAACAGCAGAAGCTTGTAGGTCTCAGGATTCACGCCATTGGTCTTCACTGTGTTACATATCCTCAGGAAGGTGGATAGGTGCTGGTTTGGATCTTCCAAGGGGCCTCCTCCATAGGAACAGTTGTTCTGTACCAAGGTGATGAGTTGGGGCTTCAATTCAAAGTTATTTGCATCGACATTTGGGGTAAGGATGCTACTCCCACAATGCCTTGGATTAGCAAATGTATATGAAGCCAAGACTCTCCTCTGGGGTTGACCATTGTTGTTGGCCATTCTCACTGGTGGATTTGTTGGATTTGTTGAGTGTTCCTCCAATTCATGATATTCTTCATCTGATTCTTCCTCTCCAGCAACATTTTTTTCTCTTGCTTCTCTTCTTAGCCTTCGGAGGATTCTTTCGTCAGTTTCATGAAAGGTAGGGATCTCCCTTCTTGTATCTGACATACAAGCAAAACACAAGAATCACACAATACCAGAAAAGCAATAACACTTCAATCCATGGCTGAAGTGAAATATTAGTTAGCTTAGGCAAAAATTCAAACAGTTAGCGTGTTAGTCAAAAGTTAAAGAAACAGAAAAGAAAAAGTGCTTGATCTAGATCTCCACCTCACTTAATCATTGTCAATCTAATTAATCCCCGGCAACGGCGCCAAAAACTTGATGAGTATTTTGGTGGAAAAATGAATTTCTCTCAAAACACACAAATCTAACCGGCAAGTGTACCGGGTCGCATCAAGTAATAAAAACTCACGGGAGTGAGGTCGATCCCACAGGGATTGAAGGATTGAGCAATTTTTAGCTTGGTGGTTAATTTAGTCAAGCGAATCAAGATTTGGTTGAGTGTTTTGTGATTTGCAGAAATTAAATTGCATGGAATTAAAGAGAACAGGAAATAAATTGCTGAATCTTAAAGAACAAGAAATTAAATGGCAGAAACTTAGAGTGCAAGAAATGTAAATTGCGGAATCTTAAAGTGCAAGAAATGTAAATGACTTGAATTGTAAATGGGATTGGGACTTGGATTTGCAGAAATTAAACAAGGAAAAGTAAATTTGCATCAAGCAGAGAAGTAGAAGAGGGTTTGGGTTAAATCGGATCTTGAAGCAGAAAAGTAAATGAACGTGAAAACAGTAAACAGAGAATTAGAAATTGAAAGTTCAGATCTCAGGACCCAGAGACTAGAAAACCGAGTCTAGATCTCAATGCCTTCCTAGATCCAACAAGAACAATTGCAAGGGAATTGTAAATTGCAAGGAAAGTAGATGAAGAGCAATTAACAGAAATTAAATTCAATCAAGCAGTAAATGAAGCAGAGAGATCCAAGGATGAGATTGAAACAGAATTTCTTCAATTCTCCAACCCAAGATCCAAGACAATTGTACTTGAAATTGAAAGCAATAAAACTAAGAGGAAGAGAAGTGAATTCTCCTTCCCCAAGACTAAGAAATTAAAGATCACTCAATATCTAAAGCTCTCCGAAAACTATTATGAAAATTCTAAAGAAAAGCTCCCCGAAGAACTTGAATTCTATCCTATTTATACACTTTCTTCAAATGATCTTCAAGCCTTGAGTTGGGCCTTTGCTCTTGGTGGAATTGGGTTGAAAGAGGCATTGGTTGATTGCTCTTGGAGTTTGGAGAAGAACCAAAGTGAACCAAATGAACGGGGTTGGAGTTTTGCAAAAGTTGGAGTAAAAGTTTGAGCAAAAGTTAGGGGCTAACTTTTGCTCCAACTTTTCATATCAGCCACCATAACTTGCTGCTATCCACGTTGGGACAAAAGTTAGGGGTCTAACTTTTGCTCCAACGTTGGCCTCCTAATGTGTACTTATGGCGCCAACGTTAGCCCAAAAGTTAGAGGCTAACGTTGGCGCAAACTTTTGCTCCTCCCCTTGTATTTTTCATGTGCCAACGTTAGCCCAAAAGTTAGGGGCTAACGTTGGTGCAAACTTTTGGTGGCCAGGGAGGTTTTTCTTATGCCAACGTTAGCCACCAAGTTAGGGGCTAACGTTGGCGCAAACTTTTGGTGCCCAGGGGTGATTTTCATGTGCCAACGTTAGCCCAAAAGTTAGGGGCTAACGTTGGCGCAAACTTTTGGTGCCCAGGGAGTGATTTTCAAGTTCCAACGTTAGCCCAAAAGTTAGGGGCTAACGTTGGGGCTAACTTTTCACCCAAAAGTTTGTGCAAAAGTTTGAGGCTAACTTTAGGTCCAGCTTTTTGCTTCCTGGTTCAATTTCACTTATTCCATTGTCCTCTCTTTACTCCTAGCCATTCCTTCTTGCTTCAACCTTTCTCCAAGCTTTCTTCACCTATCATTAATCAACCAAACACATCAAAGCTATGCTTAAAATCATGAGATATTCATTCTATCCTAATATGCAACAATTATGGCTTTAAATCTCATGAAATTGCATTAATTCATACATGGTTGATTAAATCAAAGGAAACATGAAAATCTACCCAATTAGCTTGCTTATGGCTCAAGAAAGTGCATAATTCAATTGAAAACTAAAGAAAAAGACTAGTGAAACTAGGCTAAGATGACTTGTCATCACTATATACATGCAACAATCAAATTAAAATATCAAAATGAAATTCTTGCCTGCATACAAATATTATATATATATATATATATATATATATATATATATCAAATCGTTTCACAATTTTTTTCAAGAAAAATGATTTTTTTTCAAATAATATTTACTGTAAACATATATTAAATATTATTTATTCACAAAGAGACATCATAATAAATTAAGAAAGTATCAAATAATTAGATAAAAAAATATTCATGTCCTATTTTTTGTATGTATTTTATTGACTAATTAAAATTTATTTCTACTATTACATATTGCATATAATTTAACTCAAACTCTTAAAAATATGAATTTTAATCACATCAATAAACACAAATAATTTAAAAAAAAATAATTTTTATCTTATTTGATCTTTTATTGACTGATTAAACTTTATCTCCACTATTTTGTATTGGGTTTAATTTAGCTCAAATTCTTGGAATATGAATTTTAATCAACTCAATAAAATATTAAATAATTAATTTGAGAAAATAATTTTTATATTATTATTCGATACTTTATTTACTGATCAAAATTCATCTCCACTATTTTATATTGTGTATGATTTGGCTTAAATTCCTGAAATATAAATTTTAATCAACTCAATAAAATATTAATAATTAACTTGGAAAAATAATTTTTATATATTATTAGTTGATACTTTGTTGACTAATCAAAATTCATCTCTACTATTCTGTATTGCGTATGATTTGTGTTAGACTCCTGAAATATGAATTTTAATCAAGTCAACAAAATACCAAATAATTAATTTGAGAAAAATAATTTTTGTATTATTATTTGATACTTTATTGACCGATCGAAATTTATCTCCACCATTTTGTATTGCGTATGATTTGGCTTAGACTTCTGAAATATAAATTTTAATCAACTCAATAAAGTATCAAATAATTAAAATTTTTTATCTTATTTAATACTTTATTGATCGATCAAAATTCAACTCCACTATTATTTATTACATATCATAGAATATAAATTTTAATCAATTCAATAAAGTACCAAATAATTTAATAAAAATAATTTCTATTTTATTTGATACTTTATTGACTGATAAAAATTTATCTCCACTCTAATCTATTCTATAGAATTTGAGTTTTGTTAAAATTTATTGTACTTTTCTTTGTAATATAGGCATGTATATATAGAGGTTAAAGTAAAGCAAAATCTCAGTCATCTTGTAATATTTTAACGTTGCTATAATTAATATAAGAAAGTTATTTAATATTCTCTTGTTATAAAAAGAAGTGTTTTTTCACATTTTAGGTTTATTAAAAAATTAATATATTTAAAAAAGGAAAATAATAATTGCAAAATCTACATTTTCAATATATGATATAAATGTCTTCTATAGTTTTAAATATTCGATATCTAAATATTAATGGCAAAGAAAAAATTACAAACAGAAAATGTATAAAAAATTAATATTTTTTAGTCAACATTAGCCTAATTTTTCATTAGTATTAAAATTATTTCTAAATTTTTATTTTTTGGAATTTGGATCCTCTAAATTTTAAATTTTTACTTTAGAGGATAAAGTAAAATTTTTTACCATTGAATGTTTTTTCTTTTATGTTTTTTTTGTCCCACCTATAAAATATATTGTGATAAATCATACCTTATTCTCTAAAGTGAAATTCAAAATTTAGAGGATTCAAATTTTTTTTTGGAAGGGTTTGACATTTAGAGTTTAGAATTTAGAATTTAAATGTTAAATTTTTTATTAATACAATTTACTGACATTGTAACGTTAATAAATTAATTTTAAAAAATAATTTAAACAAGTTACTGACGTCAAGTCTGTTTGTAACTGGAATTTTAAAAATAAAAAGAATTTATTTGTCAATATATTTTATACATTGCCTTGACTGTTGGTAACGTTACGTATATATCTCTAATGGACATTTTTATCTAAATCGATACAGCTATATTCGATTTAGCAATATTGGTACTAAATCGAATCAGCCTGATTAATAGTTGTAAGAATCGGATCAGACCGATCGATTTGATCGAAAGACCGGTGAATCAGACTTCTAACCGACCCGGTTGACCAATATGACCGGACAAGGAATATAAATGTAGAGAATCGGATTAAACCGGCCGATTCTGATGAAAACCGAAAAATCGACGGTTTTTATTCACTCGGCCGGTTTGAAAGTTTTTTTTTTATAATTTGTTTGCCAAAACGACGTCGTTTTGGTCTTTAAAAAAAATAGAAGACTCGAACCAGACGCCCAATACCCCCCAATCCCCATCCCTGTTTCCCCAACCCTAATCCCCTAAACACAACGGCTAAGTAGCTAACCCTCCCCCTCACCTCACTCTGTCACTCACCACGCCATCGCCGCCCACCAGTCTGTGTCGTCTTCTTCATCTCACCGTAGAAAACTTCACCGCGACACTGATGAGCGGATATTTTATACGCTTTTTGGGGATAATTTCATATAGTTTTGAGTATGTTTTAGTTAGTTTTTAGTCTATTTTTATTAGTTTTTAGGAAAAATTCATATTTCTGGACTTTACTATGAGTTGTGTGTTTTTCTGTAATTTCAGGTATTTTTCTGGCTGAAATTGAAGGAGCTGAGCAAAAATCTGATTCAGGCTGAAAAAGGACTGCTGATGCTGTTGGATTCTGACCTCCCTGCACTCAAAGTGGATTTTCTGGAGCTACAGAACTTGAAATGGCATGCTTCCAATTGCGTTGGAAAGTAGACATCCAGGGCTTTCCAGCAATATATAATAGTCCATACTTTGCACGAGGATAGATGACGTAAACTGGCGTTCAACGCCAGTTTTCTGCCCAATTCTGGCGTCCAGCGCCAGAAAAGGATCAAAAGCTGGAGTTGAACGCCCAAACTGGCATAAAAACTGGCGTTCAACTCCACAAATGGCCTCTGCACGTGAATTGCTTAAGTCTCAGCCCAGCACACACCAAGTGGGCCCCAGAAGTGGATCTCTGCATCATCCATTATAGTCTACTCATATTTTGTAACCCTAGGCTACTAGTTTAGTATTTAAACAACTTTTAAAGACTTATTTTGTATCTCATGACATTTCAGATCTAAACTTTGTATTCTCTGACGGCATGAGTCTCTAAACCCCATTGTTGGGGGTGAGGAGCTCTGCTGTGTCTCGATGAATTAATGCAAGTATTTCTGTTTTCCATTCAAACACGCTTGTTCCTATCTAAGATGTTCATTCGCGCTTAACTGTGATGGAGGTGATGATCTGTGACACTCATCACCTTCCTCAAATCATGAACGTGTTCCTGACAACCACCTCCGTTCTATATACGATTGAATGAGTATCTCTTAGATTCCTTAATCAGAATCTCCGTGGTATAAGCTAGAACTGATGGCGGCATTCAAGAGAATCCGGAAAGTCTAAACCTTGTCTGTGGTATTCAGAGTAGGATTCAAGGATTGAATGACTGTGACGAGCTTCAAACTACTGAAGGCTGGGCGTTAGTGACAGACGCAAAAGGATAGTAAATCCTATTCCAACCGGATCGAGAACCAACCAGTGACTAGCCGTGCTGTGACAGAGTGCGTGAGCGTAGTTTTCACTGGGAGGATGGAAGGTAGCCATTGACAACGGTGATCCACCAACACACAGCTTGCCATAGGAGGACATGCGTGCGTGAACAAGAAGACAGAGGAAAGCAGAGATTCAGAAGGCAAAGCATCTCCAAAACTCCAACATATTCTCCATTACTGCATAACAAGTAACCTTTAATCCATGCTCTATTGTTTATTTGCAATTCAACTGATAAACATAATTGACTTCCTGACTAAGATTTACAAGATAACCATAGATTGCTTCAAGCCAACAATCTCCGTGGGATTCGACCCTTACTCACGTAAGGTATTACTTGGACGACCCAGTGCACTTGCTGGTTAGTGGTACGAGTTGTGAAAAGTGTGATTCATAATTCGTGCACCAGACACCTATTTTGAATTCTCAAGGAACACAACAGAACCGCGGCTCCGTCGTCGTCTTTTTTGCCGGTCTGTGTCGTCGTCTTCTTTGTCGGTTTGTGTTGTCGTCTTCGTCTCTATTGTCTGCTCTCTCGAACAGTGAAGCGGTCTCCGTCGTCTTCGTCCTCTGTTCTGTCAAACAGGTTGGTTGTGAACCATGAAATTGTTATGTTCTTCTAATGCTATGTGTTGTTATGTTCTGTTCTGTTTGATGCTCTTTTTCTAATACTTGTTAAAAATTGAAATTATGAATCTTAGTATGAATATGTTGTTCTGTTTTATTCTTCTAATGCTTGTTGAACCTATGAATTTTAGTATAAATCTACTTGTTAAAATAGGGAATTTAAGATTGTTGAATTTGCTTGAAGCTATTTGTAAAAATTTCTGATATGAATAGCACCCAAATCGCAATCCAGTCGGATCCCGCACTCAAATCCAGCAAGTACAATTTTGTGGACAAATTTTTTATGTTAATAAATAAATAAATTATAATAATTATTAAAATAAATAATTTAAAAAATATTTATTGAAATAGATATTCTTCTTTTATTTTATTTATACTATAAATAAGATAATTTTACAACAAAGCAACAAGAAGCAGGCGAGGATCATGCGGTTACAGAGTAAGGACGACTACTTATATACTATTACTTTATTCATTTAATTATTTTGGATTTTAGTTACGCACTATTATTAATCAGGAGATTCTTTGTGCTTTTTTTTTTCAAATTGTTTAAAAGTAAAGATAAAAAACGTGAAATTTATTTATTTTTATTTTATATCTAAAATTTAAGTACCATAAAAAAAATTTAATAATTATTCCTATAGGTACCCTTGTACTTTTATAAATAGATTATATATTTTATATATTATAAAAATGTAAAACTATTCATAATCTCATGTTAATTATATTAAGCCTTGAAACTATTAAATTTAATTTTTTATCATAGTAATTTTGAATAATTTTGCTATATATTTAAGTGTTTCTGTTAAGAATAAATCATTATTTTTGATCATGAAAGATTCAAATATTGACAAAATTGATTATGAAAAATTAAAACTGAAGTTATACCATTAAAGATAAGTTATACCCATTAGAAAAAAAAAATAATCGTATTAATAGTGGGCAGTTTAACAGTACACTTATGTGTACTTTCACTTATTTCAACGGTTAGAAAAGTAAACGTGTTAATGTGTTTATTTAAAATGGACTGTTTATTTTTTCTATTATTTAAAATCGTCCATCTTTTCTATTGTTTGAAATATTCTATTTTTAAGAGTTTGGTCTAATCTAAATTATTAATGTTTTTTATTATTTACAAAAATTATATTTAATTATTTATAAATACATATATCTCGTTTACACTATAAGCGAGATATATAAAAATTGAAAAACTACACATATCTTGTTTCCCATAAATGAGATACGTGAAATTGTGCAAAATTATCTCGTTTACAATGTAAAGGAGATAAGAGAAATATTTATTTTGATAAATATTTTTTAAATTATTTATTTCAATAATTATTATAATTAATTTATTTATTAAAATAAAAAATCTTTTCGTGGACTTACAACGAATTTCAAAGTCTTTTTCTTTCGTTGACTATGTTCTATGAATTTTGTGCTACTAACTAACTTTTGCAATTTTCTATGTTCTTTTCGGAATCAATTTTTCAGAAATGAAGGTCATTGCTGCGCGTATTTGTTGGCCGTATTGGGAGGCAACACTGCCCCTTCAGCTGATGATATCAAGAACATGCTTTCCTCAGGTCTCTATTTTCTAACATCTTAAATTCTTTTTATTTTTTATTTTTTTATTTTAAATATTTGAGCTGGTCAAGTGTTAGATGTATGAGTTGGATTTATCACGGTCAATTGTCTATGAGTTAGATGTATGGTTTTCTTATCTATTATGTTAGAACTAATTTTATGATTATTTTTGTATTAGTTATCTTTAAAATTTGAAATTTAGTTATTTTTAAAATATTGGTAAAGAACCAAAGATATGTATTTTAAATTTTTTAAATTTATGATTATTTTTAGTATTTTATATTTTATATTTATGTGTAACCGATTTAATCGGTTCAACCAGTAATTTATCGGTTAAACTAATAAATCAGTAAACTAGTAATCTGATCAGTTCGATTACCGGTTCAGTTCGTACAACTATGGCCTAATTCGAATTAATATAGCGTGGTGTGCTTGGTTACCTGAGTTTGGCAAACAATGGTCATGTCCAGGTAATTTGAAGGAACATTTTTAAAGCTGTATAGGTGTCACGAGTAGAAAAGAGGAGTGTAACAGGTGGTTCATAAGTTACTTCGCAGTTGTTTGGAACGTTTGGTTGAAAAGGAACAGAAAGTTATTTCAGAACATAAAAAAAGGTGCTGAAGAAATCTTCAATATGTTTCTAATTCACTACAAGGAGTGAGTGGGGTGCGACGATCCCTTTTGTTGTTGATGGCAATGCCAGAAATGACATTGGAATAGCTATTGGTGTGATATTTACTAGGTGATTTCAAGATGTGTTATTTTTTTTGATATTTTTTTAGGTTATTTGCTCCACTTGTGTATTGAGCTTCTTTTGTTAAAAAAAATCGAAAGGGATTGATTCGATTTATGCGTGATTATTTAGATCTCATAGTAAATCGAACGAGATCAATTCGATTTACTTAATGCTATTAGTAACAAAGTAAACCTATTGGAGCTAATTTGATTTACATGCCGTAAACTAATGAATAAATCAACACATTCCAATTTGATTTATTACGCGTATATCAACGTATATAAATGGATGTATGTTAATTCGATTTACTATGGTGCACGTATATACAATAAAAAATGCATTCAATAATACCCATAATTAATACAACAAAGAGTACATTTAATAATAAATTAAAAAATAATAATTATAAATATTTTCTATAAATTATTAAAAAATCTCATTATAAATAATTATTTATAATTTTGTTGATCTTTTAACCTTCTTTAAAAAATAATAAAGATTAACTTTTTTTATCGATATTAGTTAATATTTTAAGTTAATAATTTACTTTTATATTATTAAATTTTATATTTAAAATTTAAGATTTAGAATTTAGTCTTTAATTAATATTTAAAGTTAGTGAAATATTTGTCAAAAATATTATATTTGTTGGTCAATTAGCGTTGAATCGATTGATCCTGATAATATCTAAGTTATTAATTGATTTTCATATAAAAATATTTTTATTCTATTCGGTATTTAATTTTGGTAAAACATCAATTAATTTTGAATTTAGTTATTATGTGTTCTAACTTCTAAAAATATATGCTAAGATTGTTATTAATAAAAATTTTTTATTTTAATAAATGCTCAACAAATCATTAAAAATTCAACTTTATAACTTTACCAAAAAAATTTTTTTAATTAAAAATTTTAATTTTACCAAATTTAATATTTATTAATTGTAACAATTATTAATAAATATTAAATAAAATAAATTTGAGTTATTTTAACTGGTTTTCTTTGTCTTTCAAACATTATTATTATTATTATTATTATTATTATTATTATTATTATAAAATAAAAAGTTATAAAAATAATTACATAATGTATACACAAAAATTATATAAATTATATGTGTATTATTTATGAAAAATACATTGCTAAGATTAGTTAATAACTAATTACTTATATTTTATTTACCAAAAAAGTAAAAATATATTTTGATTAAATTAGTTAATAAATAATTATTTATAATTTATAATAAAATTTTTTAATAATTTATAAAAAATATTTATAATTATTATTTTTTAATTTATTATTAAAAATACTCTTTATTGTAATTATTATGGGTATATTTAAATGTACTATAGTAAATTGAAATAACTTCCATCCATTTATATAAGTTTGTGTGTTCATACTAAATCGAATTGAATCTGTATAGTTTTATTTATTGGCTTCCTTCCATATAAATCAAAACACTTTCAGTCGACTTGTACGTACTAATTCGATTAATGCTCATCCAATTTAGTACCAACATGATTAATTCAATTATATCTATGTCGATTTGAGATATGTGCATAATATATTTTGATTTGAATGATTTACACAATTTTTTTATGCCTATAATTTATAGGAATAATTTATTCATAACGTTTTCTCATCAGGTTGTCACTAAAGTTATTTAAATTAATAAATTTGTCAAAAATATTATTGGCGCCAAATATATCTATAAAAAATATCAGTATTGTCATAATAATTCTACTAAAAGACCAATTTTTTCAATACAAGAATTTTGATTATTACCGATGGTCTTATCAATAATTTAAGCGTTAATAACCACTTTTACTGACAGGATAGTCGACAATATATTTTTATAATTAAAAATTAAATTTAATTATCTAATTGTTGCCGACTAGCAGGCCATTATATCATCGGTAAGATAATTTAAATTTAAAAAAATTATTTGAATTGCATTACCTACTAAGGCGTTGATATATCACATATTTTTAGAAAATAATAATTAAATTCAATTATTTAATTTTTAACAACGGCTAGACCATGTAGCTTTAGGTAAGGTAATTTTAATTTTAAAACAAAACTAAAAAAATTAATTAAATTACGTTTTCAATGTCTAAAGCATCGGCAACATATTTGCATAACTAATATTAGGCATCGACAACGTATTTTCATAAGTAATAATTAAATTTAATTATTTAATTGTTATCGACAACCATGTTGAGTAAGGTAATGTACATTTTAAACAAATAATTAAATTGCATTAACGATGGCTTAGGCATAAGTAACGAATTTTTAAAATTAAAAGGATAAATTATTATAATAAATCAAGTCTCTTTCAAAATTATTCAGATTCTCTAAAACAGAAAAAAGTATAAATGTCCCAACTTATATTTCTATATAAATCGACGTAATTAAATTTGATTTATGCAAATACGTACTAAATCGAATTCGTTAGATTCGAATTACATACAAATGAAAATCGTCTATAAATCGAAGCTAATGGCTTCGAATTAAATATAAGCATTAAATTGAAACAATGAGATTTGATTTTTATTTGCATGTAAATCGAACTAATTCAGTTCGATTTATACATGTGAACAGTAGCTAGCCCATGGTAAATCGAAGCCAATAGTTTCAATTTAACGGTTTTTGTAAATCGAAACCCATAGATTCGATTTACAGACAACATCTCCCTCAAGTAGTTCGAATTTAATGACTTCGATTCATGCTCAATATTGTTATATATACAAATCAAATTTTATTCATTTAAACTACAAAATATACAAACCCCACACCCAATTCCACCACCCGAATCCAAAATTATTAAAAAGCCGCCCAAGAAAAATTGAAATATGGATAGATTCTCAATACTATTATACCAGAAAGATATTTTTTAACATTTTTTTAAGGAAAAAAGACTTATCATGAGAATGAATGACACATATGATTTCATGGCAAAAAGATTGTCCAGTAAAATTTCATTTCGGACATCAATTTTGCATAAGCACGATTTATTATTAAATTCTTGGCATTTCAAAATGACTGTGTGTCTATGAGTTCTTGAAATATGGATATTATACGTCATGTTTGATATCTGATTCATATATAATTAAAAAAAAAAAAACTTGTTAAATATATCAAAAACAATAATGGCCTTTAAATTTTTAATACATTAAACGGGTATTGAACATATTAAAAACTTAAATTTCCAATAAAATTTCTTCTTTTATTGCTTCCTTATATTACCAGGTAATGTCCTTTAGGACCAAATGCAAGTATTTGAACTTTTTGTACAAAACATAAATTTCATGGTTATATCTTAAGTTAATGACCAACAAACATTTGACCGTTTTAATTTCAGTTTCATATCTTGAATTAAGGTCCAATAAGTATAATTTGACGGAATAATAGTCAAATTCGTCTTTGAAAGATCACTCATTCTTTAAATTAGTTTTTAAAAGATTTTTTTAGTCATATTAGTCTTTAAAAGATAAAACGTAAGTCAAATTAGTCCTTCCGTTAGTTAGATGATGACGTGGTAGATTAATCTCACATATCACAAGATGATTGGTTGACGTATTATATCAGTGACACCTAGCACGCCACGTGTCACTTGACATGTAAACAAGTTATTTATAATCAAAATAGTATCTGAAACTCTAAACATAAGTCATTTTCATTTCTAAAATTTTAAAAATTAATCAAATTAGTCCTTATATAAAATTTTTTTATTTTTTTTATAATATTAAATTTGAAATATTTTTTGATAGTACTAATTTTAATAATATTTTTTAGACCTTAATAAACAAAATTGTCTTTACATAAAATGATAAAAATAATTAAATTATTATAAAGTTATTTTGTGATTTATATTTTAAAATTTTATATTTTCAAATTATAATTTTTTTATAGTGAAAATTTTTTATTTAAACGAATTTATCAAATTATTGTTGATCATATATTTAAAAATTTAATATTTTAAATCTTACTAAATAATATAGTAGTTATTTTAAAATTTAAATCTTTTAAATTTTTTAAAATTATAATTTTTATTATTGTATAATTTATATGGTAGAACTCATCAATAATTGAAAAATCGATTTGTGGAATCACTTATTGAATCTTAATATTTTAATATAGTTTTTTTAAAATAACTACTATATTTATTTAGTGAAATCTAAAAGATTAAAATATTTAAAAGAACTACTATATTTATTTAGTGAAATCCAAAATATTAAAACTATAGTTATATACTAAAACTTTTAATATTTTGAATTTCACTAAATAAATATAGTAGTTATTTTAAATATTTTAATATTTTAGATCTCACTAAATAAATATAGTAGTTACTTTAAAAAAACTATATTAAAGTATTAAGATTCAACAAGTGATCCTATAAATCGGTTTTTCAATTATTGAGTTCTACCATATAAATTAAACAATAATAAAATTATAATTTTAAAAAATTTAAAAGATTTAAATTTAATTTTAAAATAACTACTATATTATTTAGTGGTATTTAAAATATTAATTTTTTAAATATATAATAAAAAATAATTTGATAAATTCGTTTAAATAAAAAAATTTCACTATAAAAAATTACAACTTGAAAATATAAAATTTTAAAATACAAATAACAAAATAACTTTATTTTATTATTTTATTTAAAGAGAATTTTGTTTATCAAAGTCTAAAAAATAATATTAAAATTAGTACTATCAAAAAATATTTTAAATTTAATGTTATAAAAAAAATAAAAAAATTTATATAAGAACTAATTTGATTAATTTTTAAAATTTTAGGGATGAGAATGACTTATGTCTGAACTTTCAAAGACTATTTTGATTATAAATAACTTTTTTACATATCAAGTGACACGTGGTGTGCTAAGTGTCAATGACCTGACACGTCAACCAACCATCTTGTGACATGTGGCATTAACCTACCACGTCATCATGCCATGTGACACTTAACGTAATATGTCAACATCTAACTAACGGAAGGATTAATTTGACTTACGTTTTATCTTTTAAGGACTAATATGACTAAAAAAAAATTTTAAAGACTAATTTAAAAATTGAATGATCTTTCAGAGACAAATTTAACTATTAACTCATAGTTTGACCTTTCGTATAAAACATTAATCTCACTTTGAAAAATTAAAGTATATTGAAAATATAAAAAACTTAAAGCCTCTTTCCTTTGCATTTTTATTTTCAATATGTTCTATTTTTAAAAAAAATTTATGAAAAAAATTAGAAAATTAGTAAAAATAATAACAAAAATAAATGTTCACTTCCGGTTTTCATTTTTATCAATTTTTTTTTCAAAAAAGAAACTAAAAATAAAAATACAAATCAATTAAATCCTAATATATTTTATAAATAATTTTTTATTGCTAATTTAACTATTGTCCTTTGAACATTTGTTAACCAAACCCAAGAAATTTGACCCTTTTGTAAAAAAAAATAAATATTAATTTTATGTTCATATCTTAATTTGATCTCCAATAAGTATAATTTGACCATTTTGTATAAAACATTAATCCCCTTTTGAAAAATATATGTTTTAAATTAAATAATTTTTAATTTTTAGGTAAACTACAAAAAATGTATTCGAATAACTTTATTGCTGACGAAAATACACCCAAATATTTTTTATCGACAAAAATACTCTCAAAATAATTTTAGAACGCAACAAAAATATTCAATATTGAATATGTATTTCTGAAAAAATAATTTAAAGCTTAAATTTTGATGTAGTTTTTTGCAAGTATGATTAGAAAATTGAGATATTTTTATTCTTAAATTTGGTAATTTTTTGCTAATTATATATTTTTTGTGATTTTTTAAAAGTATTATTAGTTGTTGACAAAAAAAAACACAAAATATATACTTAGCGAAAAATCACTAAATTTTAAAGATAAAAATATCTCATCTTTCTAATCATGTTTACAAAAAATCATATTAAAATTAAATTTCTAAAGTATTTTTGAACATACACATTTAATGTTGGACATTTTTGTCTCGTTTTTAAATTATTTGAGGATATTTTTGTCAATACCAAAATTCGAGTGTAGTATATTTTTTTTAGCAACAAAATTATTCGAGTGCATTTTTTGTGGTTTATCTTTAATTTTTTTTATATGTTTCATCTAGTAAAAGTATAATTAATAAATTTTTTTTTGAGAAGTTATAATATTCTTTTTCTAGAAAGAGTTTTTTTATTTAACATGAAAAAGATATTCAAATTAAATTAAGATAATATATTTTAATATTGTATCTAAATATAAATTTCAAAAAGATAAGTCCACATCACAATATAAAGTAAGTCTTACTTATTCAAAATATCTTTTCAAAGAAAAATTATTTAAAAGGATTAATCTTAGCATACAAGTGATTAACACTTACAAGTGTTACAAGTCCTGAAGCTTACTGACACCCTAAACGCGCTCCAATTGTTACGTACAAGTCACATGCTATATATAGCAGAACATTATATCAATCAAAATCAATTAACACGCGAATAATATAATTTCCAATTTTCAAAAGATTTCGTTACCTTCTTCGAATCTCTTGCCAATTTTCTCCGTTCTCCTTCTTTGCATTCTTCCCTTGTATTTCTGATCGTTCTTTCTTCTGCATTTATCACTGCTTTGTTCTTCGTCATTCATCTCAGTTTCTCTCACTATAACTCTAGCTTCGTTTTTATTTTGATTTTCTGGTTTCTGAAATCAAATTTTGAATGAACCTTGAAGATAATGGATGATTCAACCTCAGATTGTCAGCTCAATCAGGGCGAAGTAGATTTTGAATTTGAATTGAACGAAGTTCCTGAGGTTTGATTTAGATTAAGCTAATTAAGATTAATCTGAATTTGATGCAGTTGTTCGTCTATGATTGTCTAGCTGAATAGTTCGTGAACATAGACTGTGAAATTAAAGCGTGAACATAATCTGTGGATTGAATCTAATGTATTAGTTTTGATTAATTATCTGTAATTTATAGCAGACGCTCGGGTGTAGATCAGAACTTTTTGTGTGTATTTTTAGGGAAGTTTGGGTGTATTTTAGGGAGAGTTTGGGTGTATTTACAGTTTATGATTTTTCTTGTTATTTTAGTTGACTTGTTGTCGTAATGGGTGTAGTTCAGGAGTCCTTGGGTGTATTTTACTTTGATTGTTATTTTTTTATGAGGTGCAGAAATTCTATAGTATTTTCTTGTTTTAAACATGTTGTATTTTTGCAACCCCTCTTTGTTGTTGATGAGCAGCTTGTTCCCAAGGTTGGAATGACCTTTAAAACCCTTGAAGATGCTGCAAAATTTTACAAGAACTATTCCAAGGCTGCAGGTTTTTCTACAAGAGTTCGGAGCACAAATAAAAAGGAAAATGAAATTAAGAATCAATTGATCACATGTAGCAGAGAGGGAAAATGGAAATCTAAAATATCTCCGACCGAGAAGACAAATCCCATAGCTGGTTTAAATTGTCCTGCAATAATTTATATACACACATTGAAGGATGTTGGTGCTTGGATCATTTCAAAGGTCGTGCTGCATCATTCATACCCTTGTTGTCCAACTCAAGCAGAGATGCTCAAACAGCACAGGGAACTAAGCATGTCCGTTCGTCGTACAATAGAGAATAACGAGGAAGCCGGTATCAGACCAAGCAAAACATTCCAATCATTCGTTGCAGCAGCTGGGGGTCACCGCGAGTTAAATTTTATTGAAAAGGATGTGAGGAATTACATCACGAGAGAAGTGCATAATGTTTCGGAACAAGAAGATGCAAAGGAATTTGGAAAATATTTATTGAGAATGAAAGAGAAGAATCAGAATTTCTTTTTCGAGCTCGAACTCGAGGATGATCAATCGATTAAGCTTGCTTTTTGGGCCGATGCAAGGAGCAGAGCTGCCTTTGAGTATTTCGGAGATGTTATTTCATTTGACACCACTACAATACAAACAGGTAATATGTTGTTCTTGTTTATGCTGCTAAACTAATTTTGTTCTATGAATCTGCTGCAGAGGTGTATATTGGATCTTCCTTGGGTGTATAAATTCATTATATGGGTGTATGTAATGATTTTCATTTTGCAATGTCGTAATTTGTTTCAGGTATAATTTGGTTTGTGGTTCTTTCGTCGGGGTGAATCACCACGGTCAGTCAATACTTCTTGGATGCACTTTGATAAAAAACAAAGAAATTGAGTCGTTCAAATGGTTATTTCAATGTTGGCTTCGTTGCATAGGGGAAAATGCTCCGAAAGGGTTTCTCACCGATCAATGCGCGTCAATGAAAAGGGCTATAGAGGCTTGTATACCAACAACAATTCACCGTTGGTGTATTTGGCACATCACGAAGAAGATCCCAAGCAAATTAAATGGGTACAAGGGACATGCTGAAATTGAACAAGAATTGAGCCAAGTTGTTTGGAACTCTCATAGTAAACATTCATTTGATAGGAATTTGAATGATTTTCTGCTGAATTTTGGTCTTGTGGACAACAAGTGGCTTTCAGGCAATATTGTTTAAAATCTGCAGTAGAGGTGTAAATTGCATGTTTTTTGGGTGTATTTATAGTCTGTTTTTGGATGTATTCTGCAGATCTCTATGAAGAACGTCATATATGGGTTCCAATCTATTTGGATCACCACTTCTGGGCAGGGATGAAAAGCACACAAAGGAGCGAGAGCATGCATTCATTTTTTAACAAGTTTATTACCCGGAACAGCTCACTTATTCAATTTGTCAAACAATATGATAATTGCCTCGGAAGCAGGGAGCAAGCAGAGAGAGAATCAGATGCTGCAGATTTTCATACGGTCATACCGTGTGCAACCAAATCCTCAATTGAAGCTCAGTTTCAAGATGTGTACACTCATCAAAAGTTTAGGGAAGTCCAAGCACAATTTAGAGGAAAGGCGAATTGCATCACTAGATTAACGAATTCCGCTCTAGGCTATTCAGTATACGAAGTTGGAGAAGAAGTTTCCAGCTCAATATTCAACAAGTTTGTGGTTACTTACGACTCAGTAGCAGCTGAGGTAAAATGTCAATGCTTATTATTCGAGTCAAGAGGGATATTGTGCCGTCACGCACTAAGTGTGTTAAGCTTTGAACGAGTAAGCCAAGTGTCATCGAGATATATATTGGAATGATGGAGCAAGAAGGTAAAGAGGCGACACACACACATCAAGAGCAGCCACGACAAGCCATTGTTGGAGCCAAGAAGCAAGAGGTTTGACAAATTGGTTTTTCGTTCGCAAAATATTTGCAAAATTGCATCAGAATCGGAGGAGCTGACTGCAATTCTGCACCATGCGTACGATAACATCATGGTTGAGATGGAATCATTGAAAGCCAAAAGGAAGGGGACATCTTCTTTATCTCATGAAGACGCCAACTTGGAATCCGTTAACGAGCTTCAAAGCCCTCCAAGGATTCGAACAAGAGGACGTCCAAAAAATAGGCTAGGTTCAAAGTTGGAAAACAGATTGCAAATGCCACAAAGAAGAAGAAAACGAAAGCTTTAAACGAGGTAAAAGTGATGTTCTTTAAATATGTGGTGATTGAGTTTAATTTTCTCGTTAATAGTTTAGCTAATATGTGAGTTTATTATATCCAGTTAAACCTCTTTGATGCTGCATCAGTGGTGCGTTCAAATTCCAGCCAATATCAAAGACGTGTTATGAATTATCTGTTCAGGAAATCAGCAGCAGCGGATAACTTTTTGGGTGTATAGTTACAGAATATGGGTGTAAAGCACTGTTTTTTGGGTGTATTTCTGAATTTTCTTGTGTTTCACATTTTACATATATTATATATATTTCACAATCTGCTGTTTATGTTATAAAATATTGTTTGTTTTTTTTTACTATGGTTTAGGGTTTTAGAGTTTAGGGTTTAGAGTTTAGGGTTTTAGGGTTTAGGGTTTAGGGTTTTAGGGTTTAGGGTTTAGGTTTTAGGGTTTAGGGATAAAGCATTAGTGGATAGAAGTCTGGTGTATATTTAACTTTCCTTGGGTGTAAAATGAGATCTTATGGGTGTAAAAATCAATTGTTTGGGTGTATAGTAGGTTGGTTGGTTTAGGGTTTAGGGTTTAGGTTTTAGGGTTTAGGATTAAAGGTTTTAGGTTTTAGGGTTTTAGGGTTTTATGGTTTAGGGTTTTAGTGTTTAGGGTTTAGGATTTTAGGGTTTTAGGGTTTTAGGGATTTAGGGTTTTACGGTTTAGGTTTTAGTGTTTAGAGTTTAGGGTTTTAGGGTTTAGAATTTAGGGTTTTAGGGATAAAGCATCAGGGGATAGATATTTGTGTATATATTCAACTTTTTTTCGGGTGTAAAATGTCAGGTTATGGGTGTATATTTGGTTTGATATTTTCCTTCATATTATAGTACCTGTAATTCAGACATTTTGAATACAGCAGAGAGAGTTTAATTATTGAAAGAAATTTTACAATAAACTGGATTATAATTGGCAAATTTTTACAGCATGTGTTCAATTTGTTATAAAACTACCTAACAGTTACATTACTCAGTGTCAATATCATTAGAATTTATCTGACAATATGGACTCAATAATAATGAGGATGGCTTGGACAGTCTTATTGCATTACTCCCCCTAATGGCTTCAGCTTTGTCTTGATTCATTTTATTGAATAGAATCCGGGAAGCATATGCTACTCTATAGTGGTCCACCTCGTCGTACAGTTAAAAAGAATATTCTGTTTAATCAACCATGTTAATTGAGTAAAGTAATACAGAGTTATTTAGTTTTAAACACATTTACCTGGGTCCAATTGTCCCACTCATACTTCAACCTTTTAATGTTTTCGGGCTGAATTATCTCAAGCCACTTCATTACGTAAATAGCACAGTCATAGCTGAAAACCAAGAAAATAAATTACAAATTACATATAGGAAAGTTTAATTTTCAGAGTGAAAGATTTATACCTTGTCTTTTGACCTGAGATGTTAATGTATGGCAGTTCAATTTCCTTGTCCTTGTCCTTTCTCTTCAAAGGTGCCCCTCAACATATACTCTAATTCGCGAAATTACATATCTCTTAAAACACAAAACAAATCAGTAATACATGAATAAATTTAATAAAGAAATACACCCAAAGGAGCATAAACTTACACCTTATATTGAACAGAAATACACCCAACTATTAAAATACAGAACACAAAACCAGCTTACAATGAATTTATTTAGGGCCATTCTCTCATCGGACGGAGATGTCGTGTGATATGGGTCGAGTATATAAAATTTCCGCTTTCTTGTATCAGCCAACCATAACCACCAATGTTGTGAATGGCAAACAGGTGCAAAAATCTGAAGTATGTCCAGATTGAACACTGTTTTAGTTTATTTGGCACAAAAGTAAAGAATGGTAATAAGAAGTTTTAGAAATGAAAACTTACATAACGATGCGATGCTAATTTTTTAAGGTCCAAGAAGGGTATAAACATTGGGTAGTCTTCCACCCTGAATGGCTTATTGTTTTTAGGCTGTAAGAATACCCCTTCTGGATGATTTGCAATGGCCATGTTCTGTAAAAATTGTGAACCACCAAATGAATACAGAAAATACACCCAAACGAATGCAGAAAATACACCCAAATGAATACACAACTTACACCCAATTGAACACAGAAAATACACCCAAATGAACACATAAAATACACCCAATTTAAGATATAAAATACACCCGAAGGAATGCAGAAAATACACCCAAAATTCGTTGAAGCAACCTTTACCACAATATCAGGGGGGAGACAGTATACTTCTTCTTGAAACCTTTTAATCTTTTGCTGGTTTAGGATGAGGCACATGTCAGAGACAATCTAGAAAAAGATGCCGAAATCAATTTACATCAATCAACATTTGCAGTTAATTTTGGTGATAAAAACATTAATGTTATTGTAATATTACCTCAGCTTCTATATGCGTTTCAGCTGCGAGTGATGCGAGGTGGACTTTTGACAAAATGTATCTATCTTGGGCATTGAGTGTGAACACGGTGTCATACTCATTAGTTAGTCCATTTTCGTATGTCTTCACTCGTGTGGCCCAGATGTAGCATTTCTCTTTCATGTCAGCCGTATTCTCATTCATCCTCGCAGGAGTTTCAAACTTCTCGAAACTCTCTCCGCCACTCTCCTTTTGAATCTATGGACTTTTTTCTTTTGTTGTCACCCCACCACTTGCAATTTTTTCTATCAGATCCCCTAATTGTTCTAGCAGTTTTGGGGTTTCAGGAGTTTTTGCCCTCTCTCCATCTTGCGTTGCCGCCCCCTCCTGCGTTGCTGCTTCTTCTTGGCTTGAATCAGTCAAGCCAAGGCTGAATGATGGCATCGGACCTTTTTTAGGAACGTACGATGCTGTCCGTGCCATCATAATCAGCGCAGCAGCGTCTTCTGGGGCTGGATTACTGCGTGATCATGTATAACATATTATAAGAATAAGAATATACGAATGATAACGAAACATTGATTTTACTCTTATGAACTTAAATTTTAGATGGAGCTGGTGGAAGCGTGGGTGTGCTTTCTTCAGGTTTTTGGGGTGGTTCAGGAGTGCTGCAGGGTTACATAAAATTAATGATGTTATAAAAAAACTAGTCAGAGATCAATCATGAAAATATACACCCTAACAAGGATCATATACACCCCAACAGGGGCAATATACACCCAAATTGTAACCAAATACACCCCAAGACTATTCCTTACCTTTTTGTAGTTCCTTCATTATTTTTTTCACTTGGAGACTTTTCAGGGGTTGGTTCAATTTCTGGCACAGGAGTTGGTTCATTTTCTATCACAGGGGTTTGTTCAATTTCTGGCACAGTGGTTGTTTGGGAAAGTGGTAGACAAACTTGAGTCGAAACTCTAAACAAGAAGAAAAATAAAAGGTTAACAAAGCCCCCGAAAATAAAATGGTTATAAGGTTGAAATTTTCTTGAAAAACTCACATTGAAAGCGCTTCTATTTGCGACTGTGTCTCTACCCGCACAACCATCATGTTCTCTTCAGCTGGCTCACTGGCTGACTCTTCAACCAGACTCAACCTAAAATACACCCTAAGAAAGTCAAAAATACACCCGAAGCATTCAAAAGAAAGACAGGCTTTGTTTTTTGAGAACTTACATACTTCCAGTTTTTGCTTTTTTTTCCTGCCTTTTTTTTTCTCGAATAAAACATTAAAGGGCTTTTTTTTCTAAAAAAAAATATACAGAATTAGAAGTAGAAGGTAATAAAAGAATAAAATCAACGATTATTAGAAAGAGAAATTACATGCTCTCTGCCGGTTTGTTTACGCTACTTTGATCTGTGTGTCCTTGAGACGAAGGATCATCACTTCCTAAGTTTACACCCGGTATTCTAAACATAATAGAGTACATATTATTCATAAAAAATACCATACTGTTAAATCAGGATAACAATATTTTATCAAATAAAGCTTCTTACGTTTCAGATGAGACATAGTGACCTTCCGTTGATCGCAGGTCAGCTTCCTTCTCCCTGGCAAACAAGAAATGATTATTAGCAAAGAAAACACCTTAAAATCTGAAATATACACCCCAACAAGACATACCCCTGTGCAGCAGATGTATCATTCTTTTCCCTTAAGAATTCATTTAATTCTTCAGTTCCAATTTCAGATCTGACAGTACATGCATAAAAGAACATGTTAACAAATATAATTTTGATGATAGACGGTAATATAGCTTACAAAGTACTGTACCCATGATAGGATTGAGCTTGCTCAGGAGATGAATCCTCAACAATGACCTTTTTCTTTTTGGATTGTGTCCTCGGGGGAAAAAACAAGTATGAATCAGAAATATAAAATTAAATTGATCAGAAAATACTATCCAAAGAAGTGCTTACTTTTGTGGTGTTCTCTGAGACTTTTTCTTTGTTTTTTGCTTCTCTAATGGTGATGATTCTTCGCTTCCAAAAGTTAATAAGAGACGCTCTGTTAATACATGAAATCTTGATAATAAACCCAAAGGAAAGCAGTAATAATTTCAGAACATTACTCATCATTTGATTCAGATTCTGAATCGAAATCCTCCTGAATCTTCTTCCTTTTTTTGGTTTCCATTCTGAAAGGCAAACAATCAGTTATTTATAAACATACTAAAAGGGACAAAATACACCCAAATGAATACATAAAATACAACCAACTGAATACACAAATACACCCAAATGAATACACAAAATACAACCGACTGAATACACAAAATACACCCAAATGAATACACAAAATACACCCAACTGAATACACAAAATACACCCAAGTATGTTACTTACTTTTTGGATGCTCGGGTGGGTTGTTTCCTTGCTGGTTCCTCTGAGTCTTCTTCAGTCTCAGACTCAGAGGTAGAATTCTCTTTACTTTCAGTTGTTTCAGTCTCTGATGATGATGAACTTGCTTTCCTTTTTTTTGTTTTTTTGTTTTTTTCTTTCTTATCTTTTTTCTTCATTTGTTTTAATTTCTCCTTTGTTTCAGCCATTTTTACAATTCCCTGAAACATTAGAAAAGTTAGTTAACAACATTCACGTAAATAAATACACCCAAGTTATTGTTTTCACTTACCATATGTTCATCCATTTCTGATCTCATTCTTTCAACCAACTGCTCTCTAGTCCAGTTGGCAATCCAGGGCTGTGGAGGACTTTCTTCTCCTTTCTTGTCTTTATTTATTGATAGGTGGAAGTAAACTATCATCAGGGCAAACAGGCAGTCGTCAATTGCCTTTTTCTTTTTCAGATTGTAATCTGTTATGCCCTTGATGATGAAATTCAGAACATGTGCTCCCCAGTTTCCCTCTTTTATTCTGTCCATCTTAAAAATTGGTGCCAGGTGCACAGGGGAGATTTTGTTGATTGTAGTTGGTAACAGAAACGCCATCTGTATATAGAGGATGAAAATCCTCTTGAGCATGAGGCGATCCTGTTCATTATCAATAGCAATAGTCATCATCTTATCTGTCAGATTTTTTAGAGTCTTCCCTTGGAATCTTCTAAAAATCTATTTATTGTCTTCAGAAAGTTCCTTATAATTGACTTTCTGAGGAAATAGATCTCCTACAAAAAGAAAAACAACATAGTATGAAAATCACATGAAATACACCCAAACATCACTTGAAAATAACACCCCAATATGGCTCATATACACCTATGTCTGTAATGAGTTACCTGACGCGTTGAGGCCAAGCACAGCTCCTATTGTGCTTGGTCTTACTCTAAATGAACCGTAGCCGATTTCGAGTGTGTTTTTCCCAAGTTTAAAGGAGTTTGCCAACTCCTTTAACAGTTTGTGATGCACCCTTAGCGGCGGGATGTGCATCAGGCCCTAAACCCCAAATCCCTAACAATTGCTTTCTTTTCCTCGCTCATATTTTCTGAATTTCTCACTCAACAAATGGGTTGCACACTTCAGGTCTTTGGTTTGCTGTAAACAAAGCAAAATTAGAGTCAGATATATTTCTATTATGAAAAACTGATTTGATCTAAGACATATATTTGTGCTTACGTTTTTTTTCAACTTGATTTTTGCTTGCCATTTTTACTGCAATGAAAAAATACACCCATATATCAGTCAGATACACCCATAGATCAGCCACATACACCTATACGGATTCTCATAAGTATTTAATTAGATCAGTTCAAAATGATGTTCAATTCACTCAAACATGTATAAATATACAAGGTCAAGCAATATTACAAGGTCAAGCAATATACACCCAAGGACAAGCAATATTAGAACAGTTGCAACAGTTGATTATATTACATTATATCAGTTCAGAAATATACACCTAACAAATTATGCCATATACACCCAACAATTAACCATATACACCCAACAAATTATGCCATATACACCCACCAAATTATGCAATATACTCCCAAAAATCCGTTAGGAGAAGAACTCGAACAAGAAGAACAGTAAAACCTTGAATAACTTAGAAGAACAGTAAAACCTAGAAGAATTTAGAAGAACAGTAAAACCTAGAACAAGAAGAACAGTAAAAACAGTAATATGAGAGCTAGAATAAGAAGATCAGTAAAACCTAGAAGAACTTAGAAGAACAGTAAAACCTAGTTCTTCGATTTCGAAATGTGAAAAATCTACAAGATCAGTAAAATAGTAACTTACCTTGAATAATATTTCTTCGTTTTTTCTGGCGATTTTTGATGGAGAGTTCTATCTTTTGTTCTTGATTTCTTGTAATATTCGTGACGAGTTCGAACGTCTCTCAGAATTGTAATTTGTTTGGAATCTTCCTTGAAACTTGACGGTTTGCGTTTCTTTGAGGGAGAAGAGGAAGTGTGCGCCATAATCAGCGTGTTTTGGAGAGCGTAACCGTTGTGTGAGGCGTGTGGGATTGACACTCCATTCTAAGGCTTGAACGCGCGTGGATTATTTCTGAGCTGGGCCAACTTGTAACGCTTGTTGGCCTTATTTGCTTGTATGTGTAGCAGGTCCCTATTTAAAAATATATTTTTAGAGTCAACTAATCGTACAACTACATTATGATACATTTTAAAATCATATTTGACTATGATGAAAAATAGGAAAATTTATGGACATAAAAGAAAGATATTAATATTAGTAGTTAGATTATCCTAAACAAATCTTTGTTATAAAATTATTCCTTTTTTACGTAAATTGTGGAAGAAATTTGGTATCATACTTATATATAAAACCTAATTAATCACTTCCGAAGATTTAATAGCAAGAATCTAAATTTGTGCAACCTACTCTCATGGTAGCTTATTGGGTTTTACCAACCCACTAAAATTTTACACCCAACCATGATTTGGTGCAAATTAGTCGCAATAGGAAAATCATAGTAGCCTAGCCTCCAACAATTTAGTGTGAAGGAGAGAAACCTAATACCCATTTAGCTACCACTACTATTTAGAAGACTTTAGTGAATGAATATGAGAAAGAAAAACCTAATATCTAATTTAGAATCTAGATTTAATAGGTTTAAATGGAGTTTAATATCTATTTTGGTACCACAATTTAATGTAGAGTGAGGAGGTATAAGATCCTTTTGCACTCGTGTGATTTAGCATCGAAATAAAAGAAGAAAGAAGATGAAAACTATTATTGGTAAAAAGGAGAATAGGAGAAATACAGTAGCAATGTGATAGGTAATCCTAAATTAATTTTATTGGTTACATGGTATTTGTTTACGTGATGAGATTTATGGACGTAGAGATTAGTCCAACAAATTTTTGTTTTTGTCTTTTTTGTTACATTTATTAGATTCATCGAACGTATTAGATTATTATAACTCTAAATTCCTTAATAGTGCCCCTGCTGTTTTTCCCGAGATGGCCTCTCTTATGTTACATTTATTATTAGATTCATAGAACATAGCTGTATCTTAGAAAGAGCCGTTTGGTCAATTTCACTCCACCTTATTAGCATGCCTTTTGTCTTTCCCATCTAAGGCAGCCTTTAATTAAGTTCTATTATGTTTAAATTCGTGTCGTGTGTGGAACTAAAATAAATTAATATTAAATTTAAATAAAATTGTAAGGATATTATATCTTTTAACATTTGAAATAGTTTATCACCTAATATATATATTTAATAAATTTAAATATTATAGTACAAAATCAAAACTATTAAATATAATATAATTATAAATATAATATTTCAATAATTAAAAGTAACATCTGTTTTTTTATAAATGATGACATATATCATGCATTTTTAACATTATTATTACAATAATTAAATAATATTAAAAATGTAAATTGATAAAAAAAAAAATAATGATATATAAGTGACAAAGTAAGTATATAATTGCTTATAAACACAATTAGATCAAAAATAAAGAAAAAAACTTAAAAATATTGTAAGAAATTTATATATTATATTGTTTAAGAGCATATATATCAGCAAATTAAAATAAGAACCGTGATCATCACCCAAATTTTTTAAAGGTTAGAGAAATAAAAGTAAGAGGCATAATACAACGTGAGAGAAAATAAAGATGTGTGAAGTGAAGTGAATGTTGATTTATATAGTAAACATGAATAGAAGTGAGAATAATAAAAAGAGAAAATAAATTACGTTTTATATATTAACCAATTTATATTTATTAGAGAGAAATAATATTACTGTTAAAGACATAAAGTAATCTACCTAAGTAAACCTAAACACTACATAAAAAGAATAAAAAGTGATATGATAGTAGAAAAAATTATAAAATGACAATATCGCTAAAATGTTTATGTGATAATATTAAAAGTTATCTAATAGAATTCATTGTGTTCTTACTTGATTTTTCATATTATATATTCTAAATAAATTGATAGATAAATAAATAAATAAAATTTTATAAAATAAAATTTATTCTCTAAATAAGATATGCAATATTAGAATTTAGACTATTGGTATGAATTAATATTTTTTTATATTATTTTAGAATCAGATAATTTAATGTGTGAACTTATGAGATTAATAATGCTAGATTAATTATATAGACTACAATAAATTCGCTCGAATTTACCGTAGATTTTAGGTGGGATGTTTCCGCTGAATTTACCGTTGGATTTACATGGGATTGTTATAATAATTTGTCTTGCCAAAATATTACTGTCTGATTTGGTTGTTCGTCCCAAAATCTGATGGTAAGCTTTGGTGCGAAACGGGAATTTAATGGCGCCAACATTAACGTTGAATTTATCGAAAAAAATCTTACGGTAATGCCAAAAAAAGAAATGCGTCATTTTAGTAACTGACAGTTTGTTACTGTCAGATTTTTTTCGCTGATAAATCCGACGATAAATTTGGGGTAAATTTGAAGCGCACCCCATTCCCCCCTCATTCTGCGAATCTTCTCTCTCTCTCTCTCTCTCTCTCTCTCTTCTCATCTTCTCTCTTCTCTCTCCCTCTCCTCTCCTATGTTTGGCTGTTGCAACCCTACTCTGTCACCACCGCAACCTCTCCTCTGTTGTTACAATGCTGTAAGAGGTGGCCATCGCTGCTGTGGGATCCTCGTACCAGCTTTTCGTCGCGTCTTGACCCACCGCTGCCAATGTGTCGTCGTCGTTAGCAGTTTTCCATTGAACCACCATCATCGCTGCTGAGTCCACCATGCCACAAGCAAGTTGTTTCTCCATTTTGTTTATTTTTTGCAAAAAAGAAAAATCCTAAACCCTAAACGACTGAAATAGATTCTACTCTCTACACCATTCACCACCGCGCCACCACCATCGTCGCATCGCCACCACCAGAAATAAATTTCCAATCAACTTTTTTTTTATATAATTTTTTGTTAATTAAAGTATTATTATAACGTTCATTAAATTCTTATTTAATTTTTTTTTATGAAATATGTGGTTAGGATTTTATTTCTAAACTTTTTTTTGTGCTTATCAAAAGAAAATTGTGATGGGATGCTTTGACTTTTGGGAAAAAATTGATACTTTACATTTAGAATTCATTTATGCTAATATGATCATATTATTTGATTTTTATTCATTTTTCTTGACTCTTATTTCCAACACATGGGCCTTAATTGTTTGTTAAAAAGTTTTGGAATTTACTACAAATTTTGTTAATTGCACTACAAGGAACAGTAGAATGATGCTAAAATTCAACGACCAATTTTTTCGTTGATATTTTTGACAACTTGTTGTCGATATGGTAAAAAAAGATAATTAAAAACAAAATATTAAAATTGACAGCCAAGTCATCGATTATTTTGATGACATTAAAACCTCCTTCTATTATCGTCACATTATCAACAAAACATTATATGAGAATACTTTTTATTTAAAAATCGACGAACAGGGCGTCGATATTAGTATTTAAAATATCGACACCTCGTTACCGTCGATAATTTGAATGATCTAGATTAATCTCCAAAATTTAATAAATGGTGTAGATTTAAGAGTAAAGTCCAAACTCGGACCCTATCTATTTCTCCGAAGGACAAGCCAATCCTTGTCGAAAAAAGTGGTATCACCCGGTGCTTGTCCCCAGTAGCCGTGAGACATGGCGGTCCTTCTGTCATCTCCAACATCAAAACCTAATAGAATCTACTTACGTGTCACTTAACGAAGATGATGTGGCCGTCAAATGCCATGTTGGACATTGGAAAGTTGGACAGGGATCGACTTGTCCAATTTTTGTGGAACCAAAACGTCACCGTTTTGCAAAGGATTTGTGGTTATATGATATGTATGATACTCAAGACTTGAACCCTCTCACTCTTTTCTTGATAATAGTTTGTGAACCCTAGAAAACCATGGATGAGAGTGGTGAGCATTTGTCACTCTCCAAACGGCAAAGTGGAAGAGATGCAACGGACTCTAAAAGTTGGAGTCTGAATTCTAGCGTGAGATTGGGATCGAGGAAAGAGAAGAAGTGGGTTTTCCCCAAAATATAATTGCGGTACTCATGCCGTTCTCTTTATGTCAGAAACGGAGTTAAATCCGGCCAGGCTGTTCTTTGGTTGCCCATACTTCAAGGTAGTTTATATTTTTTTCTCGTTCATCTAGTTTTCGATTGAAGGTTTAAAATCTTTTTTCCTATCTTGCAGACTTTAGCACCTCATTGCAAGTATTTTGCATGGCTTGATGAGTATGTTTTGTTCATTAATGAGGACGCTAGCAAGAATCTTCATTTTGGTGGGTTGAAGCAGGAGGTTCATTTTGAGGCCTTCTCGTGGTGTTCAAGACAAAGAAAAGGAGTTTGAGAAAAGAATGGCTGGGTTAGAAGTTGACTTATGCGAATCTAGGGTGAATAAGATTCAAAGCAGGTGTAGTGGTGTTGGATGTATTGTTATAGCATTTGTTGCAGGAGTAGTTATTACAAACATCCTAAGGGCTTTTGAGTAGGAAAGAGCAGTAGTTCCATGATTTATTTTGTAGCAATGTCATCATGGTTGTATTAGTGTGAAATAAGAAACATATTTTGCGCATAAATGAAGATGAATTTTTACAGTTTGACACATGACTATATTTAATTATTTAGCTGCTTCAAATCGGTATAACTAGTATATACAATGACAACTATGAAGTCGTAATATAAAAGCAACAGAGATACTGAAATACTATGAAGTAGCAATTTATATATTAAGCAAATCATTTCTTGTCATATATACATATGAAATGATGTATCATTCTAGCTGTTCCAACATAAGATAAGGCCACAGTTATGCCAAACAAAACAACCATAACAATAGAAGGCATCACAAAAGGATTCTAACAAAGCAATAAAGATGAAGTCAAGTTTCTTCAAAACATACTTATCCATACTAAACTCAAAAAAAAAAAAAATCATAAAGACATCAGTCCTAATTGAGTCAACTCTAAACACACATAACTAATCTTTTGTTGTTCAAATATGATTAGGTAGCCTCATTCTTGGAGTAGGGATGAACTTCAAGATCCTTGATGAGGCAGTTTTAGAACTTGCTGCTAAAATAGTCTCTGTTGAAATAATGTTTTTTGGAGTGGTATTCTTTGGACGAAGGGGCTTAAATCCTTAGGTTGGAAGTGTTGGAACCATGGATGTGAAAGGTGGTACTTTTGTTGGAGTGAAAATGCATGTGGGTCTAACAATTTGTTGTTTTTCTCTCACATCTGGCATTGGCCTCATGGGTGTCTTATCTATCATAGCCTAGTCCAAAAAGTAACAAGGTTCAGCATGCTAAAAAAATTAGAGTGAATATATTCATGCGTTTACATGTCCAACCTTATTCTCACTAATTGCGTCAGCCCTGTCAACTCTTTTTGGGCCCTGAGCAGTCTTTTTCTTAGGACAATGGTAGAGCTTGAAACCTTCTTCTTCATCTTCTTGTGTTTATTTCTCTCTACCTCACTATCCTCACTACTATAACAATCTTCAAACTAAGGAGGAGGAGGCTTGTAGGCTTTGTCCTCTATACTTTCATATCCATCATCTGAGGATGAGGATGATGAATTAGTCAAAATAACTTTAACCTTTACCCCATCATCAACAACCTCAAGAACATTGACTGGATGATCAAAGTATAAGTAAATTTCATTAGTCTCCTTATTTCTCCACTTGTTATCTCTCATTTGATTTATTTGAGCATCACCTTTGATAAGATGCAGCCCAGTTTTCATATCAGATATAGTCATGTCAAGCTAATACATCCCCTTATACTCTCCATATTCCAACTCCTTAAATAAAGTCTCTAAATCAAAGAAACTAATATAATTTAAATCCATTGGCGAATACCTATGTACCTTCCCATTAACATAAAATAGTATTCCTTCTGAGTTCCTCTTAAAAGAACCTCCATAGTTAAACACAGAGACTACCATATAATCATCCATCTGTTATAACAATAATAATTATACATAAAAATAAGCTACATGCAAAAACCTAATTATCAAAACAATTTTTGTCAAAATAGCACAATTAATCAGAGTTCATATGAGTCATACACAATTCAGCTCAGTGATGCAACAATGGAAAATAATTAAAAAAATTCATGAACCCAGCCTTGAGCAAAACTTACTACAAGAAAAATATTGAGTACTGTTGGATTTTCGTCAGAAACAATCAGATGGTATAAACCTCGGCGGTAAATGTTTACCATCATATTTTTCGGTCTGATGACAATTACCAGCTCAAAAAACCAATTGGTTACCGGGGCATTTTTCCGATGGTAATGTTTGGCATCAAAAAATGTTGTTTTGCTCCATATTACCGTCGGATTATTCCCACGGTAATGTCAATTTTAATTTTAAATTTAAATTGTTTCCACACAATTAGTCGTAAATTCATAAATATTGAAGAATTTTTATTTAAAATAAAAAATACAATGTTCAAATAAATTAAAAGTCAAGTACATCAAATAAATACAATGAAACAAAAAAACAAAAAACTAACATCTACAGATCCAGGTAGTCATCGTCGTCAGTCCTGTGGCCCTGAGTCGGCGGCTCAAAAGGAGATGATGTCCATGTGCCACCAGCAGCAGTGCTAAACTCCAGCTTGAGCTCATCCGTAGATGTCACGCGGGTGAGGATCTCCTGATACCTCTCCCGATAATCGTAAGCTCTTGAGCTTGCTGGTGAAGGCTGTGCCGGAGCTCCTACACCTGTAGCCTCAAATCCACGCCTTCCTCAGGCTAGACGGCTCGACTGGTGGCGTAGCTTGATGATGGCTTCAAGGTTGAGGTGCGGAGGCAGTTGTCAAAGAACGACCCCATCCCGTATACGTGGTTCTTGTATGAGGCTGAGGCGGTCTCGCGCCAAACCGCATCGAGATCGACGACTGAAGCTGTAGAGCCATTGGTGTAACACCCTAACTACCAAAGCTCATGCTTCCGACTGTGCAACTCTGATAGCTCGGACATTACGACGACTCTTACACTATTTAATACTACAATATGAGCCTGTTTAAAACTTTAAACCGCAATACCACTCCCAAAAATACTTTCGTTCGATAACGTACATCCATAAATACGATACAACTTACAACAACTCATAAAGAGTACATCCATATATATACATAAATATATATAAATAACTTTACAAGCATTAACCAATAAAATTCCTATCCCTCTTACAGAATATATCAAGATAATGGCGAGGGTTCAATAAACCATAACTAAAACAATACAAAGCATCTCAACAACAACTAAATAAACTTCTCATGACTTCTGCGCCCATGCCCTGAAAGGGGAAAAAATATAAGGGGGGTGAGAACATCATCCTCGAAAGGGTTCTTAGTAGAGAGTTTTTGGGAATTATTGTAATAGGATACGTGAAGATAAACCGTACCAGTGATTAATAACCGTCTTATGCCTCTTTTCAAAAACAACGGTTTACAATAAAAGTAAAGTCAGAAATCTTTTCTGAAAGAGGAATCGTTCAATTCTCAAAAACTCAAAAGCCTTTCAAAAAGGTTTATCTATGCTGAACCAAACTAGCCTTTCATACTTTTCCAAATCAGAAACACAAAACTGAAACCAACCATCGATTCATCTCATTTCAACCACGGCCCTAGGCCCAAACAATCCAACCAACAACCAATCACCACAGTCCAACAGGGTCTCAGTAGCAAACACAATAGGAAGATTCAAGCACAAACAGTTATTGCAAGTAGAACAATTAGCAGTTAATCACAAGTAGTCACAAAGGCAAACCAAGTACAATATGCACACCCAAACAATGTCACATAGATGCATATGATGCATGCCTGTCCTAGTGGCTGATGATATCATCTGTCGGTTATAGAGCCAACCCGACAAGTCCTGGTAGCTAACCATTGGACTGTCCCTCTGTCGTGCATCCCCAACTCGAGTTATACTCAACATAATCGTGATCATAATCATGATCCATATCCAACACCCTCACTGGTGTATATTCACGGGGGCGAGCTCATCCGGGGCTTCCACAGTGCCTGGCCACCCTTACGACATAGGGTCAACAGAGTATCAAGTCTCAACCTGGAGCACGTGGTGGCTAGCCACTACTACTACCCAGGGAAACTCGTACCTCAGATAGTGGAAGTGCAAAATCACAATTATCAATATTTCATCATATATGCATTCATTCTCAACCATGGATCAACATCCATCTCAGCCATCTGGCTTAAATTCATAATTCATAGTCAGCCATATGGCTCATAACTCATTCGGTAATTAGCCATAATTCAATATCATACACAGCCATTCTGGCTCATAACAAAATAGCACTTCCACCATTCAACATCATAAAATTCATAAAATCGGCATTTGAGCCATAAATCACTTTTTCTCAATTCATTTCACTTTGAAATCAAATTTCAACTCTTTTCAGCCTTGGCTTTTAAAGATCTCAGTTCTCAAATCATCTCGGGCTCATAAGCTACTTTTACTCAAGGTAAGTTCCCCTTTTAAAACAATGCCATTCTCGGCATCCTCTTTCCAAACTTCCAAAAACATGGCAAGTTAAGGATCTCTTTGAGATATTCAAAATCACCTATTCAACAATAGGATTTTATAATAAAAGTTCCTTGGCAGAGTCTCAAGTCCTTAGGGGAGTTTACCATAACTCATTTCCTAAAATTCACTTAAAATCATTAAAACCTTGGCTTCCTGATTTGAATAATAAAATAGGATCTAAGCCAAATCGAGTCATGTAATCAATTACTCTTTTCAAAGCCATTTCCTTTACTTAAATAGAACCAGCTTTAAATCCATGATTAAATCTGAAGCGTCTCAAACTGCTAAGAGAATCATTTTTGTTGGAATAATGAGGCTTATTTAAAACGTCAGAATAATGAGGTTCATCAATCAAAATTCAAATCCTTTTAAAATCACGAAAACTCCTCCAAGGGAAAATCTTTATGTTTAATAGAGAAAACATAAACCCGTTTTACCTTTTTAAAACAGCCTCAAAGCAAGATTCTCTTTTCAATAATTCTTTCAAAGCGTAGCTTCATCGCTTTCATAATTGTTTTAATTAAAGATACTAAAGAAGCCCTAATTTTGCAATCCTCCAAGTAAATTGGAAAGGCATTAAACTCATGATTTTCCCAAATAACATTTCCAATAAAGACTCGGATTTTATAGAAATTTCGGCAGCATTTTCCCTAAAACTTGGACTTTGCCACCCAATTCGGGTCCCAACAAAACTGTCCACAATCCTTTTCAATAGCCCAAAATCCAAAATCAGTTCAAGGCAAGCCAAATCCAACAGTCATCTCAATTCCATATCCCAAGAAAACCGTTTCAAAAATCAAGTCATTATCAGCCGAATAAACTCATTTCCAAAGTTTCAAAGAAACGGTTTAGTAACAATCATTCATTAAAAAAAAAAAACAGATCATTTAAAGCAGGCCAAGCTGAATTCAAGAGTGTATTCTATTTTTCACATTCTTAAGAAAATCTATTCAACTCAAATCAATTTCTAACGGAATAAACTCGATCTCAAAGCTTTAAAAGAATCAACTTAAAAAGCATTTCGTTTCACAAAGCCACACAATAATCCAGTCAAACAAATATTCATAATCATTCGAGACAATCAAACCATACATAAGGCTGATACAATCACCAAATACACATTGCCTCACCTCGGTATCCATATGTAATAATTCCAATAATAAACTATAGTTTTCGGAAAGCGCCCCTACCTCAAAACGCAAATCCATAACCCAAACGTCTCACAGAGTCCTTTCTGCCTCAACCCGAATTGACGGCAACCAACAACTCGGCTCCACTTATTTTCTCAACAGTCTCAGCAACTCTAATTGCAACATACAACAACCGAAACTCAATCTTATAGCGATTAACGCCACAAACCTCAGCGTGAGATTACAGAACAGTAACGAAAGGGCTTTCAAATCGAAACGCTTACCGAACTGAAGAAGGAACGGCTGAACCAAAACAGCGGCGGTCTTCAAACCGGTTTGGCGACAGCCCGACAGCTACCTCAACCAGCAGCGGTGACCTGAACCATATGCAGTGACAATGAGGTTCCCACAAACTCAACGGAAAAGAGAACCAACTTAAAGTCCTTACCGATAGAATTTTCCGGCGACGGCAAAAGCAGCCAGAAGCTCCGACGGTGCTCCCAGAAGTCACAGAACCACTCCCGGCAGTCATAATCATAGAGACGCAGCTCCCTTTTCCGGCAGCAACATCTGCGGCGGTCGAAACCCCTTTCTGACGGCGGCAGTTTTGACGGAGGCGGTGCCGGCTTGATGCGGTGGTTGGACTCCCAGCCCAGCCTCCATCCCTTCTCACTCATCGAGCGTGCTCTCTGTCTTCCGTGGTGCTCAATCGGCGGCAGTGGACTACGAGAAGGTCAACGGCGGTGAGGCTAGGCGCGGTGATGACGCAGCTGACGGGGCAGGAGGCACGAACGTCGGCGGCTTCTTCGAGGGGTTAGCAGTGACTGAGGTGCGGCGTGGCTCTCTCCTCTCCGTGGTACAGCGATAGAAAATGGAGGCAGCGGACCGGCGACTGGATGGCGCGAACAGCTTGCCTCTTCCCTGGCACCGCACCAAATTAGAAGTAAATTCTAATCCAACAATAATAATGTGTAAAATACTAATTTGTTTATCAATTTCACAAATTATTTTCGATAAAACGTTCAATCCAATAATTGTAAAATTGGATAAAAATCTCAATTTATTTTCAAATTCAATTAATCAAAACTTGCTTTAATTTTCTTTAATAAGAAAATTTCTGAAATTAAAGCTACAGAAGTACTGAATTTGAAATTAGCTAATGATAGCCCTTTTTCAAAAGCTCTGGGTCTTACATTCTACCCACCTTATAAAAATTTTCGCCCTCGAAAATTGATACAAAACGAAAGAGATTTCATAACAGCTCACCCTTGAACACATTTAAGGAAGAAACAAAAATATCTCAACATATAAACATATATATATATATATATATACTTGGGTTGTCGTATGCATAAGGATGCAAGGGTGTGATTGCACGCAACCATTACAAGATAGGCTCAATGCAAAAGATGACATGGTTCAAACATGTGATAGTAAAGCAAGGCATCGAAGGCTATAAGACATGATGGGGCTAAAATAACATGCTCAACATCCGTACGCTAATCTCATATCAACCTCAAGGTTTCAACTTTCCAACTCCATCAAGCACTTTACAATCCCCATATTCGATCATAAGCCTGACAACCACAAACCCGTTCGCAAGGAACGAAACACCCTCAACTCGTAACGTTGCACACCTACCGTTTTAACTTCCATATGCACATATCACGGCTTAAAGAACTAACGCATCGCGTTACTACGTCTACAAGTCGCACGTGATATCAAAACAATTCTCGAGTCTACTCAGAAAGATACAAGATTTAGAAAGGAGAATCAAATGTCAAGGATAGTACTCATAGATTTGAGAGAATTTATCTAATTCTCAATAAACAAGGATGCTCAGGCAATGAAGTTTGCTAGAAATAAACCAATTGACCACTCCAAAGATAACCTTTGGATCCAAGAAATTCAATAGGACCAATAAGAAGAGAACCAGCGCCTTAGTTCGAAACAAATTCAAGTTGAGTCAAAGAAGTAGGAGGTTTACAGAAAAGAATATCTCAAACCCAAGACAAAGCTCACAGAACTCAAGAGCATGATTACAAATACTTTCGAATACATTGTTCATGAAAGAGTCGAAAACTTGCGAAAAAACCAATTTGCAGTCTAAAAGAAAAGTTGAGCAACAAACATTCTTCAAAAGAGTAGTAAAAGCATAAATGTGGCTTTACTTCAATACAATTTCATGTTGAAGTAGATCATGTAGAGTTTTAAAAACAAAATGCACACAAGTTTGGCTAAGAGCTAAAATATTTCCTCAAATATTTTAGAAGGATAGTTAGGTGCACAACCTAACCAAAAGCAGTTCATAAAAACTCGGAAGTAATCAAATGCTTGTTCAAAATTCTCAAAATTTCATATTCAAACAAGCGTATATAACATTTATAGCAAGTACGAAAGAGGAAGTTAAACTCTTTTTAGAAAAGAAACTCCGAAGTAAAAATTTGCTTACAATTTGGTAAAGGAAATAAGTGGTGCATTACAAATGGACAGGTTTCCATTAAACAACGAAGCTATTCAAAACTTCATTTAAAATAGCGCATGCCAACTTTAAATCAACTTTGTCAAAATTGAACAATGGTTTCAATTACAATCAGGCAACAGAAAAATAAATTTAGTTTAGAACTTCTTCAAAGAGAATTCAAACCTCCTTTATAAAATTTAAAACAAGACTCCAAAAGTATACTTGAAATCACCATCTCAGAAGGATATTCAAGAAAATTAGCATGTATTTAAAAGGAGTCATGCCATACAAGAAATGATCTTAAATCAAAGTAGTTCAAACAAGATCCAATAGGTACGAGACATCAAACAAGCTTTCAATTGATCCAAAAGAATACAAAAGTTATAGAAAAAGGCAACTCCATCATTAGTAGTTTCTCAAGGATAAATCTTTGACTAAAAACTCTGGTAGAGACAATGAGAGGATAAACGATGCACTAATTTGAAACAAACTCACATAAGGATGAGATTCACCAGAGAAGGAAAGCTGAGATTGATTGTAGTGCTCCCAAAAGGTAGATGTATAATTAAAACAGAATCACGTATGACAGTCATAGAGGTGAAAAGCTTAAGAAGGAACGAGTCCGTTCATAAGGAGAAAGCCATGAGTCCAACATTTTCAAAAGAATCATAATGACATAAACAATGTAGTAGGCTAAACCAAACTCAAATCAAAATAAATTAAGTGAAGTTTACCAAATGAAACTCAACCAGAGTAAAAGCGAAAAATTTTTTTCTTTCCGGAATTTTAAAAAAAATGCCCAAATACATAATCAATTGAAGATGTGCATTGGAACTATAGTAAAATTACTAGAAAGTCAATTTACTTTTAAAGTAGGTGCAGTTCCGTAAACCAGTAAAAGTACAGGCGCGGTATTAGAAATAAATAGTTGTTAAAATGTATAAGAAATATCAAAATTTCATATATAGATAAGTATATATCTAATCAACAGTAACTTTTATAAAAATCCCAAAATTGGCTGCAATCACCGTCAATTAAGAGAAAAACTGAATCAACAATTTCTCTAATAATGACCCGAAATCAGGAGTTAAAAGGCACAGCGCATTAAGACAAGTTCAAGGCTATATCAAAGAATACGTGAATCAAGATGAACTCAAACAAAGGAAGATAGATGTAACAAGGACTGCAAACAAGCATATGCAATTAAGATCAAACAAGAATGCATATGAATAGAGGAATAGAGTTGAAAGATCAGACTAATTTTCAAAAGGATTAGCAATCGATAACTTCAAGTTAGGACATGAAAGAACAGGTCGACTCGAACAAAATCCAAGACACACATCTGAATGGCCTCGAGAAATAGTTTCCAACGTTCCCAAAACTCGCGATTCGCTTTACTCAAAACTCGTATATCATCTATGATAACCCATTAGTGCTCTCATATACATAATTCACTAGTATTAAGTCGGCCAAACTTAATATCAGAAATTATGCAATGCAAGACTAACAGTGTTAATCAATAGACCGTCATGTGCATAAAGCTCTAAGTCTCGTCATTAGACAAGACCTAATACATGACAAATGCTCAGAGTATGCAATTGAAGCATAGTCGGTCCATTCCTCAGGCTCTAAAGGAAGGACTGCTCTGATACCATAATGTAACACCCTAACTACCAAAGCTCACGCTTCTGGCTGCGCAACTCTGATAGCTCGGACATTACAACGACTCTTATACTATTTAATACTACAATATGAGCCTGTTTAAAACTTTAAACCACAATACCGCTCCCAAAAATACTTTCGTTCGATAACGTACATCCATAAATACCATACAACTTACAACAACTCATAAAGAGAACATCCATATATATACATAAATATATATAAATAACTTTACAAGTATTAACCAATACAATTCCTATCCCTCTTACAGAATATATCAAGATAATGGCGAGGGTTCAATAAACCATAACTAAAACAATACAGAGCATCTCAACAACAACTAAATAAACTTCTCATGACTTCTGCGCCCATGCCCTGAAAGGGGAAAAATGTAGGGGGGTGAGAACATCATCCTCGAAAGGGTTCTCAGTAGAGGGTTTTTGGGAATTACTGTAATAGGATACGTGAAGATAAACCATACCAGTGATTAATAACCGTCTTATGCCTCTTTTCAAAAACAACGGTTTACAATAAAAGTAAAGTCAAAAATCTTTTCTGAAAGAGGAATCGTTCAATTTTCAAAAACTCAAAAGCCTTTCAAAAAGGTTTATCTATGCTGAACCAAAATAGCCTTTCATACTTTTTCAAATCAGAAACACAAAACCAAAACCAACCATCGGTTCATCTCATTTCAACCACGGCCCTAGGCCCAAACAATCCAACCAACAACCAATCACCACAGTCCAACAGGGTCTCAGTAGCAAACACAAATAGGAAAATTCAAGCACAAACAGTTATTGCAAGTAGAACAATTAGCAGTTAATCACAAGTAGTCACAAAGGCAAACCAAGTACAATATGCACACCCAAACAATGTCACATAGATGCATATGATGCATGCCTGTCCTAGTGGCTGATGATATCATCTGTCGGTTATAGAGCCAACCCGACAAGTCCTGGTAGCTAACCATTGGACTGTCCCTCTGTCGTGCATCCCCAACTCGAGTTATACTCAATATAATCGTGATCATAATCATGATCCATATCCAACACCCTCACTGGTGTATATTCACGGGGGCGAGCTCATCCGGGGCTTTCACAGTGCCCGGCCACCCTTACAACATAGGGTCAACAGAGTATCAAGTCTCAACCTGGAGCACGTGGTGGCTAGCCACTGCTACTACCCAGGAAAACTCGTATCTCAGATAGTGGAAGTGCAAAATCACAATTATCAATATTTCATCATATATGCATTCATTCTCAGCCATGGATCAACATCCATCTCAGCCATCCGGCTTAAATTCATAATTCATAGTCAGCCATACGGCTCATAACTCATTCGGCAATCAGCCATAATTCAATATCATACACAGCCATTCCGGCTCATAACAAAATAGCACTTCCACCATTCAACATCATCAAATTCATAAAATTGGCATTTAAGCCATAAATCACTTTTTCTCAATTCATTTCACTTTGAAATCAAATTTCAACTCTTTTCAGCCTTGGCTTTTAAATATCTCAGTTCTCAAATCATCTCAGGCTCATAAGCCACGTTTACTCAAAGTAAGTTCCCCTTTTAAAACAATGCCACTCTCGGCATCCTCTTTCCAAACTTCCAAAAACATGTCAAGTTAAGGATCTCTTTGAGATATTCAAAATCACCCATTCAACAATGGGATTTTATAATAAAAGTTCCTTGGCAGAGTCTCAAGTCCTTAGGGGAGTTTACCATCACTCATTTCCTAAAATTCACTTAAAATCATTAAAACCTTGGCTTCCTAATTTGAATAATAAAATAGGATCTAAGCCAAATCGAGTCATGTAATCAATTACTCTTTTCAAAGCCATTTCCTTTACTTAAATAGAACCAGCTTTAAATCCATGATTAAATCTGAAGCGTCTCAAACTGCTAAGAGAATCATTTTTGTTGGAATAATGAGGCTTATTTAAAACGTCAGAATAATGAGGTTCATCAATCAAAATTCAAATCCTTTTAAAATCACGAAAACTCCTCCAAGGGAAAATCTTTATGTTTAATAGAGAAAACATAAACCCGTTTTACCTTTTTAAAACAGCCTCAAAGCAAGATTCTCTTTTCAATAATTCTTTCAAAGCGTAGCTTCATCGCTTTCATAATTGTTTTAATTAAAGATACTAAAGAAGCCCTAATTTCCCAATCCTCCAAGTAAATAGAAAAGGCATTAAACTCATGATTTCCCCAAATAACATTTCCAATAAAGACTCTGGCCCGCGTCCCCTTCCTTCATGTCGCGCAGTCTCTCCTTCTCCTCGACGCCAGCAATGACGACAGCACTCCTTGCCGGAACCGCACAGTCCCACGTCTCCGGTTCCCCCTCCTTGGTGCAACATAGAGGCGCGGCAGCAGTGACACCCGCCGGCGCCGCCCTTCCTCCTTCTCCCTTCCGGATCTTTCTTTCTTTCAAAAATCTGTGTGTGTTGCATTCTGCTAGGAAGAAAAGAGGGTTGTTGCGCTATGTTGGGGGCAAAGGAGGGGTTGTGGTGTGGCGGCTGAGAGTTAGGAATTAGGGTTTCGTTTTCAAAAATTAGGGTTAGGGATATTTTTGTAATTTCAAATAAAAATAGGGATAATATAATATAATAATTAGAAGTAAATTCTAATCCAACAATAATAATGTATAAAATACTAATTTGTTCATCAATTTCACAAATTATTTTCGATGAAATGTTCAAATCCAATAATTGTAAAATTGGATAAAAATCTCAATTTATTTTCAAATTCAATTAATCGAAACTTGCTTTAATTTTCTTTAATAAGAAAATTTCTGAAATTAAATCTACAGAAGCACTGAATTTGAAATTAGCTAATGATAGCCCTTTTTCAAAAGCTCTGGGTCTTACAATTGGCGGCATGCTCCCCACTTTGCTGAAACTGTTGAGACTGCTGAGTTGCGACCTCTAGTCTCTGTGTGTAGGACTCCTATGCAATTAACACAAGTTATTATAATTATTAAGATACATATACAATTAATCTCTAATAATTTTATAGTAGAAGATAATCAGTTGTATGTTTACTCACACAATGGTCCTGATTAGCGAATGTCGCTTTGTTCCCCTTCAGTGTATGGGTGTACTTGAACGTCTCTGCCAATGTGGCCTCACGGTCTAACGACTTCGACTACACAAGTTGCATTGAAATATAAAATGATTAGAATGTCTAGCAATGATATGCAAAAAGAATATAACGAAGTTATTAACAAAATTAAAGGAATTACATATCAGCCTGGCCTTGGTCTTCATGAAGGTCGCTGAGCCGCCGATATACTTGGACAACCTGACCGATACCCTGTTAGCTGTTCGTGAGATGCTGATGCCTGGACCCCTCATTGGTCTCCCAATGAGGTAGCATGGCCTTCTTTACCTCCGGTCGGAGCCAGCCTGTCCGCTGGTCCCGCCCATGACAAACATCGTCCAGCATCTGCTGGAGTTGCCAACCCATTCTATGGTTGAATATCTTTCGGATGGCTAGATCGTGCTCAGCATCCCAAATAAATTGTAGTTACAACAAAGAAACTTTAAAATTAGTTAAACAAGATAGAGGATATAAACTAGCTAAAAAGGTTTGAAACACAAACAATGAAAGTAACTACCACCCATTTCTCAAACCAGCGCTTCCTAGTCTCAGCGGGGATCTTCGTGTAGCTGGCTCAGGACTGGTTGTACATCAACCTAAATCTATTAAATAGGAATCATAATAATTAAAACTAGAAAAAAATAACCAGCATTCCAAATTAACCTAAATCCACTAAACAGGAATCATAATCATTAAAATTAGAAAATAATAACCAACAGTCCAAATCAACCTAAATCCACTAAATAGGAATCGTAATCATTAAAACTAGAAAACAATAACTAGTATTCCAAATCAACCTAAATCTACTAAGTAGGGATCAATTTTTAGGAACTTTCAGCAATAAAGTTAATCATAATCATTAAAACTTAAAACAATAACCAGCATTCTAAATCAACCTAAATCCATTAAAAAAGGAATTATTTTTCAAAAACTTTAAGCAATAAAGTTAATCATAATCATTGAAACTTAAAAACAATAACTAGCATTCCAAATCAACATAAATCCACTAAACAGGAATCATAATCATTAACTAGAAAACAATAACCAGCATTTCAAATCAACCTAAATCCACTAAATAGCAATCAATTTTCAGAAACTTTTAGTAATAAAGTTAATTAATCATAATCATTGAAACTTGAAAACAATAACCAGCATTACAAATCAACCTAAATCCACTAAACAGGAATCAATTTTCACGAACTTTCTTCAGTAAAGTTAATGATAATCATTAAAACTTAAAAATAATAACTAGCATTCCTAATCAACCTAAATCCACTAAACAGAAATCAATTTTCAGGAACTTTCAGCAATAAAGTTAATCATAATCATTGAAACTTGAAAACAATAACCAACATTCTAAATCAACCTAAATCCACACAGGAATCAATTTTCAAGAACTTTCAGCAATAAAGTTAATCATAATCATTAAAACTAAAAAAAATAACCATCATTCTAAATCAACCTAAATCCACTAAACAGGAATCAATTTTCAGGAACTTTCAGCAATAAAGTTAATCATAATCATTGAAACTTAAAAACAATAACTAGCATTCAAACCTAGATCAACTAAACTAGAAACAATTCAGGCACTTCTAGTGATAACCATAAATAGGAAATACATGAGCATTGAACGTGATACTTACCCCGTGCCTCCATGAGGTCAAATGCGCAACTGTACGATGGGAGGTGGTGGAGGGCCATCAGCTGTTGCCTCACTTCCGTGGCTGGACTTCGAGGCCACAGCATCTGTCGTTGGAGTCGGCGTCACCGTGGATGCGGGCTGTTAAGCGATAGGAGGCGGTATCGTCGCGGTAGACGGAGGCACATAGTTGGGGTTAGGGACCATGATGAACAACTGGTCCGCTAAACCCGCAACTTGTGGCGTGATTGGGGTGGTCGGAGTAAAGGGAGAGGATCCAGAAGTCCTGGAGGTACCGGAAGAAATATTAACCAATCTCAGCAACATTCTTAGCAAAACAGTCATGAACGCAGCAATTAACAGCAATTAACACAATTAGACAATTCTAAACACTTCAAGCATTCAAAATCTAATGTACTGAATCAAACATAACTTAATCAACCTAAATCCAGTAAGATTAAAAAACTAAACTAAACTAATTTTGAAACTGATTCAAAATTAAAATTCTAATTCTACTAAAACCTAAAATAAATTAAAATAAAATTAAAAAATTATCAATCAATCTTAACAACAATTTCTCAGCAAAACAGTCGTCAACGCAGCAATTAATATAATTAGACAATTCCAAATACTTCAAGCATTCAAAATCTAATGTATTGAATCAAACATAACTTAATCAACCTAATACACTAAGATTAGAAAACTAAACTGAACTAACTTTGAAAATTGATTCAAAATTAAAATTCCAATTCAACTCAAATCTAAACTAAATTAAACTAAAATTAAACAATTATTAAACAATCTCAGCAATAATTTCTCAGCAAAACAGTAATCAACGCAGCAATTAACACAATTAGACAATTTCAAATACTTCAAGCATTCAGAATCTAATGTATTGAATCAAACATAACTTAATCAACCTAAATACACTAAGATTAGAAACTAAACTGAACTAACTTTGAAAACAGATTCAAAATTAAAACTAATGCTACTCAAACATAAACTAAATTAAACTAAAATTAAATAATTATCAAATAATCTTAGCAACAATTCCTTAGCAAAATAGTCATCAACACAGTAACTAACACAATTAGATAATTTTAAATACTTCAACTATTCAAAACCTAATGTATTGAATCTAACCTAACTTAATTAACCTAAATCCACTAAGATTAGAAAACTAAATTGAACTAACTTTGAAACTGATTCAAAATTAAAATTAAAATTCTACTCAAACCTAAACTATATTAAACTAAAATTAAAAGAATTGGAAAAGAGTTGTTCAAGAACCTATACTGAAGAACAGAGCAAAAAATATGGAAAGACGTGGATGTTGCAGTGGTGGTCACCAAAGTTGCTGTGGTGGCAGATGGTGGTGACGACGAAGGAGAGATAGAGAAGCAGGGGATGACGGAGAAGAAAGAGGGGTATCCATATAGGGAAGATGAGACGGAGACGAGGTGAAGACGGCGGTGCTCTTGGCAGCGACGGGAGGGTGCAGAGAACGGAGGTGGTGGCGGTGATGAGAGAGAGGGTGGTGATGAAGAGAGAGAATGAAAATTTCGAAATAGGAGAGACGATGTTCGCGCTTTCATTTAGGGCACTATTACCGTCGGATTAACATTTTTTGTGTGCTCAAAATGCAGTGTTTCACTAAACAATGTTACTGTCGGATCCTCCCGGTGGTAAATCCGACAGTAGTAAGCACGCCAAAACTTTATTTTTCCCCTCCTAATATTACTGTTGACGTTACTGTCAGAAATGTTGTTCTGACGGTAATATTTTAGGGTTACAAATTTAGTGCCTAATCCGACAATAAATCCAACAGAAATCTCACCGCTAATGTCTGACGCTAAATTTGAGGATAAATCCGACGGTTCTCATCATTTTTCTTCTAGGGACTATGAGTAATAACTACAAAAACAAAATAACAGATACAATATGTAACCCTAAAATCCTGGAGAAAAAAATTTCTTTCTAGATAATCCAAGTTCCCAACATCCAAGTAAACAAACACAACAAAACAAATTCACCACATTTTTTAATACCCTAATCCCATTCTTACCTCTGTAACTTTCACTTTCAACTTCCGTCGACATTGTCAAGGAGTCCGTCACTGATGCCGTAAGTTCCCTCTCCTCGTGCTTTGTCAGCAATACTGTCAGAGGTCCACTTAGCAACACCACCACGTACATCGTCACAGATTTGCCTTTTGGAGGGAGAAGAGGAAAATATTCTAGGGCTTCCTGTAAATAAAGGTTAGGGATTGAGTGTTATATGGGAAGAAACTCAATGAACCGCTTTTCTAGTTACAAAATGGCAATGTTTTGGACTTTATAATTTGGACGAATCAGTCCCTGTCCATCTTTGACTTGCCACCGTGGCACTTAACAGACAACTCATTGACACATCATCGTTAAATAACACGTAAGTAGATTCCGTTAGATTTTGATGCTGGAGATGACGGAAGGACAACTATGTCTCACGGTTACCGGGGACAAGGACTGGGTGGTACCATTTTTTTCGACAAGAATCGGCTGTTCCTTGGGGAAAATAAACAGGAACCGGATTGGGACTTTATTCTAGATTTAATGTATAAAATAGACGGTCATGGTGTTTTTTTGTTTAAATTAAAATCGACAAAGCTACTGTCAGTTTTTATCCGTAAAAAAACTATTCCATTTCTTGTTGTCGCTGCGCTAATATTTTCCTTCAATTGCCCATGCTTAATGAAAATCAGTTACTCTCTCTCCTTTGTTCTTCAATTGATTTTTTTTCATGAATAAAAAATTTGCTCAGCATTTGTAGATGATACACTATTTTTCTCAATGATATAGGTCTTCAATTCAAGGATTGATGAAGGAAAAAGGGCATTTTTGGGTGATGATGCTGAAGCTGTTATCACAAGTAGAAGAGCTATATGTGTTACCCTTTCACTTAATTAATTTTGTTTTTTAGGACAATTATTTGGTCATCGTAATTATATGATTGGTTTGATTACAATGTTTGTGATTTGTGGTGGCATCATCTCTAATGATACTCTGATTAAATTAGTGTTGGAGGTGTTCTTAGTGATATGGATATAAAGAATAAAAAAACTATTAGATTTGTTAGTACTATCTGTCACTATATGCGGAACAAATTGAAAGGTAAGAGAACCATCATTTAACTAAAGCTCCAATAATAATATGTAATATGTAGTATATATAGAACACGCATATTAGAGCATGAAGCTGCAAGTTTATTAGTTTAGCTTCAATGCTTCATCATAATAATATTACAGTAGAGTTTCCATAATTAATATTGAAAACTCTCCAAACATGACTAGTTCCTAAAAACAAAATTTTAAGATTTAATCTCCAAGTCGCCAGGCAACATTTAGTATATATATATATATATATATATATATATATATATATATATATATATATATATATATATGGATTTGAAAACATATTTTTTTTCTTTCATTTTTCTATTATCATGCAATTTTGTTTTCTTTCTTCATGACTGACATGGATTGGTAGGTTCTTCTCTATTTCCTGTGCTAGTTCTCTAATTGTTTATTAAGTTGGATTTAATGTGCGGATCAACCATATGTAACCTATTTTATGCTGAGGAAATCTATAAAGAACTTTAGAGTCTTGCAACGCTTTTTACTAGGAACATTAGAGACACTTTACGCTTCTGCATAAAGGACATGTGGTTATATATATATGTATATCTTCCTTTTTCCTTTCTGATTCTTCTTAACTATATTATTGTTTCTATGTTTCAGGAAAAAAGATTGGGAGGAAGCTTTTGATTTTAAGGGGAGGTGGGACTTTGTGGATTCTTTTGTAAAGAAAAAAGGTATGAGTTGTTGAATTAAGTACTGAGTGACGGATGTTTAATAATAATAAGAATGATAATAATGTGGTTAATTTTGCATTCGTGCATTCATCCTCGGCTACCCAATCTAGTCTGTAATTGTTCGCTCTCCTCATTTGCACTTTGATCAATCTTGGTAAGCACTTTGTTTTCGAAGATCTTCGAATTTTGTTTCCGTTATTTGCAGCAATAGATTATCACTGACATTTTTATGTCGTATGCAAATTTGTTTAAGGATAATGTTTCTTTGGGAAAGCTTATGTTCAAGATGTTTACTCAATTCCACAACTTCTTCAAGTTACTCTCTTACAGACTGAATTTTCTTTTCATTGATTGATGTCCTGTTGAATGGAAATTTATCATTTTTGAAATAGCTCGTAAATTTAATCTCAAATTGAACTGGTAAAATATCTTCCTGTTATTTCCCCTGCATGATAAGGAAACCACAGTCCACTTTGGTGAGAGAGTGAGTCTTCCTATTTTCTTTTACGCTTTCATGCATTTTCTAAGGACTTTTTACATTTATCATTTGCTTATGACTACATATACTGGATGATTTGTTGATAATTTGCACCTCTATACTAATAATATGGGGATAAATGTAGGCTTGCCGTGCTATTGCATCTGCGATGAACGTTGTCCAAACTAGACACACTTATGGAGACATAATCCTTTATATGAAAGCATAAGAAACAAAACAACTATTTTTTTTAATTATTGTTTTATTGGTTATAAATATTTTTGTGTATTTTTCCTAGTTACTAAATTGCTTTTTGGCTATAAATTTATTATACGCCTTCCATAGATTTTGTGATAGTTACACTTTTTTCTTTGTATGTGACTCTACCCTAGGTGCTGAACTAATCATGGTTATGAACTTTTGCAGGAAAACCCCTCAAGTTTTGTGGTTGAAATGGCGAGGGTGGAATTAGTAAGTTCGTAAAACTAATAAACTTTAATTATGTAGTATTTTCTTACCAAAACTATCATTCTTCTTTTCCTTGTGCTGCCATTGACTAGCCCGGTAGTCCCGATTAAATTATGTTCTCTTTCAGCCTAGTCAAGTAGGATTTCTGGGTTAAACATTTTGTGCTATTTACTTCATTTTTAAAAATGATACTGCTATAGCCTTAGCAATGGTGGAAAGAGAAATAAAAGGAGACTTTGTATGTCTTTTTAGTTATTTCATGTCAGAAGCTTGGAAGCTGTTGAATTCCTAGATAAATTCTTGGCTATGAATCCTGATGATCCTAGGTATTATTGCCGCAAATATCAATCCCTTGTTTATGCATGATGTAATGGCTTCTTGTGAATTAATATTATTAGGTATCATATTGATCCACATAATATATAGATTACCTTTTAAAAGTTCATTGGCTTCGTTTTTTAATATTTAGTATAAATTTTATTTTTATATTTAAAAATTTATTTACATTAATTGTCTACTATTTTTAAATGAAAAAAATGAATAAAAAATATAGCTATTAAAATTGACAACATTGTTGTAATTTTTTAATTTAAAATAGATTAAAAAATCGATGGAATTGTTGTCGAATTTTTAATTTAAAATAGACAAAAGAAAATAAAAAATAGACGATGACCTTGTTGGTATTTTAATAATTAAATCGACGGCTGATTTTTTAATTTTAATAAATCAAATATCGACAGATATCTTATCAATTTTAGATAATATTATTGACAATAAAGATGTCGCTTTTATTAAATATGTAAAAATCTTAAATTCATACTATCGACACAATGGTTGTCGATTTTATGAAAATTTATCGACAGTCTGGCAAGCCGTAGATTTTATTAGATTTTTGAAAAATCAACTCATTTAAAAGTGACAGCTTTTTGCCTCAATTTTTAATCTTATCACAACTTTTAATGGTGTTTCTTGTAGTATTGATGTTTCACTTTTAATTTGAGGAATTGAGGTCACGGTTGTTTCATCAAAATTTTCGACGATAATTAGCAAGATAAAATGGTCACTTTATAATCAATTAGCGTATGAAGAATTCTGATGACAATTAGCATTGGATTTTGAAAATCTACCAGTAAACAGTTACCGCCGAATTTTTTAAAGAATTTTGCCTATAAATCCGACAGGTTTTAGTGTTTTTTTTAGTGATAGACATTATTCTCTATGATACTTGAAATTTAGTTCTAAAATAGATGCTTTTTTATGTTATTGCAAATAATTTTATATGAAACTTAAAAACTTATTTATCATTCACTCACTAGCTATAATACTAAGTACTTTGGATTCAATTTTTATTTGTTATAATAGATTCTATGAGAATGATCATCATGTGAACCATCTATATTTTAAAGTTAATTTGCCGATCATACTTTTGAATGCCAAATTTTGTTGTTGCTAGAATTTTCTTTTGTCGAGTGTGAAAAGAAGATCGGCAGAATATTCGATTAAGATGGTGGATGAGATGAAAGATAGAATGAAGACAAATGGTAGAGAAAGAGCAAAATAAAAAATCATACATAATTATGTTCTATTTTGGGTGTTTTAGTTTGATTGGTTATTGATTGTTTTAATAAATTAAAGCAACTTAGTGGAAGAACGTATAAGGAATAAAAGAATTGGCATATATTATTATAAATTCGGATTTAAAAAAATATAACTCTACATTTGACAGCGGTTACAAATCCACTTCTATATCTTAACAGAATTTTTCAACAGATGGTATTTTTCAGCGGTTAACAACCGCTGCCATCTTCAAGCAGTCCTATTTATGATTTCGTAGCAGATAGAACTGCCACAAAACTATGCCGCTGCAAAATACCATTTAGCAGTGGTTATACCAGCGGTTACTATCAACCGCTGCTAAAGGTTTAGCATCACGCTATCTACCAGCGGGTTATCAACTGATGTTATCTGTTCGGTAACGGTTAAAAACCACTGCTAATCGACTGCATAACCGCTACTATTTGCCGGATGTAGATAAAGTGGTATCTAGACATAATATATGATAAAATTTAATAATATCGTATAATCTATGTAGCTAACTTCACTTAATGAATTCTACTGTTGATGTTGTGTTTAAGTCATCACAAAATACTAAAAACTGTTATAATAATAATAATAATAATAATAATAATAATAATAATAATAATAATAATAGCGAAAGAAAAGGAAGATATAATAAACTAAAGTAGCCCGACTTATTATTTAAGTCCACAAGTGACTTTTATAATTGATATTCAAAAATATGTGAAAATACAAACGAAGTTATGCGCTTCTTAACATGTCAATTTAATTATGGCTCACGTATAAGCATTCAATTATTTTAGATTTAAATGTGCATGGCCAAGACCGAGAATGCCATTATTGCAAAAGGTATGACTTTGATTAGCTTTAAAAGAATGCCATTCTATCTTGTATACTTTTAAAAACTATAAATATAAATACATGTACATAATCTTTTTTTATTTACCAAATACAAAATAAAATACTTATGCTTTTCAAAAAGAACAAACAATTCTTCAAAAACTTTAGCAATCAAAGCTAATGTGAATTCAAGGTTGACTTGAAAATTAAATATAGGCAAGATCATTAATTCATTTAACAACATCATCAATGTCATTACTTCCCTCCGAATCAAAATAATCATTATGAACCTCGCTATGCCATTAAGGCTCAAACGATGGTGGCTTTCTTAGCCGAGATGACATACTTAGTGGCCGAGGTTGCAAATTGGGAAGTTTATATAAATAGAGCCTCAAACTTTAAAATTGGCAAAGTTGGTCTAATCCTTACTAAACAAAAGACACAGTGATTGAGGCCACTATCAAGTTTGACTTTTTATTATCGAACAATTAAATTTAATGGAGAAAATAATATTATTGTCTACAGTGATTTGTCGATTGTGACTTTTCAATTTAACGGTGAATACCAAGCCAGACACTACAAAAAAATGATGAGTACCGTCGGATTAATCTAATAAATTTGCTGCTAAAAAGGTTACCGTCGGATTTATCGTCGTCTTGTAATTGACGGAATAAACCACACTGGAAACCCCTTTCCGGCAGATTTTTTGTCCGACGCTAATTATCGGCAGATTTTCTGTTGGTGTTTTCAATGGATTGTCAAGCCAGGGGTTGATGGTTATCGTTGAATTAATCCGACAGTAACTTTCGTGCCATTTCGCTTTAAATGGCGCCAAAACTTACCATCGGATTAATCCGATGGTAAATCCGCCGATAGCATTATTAATTTTTATTTTTTTATGGATTAATCTCGGATTAAAACTCTTGTTAACAAAATTGTTATCATAAATCTAAAAGCAGTAATCAACAAATTATTTTACTAAAAAAAATGGTATGAATACAATAAAAAGTCACAGAAGAGTAATACACCCTAAACAAACAAAAATGCATAAAACCCTAACAGTTAGAGATCTTGATAATCATCGTCATTGTCGTCGTGATCCCCCTGCTGAGGTGGCAGAGTAGGTGCTGCCGTCAGTACCCCACCAGCAGCGTCACCGTCGAAACCAATAGCCGCTGCCTCCAGCGCGCATCTACTGGCTATACTCTTCCATCTACTGTCGAAGCCGATCGAGCTACTCCAACTTCTCTGTCAGGTCCGAGCTGGCGATAACACGTGCAAGAATCTCTCGATACCTCTGCTCAGATAGCTCCTACCGCTGGTGAAGCTCTTGTGTTGGTTTTTGCACCTCCTTCCTCAGGTCGATAACTTCCTGGGGATCAACAGGGTTGGTGGCAGAGGCAGAGGAAACCGCCAATGCGGAGGAGCAGAGGCCGCTGGCAAAGAACGAGCCCAACTCAAAGCAGCAATTCTTGTGGGGTTCAGAGGCAGTCTCGCGTCAAATCCTATTGGGATCCACGACTGAGATCTTCGAGCCGGCTTCGTTGGCTCCACTGAGCGGTTGAATAATAGGAATGTTAACACAAGCATTAACTTCAAAAAATTGACCAAAATTTTCAATAAAAAGCTCAATTTATTTCCTTGAATAACGATGACTCTAATCAACTAAGTATTTATCTCCTTGTTATTTAAGACAAATCAAGGTTATTCAAACTATGGCTCTAGCTTAAGTCAACCCAAAGAATCCTCAATTTGGTTTTAAATATTTGACTAAAGATGACTTTAATCTGCTAAGTATTGTATACTTAACATGAGAACACCACATGTAATATGATGCAAGCATTATGAGGCCTTAAACTTTTGGTGCAATGGTAATTAAGATGGGAAGGTGTGTATTCATTGTTGTCACTACTTGTTACATTGAGAGAAAACAAGTCATCATAGTTCACAGATACAATAAGAAAGCAACAAGAAGAAACAAAGTAAAGGCAAGACAACAATTTACATCTACAATTTTCTAGACTAATCTAACACTTCTATGCTCCTACACATGATGAGAATTACTATAACACCAGTATTTTCTAGTCACACTTCTAGATAAAAAGAGCCATAGACATTTCAAAAGCAAAGTTCAATTGCAGTAGGGAGGAAAAATTTCTCCGCATAACTTCTCTGACTCTAATCAACAAACTCTAGTTCAAAAATCAAGGAAATAAATAACTATGTAATGCAATCACAAAACCAAGATAACCACAAGCATATTTTTGCAATGCATAATGCACAGAACATGTTTGATGAAATTCCCCACATAAAAGAGGGAAGAACAAAAACAGAGCACAATCAATCTTAATACTAATTAACATCGTAAGAATCAATTAGTATAGAATAAAAATAATAATATATAAGATGGATGGAATAACAACCTTTGATAAAGAACAAGGAAGGAGCATGACAACTGGAAAGGGGGACAGACCGGCGAGCCTACGGTGATGGCAGCGGCTTTGTAAAAGCGAAAGCTAGACAACGTGATGGACTGATGATCAGCAGAGGGTAGGGCATCAACAGAGGCAGTTGGAGCAGTGGAGGTGGAGGCAATAGGGGATAGAGAGAGAGAGAGAGAGAGATAGAGAGAGGGAGAGAGAGGAAGGTTAAAGAGAGAAGAGGAATTCGAAATGAAGGGAGAGGGGTTCGCGGTTCCAATTTAGGGCATTATTACCATTGGATTTACCAGTGGATATTTTCGATGGTAATGCGGTTCGGATTACCAAAATACAGCATTTCCATTAAACGTGTTTACTGTCAAATTTGTCCGACGGTAAATCCATTGGTACAGTTGGTGCCCATTCGTCGTGGTTTCCCGCCAAAAGTTACTGGCGGTTTTACCGTCGGAAGTCACTATCCACTGGTAATTATTTGATATGATGAATTCCTCATCAAACTCGTCACTGAATCTGACGGTAAGCATTGCCGCTAAATCTGATGGTAACTCTGACAGTTCTTAGCATTTTTCTTGTAGTGAGAGATCCATTGTTGCAATTGTATTTGAAAAAGGTTCAGGAGGATGTAGCTAATTTTAAATCCTTTTAATTAAGCATGTTTCTAGAGAAAAAAAATACACGGACTGACATCCTATCCAAGTTAGTAAATACCAAACTTGGGAGTGAGAATCGAACTTTGATTCAATAAGTATTGTAAGAACCTTCTGTTAGTACTAACAATGTAATGATATCCCACTCTAGCGTTATTAGCACTTAGATGGATCTGATCTTAACGTATTTAGAACATGAATTTTTTCTTGATGACCCAACAAAAGCCAAAAAGCTAAGATTGAAATCTCTCAATGTACCATCATAGATGGTTAATTATATAAAAGAGGGTTGTCACACCCTCTACTTCACCTCAGCAAGTGATGTATGTATTACAGAAAATTCATGAAAGATATTGTGGACATCATTTGGGTGGAAAATTCCTAGTTCAAAAAGTCATGAGGTAGGATACTGTTGGCCCACAATCATTAAAGATGTAATGGAGTATGTAAAAAAGTGTAAAAAAGGGTAAAATTAAACCTTCACCAAGTATGTAATGGCTAAGCTAAAGCAGCTAACAAGGTCATCTTAAATGTGTTGAAGAAAAGGCTGGATGAGATCAAGGGGCTATCAGATGATGAATTATGGTCTATACTTTGGTCGTACTATACGACACCAGAATCTACCACTAGATAAACACTTTTTTGGGATAACTTATGGTAAAGAGGCTGTGATCCCTATGGAAGTCGGGAAACCAAGTGCTACGATGCTCCTCGAAAGCACAAATGATCGTGTTGCACTTGATCTCAATTCTCATAAATAAAGTGAGATCAATGTCTATTTTAGCTGAACATGAGTCACTACAAGAAAAAAGGCATGTGGCCGCACTTTTTTCTTGCTACGCTTTAAAAGCGTGGCCAAAAGAGGGACAATGGCCACGATATTATGAGGTTGCGATTGATTAGAGTGGCTAAAAGGTATAACACTAAAGTAAAATTTAGAAGTCTTCAAGAGGGTGATTTGGTTTTGAGACAAGTTGATGTCGGGACCTCGTCAAGTTAAAGAAAGCTATCACCAAATTGAAAAGAACCCTTTAAGATTAAAGAAGTCCTAGAAATAGAAACGTACAAGATAGAAAACTTTGATGGATCTAAGGTACTGAGAACCTAGACTGCTAATCATTTGAGGAGGTATTATTCTTATAAATTCCTAATGTATGAATAAAGGCACTCTTTTTCTGTCAAAAGGATTTTAATGAGGCCATTAAAACTTGTATTAGTTTTATTTTTGATTCAATAAAGTCTTAGTTTCAATTCATATTGATATCTTTGTTTATCTTATGATGTTAAATGTGTATATATATACTATGAGTACATGGTCGCGCTAATATGGAAAAAATGATAACAAAGAAATAAAGCGCAAATAAGTTATTTAAAATGGTCATGTGAGATTGAAATTCTAGAATTAAAGGGCAGTTACATAAGCTTAACCAACACAAAGTTAAAGTGGAAAATACCCTGAAAAGAAAGAAATACATTGCAAAATGCAAAAAAACTTAGTACGTAATATCTACTACTTGCCCATCCATGACCTTCTTGAAAGCGCTAACTGAGGAGATATCCAACTCAGGAGCCAAAAGCTTGATCTGGTTGAAGATGTTCTTCTCAGCATCGAAAATACCATCAATAGCAGCACGTTCAGCATTCTCAACAGTCTTGGCAAGTGTAGAGTTATTCTTCTCCATCTCAACAACCTTTTTCATCGAATCCTTAACTCGAGATACTGAAGTCTTCTTATCCTCTTCCAAAGATTTAACACTTTCTCGGAGTTTCCTATTATCTTCTTGTAACGAGGCTAAGGTAGCATTCAAAATTTGAATTTGAATAGCAGAAGTTTGAAGCTCCTTTTCTTTTGATGCAATTTTAGAACGGAAGCTTGGGATCTCCTTCTCTACATCCCGAACGAAGGCAGCTGAGCGAAGGAGAATCTTTTGAATTCGAGGTAAGGTGTCTTCCACAGGCATCTCAACTAACTTTGACTTGGTCTCCTCGGTCAATAAGAAAGAATCAACAAAGTCACAGTAGCGGAAATCTTTTTTCAAGACACAACCATAGGAACTTAGATCTTCCGCTTGAGTGGTTATTGATTAAGCCTTTTGTCCTTGCTCTTTTGTTTCTTTCTCACTAGAGAGCTCGAAGGAGGATGGGCATCTAAGATTTCAATATCAATGGTTGATTTCTGAGGTTCTGGAGGTGAAAGATTGCCATGGATAGTTGAAGAAGAAATCATATCCCTGCCTTCAGTGTTTGTCGAGATAGTGTTAGTACCCAACTTTCGCCTCATAGCAGTAATGGCCTCAGTTCCACCAACCATTTTAACTATCAAAAGAGGAAAACAATTAAAGTGAGAAGAACATTATACTATTTAAAATTTAAAAAATAGACATAAGTAAGAAGAAATGTCATTACCAACAACATTTTTAGAAGCTTGCACATCAGCAAGGATCATCCTCAAATCCAAAGGGTTATCATTCCATAAACCAAGAAGAGTGTGAATGATGTCACGCTCTATTGGGTTCATACCTTTCAATTCAATCTTTGGAGAAGCAACGTGAAAGTTCCAATAAAGGTTAAACCTTTTTTCATTCTCCGAAGTCATGAAAAAAGGTTGGGACCCAGAGACCCTTTCAACTTTAAAATATTTTTCTTTAAAACCATGGTACGATTCTTCAAAAAGGTTGAAAATTCTATGATTGTGGTTAGCTTGGAAAGATAAGAAACCTTGACCACAAGCACCAAAAGAAATAGCAAAGTTAAAAAAGTAAAAAAACACTCTGGTGGAGATGGGAAAGTCGAGGAATGAACATAGTAGTTCAAATCCTCGAATGATGGCCCAACTATTAGGATGCATCTGAGAAGGGGCACATCCACACAACTTCAAGACATCTTGTTGAAAATCAGAAAAAGGAATCCGAACTCCGAGACATGTAAATAAAGTTTCATACATCCACATCCAATCTGGAACATTTTTGGCATGATGATTAATATGGCAAAGACGCTCTTCTTGGTTAGGGAGAGTAAGTGAGTAGTTGTTACCAACATCATCAAAAGTGAAGATCACACCTGACCCTTTCAATTCATCAAGATCTTTTTTGGTGATGGTAGAAGGAGTATTTTTAACTTCCTCAGCTACCCAAGTATATAAATCATGTTTCTGGAAATGACTAGAAGTCAGAAAAGCTTCGTTGGAGGTTCCAATGTGTTCGTTAGTGGCAACCACTTTTCTCCTCACCATTTTTTGGGCAAATCTGTAGGAGAACCACTATGTTTTAGAAAATTAAAGTGAATGAAATTTGCTCCAAAAACAACAGAAACAAAAGAATCTAGAAAAAAAAGTTATGCGGTGGTACCGATCTAAAAAAAAATTGAAAGAAAATGAGAAGAAAAGCTTTTATGACCAAAAGAAAGGTAGTTCAAAGGAGAATCAAGGGATTCTCACATGCAAAAAAAAAAAAAAAAAACAAATACATCTATGAAAAAACAAAATAATAGAAGCTGGTGCAAAAAATTATAAAAGAAGAAGAAGTAAAAGTAGAGAGAAATGAATGCAAACACATGCATCTTCAACTGCGAAAAATAAAAAACAAACAAAAAATAGAAAAGAGAGAGTACCTGGAAGTTGCAGAAAAAACTAGATTGATAAACATGCGTTGGGTAGAGGTAGAAGATGGAAAGAGGAAGGGGAGAGAGAGTTCTTTTAAGTAAAGTTGTTCAGAAAACAAGGTGCAATAATAACGCATAGAGAAAATAAAAAATTTTCTTAAAAATAAAATTTGTGATTTATTTTATTTGATTATTTTAAATATGTTAATCAGTTAATTAATTATTTAATTTAATTGAGATAAAAATCAAATTATTTAATATTTTATTTGACCACATTAATTATAACTAATCAATTACATTAATTATTTGATTTGACTGGAATAAATGAATTAATTTTGTTTTAATTTATATTAAATTTTTGTCTTATAGATTCAGATTAATGATTTTTAAGAGTGTCTTAATTAATTATTTATTTAATTTGATTAAGATAAATATCAAATTATTTAATATTTTATTTGACTATATTAATTATAACTAATTACTTATATTAATTATTTTATTTAATTGAATTGATTTTATTTTAATTTGTGTTAATTTTTTTCATTTTATGTATTTATATTAATATTTTTAAAATTATTATAATTTTTACATAACATATTTATAAGAATTTTTTATTTAATTTAATTAATTTAAATATATATTATTTGATTCAATTTATTTTCATGTTAATATTTGAACCGTTATTTACTAAAAATTTCTTTTTATTTTTTTATTTTTTTTCTTATTTTAAATATTTTTATTTTAAATTTTAGATTTTTAGACATTATTTATATTTTTTATTTTAATAGTTCTCTTAGTATTTTTTTAATTTATTGTCTAATCGTTATATATTCATTATCAATTATATAATTGTGAATATTGCTTCAATTTTTTTAAAAATACAATTTTATTCATTTATTTTTTATTTTATCTATTTCTCTCTCTCTTTCTCTCTCTCTCTCTATATATATATATATATATACGAGAATTTTATTTATTTTTACCAATTTTTTTTTATTCGGTAATACTTTTTTTTTCTCTTATGATGCATTATTTTTGTTCTTTGATTTTTTTAACTGTAAAATATTATTATTCATTATGGTACTCTATCTCTTCTATTTTTTGTATTTTATTCTTATTTAGTTAAATTTTTATAATTTTTATTATTTTTATTCCATAGAAATTTATTTATCATAATTTTTCACATGTTAAGTCATCTCAATGTTTAAATTATATATATTTCTTACATGCTTAATCTTATTTCTAATTTGGGGAATTGAGTGATGAAATAACATCAATGAAAGTTGTTGTGTGTTTACTTCTTCACCTTTTTGACTTACCTCCCTTTTTGTAGGGATAGTGAATAATTATATACAATAGTGCCTATGCATAATGTATAAGTATAAATTGTACGTATTCTATCTTTTTTTTTGTAAAATTTTTATCATCTATCTTGAAATAGACAAAAATATTATAAATTATTTTGAACTAATAAATCTGTCATCATTGTGCTAAGATATTGTGCATTAATCTTATATTTAGCAGTTAATTGATAGGTGTTAAAACGAACAAAAAATATGAAACCTTTTTTAGATATAAATACAACTATTTCAACTCAAGAATAGATAAAATATATTGGTGAGTTTCAACAGGTAATAATGTTGGTCATATTATTCTAATTCCAAGAATGAATATGATACTAAAATATAAAACAGTTCTAGGTATATTTTAACAAAAACAGTTTTTTATAATAGTTTTTTTTTTTGCTAGGTCATTTAAAGATAAATTTTATCTCATATTAGATTATACTTGTCTAAATCAGTTAAAGTTTAAAAATTTTTCTCATAAATCATGAGAAAATATCTACAAATTTAACTACTAATATTATTTAATAAAAAAATTTTTAAAAAATAGAATTCTAATGTAAATATTTAATTTAATTACAAACTATATATTACTATTAAGGAGTCATTGTTATATTTTGAAAACAAATAAAATTATCATTCATTGATTTTATTATTTTTAATATTAGAAATAGTTAAACTTTAAATTTAATTAATTTTATAAAATTTTTATAATAAAATTATTATGCATATTTTTATTTAAAATATTTAAAAAAATACTTTATATATTTTATATATTATTCCATGCAAAGAACAAGTATATATTGTAACAGCCCAGACCACCCGCTAGCACGATATTGTCCGCTTTGGCACACAAGGCCTCACGGTTTTGCCTTTGACGATAGGGATGATGGCCAAAGCCCCCCACACTCACTCGTCAAAACGCGTCATGCTAGGGAGAGGTATCCACACCCTTATAAGGCATGCTTCGTTCCCCTCTCCAACCGATGTGGGCCTTACAATCCACCCCCTAAGGGAGCCCAGCGCCCTCGCTGGCACATCGATCCGGGTTCTGGCTCTGATACCATCTGTAACAGCCCAGACCACCCGCTAGCACGATATTGTCCGCTTTGGCACATAAGGCCTCACGGTTTTGCCTTTGACGATAGGGATGATGGCCAAAGCCCCCCACACTCACTCGTCAAAACGCGTCATGCTAGGGAGAGGTATCCACACCCTTATAAGGCATGCTTCGTTCCCCTCTCCAACCGATGTGGGCCTTACATATATACTAGTAGTATTAATTATTCGATATCCGAATACTAATAGCTAAAGAAAAAGTTTATATTTAAAGGAAGAAAGAGAAAGAATTGAGAATGATAAAAAAAAAATGTAATTTCACACAAAGGCGAAAATTGGTAATAATGTTGACCGATAGAAAGTTGATTTCCTTGTAAGATGTTCTAATAATGCTAGATATAGTTCTATGTAATTTTAGGGTGTTCAAATCTAAAACAAACAAAATAAAATCGTTCCTCTAATAAAATATAAATTGAAAATTGACTAAAATTTATACTATTAACTTATTAAACTTGATCCAATCCAATTCAAACAATATGATATAAAATTATTATTTTATTATTAAATTTTTAAGTTTTTGCATATAAACGTATCTTTTTGTTTAGTGAATATTTTATAAATATAAAATAAAAATTATTTTTTTATTATTTATTTTATGTGATTAATTTTGTGTATATATCTAATATGATTGTTTTAATTAATTATGTAGTTAATTTTTTTTATCAAAAAATATCATGAGAGCCTGTGTTGATTTTAATAAAATACTACTTAAAACATTGTTTATATAAATGTATACACATAGCGAAATTGGTATAAAATATATGAAAAATTCATCTATCTATATTAGTAAAATTATATTTGACTTTTTCCTACCAAATATTAATAAATTATCAATTATTTTTGTTCTTATACAGATAGATTCTCAATATTATTATACCAAAGAAATATTTTAAAATTAAGGTCCAATAAGTAGTATAATTTGACGTTTTGTATAAAACATTAACCTCACTTCAAAAATTAAATGTGTGTTTGCGTTTTTATTTCAATTTTTATATTTTTAAAATTTTGTGGAAGAAAAAAATAAAAAAATAGTAAAAATATCAATAAAAAATATGTTCACTTTTCATTTTAGCTTTTACCTTGGCAAAATTTTAAAAGTTAAAAATACTAAAAATAAAAATACAAATCAATTAAACTAAACATTTTTATATAAATAAATTTTTTATTGCTAGTTTAACTACAATATTGTCCTTTCGGAAATTTGTTAGCCAACCCCAACTATTTGACCTTTTTGTAAAATTTTTTAATTTCATGTTTATATTAAAAGTAGATAATGATTTGATCTATGTTATCTTTCCGAAGTTTATCTGATCTTCTTCGTATTTATTTATACTTGGACGCTCCTTGTGTGTCATGGTTCTTGGTTCTTGATCCTTGTGTGTTTAGCAAGTCTATGACGTATCTAGCTATATGACACAACTATTGGAACTTGGAATAAAATGAAATAAGACAATCCGAAAACTTCAATACTTTAGCTTGTTATTGTATTAACAAATGGCAAGGTCTATAGTGTACACCTGTATATTTTGTTGTCAATACTATTGAGAGACAAGTGTTCAGAGAGAGAGAGAGAGTGTGTGATTGAATCACTGAAGACATTTTCCATAAGTTAAAGCTCTTTTGCAGGTTATGGTGAGACTCACAATAGGTAATGACTAGATATTTTGACAAATTAATTTTGTTCATTATAATTAATTTATAGAAATGATATTGGATTAGTTGAAGAAGATTAAATGTGTTTTTCGTACTGTCAACATATTTATCAAACACACTCTTAATAATTCATCTACAAATTAAACCCTATTATCATATATCATTATTAAAATAACCTTTTCACATTTTATATTTTAAATCATCTTTCAACTATAATAATAATAATAATAATAATAATAATAATAATAATAATAATGTGCATAAAAAAATGATCAGATATTTATTAAAATAAATATTATGACTTTTATATATTAATCAATTAATAAAGATCAATTAGACTATTATCAATATTTATTATTAGATACAGTATAATATCATTTATTTATACAATTATTTAGCTCATTTTTCTTGTCACTTGGGTTGTAATTTTTTTATTTTTATATTTTTTAGTTTTTAATTTTAATTCATTCATAAAATTATGAAATAATAAGTATTTTAATAAAAACTTTATAAAAAGTTCTAATAAATTATTATTTACTTTCTATTCCTAATATTTAAATAAAGACTAACATATTAAAACTAGATTATTAGCCTTTTAATTTTTTTTATTTATTTTAAACTCATAAATAAAATAATTTAGTATTTAGAGTTTAGTGTTGCCTGATTTAGAATTTAGGGTAGGATATTTTAGGATTTAGGGTTTAAAATTAAATTGATTAGAGTTTAGGATCGAATGGTTTAAGATTTATAATTAAAAAATTAAATTAGAATTTATTGTTTTTTGTTTAGAATTTAGAGTTTGATGGTTTAAGATTTTGATTTTAAGATCGGAGGATTTAAAATTTTAGAATTTAATGATAAGGGGTTTAGGGATGAAGATTGAGAATTTGATTTAAATTTTGAAAATTTAATTTTTATCATAATATTTATTTTACATGATAATATTAATTTAGTTGTTAATTTATTTAATAAATATTAATGAGGTAATTTGTTAACGAAAGTTTTCATAAATTTTTTGGTTAATTGTTAATTTATATACATAAATTCAATTATCATATAGTTAGTTATGGTAATGTAATTTACTAATTTATGTGGTTGTTAATGTGAAGGAAAATATTTAATTAATTATTATTTAATTTGTTTTTTTGTTTAAAGTTAGATAATTCCATTCATGAAATGAAAGAAATATATAGGTGTCTATATATAGGACAAATAAAAAAAATGGGGGACTCTCAATGCTCTACTATAGAGGTAACATCATATAATAATCTAATAAGAGAGATAAAAAAGTAAAGTGCTCATCAATTAGGAAGTGGGAATTTGTTGAAGCTCTTTCTGCAGCTTCAAAGCCGACGCCCTTATCTCTTCCACACTAGTTGATATATTATCAAAGATGAACCTGTTCTTAGCCTTCCATAAGGACCAGCTCAAAATCACCATCATCATTCTCTGAGAGGAGCTATTGGGTTGGGTACGTAAAGCTCCCATTCTCAAGTTCCACTCAACATAGAAATTAGAGTTTTCGGTGCTCCTTCTAGTAACTGGTAAGCCCATACAAATTAAACCCTACGTACCATATATCATTACCAAAATAACCTTTTCACATTTTAAATTAAATATTGTCCAAATCAACTTATAACATAAAATCATATTTAATTCTTATTACATATGTTGTTAGATTTGTCAGATAATTTTTTTTACGCACATTATTATTATTATTATTATTATTATTATTATTATTATTATTATTATTATTATTATTATTATTATAGCTAAAAGATGATTGAAAATATAAAATGTGAAAAGGTTATTTGGTCATTACAACAAATACGGATGATAGCAGCGGCTAATTAACGGCTGTTTATCAAATCGCAATAAATTGGAAAGATAGCGGCTAATAGGATAGTGGTTTGGGCTCTGCTACAAAAAGAACTAAGATAATGGCGGATAGTTTTCCAACAGTTGCAAATCAAATCAAAGAAGAGAGCCAGCTCTAAGTGCCCCGTCACTCACTGAAGTCCAGAGCACTGAAGTCTGAATCACTCCCCCTTTTCCAGCTTTAACTTCTTTTTGGCCACCCACGGAGCACCACCATCGATCATCACCCCCAGCGTCTCCGTCAGAACCACAAAACCACCATCTTCTTCTTCTTCGCCGAACAACCACTGCGAAAAACCTTCCTCTCTTTCTCTTCCCTTGTCTCCCGCCTTCTCTTTCTCGCCGCCGACTACCATCCATCGCCATCGCGACCATATTCTTCCCCTCCTTACAACCTCGCACTGTGGGCCTGTGGCTCTCTGATGAGCGGATATTTTATACGCTTTTTGGGGTTAATTTCATATAGTTTTTAGGATGTTTTAGTTAGTTTTTAGTCTATTCCTAGTAGTTTTTAGGAAAAATTCATATTTCTGGACTTTACTATGAGTTGTGTGTTTTTCTGTAATTTCAGGTATTTTTCTGGCTAAAATTGAAGGAGCTGAGCAAAAATCTGATTCAGGCTGAAAAAGGACTGCTGATGCTGTTGGATTCTGACCTCCCTGCACTCAAAGTGGATTTTCTGGAGCTACAGAACTCGAAATGGCGCGCTTCCAATTGCGTTGGAAAGTAGACATCCAGGGCTTTCCAGAAATGTATAATAGTTCATACTTTGCACAATAATAGACGACGTAAACTGGCGTTCAACGCCAGTCCTCTGCCCAATTCTGGCGTCCAGCGCCAGAAAAGGATCAAAAACTGGAGTTGAACGCCCAAACTGGCACAAAAACTGGCGTTCAACTCCACAAATGGCCTCTGCACGTGAATTGCTTAAAGTCTCAGCCCCAGCACACACCAAGTGGGCCCCAGCACACCAAGTGGGCCCCAGAAGTGGATCTATGCATCATCCATCATAGTCCACTCATATTTTGTAACCCTAGGCTACTGGTTTAGTATTTAAACAACTTTTAGAGACTTATTTTGTATCTCATGACATTTCAGATCTAAACTTTGTATTCTCTGACGGCATGAGTCTCTAAACCCCATTGTTGGGGGTGAGGAGCTCTGCTGTGTCTCGATGAATTAATGCAAGTATTTCTGTTTTCCATTCAAACACGCTTGTTCCTATCTAAGATGTTCATTCGCGCTTAACTGTGATGAAGGTGATGATCAGTGACATTCATCACCTTCCTCAACTATGAACGTGTGCCTGACAACCACCTCCGTTCTATATCCGATTGAATGAGTATCTCTGAGATCTCTTAATCAGAATCTCCGTGGTATAAGCTAGAACTGATGGCGGCATTCATGAGAATCCGGAAAGTCTAAACCTTGTCTGTGGTATTCCGAGTAGGATTCAAGGATTGAATGACTGTGACGAGCTTCAAACTCCTGAAGGCTGGGCGTTAGTGACAGATGCAAAAGGATAGTAAATCCTATTCCAACCGGATCGAGAACCAACCGGTGATTAGCCGTGCTGTGACAGAGCGCGTGAGCGTAGTTTTCACTGGGAGGACGGAAGGTAGCCATTGACAACGGTGATCCACCAACACACAGCTTGCCATAGGAGGGCGTGCGTGCGTGAATCAGAAGACAGAGGAAAGCAGAGATTCAGAAGACAAAGCATCTCCAAAACTCCAACATATTCTCCATTACTGCACAACAAGTAACCTTTAATTTATGCTCTCTTGGTTATTCACAATTCAACTGATAAACATAATTGACTTCCTGACTAAGATTTACAAGATAACCATAGATTGCTTCAAACCAACAATCTCCGTGGGATTCGACCCTTACTCACGTAAGGTATTACTTGGACGACCCAGTGCACTTGCTGGTTAGTGGTACGCGTTGTGAAAAGTGTGATTCACAATTCGTGCACCAAGTTTTTGGCGCCGTTGCCGGGGATTGTTCGTGTTTGAACAACTGACGGATTATTTTGTTGCTTAGATTAGGAAAAATCTTTCTTTTTTTTTTGGTTTAGAGTCTTTTATTAATTACCCCTTGTTAAAATACTTTAAACTTATAGCTCAGTTATTTAGAACGTGGTGTTTATGTTCATGATAATTGGCTATCATATTTTTTTTTAAAAACCTTTTTCAAAAATAATTTTTCTATTAAATCCTGTGCCAAACTTTAAGTTTGGTGTTTTCAAAAATAATCTTTCTTAAAATTTTTGAAGGTCCCATAACTCATTTGGCTAGAGCATTAATTTGATTGGGTTAGAATCTTTTATACTCTTTTCAAAACCTTCTTTTTCAAAAATATTTTTTCTATTAAATCTTGTGCCAAACTTTAAGTTTGGTGTTTTCTTGTTGATTCCCCTTTGATTTTCGAAAATTTTGGTTTGGTTTTCTAAAAATTTTAAGTTTGGTGTTCTTCCTTCATGTTCTTGTGTTCTTGTGAGTCTTCAAAGTGTTCTTGAGTTTCCTTGTGTCTTGATCTTAAAATTTTTAAGTTTGGTGTTCCTTGGTGTTTTCCCTCCAAAATTTTCAAAAACAAGGAGCATTAGATCTAAAAATTTTAAATCTTGTACTATCTTATTGTTTTTCTCTCTCCTCACTAAATTCAAAAATATCTTTTCAAAATATCTCTTCTAACTTCCTAACTTCTTATCTTTTCAAAATTTGTTTCAACTAACTAACTAACTTTTTGTTTGTTTCTTAACTTTTTCAAAACTACCTAACTAACTCTCTCTCTCTAATTTTCGAAAATATCTTCCCTCTTTTTCAAAAATTTCCTTTTTTTAACTAATTATTTTTAATTTTTTTTACGAAAAAAAAAATTTATTATTTCAAAATTCAAATTCTTTTTAGTTATTTTATTTTATTTAAGTATTTACTTCTTATAAAATAAAATAAATAAAAAGATAAATCAGTCCAAGTTATATCCATATATCCATCATGGACATAAGTGGAGATGGACAGTCCAGGAGGACTTTGGGGTCATATTCTAACCCCTCTACTGCTTCGTATGGGAGTAGCATATGCATACCCTCCATTGGAGTTAGTAGCTTTGAGTTGAATCCTCAACTCACTATCATGGTGCAGCAAAGTTGCCAGTATTCCGGTCTTCCACAGGAAGAACCTACAGAGTTTCTGGCACAATTTTTACAAATTGCTGATACAGTACATGATAAGGAAATAGATCAGGATGTCTACAGACTATTACTGTTTCCATTTGCTGTAAAAGATCAAGCTAAGAGGTGGTTAAATAACCAACCTAAGGCCAGCATAAGAACATGGAAACAGCTGACAGAAAAATTCATGAATCAATATTTCCCTCCAAAAAGGATGACACAGCTAAGGCTGGACATCCAAGGCTTTAAACAAGGAGATAATGAATCTCTTTATGATGCCTGGGAGAGATACAGAGAGATGCTACAAAAATGCCCCTCTGAAATGTTTTCAGAGTGGGTTCAGTTAGACATCTTCTACTATGGGCTTGCAGAAGGAGCTCAGATGTCTTTAGATTACTCAGCTGGTGGATCTATCCATATGAGAAAGACAATTGAAGAAGCTCAAGAGCTCATCGATACAGTTGCCAGGAATCAGCATCTGTATCTAAGCAGCAACCCTTCCATGAATGAAGAGGTTAAAACAGTAACTGCTGAATTCAGTACTGTAAAACAAGCTGCTGAATTCAATCAGCAATTAGATTTTCTAACAAAACAGCTAGCTGAATTCAAAGACAGGTTACAGGAGACAAGGATAGCTAATATACATATGGACGAACAGTTTAAGCAAACAAAGCAGCAGCTATCAAAGCAAATAGCAGAAGAATGCCAAGCAGTTCAATTAAGAAGTGGGAAAACATTAAATACCCCACCTCAAGGCATCAAAAATTCAAGAAATGAGCGACCCACCAAAGATTTCCCTGAGGACAGTAAGAGCCCAGGGAAAAATAATTCTGGCACTAAAACGCCAGAAAATGGGTGGAAGGCTGGCGCTGAACGCCCAGACCATGCCCAAAACTGGCGTTCAGCGCCAGAAACAAGGCAGGATTGGCGTTCAACGCCAGAATTGGGCAAGAATCTGGCGTTGAACGCCCAAAGGGGGCATAATCCAGCGTTGAACGCCCAAAATGGGCACATTTCTGGCGTTCAGGCGCCAGGAACAGACAGTGAGTTGGCGTCTAACGTCACTCCAGCTTCTGACTCTGGTACTCAATTGCCAGTGAGGGATCAGACACACACAAGTGCTGATAACAACCCCTCTAAAAAGGCTTCTTTAACCACTAAGGTTGAGGAATATAAAGCCAAGATACCTTATCCTCAAAAACTCCGGAAAGAGGAGCAGGATAAGCAATTTGCTCGCTTTGCAGATTATCTAAGGACTCTTGAAATAAAGATTCCTTTTGCAGAGGCACTTGAGCAAATACCTTCTTATGCCAAGTTCATGAAAGAGATCTTGAGTCATAAAAAGGAGTGGAGAGAAACAGAAAGAGTTCTCCTCACTGAAGAATGCAGTGCAGTCATTCTAAAAAGCTTTCCTGAAAAGCTTAAAGACCCTGGGAGTTTTCTGATACCATGCATATTGGAAGGTGATTGCACCAAGACAGCCTTATGCGATCTTGGGGCAAGCATCAACCTAATACCTGCATCCACTATCAGGAAGCTTGGCTTAACTGAAGAAGTTAAACCAACCCGGATATGTCTCCAACTTGCTGATGGTTCCACTAAATACCCATCAGGCGTGATTGAGGACATGATTGTCAGAGTTGGGCCATTCGCCTTTCCCACTGACTTTGTTGTGCTGGAAATGGAGGAGCACAAGAGTGCCACTCTCATTCTAGGAAGACCCTTCCTAGCAACTGGACGATCCCTCATTGACGTCCAACAGGGGGAAATAACCCTGAGAGTCAACGATGACGAGTTCAAGTTGAACGCTGTCAAAGCCATGCAGCATCCAGACACATCAACAGACTGCATGAAAGTTGACCTTATTGACTCTTTGGTAGAAGAGATCAACATGGCTGAGAGTCTCGAATCAGAGTTGGAAGACATCTTTAAAGATGTTCAGCCTGATTTGGAGGATTCAGGGGACATGAAAGAGCCTCTGAACTTTCTTCTGAAAGAGGAAAAACCTCCTAAACCAGAGCTCAAGCCACTGCCACCATCCTTGAAATATGCATTTCTAGGAGAAGGTGACACCTTTCCAGTGATCATAAGCTCTGCTTTAAATTCACAGGAAGAGGAAGCACTTATTCAAGTGCTAAGGACACACAAGACAGCTCTTGGGTGGTCCATAGGTGACCTTAAGGGCATAAGCCCAGCTAGATGCATGCACAAAATCCTACTGGAGGATAATGCCAAACCAGTGGTTCAACCACAGAGGCGGCTAAATCCAGCCATGAAGGAAGTGGTGCAGAAAGAGGTTACCAAATTACTAGAGGCTGGGATTATTTATCCCATTTCTGATAGCCCCTGGGTGAGCCCTGTTCAAGTCGTCCCAAAAAAGGGAGGCATGACAGTGATTCATAATGACAAAAATGAACTGGTTCCTACAAGAACAGTTACAGGGTGGCGCATGTGTATTGACTACAGAAGGCTCAATACAGCCACCAGAAAGGATCATTTTCCTTTACCATTCATAGACCAGATGCTAGAGAGACTAGCAGGTCATGATTATTACTGCTTTTTGGATGGCTACTCAGGCTATAACCAGATTGCAGTAGATCCCCAGGATCAAGAGAAAACAGCATTCACATGTCCATCCGGAGTGTTTGCTTATAGAAGGATGCCCTTTGGGCTATGCAATGCACCTGCAACCTTCCAGAGATGCATGCTCTCTATTTTCTCTGATATGGTGGAAAAATTTCTGGAAGTCTTCATGGATGACTTTTCAGTATATGGAGACTCATTCAGCTCCTGTCTTGATCACCTAAAACTTGTTCTGAAAAGATGCCAAGAAACCAACCTAGTTTTAAACTGGGAAAAGTATCACTTCATGGTGACTGAAGGAATTGTTCTTGGGCATAAAATCTCAAACAAGGGAATAGAGGTGGATCAAGCAAAAATAGAGGTAATTGAAAAATTACCACCACCTGCCAATGTTAAGGCAATCAGAAGCTTTCTGGGGCATGCAGGATTCTATAGGAGGTTTATAAAGGATTTTTCAAAAATCGCAAAACCTCTAAGCAATCTGCTAGCTGCTGACACGCCATTTGTGTTTGACACAGCATGCCTGCAGGCGTTTGAAATGCTGAAAGCTAAGCTGGTCACAGCACCAGTCATTTCTGCACCAGACTGGACATTGCCATTTGAGTTAATGTGTGATGCCAGTGATCATGCCATTGGTGCAGTATTGGGACAGAGGCATGACAAGCTTCTGCATGTCATTTATTATGCCAGTCGCGTTCTAAATGATGCCCAGAAAAATTACACAACCACAGAAAAAGAACTACTTGCAGTGGTTTACGCCATTGACAAGTTCAGATCATACTTAGTAGGATCAAAAGTGATTGTGTATACTGACCATGTTGCTCTTAAATATCTACTCACAAAGCAGGATTCAAAACCCAGGCTCATCAGATGGGTATTGCTTCTGTAAGAGTTTGATATAGAAATAAGAGACAGAAAAGGGACAGAGAACCAAGTAGCTGATCATCTGTCCCGAATAGAGCCAGTGGAAGGGACGTCCCTCCCCTTCCTTGAGATCTCTGAGACATTCCCTGATGAGCATCTATTTGCCATTCAGGAAGCACCATGGTTTGCCGATATTGCAAACTATAAAGCTACAAGGTTCATACCCAAGGAGTACAATAGAATACAAAAAAAGAAACTAATTACTGATGCAAAGTACTACTTGTGGGATGAGCCCTATCTCTTTAAGAGATGTGCAGACGGAATTATCCGTAGGTGTGTCCCCAGAGAGGAAGCACAGAGAATCCTATGGCATTGCCATGGATCTCAATATGGAGGCCATTTCGGAGGTGAGCGAACAGCCACCAAGGTCCTCCAATGTGGCTTCTATTGGCCCACACTCTATAAAGATTCCCGAGAGTTTGTACGTAATTGTGACAGTTGCCAAAGAGCTGGTAATCTGCCTCATGGTTACGCCATGCCTCAACAAGAAATCTTGGAAATAGAGTTGTTTGATGTATGGGGAATTGACTTCATGGGACCTTTCCCACCATCATACTCAAACACTTATATTCTGGTGGCAGTGGATTATGTATCAAAATGGGTTGAGGCTATTGCCACACCCAACAATGATACTAAAACGGTGCTGAAGTTCCTCTAGAAACATATTTTTAGCAGGTTTGGTGTCCCTAGAGTACTAATCAGTGATGGGGGCACTCACTTCTGCAATAAACAGCTTTACTCTGCCATGGTTCGGTATGGAATTCGCCACAAAGTGGCCACTCCATATCATCCACAAACCAACGGGCAAGCTGAAGTCTCTAACAGAGAATTAAAGAGAATCCTGGAACGGACAGTAAATACCCGTAGAAAGGATTGGGCAAGGAGCTTGGATGATGCTCTGTGGGCTTACAGAACAGCATTCAAGACCCCTATAGGAACCTCTCCATACCAACTCGTGTATGGTAAGGCATGCCACTTGCCCGTGGAACTGGAACATAAGGCCTACTGGGCAACCAGATTCCTAAACTTAGATGCCAAATTAGCAGGAGAAAAACGATTGCTCCAGCTAAATGAGCTAGAGGAATTCAGATTCACAGCTTTCGAAAATGCCAAGCTTTATAAAGAAAAATAAAAAAATGGCATGACAGAAAGCTGTCATCTAGAATCTTTGAACCAGGACAGAAGGTCCTGTTGTTTAACTCTAGACTCAGGCTATTCCCCGGGAAACTGAAATCCCGGTGGAGGGGACCATACGTGATTACAAGTGTGTCACCATATGGTTACGTAGAGCTTCAAGATATTGATTCTGATAAGAAGTTCATTGTCAATGGACAAAGAATCAAGCATTATCTTGAAGGCAACATTGAGCAAGAATGCTCAAGGCTGAAGCTAGATTAAAAGCTCAGCAAGGTCCAGCTAAAGACAATAAAGAAGCGCTTGCTGGGAGGCAACCCAGCCATGGGGTAATAATCCTCTGAGCATTTTACCCTATTTTTATTTTTAGTTGTTTATATAAAGTTCACTGACACTAAGGTAAAGAATCATTTGCATAAGTTTACAGGGTTACAGATGGAATCTACACACAAAACAGAGATAGGGAGCTTACTGGCAAGAAAACGCCAGTGAAGGCCATTTTGGGCGTTCAGCGCCTAAAATGGGCATCCAGTGGGCGCTGAACGCCAGTAAGGATAGCTATCTGGCGTTCAATGCCAGAAAAGGGCAACAACTGGGCGTTGAACGCCCAGGAGAGCAGCATTTGGGCATTGAACGCCCAAAACAGGTAGTGTTTGGGCGTTCAAATGCCAGGATGGTGGGGAGGAGCTCTCCTTCTACCCATCTCCTTCTTTTTCTTTTGCTTGAGGACAAGCAAAGCTCTAAGTTTGGTGTGCTTATCCGTGATTTAAAGGAACTGAAGCGCCAGAAATTCTCTCTTGAAGGACCAAGCACCTCACAGACTAGAGGAACATCCACTTCCCAAACCTCAAGGTTGTTGAGTTCTAATCTTAGCCTTAACTCTGTGATAACTGTTCTTATTTTAACTTTACCTTAGGAGTCATATAGTAGTAATTAGTATCTATTTTGATTTTATCTCCAATTAAGCTATAGTTTATTTTTCTCATCATCAGCAAACATGAATAAAGTAGTAGATCTTTTGAATAAGAAGCAATAAAATTTCGAGTTTTAATAAGAGAAATTCTAATTAGTTAAATGTGGTGGCAATGCTTTCTGTCTTCTGAATGAATGCTTGAACAGTGCATATATCTTTTGAATTTGTTGTTTAAGACTGTTAAATATGTTGGCTCTTGAAAGAATGATGAACATGAGACATGTTATTGAGAATCTGAAAAATCATAAAAATGATTCTTGAAGCAAGAAAAAGCAGCAAAGAACAAAGCTTGCAGAAAAAAAAAAAAAGAGAAAGCAAGCAGAAAAAGCCAAAGCTCTTAAAACCAAAAGGCAAGAGCAAAAAGCCAAAGCCCTTAAAACCAAAAGGCAAGGGTAATAAAAAGGATCCCAAGGCTTTGAGCATCAGTGGATAGGAGGGCCAAAAAGGAATAAAATCCTGGCCTAAGCGGCTAAATCAAGCTGTCCCTAACCATGTGCTTGTGGCGTGCAGGTGTCAAGTGAAAACTTGAGACTGAGCGGTTAAAGTCAAGGTCCAAAGCAAAAAGAAGAGTGTGCTTAAGAACCCTGGACACCTCTAATTGGGGACTTTAGCAAAGCTGAGTCACAATCTGAAAAGGTTCACCCAGTTATGTGTCTGTGGCATTTATGTATTCGGTAGTAATACTGGAAAACAAAGTGCTTAGGGCCACGGCCAAGACTCATAAAGAAGCTGTGTTCAAGAATCATCACACTGAACTAAGAGAATCAATAACACTATCTGAATTCTGAGTTCCTATAGATGCCAATCACTCTGAGCTTCAATGGATAAAGTGAGATGCCAAATCTGTTCAGAAGCAAAAAGCTACTAGTCCCGCTCATCTAATTAGAATCTGAGCTTCAATCAAAAACTCTTGAGATATTATTGCTTCTCAACCTACTAGTCTTCTATTTTATTTGTCTAGTTGCTTGAGGACAAGCAACAGTTTAAGTTTGGTGTTGTGATGAGCGGATATTTTATACGCTTTTTGGGGTTAATTTCATATAGTTTTTAGGATGTTTTAGTTAGTTTTTAGTCTATTCCTAGTAGTTTTTAGGAAAAATTCATATTTCTGGACTTTACTATGAGTTGTGTGTTTTTCTGTAATTTCAGGTATTTTTCTGGCTAAAATTGAAGGAGCTGAGCAAAAATCTGATTCAGGCTGAAAAAGGACTGCTGATGCTGTTGGATTCTGACCTCCCTGCACTCAAAGTGGATTTTCTGGAGCTACAGAACTCGAAATGGCGCGCTTCCAATTGCGTTGGAAAGTAGACATCCAGGGCTTTCCAGAAATGTATAATAGTTCATACTTTGCACAATAATAGACGACGTAAACTGGCGTTCAACGCCAGTCCTCTGCCCAATTCTGGCGTCCAGCGCCAGAAAAGGATCAAAAACTGGAGTTGAACGCCCAAACTGGCACAAAAACTGGCGTTCAACTCCACAAATGGCCTCTGCACGTGAATTGCTTAAAGTCTCAGCCCCAGCACACACCAAGTGGGCCCCAGCACACCAAGTGGGCCCCAGCACACCAAGTGGGCCCCAGAAGTGGATCTCTGCATCATCCATCATAGTCCACTCATATTTTGTAACCCTAGGCTACTGGTTTAGTATTTAAACAACTTTTAGAGACTTATTTTGTATCTCATGACATTTCAGATCTAAACTTTGTATTCTCTGACAGCATGAGTCTCTAAACCCCATTGTTGGGGGTGAGGAGCTCTGCTGTGTCTCGATGAATTAATGCAAGTATTTCTGTTTTCCATTCAAACACGCTTGTTCCTATCTAAGATGTTCATTCGCGCTTAATTGTGATGAAGGTGATGATCAGTGACATTCATCACCTTCCTCAACCATGAACGTGTGCCTGACAACCACCTCCGTTCTATATCCGATTGAATGAGTATCTCTGAGATCTCTTAATCAGAATCTCCGTGGTATAAGCTAGAACTGATGGCGGCATTCATGAGAATCCGAAAAGTCTAAACCTTGTCTGTGGTATTCCGAGTAGGATTCAAGGATTGAATGACTGTGACGAGCTTCAAACTCCTGAAGGCTGGGCGTTAGTGACAGATGCAAAAGGATAGTAAATCCTATTCCAACCGGATCGAGAACCAACCGGTGATTAGCCGTGCTGTGACAGAGCGCGTGAGCATAGTTTTCACTGGGAGGACGGAAGGTAGCCATTGACAACGGTGATCCACCAACACACAGCTTGCCATAGGAGGGCGTGCGTGCGTGAATCAGAAGACAGAGGAAAGCAGAGATTCAGAAGACAAAGCATCTCCAAAACTCCAACATATTCTCCATTACTGCACAACAAGTAACCTTTAATTTATGCTCTCTTGGTTATTCACAATTCAACTGATAAACATAATTGACTTCCTGACTAAGATTTACAAGATAACCATAGATTGCTTCAAACCAACAATCTCCGTGGGATTCGACCCTTACTCACGTAAGGTATTACTTGGACGACCCAGTGCACTTGCTGGTTAGTGGTACGCGTTGTGAAAAGTGTGATTCACAATTCGTGCACCACTCTCTAACTCGCCCATGCCTCTCTCATTCCTAGTCGCAGAATCAGAACAGAGCCACTCTAGTATTAACTCGACTCAGGTTCTCAGATCACCTTTTCTTCTCTATTTTAGTTAATTTAGGATTAGTTATATGTTGATTCTAGTATTAATTTGATTTGCTTAGAATTATTTGCTGTTGTTAGTTGAGTTTAGGTTAGAATTAGGATTTTCTTATTGGAATTAGTGTTAGTTTATACATAGTTAAACATGCTGTTAAGAGCTTCTTGAGTTTGAATTTCAAATTGTTTGGATTGATTGACTGATGCTTTGCTGAGTAGCTGCGAAATGCTACTGACTTTTTATGTCATTGGTGCGAAATTTTGAATTGGTGTTGCAAAGAATGCTTGTTAGTGTTATTTTGTGTTGTTTATGCTTTTGCATGCCAAGTATTCGATAATATGCCAAGTGTTTTGAATATGTTTTAAAGTTCTATGCAGATATGATCTATGATAAGGACACTATGGATGGCAATGTTTGATTCATTTAGTGCACCCAACCAAATGAGATATGGCTTGGTTGTTGTTGTATTCTTCTAGCTAGAGAAAATTTTGTTTCTTGCAATATCATGCGACAGTTAGTGATATTTTGCGCCAAAGATTTTGCATTACTTGATAAAAGCAATTTTGTGTGTGATTTCACCATAAAATATATAGATGCTACCGTGCTAGACATGAGTAAGTGAGACATCTACTTTGAAGTATCTTCTGCTCTTTTGGGCTTAAAATGGGGAGAATTATGAGCCGATTGTGTTTTCATTAGTCATGTCAATCTAGCATTAATCATATTTGTTTTTCTTTCTTCTCCAGATTCCTCATCAACCTATGTGTGATCCTATCTTCACCATTGGCCAAGGTTGTCAGTGCAATTTATGGCTTAAAGATCCAACTGTTGGCAATATTTTATGTAAGTTGAGTAACATCGAGGTAGAGTAGGTTCCACTTTCTATTTTATGCAATTCAAAATAGGCGGGTGAATTTCTAATGATCTATCTAGTTTGCATTTTGGTTATAGAAAATGAGTCATTTGTATGATGCATTTTGGGTAATTACTATTTTAGATTACTGATCATGGTTGTTATTCTACACAACGTGGAGGTTCACCTGTTGCATTACTGGAAATCACAAGAGGTAAAGGTGCTATTCAAATTAATGGTAAGACCTATCGCAAGAACGTCCCAACTTCTACTCGTTGTTAGTGCCTCCTTCCTTCTGCTCTGCTCATTACTTCTGGTGTTTTCTTTTTTATTTGATTTATTCTGAACTTTATTTCTATGCACTTTGAAATTGGTTTTGCTCATTTTTTGTACCCAGTAATCTTCACTACGTAGCTCCCCTTTCAAGAGACGCCGTTCAAATTGAGTGTAGTGAAGGATGCAATTGAGTGTAGTATAGAAATTTTACTATTTTTAATTATATGGGTGTTTTAAAGTTGTAAACTTTGTTCATGGATTTTAATATTGCACAGATTGCTGCTATTGGTGCCACTACAAGTGCATTTTATGGATTCACCAATGGTATGCTTTTTTGATAAATTCATATCCCCAAGTTATACATTGATAAATGCACATCCCCAAGTTATTAGAATATATAGACTTGATTGTAGCTAGGTTGGTCACAGTTTGGCTCCTATAATAAACTTGACTGAAGGGATTCAGGCTGATTAAAATGTGCAACAACAATTATATATAGGCTGACCAAGATAGATAGATAGATTAGGAGTACGACTAATATATATATATATATATATATATATATACTCAGCAAGATATACGATGAATTAATTAATACACGTACATTCTTTTCGGGGTAATTTAGGTAAATAAATTGGTTGAAAATCAATTCTACATGAATATCTTGATTGAAAAATATATGCATTTGTGTCCTCTTTTTTAATTTGTTGTTGACGAAGTAAACTCAAAATTTACATGTAAATCATTGCAAGTGTCTAATAATTTACTATAACGGTGTTATGATGTTAGACTGTTATTGAGTACAAACTAGTAAGACAAAAGTAAATCATTGTTGATCTAATGATTTAGTAAGTTATATTGGTTACTTATGACAACAATTAAGGCAGAGAGCAATTTATGAGACACTCCTCCTACACTCGTATATGGACATACAATTGAACTATAAATATTAAATACATGCTAATTTAGATCGATTTATATAAAAAATTTAATATAATTTTGTTACAATTTGCATAGTATTGATTTCACTTTTACTTCCCAATCCAATTCATAATTATTTAAAACGATTTGGATTTATTGGATTTGGATTTGAGAATTGATTTTTCTTATTACATCTATATTGTCCGATGAAGAAGCATTTATAAGAAATTAAATGACTCCCCACACTGATTAAGTTTATTTTTGATTGATGATGTATTCTGAATATTGTCTATCTGGATGACCCCTTAAAATTTTTGTTGATGTTTATGGCTTTCGTTTAAGTATTTGTTGGCATATCATATCTGTTTTGCTCAACCCTCTATTTTATTTCCTTAATGCGTGACATACTATTTTCTCGATTGTGCTTAAAAGTTCATCCAGCTATGGCTCTGTCCTTTGGAGATGATGTACAAAATGGTAGAAATCCAAGTCTCACAAGTGCAATGCAGTTAATCGAACGTGTTCCGGCTGCCTTGCTCTATTGGCCACTAATTCATTTGGCTGGAGCAGCTACTGATGACATTGCATTGGGTGTTTCTGTTGGAAGTAAAGGAAGAGGAAACCTGCCTTGCGCAACATTTGATATTCGAGCCACACTTCTACTACTACTTATTGGTAAATAATTTGTGTGTTGAAATCTGTTGTGAAATGGTTGCAAGTTGTTTTTGTTTTTATTCTTATGTTGATTTAAAAGAATGTTTTTGCTCAACTGATATTTGATAAAATGCTTCATTGTTGTTATATTTCATAATCTTGTGTGCCTGAGTTTACTTCCTTTCATTTTTCTACTTACAGTATTAAGATTGCAATGCTTATAATTTATTAGGTTCAAAGCAGCAGCAAAGAAAAAAAAGAGGCAGGCGATGGAGAGTGTTCTGTGATATCTATTTCAAAGGCAGGGTGAGGAGTTGCCGTCAGACATCGCTGCAAGGATGAATTCCGTAGAAGGACAGAGTGAAAAATAGAATCCTAGGATCGAACTTATTTTGGTTTGAAGTAAACATTTTTTTTGAATTTGACTATGTAATTCTTAGCAAGAAATTTACTATGTTGATATTTTTTATAAATATATTATTTTGTTTTTCAGTTAATTTTGTTGTTTTTACCACAAGTTTAGATTCAATGGTTTTAAAATATTAAGATTTATAGTATTAAAAAATCTAAAAAGGGCTAAAAATATATTTTTAAAATTAAACCAAAAAAAATTAGCGTTTTTCAGAAGGAAAATCCTTTTTTTTTTAAATTTGATTTGGAATTAGCGGCGGTTTTATAACCGCCGCAAAAGTCATAAATTAAAAAACCGCAATAACATTGCGGCGGTTTGTAATCGTCGGTATAAATTGACTAAATCCAAATATTTGTATATTGCAGCGATTTAGAACCGTCACTAAATTAGTTGCCGCAAAATACTGATTCAGCAGCGGTTATACCAGCGGTTACTGAAAATCGTCGCAAAATCATTTCCCCGCGCTAATAACCAGGGCGGTCTTCTAAACTGCCAAAATTTGATTTTGCGGCGGTTTAAAACCGCTGCTAATAAGGAAAAAACCGCCGCAAAGCAGCGCCTCTGTTGTAGTCGGTAATGATGTATGGTACATAGGGTTTAATTTGTAGATGAGTTATTGGGCCATTACAAAAAAATTCCAACCAGTCTAGTATCATCTCTATGAATTAGTCATAATGAACAAAATTAATTTGTTAAAATATCTAGTCATCACATATTGTGGGTCACAATATAATCTGTAAAGGAGCTTTAAATTGTAGAAAATATCTTCAATCACACTCTTTCTAAATACTTGTCTCACAGTAGTATTGACAAAAAAAAAATATACAGATGTAGAAAGAATCTACACCATAGACCTTGCCCAAACAAACTATATGCATTTTGAAAGAAAAGTAAGAATACAAACGAGGAAAAGTCGTACAGTGAAAAGCACTCTCAACTAGGGCTAGCAATATATACCCTACCCGCAGGTACCCAACCCGAACCAACCCGTTCGGGTAGGGTAAGGTACGGGTTTAGGGTATACCCTACCCTACCCTACCCGCACCCTTAATATATTATATAATATATATGTAAAAGTTATGTATGTAGTGAAGAAAGTGAGTCTTGTACTCATAATCTTCTTCTTATAAAAACTTGAAATAATCACTAAACTATTTGATGATCATATTATTTGTAATTTATGTTGGATTTCTTTAATATTTTATTGTTTTTAATTTTAATTTGAACTTAGTTTTTTATTTTCTATTTTATTAATATGTATGAAATTTGGAATGATTGAATTTTATATTTATTTGAAATTTTTTTTTGTTTCTGCGGATTGGGTCGGGTAGGGTAGGGTTTAGAACTTTAGGGTGCGGGTAGGGTTAAGGTTGAGAGATTCTTAACCCGCAAATAGGGTATGGTAAAATTTTAAGAAATTTTTCAACCCACAAGTAAGATTAGAATAGAGTCTAAACCCTATCCTACCCTACTCATTGTCAGTCCTACTCTCAACAAAGAGGAAATAAAATTTTCTTTTTATAAAGAAACATAAAAATATAATTTAAATAATATATAAAAAGCACAATTTTTTCTTAAAAAATAGCTACAATCTTTACTTTTTTTTTTTACTAAAGAAATTTTTCTTATGTGTAACAAATAAAGTTCAAATTCTTTTGAACAATAAATAAATAATGTTCGATTTCTTTAAGATTAGACTTTATTAGCTATGAAAAGAATGCTGCACTAAAATATTCCTTAACTCTTATAAATGATATATTTACACATCTTGAGTTTAATTTATATTAGATGGAAACCTGTATATATTTGTTCATCGATTACAAAAATAGATGAACATGTTTTTAAAAAAATTTATTATAAACTTATAGGTTTTAGAATAAAAAAATAATATTAAGGACCATCAAAATTTATTATGAATTGGTCAAATTATATTTAAACAAAGAAATTTGACCTTTTCGCAATACATATAATTTGACCTTTCTGTACAAAACAATAATCTCACGTTGAAAAAAAAATTAGTTAAATAATTTTTAATTTTTTTATGTGTTTAGTCTTTAAAAGTAGAATTATTATAAAAAAATATTTTTTGAAAGGTTATAATTTTCTCTTTTTAGGAAGAGATTTTTTATTTAACATAAAAAAGATATTTAAGATTAAAATAATATATTTTAATATTCTATCTAAATAAAAATTTCAAAAAGATAAGTCCACGTTGAAACATAAAATAAATTTAATTTATAAAATAAAGGTTTATAGAAAAAAAACCATCCAAACAAGTCTAAGTAGTGTTTGGTAGAGTTCACCAATAGTCATATTATATTATGATACATTATAAAATCATATTTGATTGTGGTGGATAATAGAAAAATTTATGCAAATAAAATAAAGATATCAATATTAGTAGATTATCCTGAACCAACTTTTGTTATAATCTTATTCCTTTTTCTAAATCGTGGAAGAAATTTGGTATCATACTTATATGTAAAATTCAATTATCTTTTGCAATAATTTAGTGACAAGAATTTAATCTTGTACAATTTAGCTAAGAAATTGTGGTAGTTTATTGAGTTTTACCAACCCGCTAAAACTTTAGCCATTAGCATTTAGACTTTAATGTGAGAATATGAAGTAGAGAAGCGTAATATACATACCTCATTTAGATAGGTTTAAATAGAGTCTAATATATACTCATCTTGGTACTATGATTTAGTGTAAAATGAAGAGGGATAAGATCTCATTATTCTCACATGATTTAGAATAAAGGCAAAAGAAAAAAAAAAGACAAAAACCATTGTTGGAAAAAAGGAGAAAAGGAGAAATAGAGTAGAAATGTAATGGATAATCTAAAATAATTCTACTTGTTAAATAGTATTGTTTACATGGAAAAATTTTATAGACGAAGAGATTAGTCCAATAAGTTTTTGTTTTTATCACTACAAGAAAAAAGGCTTATGGCCATGTTTTTTTTGCCACGTTTTAAAGTATGGTCAAAAGTGATCAATGGCCACACTTTTATGAGTGGCGATTAAATAGAGATTTGGCCACCTTTTATTTGCTACGCTTCAAAAGCGTGGCGAAAGGGGTCAATGGCCACGCTTTTATGAGGGTAGCAATTGATTCAAAATTTGGCCACGTTTTTTTTTGCTACACTTTAGAGAGAAACCGGCACGTTTTGGAAGCGTGGCGACAAAATTTTATTATTGTAGTGCTTTTAAAGCGTAGCTGTTTCTACAAGTCTTTTTGCACGCTTCAAAAGCGTGGCCAAAAGGTTCCCAAAAAAAATTTCAAAGAACTCGCGCGTGCTTACTCCTAAACTCTTTCAGATAACCCTTCAATCTGCCTCAGCCCTAACTCATTCAAAAACCCCTAACCTCTTTCAGAGAACTCCTTCTTCAAACATTAACTCGTTCAAAGAACGCTAACCCTAACAGTCTCTTCATTGTGCCTCACCCTAACCCCTTCCTCGTTGTGCCTCACCCTCACCTTCCGCTCACTTGCCGTCGCAAATCTTCTGTCGATGCTCCCTCTGCTGCCACTCCCTTCTGTCGCTACTAACCCCTAACCCCTCTGTTGCAGCTCTCTCTGGCGCCGATCTGTTCCTCGTGCAGCGGCCTTTCCATCGATGCTTCATTGCTGGTTTTAAGAGTAGGTAAACCCTAAATCATTATCAGTGGTGATTAGTGAGCGAGGATTTGCGAGTTGGCGACGAGTTACCGAGTTAGGTTTTGAAAATTTGCTCATCCATGGCTCGGAACTTGTCTCGTTCGCGTTCACCTTCCCACAGAAGAAGATACTCCCGTTCCCCTGTTTCTCACTGTCATGCTCACTCTCACTCTCGAAGGGATCGAACATCCTCAAGGTCCTCTATCAATCTTTTTCTTCTGCAATTCCATTTCCAATCTCTTGGTTTCCGTTTCAACTTTGCTTTTGAATCATGGGATTAGTTCAGAATTTTCAGGAGAAGAAGCTGATTCCCTAGCCACAGGCGCCGCAGAAGCAGAACGCGGTCACCGTCTTCGCCGAGGCGCCGCACAAGGCACAGAAGCAGAAGCACTTCCTTGCCCTCTCCTCCTCCTCCTAAATCGTGCAGTCCAAGTGTCGTTGCAAACCATCACAAGCTCAAAAAAGACGAAGAAGAAAAGAGAAGGTAACTGATTTTTGTTATGTATCCCTTCATTTATTTATCTATTTTGTAGTTTGTGTTTTTGATTTTGTTCTTGAATTGGTTGATAATTTAGTGTGTAATGTTGGTGAGAAAATGTGAAACGAAAAGAATTCTAGGCAGATCTTTTGGAATGAATTTCCTTCTTCTCTGAGGATAAGTGATGCCAATTTGAAAATGCAACAGGTTGATTTCATTCTTCGCTACTGGCTTTTCTGAAGGAAGCTACTGCCTTGTCCAACTTGTTTATTAGGATGAAACAATTGCTGCGTCGTTTATCTACTGTTCCACTTGAAAATTCATTTATTATTAAGGCTATGGAATGAAAATATGTCTTAGAATTCATGTTATTATTATTATTATTATTAGGGTATCAAACTATAGTGAATTAAAGTAGATTGAGGGAGGAATAATGAAATGTATTTGCTTATTTAACCTTGTTTGATTCCTAAGCATTGAAATTTCTGGCCTCAGAATTATTAAAACATATTGGAGTCTATAAATAAAACCTTTTCTCTTGCTTAGAGGTTTGTACCCTGAGATTTTGTCATGGTAATTTAATACTTCACCTACTAGTATGCAGAATTAGTCTTAAAAATTCAATGTCACTTTTGTTTGGTTATGTTATTTCAAAAATTGCTAGCCATCTAGCTACCTTCCTTTGGAATAATTTCTGCAGTGTGAATATTTGGCTATTTGGTTTCTTCTCAAACTGTAGAATAAAAAGAATGCTTTTAATTGTCCGCACAGCGAGGGGGTGTCCTCGTGTCGTTGTTGCTTTTAATTGTTTGCTTTAGGGATAAACTCTTCTTCCCCTTGGTGTCACACTACTTGTGCCCATTATTTTATATCCATCCTTTTCATTTGGCTACAACTCTTATTTCTTCAAAAATCACGATCGATTGTTGACACAGCAAAGCACCACCCATCACATGTATTTTGGGCAAGGGGACCTTGTTACATATTTTGCAAAGTGGACTAACTAAAATTTGTTGAGATCAGATTTGGTGCAACCTTTTTGCTATTCGTATACTATGTAATGATATATTGATTTTTCTCGATTTCTTTTTCAGGTCAGTGTATGCTTTTTAAATCGAATAAAGTCAAGCATGGTCAATGTTATTTTATTGCCAATAGTTAATTTTAAGGGTGAGATTTAAAGAAGGGGGTTCTTTGTAAGTGGAATAAAAGAAACAAAGGTTTTTGTTGCTGAAAGGAGGAGTTACTATTACACTGTTTTGCTGTTTTCTTGCTCAAGGGAGAAAAAGTGTGGAGATTTCTTCTTGGCTCATCAATTATTTGATGAGGTTAGAAGCTATGGATTATTCATTCTTTGTTTCTTTCAACTTTAATTTGTTGCTGAAATTCAGTGGATTTATATCTATTTATATCTATAGAAAAAAAGAAAAATTATTAATGAATGGTAGGCCATGGAGTCTACGTTCAGTTGTCGAACATTGCAGTTGCATGTGGTCTTGTAATATTTTTTTTACTTTTTTTATATTTGCATGGATTTTATTTTGTTTTATTAAGTGAAGAATTATACTTATCTTTTAAATTTATTACACATATGCTAGGAAGAGATGATATTATGAATTGTGATACTAATTATTATGAACCTGAAAAGCTTGCACTATTGGTTGTTCTTTCGTATGTGATGCTGTGAATGGTTGGGCCACTCGCAAATTCAATCAAAGTATAAGCTTTCTTGTAGAGGTCATACCAATTTTATTCTATCTGTTTATATAATTCTTTGACGAGTGTTATGTACACATTATCTCTTTCTAGTAAAGTTTTGCTGAACTGGTAAGACTAGATGTTGTTTAAAAATATATTGGGTTCAGACTTAGGGGCTTTGTGGCAAGTCTTGACCACAGAGTGGGACAGCATTTCCTCTATACTAACTTGTTTAGTTTAAAAAGGTAACTGGTCTATTTGATAAATAAATATTAACCTGGTTTTCTTGATTCAGTGTCAACCTTCGGAGCTGTTCTGGACATGGTTACAGACAGATTATCTCTATCTCTTTCTGTTTCTGCAAGCCAAAGAATGCGTTGTTAAACTTATAGTTCTTTACATTGTTTGATTTTTGTGTTCTTTGAATTAATGTGGCTTTCTTAATATTAGAATTAGCACTGCTTGTCTATTTGTTGTTCTTTCCCAAGTTTACAAGTAAGATTTTTCTCCTTTTTAATTGTTCATAATTTGCTGTCATTTAAGCATGGGCATGTAAACCTGAATTTTGTGCTAAATTTGTGTAAAGGCCTGGCTTAATCTTCTTGTCCTTGCTAGCATTAGATATTGCTAGCCACTGGCTACAAATGTACATGTAATTCATGTCAACTTTGTCTTTTTTTCTTCCTTAACTCAAATTTTATGATCCTGCATTTGCTGGTTTGGGGATGATATTGGTTAGCTGCATTTTATTAGATCCTGCATTTCCCTTCTCTTTTTCAAGCTCCTGCTGACTCCCTTTTTTTCTTCTTCTAACGTTTGGGTTTTCTAATTACAGACACAATTTTTGATTCTCAGGCACATTCGGATCGCCATCTTTTTCAGGCTAAGAGAGGTTTGCAATTTCTTAAACATCTTTATGCTTTTAGATCTACCAACATTTTTTATTCGAAAATTGAAAACAACAGTAGATGAATTATATGGACATAGCTAACCACATTTCCTTTCCTTTTATTGTTGAGATCAGTCTGCTCTGTATGAGGATTTTCATTATTCGTTTAGAGATAACTCTAACTTCAAATGTGACTCGATTTGCCATTTCTGATAAGCTCTTGCGTATACAAATAGCACAAATACTTATGAATAGTTGAATAACGATTGCTATTAAACTACTTTAGTTTTGTTGATTACTTATTTGAGATATCCATCTTTATAGGATGTCTTAGTATATTTTCATCACTTCATGCAAATCTAGTGCATTACCTGTGTCTCTGATCTGTAGAGGATTTTCAGCATGCTGCAATTTGGTTTTGCCGTGACATTTGAACTGTTTTGTGTATGCTGAAGCCTGAAAGGTTAGAGTTTGGTGATATGAATTATCAAATGCACAAGGCAAGTGGAAAGTGCTGCCACATGGCATGTGTTTTAATCACTTTCTTATGTCTTTCATCTATTATCACCTCATGAATCATGATTTTATAGTTGCCAATTTTGTCTTGGTTTGTTTGCAAACTCATTGCAGACGTTACTACTTGCTGTTAAAATATATATGGAATCTAGGCCAAGCTGTTCTCATGACACTGGTTTTCCCCTGAATCTGCAGGTTGTTCTGTGAATTTCGAGTTCGCGAATTACACAATAATCACAAGCAAATGCAAAGGACCCAATTATCCACACAAAGAATGTTGTGGGGCATTCAAAGAATTTGCATGCCTTTATGCCGATGTGTTTGAACGATTTACAGAATGATATTTATTTGAGAATTCAAGAAAGGTGTGCTATTTATTTGATATCAAATCTGAGTGATGATTCCTTTAAAGTTCTTTGTGATTACTTGAAGTGGCATTATTTAGTGAATTGGACTTGTTGTATCAGCTTTACTTATCTTACATGGACTATGACTTTCGTAGAACTAGGCTGATTCCTGGTGTAGATGAACATTAACTTCAGGATAAAGTAGACAAACATTCAAATGATGTTGCACAAGTTCCAGGGGGAGAAATGAAATCAGAGCAAGGTGAACACATTTATATTTTATAAATTAGCAATTTTATGAACAAAATTGAACTTTTACAAAATTGTTAACTTTGTGAAATTAAAAATATGGATCATGATTACGAAATAGTTGTTTTTCTTCCCTCTGGATTTTGATGAGATACTTGTGGCAGGTATAATGTTGCTATGTATGTGCTCATGCATACAAAGAAAGTGGGACTATTTTGGAAGCAGAGTTTATAGGAACTTTGCCAAAAGAACTCATGTAGAAATGTTAGGGCATTATTTTGGAGAACAAATTCTAGTCACTACATTGTTTGGTTCACACTATCACAATGTTGGTTTGCTATTTGCAATGTCTGGTCACTACTTTAAATGTTCAAAATATACAGAAGTGATAAGAGTCTAACACTCTTCTTATGATATTTTTCAGGGGCTAATGACTTTGGTCAACTAGGTAATAGAACCGAGGAGTGAAGGAAATATCTAAAGAAAGTAAAGCCATTAGAGTCAGAGTTTGTAAAATTTGTGTCTTGTATAATTCTTAATTCTCTTATAAATTCATTTTTGTTAATGTTTGTAAATTTCATGTACGCGGCTGTTGCATGTATACAGATGACATTGTTGTAGGCTTTTACCAAGTATTGAATGAAGGAACATAAATTTGAGTGCTCCCATGTAGGATTTTATCATATATATATTTTTTAATTTGACTTAGCTATAGCCACGCTTTAAAAGCGTGGCAATAGGTTTGTATCTAGGCACACAACTTAAAAAGCGTGGCTATATCTCGTTATCGGGACGTTTTAAAAGTGTAGCCATATGTGTTGCTATCGGCACGTTTTTAAAGCGTAGTCATATGTCTCTCTGTTGGCACACTTTAAAAGCGTAGGCATATTTGGCGCATATGGCCACACTTTAAAGTGTGGCAATCTTTTAAAGCGTGGCGATAGAGCAACCGGCACCCTTGCAGTTGTGACCCTTTTAAAAGCGTGTCGGTAGCTCAAAAAACGTGACGAAAAGCTATCGCTACGCTTTTTTTGACTTTTCGCCACACTTTAAAAACATAGCAAAAATCTTGTTTTCTTGTAGTGTATCATTTCTGTTATATTTATTAGATTTATAGAATATATTAGATTATGACTAAGTTCTTTAATAGTGCCACTAATGTTTTCTCAAAATGGCCTCTTGCAATATATTATTAGTGATACATAGATAGATCTCAGATCGTATTCAAATTTAAAATTTAGTTAAGACTAAGTAGTAAATAGAACATTTAAATATTGTGTATAGAAGTATATAGTGTGAATAAATTTATGATATTGTAATTCTTAAAATTGAAAATTATCTAATCTATATGACAAATAAAAAAGTTAAGTCCTATTATATAAAATCGATCATCATGTGAACCATCCATATTCCAAAATTAATGTGCCCATCAAACGTTTGAATATCAAATTTTGTTATCACCATCTTTTTCTTTTGACAAGTCTGTCCCATAAAATGCTACAAACACTCTTATACTAAATTACTATAATAATTGTGGAAGAGAATGAAAATATAATAATATGGTCCAACTTATTTCCTAAGCTCACAAGTAACTTTATAATTGATATGCAAAATAAATATGTGAAAATACAAACGAAGCTATATACTTATCAACATGTGAATTTTAAATATAACTTACGTATAAACATTCAATTTTAGATTTAAATGTGCATGGCCAAGACCAAGAAGCCATTGTTGCATGCAAAAGGTATGTCTTTGATTAGCTTTAATTCCTATACATAATGCTGACATGTGTATCTTTACCATTAGATTAGATGTGAGACCATTTCATGTAAATCATGTTAGGTAATCAATTATAGTATCAATTAATTATATCTTAAAATTCATTTTTACTCTTCTTTATAGTAAAAATAAAACAGTTGAAACTCTCATCCTTTCCTTTCTTCTTTCACAATATCTTTTTCAACGACAATATTCATCCGCACAGTTGCCTCTGCCACACTACAATCGATCCACTTTTGTCGCTGTTTGTTGCCTCGTCCGAAATCTGCACCATCAATCCACCACGATTCGTATACATTGTCTGCCAAAAGAACGTTGCTATAGTGGCCTCCTTCAAAGCGTTGTCATTATAAGCATTGGCAACAGTAATTATATTTAATAAAATAATTTTAAAAATTTTAAAAATTATAATAAGATATAAATATAGAAATAAATTTAGATATTTATTTATATATAAGGTTAAAAAAATAAATGTCAATTTTAAAAAAAATAAATATTTTTAAAAATATTCTTAACTTCTAAAAAATTACAAACACAATTATATATACATGATTTTTTAATTTATCAAATATAAAATGAAAAAATACAAACACCATCATCAAAATTTTTTACTAAACTGAGACAATGTCAAATCAAGATTGACTTACTTAATTTAACATTATTATTAATATTACTACTTAATTCTCTCCAAGTCATAATAATCATCACATCTTCATCTTTATATTTAATCCCCCAAACAAAACAAATAAAAAGACCAAATCTTTCAACTTATATACATGCAACAATCAAAATATCAAAATGAAATTCTTGCATGCATACAAATATAATCTACGAGGCAGCAACTTTTATTTTATGGTCAGTATTTAACCATAAAAAAAAAGTGAGTGATCTTTTACTATTGGATGTAATCTCACACCATTAAAAATATTATTAATGATCAATTAATAATTACAAAATACAAAAATTACTACCCCTAGCACTCATATATATATATATATATATATATATATATATATATATATATATATATATATTAACGCTTCACAATTTTGTTCAAGATAAATGATTTTTTTTCCAAATAATATTATATAAACATATATTAGATATTTACTTACAAAGAGACATCATATTAAATCAATAAAGTATCAAATAATTAGATAAAAAAATATTCATGTCTTATTCTTTGGTATGTATTTTATTGACTAATTAAAATTTATTTTTACTGTTACGTATTGCATATGATTTAACTCAAATTCTTAAAAATATAAATTTTAATCACGTCAATAAAATAATAAATAATTTAAAAAAATAAATTTTATTTTATTTGATACTTTATTAACTAACTAAAGTTTATGGCCATTATTTTATATTGGATATAATTTAACTCAAACTGCTGGAATATAAATTTTAATCAATTCAATAAAGTATTAAATAATTAATTTGAAAATATAATTTTTATATTATTATTTGCTATTTTATTGATTGATCAAAATTTATCTCCACCACTTTATATTGTGTATGATTTGACTTAAATTTTTAAAATATAAATTTTAATCAACTCAATAAAATATTAATAATTAATTTAAAAAATAATTTTTATATTATTATTTAATACTTTGTTGACTAATCAAAATCCATCATCACCATTTTGTATTGCATATGATTTATGTTAATCAACTCAACAAAGTATTAAATAATTAATTTAAGAAAAATAATTTTTGTATTATTATTTGATACTTTATTGATTGATCAAAATTCATCTTTACTATTTTGTATCGTGTATGATTTGGTTTAGACTTTTGAAATATAAATTTTAATCAACTCAATAAAGTATCAAATAATTAAATTTTTTTATCTTATTTAATACTTTATTGATCGATCAAAATTTATCTCCACTATTATTTATTGTATATCATAAAATATAAATTTTAATCAATTCAATAAAATATCAAATAATTTAAAAAAAATAATTTTTATCTTATTTGATATTTTGTTGACTAATAAAAATTTATCTCCACTCTAATATATTCTATAGAATTTGAGTTTTGTTGAGGTTTATTGTGCTTTTCTTTGTAATATAGGCATGTATATATAGAGGGTTAGAGTAAACAAAATCTCAGTCATCTTGTACTATTTTAACGTTGCTATAATTAATATAAAAAATTTATTTAATATTTTCTTGTGATAAAAATAAGTGCTTTTTTACATTTTAGGTTTATTAAAATTAATTTATTTAAAAAAGGAAAATAATAATTGCAAAATCTACATTTTCAATATATGATATAAATGTCTTCTATAGTTTTAATTATTCGATATCTAAATGTTAATGACAAAGAAAAAATTACAAACAGAAAATGTAAAAAATTAATATTTTTTAGTCAATATTAATCCATTTTTTCTTTAGTATTAAAATTATTTTTAAATCCTTACTTTTTGGAGGGTTTGACATTTAGAATTTAAAATTTAAAATTTAAAATTTTTTATTAGTTCAATTTACTGATATTGTAACGTTAATAAATTAATTTAAAAAAATAATTTAAACAAGTTATCGACGTCAAGCCCGTTTGTAACTGGAATTTTAAAAATAAAGAAGAATTTATTCGTCAATATATTTTATGGGGGATGCTACGGTAAAGATGTCATTTTCATCTTTTCGTAAAGACGTTTTTCATTTTGTGGTTGTTATTGATTTAAAAGCGTATCACTAAAAGTGTTGCTTAAAGAGAAAGTGTTACCCTTAATCGTTAACTTGGCTCTGATACCAATTTTTGAAGAGTCGACTTTTCTTTTAATTTCTTTTTCGAAATTTCTATTAACTCTTCATATTTTACTTCGAATAAGTTTATAATTTGTATAGATTCAATTGGTGGTGCTTTATTTAAAGGATTTTGATAAAAATAATTTGCAAATTCATAATCTAAAGTATTGATCATTTCTACTATTTCTCTTGTATTTGTTATATGATCATTTATTACTAGTCCTTGATGTATATTTATAATTCTGATAGCTTTTCAATCTTGTTTTAGTTTATAATATTCTTTTTTGCATGGATTATTGTATATAAAATCTTTTATCTGTTTGTCTTTTTCTTTAATATAATTTCTCAAATCCTCAAAAACTTCTTTTATTTCTACACTTTCTGTTGTTTCTAAATATCTTTTTAATTTTTCAACTTCATTCTCCATTTTTTCTTTCAACAGCTTTAATTCTTTTAAGTCGTAATATGGTTTTCCAGGCATTTATAAATTTTTTAAGTTTAATTCCAACTTGTTTATATTTATTCTTATTTCTATCCTTTTTATTATAAGGTCATCAATTTCGATCTGAAGATTATTTAATTCCCTTTTATACTCCTTTATTTTACTTTTTAATTTTTCCGCCCTTTTTCTTTTTATTTTATTTTCTGGTTTTTCAATCTTTTTATTCTTCATTATTTATTTTAGAATTTCTGCAAACTCTATCATCGATTCATCACTATTTTCTAGAGATTCTATTAATTTTTTTAGCTTTTCAACTTCTCTTTTCAACTTGTCATAGATTATTTTTAGAGCTTCAAATGCTCTTTGATTTATTTCAGAAAACTGTAAATAATTCAAACGATTTTCTCTTTCAAAGAGCTCTTGTTTCTTGTCTTGATAAGTTACATATATTTCTTCTTTATTTATTGTCATAATTTAGTGTTTAGGGTTTCATTTAATTTTTCGACCTTTTTTATTAATTCTTTTATTTCAGAATTTTCTTCTTTAATCTTTAACTTAGATAAACTTAAAGGGCTATTAATTTTAGATTCTCTTATTTGAAAATTCGATGAAACTAATTTTCCTGATGGTTCTTTTAATAATAGAACTGAGTTTTCAATAGCTTTATATTTTGGTATTTCTGTTTTTACAATTTTCTGAAATAATTCATCGACATAAATTCTTTCTCTGTTTTTAAATATTATACTATGATGGCTATTTGTTAAAGCATAATTTATTGCATATGTAATTGAAAATGGTTCATCATCTTGTTCCATTAGATTTTTTCTGTGAAATTTATAAGCCAAACTTATAGACCTTCCAAGATTTTCAGTTGATAAAGGTATAGCGTATCCAAGATGGGCATTGAATTTAACATTTACGTTTGCCAAGTTTCCATGAACAATTCCAATTATTTGATCTATTGGGTCATCAGTAATTCTTTTGTCACAGATTGCTAAGCTTATTGGTGAATTAATTCCTTTTATATATGTAGATTTGATTAAGACTTGTATAGTACTAATATGAATCAATCCAATTTTAGATCTTTTTTGTTGATCCTTAATTTTCTCAATCTGTTTACTCAATTCTTCATCATTTATCAAAGCTATTTCAAGTTCTCCATTAGCGGATTTTATCTTTATAGGGGCTTCAAGTTGAATTTTTCCATAGTATATTATATTTTTTCTATTAAAAACTTCTTTTAAAAGATTTTGTTTATTAAAATTTTCATTTGATTTGAGATTTAATTATGTTTTTAGAACAGCCTATTTTTCATTATCTAATAAAGCAGTTAATTTATAATAATCAGATTCTTCTGTTAGTTCTAAACTTTCTAAGTAATTCATAATTGAAAGACTAGGATGAAGATGTACCTTTTTGGAGAAAAATTTCCTTTATTTAGTATATTTTACATAAGGTGTTTTTATCTCCAGAGGGGAGTTTAGAACTATTTTTTCCTAAGGGAATTCTTTCTCAGACTATAGAATCGCCTCGGCAGCTTCCTCCTTGCTCTCCTAGCATATGAGTACTCTTAGCCTTCTGCTTTCTATTGTCTGATGCTTCTTACAATTGCCTAAGCAATCTATTTATAATGGTTGGATCTGATGGACAATTCCCATCCTTATCCTTCTTATGACGTCATTGCTTACATCATTGTTTATTATCTTGCACCAGCTACATTGTTGGTGCCTTATGACCTAAGCGCTTACGTCATTATACAATAATATTGAGGGATGCTTCAGATGCACTGTCCTCTTCTTTTATCATGTGGGCTTCAGATGCATTGTCCTCTTCTTTTATCATATGGGTTGATTCTGTTTCATTATTGCTTTCTTCAGATATTTCTGAGGCACATAGCTGGCACTTGTGGTCTTCTCTGTCTTTTATCAAATAGCAGAGATTCCTCTTTATCCCTTCAGAGAGTTTTTCTAAAAGTCCAGATAGGTTGTAGAATGCTTATTCAAATTCCACCAAGAGTCTCATCTCTCTTTCTTCAATTTCATTTCTTTTACTAGACACAAGCAGAGTATTTCTACTTTTATAATTAATCTTTGTGTGAGATTCCTTCGTTATTTTCTGAGTTCTTTCAAAGACCCTTGCTAATGTGCTGGCTAGCCTTCCTTCATGACTGTAAACTGTTAAATCTTGAATCTGATCAATTGGCTGAAAATTTCCTGGGAAGACGGACATGAATATTACTTAGTGTGCTGGAACCAAGCATTCTTCTTCTTCATTAAAAATAGGTTGATTGTTTGTAAATTTTAGGGATATATCCCTTGGATTTACATTGTCAATCATATTTTTAAATCTTTTTACTGCATCAACGAATCCTGCAGGAAACTCACTAATAATTTTTAGATCATTAAAAATTAAAATTGTATCAATTAATCCATACTGGAAAAACTGATAGGTGTCAGATGAGGAAGCATCTGGAAATATAACCAGCTTTGTTAGCTGTTCTTTGGCAATAGGATAATATCCCAAAATTGTCCTTTTTTCTTCAGTCCAATTCAGGACTATGTTAAGGGTTTCTCTGAGATTTGATCTACAGACCCTTTTCTTTTTCTTGATTTCAGCCCTTGTAGGAATGTTTCTTATTATCACTGTTCTCTGGGTTTGAATTGGAGCTTTATCTGTTCTTTTTAGGGTTTGCTCTGGATGAAGAGTTTCATATTCCCTGAAGGATTCTTTTGCCTCTTCCAGTGTTAAAAACCCTCCTTTATGAATTATCCTTGATTGATGTGTGAATGGTGCTGCTTTTTCCCAGGCATCATATACTCCTTTCATGGGGCCATTATAAATTACATAATATTTTTTATCTTGGGTGGACTTTTTAATAATTTCAGCAATTGTTTTATTTTCTGAAATTTTTTCTTCACCTGATTTGTCCACCATGCTTAGCTGGCTGAACTCTGATGGTTTTGCTTGTTGTGTTGATTTCATTGCTTCAATGGCTTTCTTGAGGGATTGGATCTGTGTCCTTATTTGCTGACAATGCTTGCATTTTTCGAGTTCTTGCTCATATTTTTGAATTTCTTGATCTAATGCGTTGTAGACGAACTCCATTCTCTTGTTAATGTATCTGCAATAACATTTTTGTCACCCTTAATATATTCAATTTTTATTGGATATTGTAACAAAAATAATTGCCATCTTACCAATCGTCCATGATTATAATCAACTTTTAAATTATATTGTATGAAACCTGTTAGGTAACTTGAATCTGTCCTTAATGTAAATTCTCTGGGTAGTAAATCAATTTTTCATTTCTTAAGAGATTTAATTGCTGCTAGAGTTTCCTTTTCATGAGTGGTATATCTCTGTTCTGTTGGAGTAAAAGTTTCTGAAATATACCTGTAAAGTAATTCCTTTGGGAAATATTTAGAATCTAGTGATTCTTTTTCTTGTTCCAAACTTTTTATAGCTTTCTTAGCTTTTAGACATCCTGACCAGGTTATGTCTGAAGCATCTGTTTCTACTATTAAGTAGTCGTTTTCTTCTGAAATATAAAGTTCTGGAAGTTTTTCACATAATTCTTTAACTCTTTGAATTTGCATACTATCTTTTTCATCCCATTTCCATTCTTTTTTAGTACTTATTTTTGGAAATAAGCTTTTAGTGTATTCTGTTATATTCTTTAAAAATCCTTGATCAGAAATATAATTTATACACCCTAAAAATCTTTGTAATTGTTTTCTATCTTCTATTTTATTAGGAAATAAATTTACATTTTCTTGAACATTTGGTTGAATTTTTAGCTTTCCTTGAGTTGATAGAATTAATCCAAGAAACTCTATTTCTTGTTTTGCTATTCTTGCTTTCTTTTTGCTAAGAACTAATCCTTTTTCTTTACATCTTTCTAAAACTATTAATAATTTTTGAAGATGATCTTATTTATCTTGTTTTGTAAAAATTAGTATATCATTAATGTACACTAAAACAAATTCATTTAACTCTTTTAGATTTTCTTCCATAAATCTTTGATAAATACCTGGGGCTTGTTTTAATCCGAATGGTAATACATTCCATTCATAGAGCAACACACTTGTTGATTCTTTTGTTGGGCAAGTAAAAGCAGTTAATTTCTTTGTTTCTTCGTCTAAACGAAGTTGCCAATATCCTGATTTTGCATCAAGAGATGAAAACCAAGTTGCTCCTTTGATTTTTTCTAAAATAGAATCTTTTCTTGGAAGTTTATGAGCATCACCAATAGTTGCTTCATTCATCTTTTTATAGTTAATAACCATTCTTCGTTTTCCCCTTTTAATTTCATTATTGTTTTCGACATAAAAGGCTGGAGCCGCATGAGGACTTTTACTTAATCTTATAATTCCTTTTTCCAAAAGATCTCTACATTCTAATGAGAACTCTTCTCTATCTCTTGCGGAATAAGAAATTTTATTTGGAACATTTATCTCTTTTGTAGGATCTTTTAATTTAATGCTTACTAATTCGTTATTTGTATTTTTAATATCTAAAGGATTTTCAGCACAAATTTCATCCAAAAGTTCTTCTATCTTTATTTCAAGATTATTTTTTGGAATATTTATTTGAAAGTATAAATTTAAATAACATGTCTCTAATATAGAAAATATTTTAAATTTTAAGATCTTATCTATAGTAGTAGTTGGTATTTTTATACGTTTTGATTTTTGATTTATTGAAGAATCGTGTGGAGCTTTTAAAACTATATATGTTAATTCTTGAGTGAATGGATGATATAGCTTTAAAAAGTTATTTCCTATGATAAAATCCATTCCAGAATCTAACATATATATAGATGGAACAATGAACCTATAATTTTGAATAAAAATTTCAGCCATCTCTGTTTTTTGGTCAATTTTATTTATTGATTTGTCAGCTATTCTAACTCTTAATGGTTTCTTTAATTTTTTCCAATCAAGTTTTATATTTGTACTAGCAAAGCATTGTGTTGCTCTAGTATCTATGAAAGCATTTATAAACTTTTCTGTTATTTTTATAGTAATAAATGTGGCATTATTACTCAGTCTCTGAGTCTGTTTCTGAGACATATTCAAAAATATAGTCTAAGTTATCATCAGATTCTTCTAATAGTTCCATGAAACAAGATTTAGCAATTTCTATTTGTTTAGTAAGATCCTTTTTATCCTTCTTTTTTGGACATTCATTTGCATAGTGTCCTTCTTCTTGGCAATACCAACACTTACAATTTTCTTTTTTATTCGGGCAATAGTCATTTTTTTGTCTTTTATTTTTATTGTTATTTCTTTTTCTAAAATACCTCTTTTTTCTCTAGTTTGGATAGTATTTTCTTTTTCTAAATTGATATTTTCTTTTCCTTTGAAAATTTTTATTAAGACCATATTTTTGGGGTATCTCTTCATTATCCTGACAGCAAATTCTAATTATATTTGCAAATCTTTTTTGAGTCGCTTCTTGCATACAACGTTCTTTTATTTCCTCTCTTATTGCAGAGGTTGCTCCACCAAAATTATTTTCAATTGTCCCTCTATTTATTTCTCTTATAAATCTTCCCATTATAAATTCATTAGCAGGATATGGAAGTTTTGTTATATACATACTAAGATAATGATTTTTATCTTCTTCTTTTAATTTGTAATAATGTATTCTATATTCACATATATAAGACTCCACATTACATAAATCATATATCTGAATATTAGCTAAATGATTTTTTGCTTCTTGATATTCTTTATTATAGACTTCTTGTCTATGATCTATAATATTTTTTCCAAAAAATTCTTTATATAGAATCATCATTATATATATCTTATCATAAGCTGTTGTTTTTGTTGCTAATTCTTCTATTATTTGGTTTTCTATTGATGTCATATAATCTCTTATAGTTCCTTTAGTATGAAACCCTATGTAATTCCAAATATTTCTTCCAGACAATTCACTAAGTTTTGGATTAGTAAAGGCTTCTAATAAGAATGAATTCAACCAATTTTCGAAAATTTCTTTTTCATTCTTTTTACAGTCTAAGTCAAGCATTCTTTCTCCTTCTATTTCCTGGATTTTATGAACGTATTTTGATGGTATTTTTGTATATTTTGAATCTTTATTTATAAACCTTTTTTTAAAAGCATAATTATCAAAACTTGTTTCCCATTTAAATTGAGATTGATTATCCTTAGATGTTCCAGCTTCATTTTTTACTTGTATTGGAATTGCTGGTTCTTCGTCACTTGAATAATCTAGAATGTGTTCTTCATTTTCTATATTTTCAGAATTTACTAATTCTTCTTCTATTTGAAATCCCTGTTCCATAATATTATTTTCTTGAGCCATTTTTAATTGTTTAAAAAGCATTGTAACTTCTTCTAATTTTTCTTCAATATTCATAATTTCAATGGTGGTTTTACTTTTAAATCTGTTACGTTGATTATATTTTGAAATTTTCTTCTTTGGGATTCTCTTTTTCCTTATTTCTTTGAAATTTTATGGATACTAATATTTCTTCAAGCATATCTACTATAGAATTTAATTGTGGGTTAAAAGTATGATAAAGATGTGGGAAATTATTTCCATGGTAACATTTTTTTGAAATTTCGTGTGAAAAATAAGTTTTTTCAGGTTTTTGAAGTCCTTCAATAAAACTTATAGTAAAATAAAGATTTTGAGAAAAATCATTTTGTATTGATTTTAAGAATTCGATGTCATTACAATTAACATTAGTTAAAATCATTAATTTTTGATCTATTAATTTTGATAATTTAATTATTTCTTCTCTTAAATCTTCTAATTTACTTTTTTTCATTAGGTGACAATTTTCTTTGTGAAGAGTTACGATTTTAAGTAAAAAGTGTAGCTTTAGAATGTATAGTTTAAGTTTTGCCACGTAGACATCTTTACTATAAAGTTATTTTTGGGATCTTTATTTATGTGGTGCCTATATTTTATACATTGCCTTGTCAACAATTTAAGTGTTAGTAACCATTTTACTGATAGGAATATGGGATGGTTATCAATATATTTTTCATAATTAAAAATTAAATTTAATTATCTATTGTTGCCAACTAGCAGGCCATCATGCCATCGGTAAGATAATTTAAATTTAAAAAAATTATTTGAATTGCATTACGTACGGTTAAGGACTTAAGGCGTTGATATATCACATATTTTTAAAAAATAATAATTAAATTCGATTATTTAATTTTTAACAACGGCCAGACCATGTAACTTTAGGTAAGGTAATTTTAATTTAATAAAAAACTAAAAAATTAATTAAATTACGTTTTCAATGTCTAAGGCATCGGCAACACATTTGCATAATTAATATTAGGCGTCGACAACGTATTTTCATAATTAATAATTAAATTAATTATTTAATTGTTACCGACAATCATATCGTGGATAAGGTAATGTACATTTTAAACAAATAATTAAATTGCATTAACGACGGTTTGGACATCAGTAACCTATTTTTAAAATTAAAAATTATATTTAATTATTTAATTGTTATCAATGACCTGAAAGTAACTATGTGAGTAAATTATTTAGGTCAACATTTACCGTTAGCCTAAATATGGCGCTTGAAAAAGATAATTAACACATGTAATGTAGTATCTATTGACAATAAAGTCAACTTTTATCATGGTATCCATCCATAGCCACGAATAAGATGTTTTTTTTGATATTCTCTGCCTGCAAAATAAAATATTAAAAATAAATTTTGTTTGGTGAATAAAAATATTAAATAAAATAAAAATTATATTTTTAATTTTGTAGTATTTTATTGACTTAATTAAAATTTATATTTTAAGTATTTGAGTCAAATTATATATAATACATAAATATAAAATATATTTGATCTGTTAATAAAATATTTAAATAACCAGACTTTTTTTTAAATTATTTGGTATTTTATTAATTTGATTTAAATTTATATTTGAAGAATAGACATTAAATTTGTACAAATCAAAAGAATTAATAAAATGAGCTTTGATCGATCTTAAAATAACAAATAATAGGATATATAAGTTATTATTTAAAATTATTTGACAATTTATCATTTTTATTAAAATTTGTATTCCAGTCTCGAAGAGTTAGATAATATCAAATAGAGATAGGATAATATTATGGAAAAAATGATATTTTAACAAAAATTAAAGATTTTTTTAGTTAAAGTAAAAACGTAATCCAACAAAAAAAATTGTTCTTAAAATTTTTAGATTTAATCATGTGCTATTAAAAGATTTGATGGATTCATCAAAGTTTGAGAACTAGTATACAAAAAATGTTAATAATTTTTTAGATTTTGTATTTTTTAATTTGATCACCAATTGAAAAAGAAATCAAGTGAACGTGTGTAAACTGTAAAGTGTAATTACTCTAGGAGATATATATTATCACACATAATATATAATTTGCGTCTATTTTTAATTGGACAACTGACTTATATTAGGTTTGGTAGTAACAAAGAAAGAACATTTTGACGACAACAACGTACAATTTGAAAGTTTTTACTCTTATGTTAATAATTATTAAAAGAAATTTGAGTATAAAGGGACTTAACATACATTTATGATATTTTCCACTTGCAAAATACAATATTAAAAAAGAATTTTGTTCGGTCAATAAAAATATTATATCAAATAAAAAAATATATTTTTAATTTTTTAGTACTTTATTGACTTAATTGAAATTTATATTTTAAGTATTTGAGTCAAATTATATATAATACATAAATGTAAAATATATTTATTGATCTGTTAATAAAATATTAAATAATCAGACTTTTTAGAATTTTTAGATTTAATCATGTGCTATTAAAAGATTTGATAAATTCATCAAAGTTCGAGAACTAGTATATGAAAAATGTTAATAATTTTTTAGATTTTGTTTTTTCAATTTGACCACCAGTTGAAAAAGAAATCAAGTGAATGTGTGTAAACTGTTGCTTTTTTTTTTTAAAACAATAAAAAAATTCAAACCCACAACCTCTAAATTAGTATGAAAATTAAAAATTATGCCATTCGAATTATATATAGCTAATTGGCGCAAAATGTGACTGCTTTTAAGAGATCGAGATTTATATATATTATCACACATCATATATGACTTGTATCTATTCTCAATTGGACAATCTACTTATATATTATGTTTGGCAGTGACAAAGAAAGAACATTTTGATGACAACAATGTACAATTTGAAAGTCTTTTCCTCTTATGTTAGTAATTATTAAAAGAAATTTGAGTATAAAGCGGCTTAACATAAATGAATTTATGATATTCTCCACTTGCAAAATAAAATATTAAAGAAGAATTTTATTCGGTCAATAAAAATATTAGATAAAATAAAAAAATATATTTTTAATTTTTTAGTACTTTGTTGACTTAATTGAAATTTATATTTCAAGTATTTGAGTCAAATTATATATATGGGCCTACTATACATACAAGCAAAAAGGTCCTACAAGTCATACAAGTTCCCAGCCCACACTTCATTCACACGCGCACTGAATTACTTTGAATGGAGCGCAACATTCACGTGCTCCACTCAACAGTCGTGCTTCGCGAAAACCGCTCCTTAATGGCGCACTCTTCCACTTCTCCAATCCATTCGAAGAAAACACAACCATTCCATTTTCGAGCAACATTGCAAACGACAGAGATAGCAATCGTCGCGAAGATTCAAACTCTCCATCGACACAACATAGAACTCTCCATCAAGAATCTCAAGAAAAAACGAAGTTATAATACTCAAAGTACGTTACGTTACTATTTTACTCATCCTGTATATTTTCCACATTTCGAAATCGAAGAACTAGGTTTTACTGTTCTTCTACATTCTTCTAGGTTTTACTGTTCTTCTTGCTCTATGTCTCATTTTACAGTTTATAATGTTCTACTTGTTCTAGGTTTTACTGTTATTCTTGGTTCTAGGTTATACTGTTCTTCTTAGTTCTTTTAGGTGTTACTGTTCTTGTTGTTCTAGTTCTTCTGGTAACTGATTTTTGGGGGTATATTCCGTAATTTGGTGGGTGTATATGGAGTAATTTGTTGGGTGTATATGTCATAATTTGTTGGGTGTATATTTCTGAACTGATATACTGTAATATAGTCAACATTTGCAACTGTTCTAATATTTGGTTGTCAATGGGTGTATATTGCTTGACCTTGTAATGTTGCTTGACCTTGTATATTAATGCATGTTTAAGTGATATCTGACTGATATATATGGGTATATCTCACTCATGTCTATGGGTGTATCTGACTCATATCTATGGGTGTATCTTACTGATATCTATGGGTGTATTTTTCATGTCCATAGGTGTATATTGCTTGACCTTGTAATGTTGCTTGACCTTGTATATTAATGCATGTTTGAGTGATATCTGACTGATATATATATGGGTGTATCTGACTCATATCTATGGGTGTATCTTACTGATATCTATGGGTGTATTTTTTATTTTAGAAAAAATGGCAGCGAGAAACCAAGCTGGAAAAAATGTAAGAACAAATATATGTCTTAGATGAAATCAGTTTTATATAATAGAAATATATCTGACTATAATTTTGCTTTGTTTACAGCAAACCAAAGACCTTAAGTGTGCAACACATTTGTTAAGTGAGAAATTCAGAAACATGAGTGAGGAGAAGAAAACGATTGTTAGGGATTTGGGATTTGGTGGCCTGATGCACATCCCACCACTAAGGGTGCATCACCAAATATTAAGGGAGTTGGCTAACTCCTTCAAATTAGGGGAAAACAGACTGGAAACCGGCTACAGTTCTTTTAAAATAAGACCAAAAACAATAGGTGATGCGCTTGGTATCAACGCGTCAGGTAACTCTCTAAAAATTATAGGTGTATATGAGCCATATTGAGGTGTATTTCAATTGATGCTTGGGTGTATTTGAACTTATTTTTATACTATGTTGTTTTCCTTTTTGCAGAAGATCTATTTCCTCAAAAAGTGAATTATAAGGATCTTTCTGAAGATGACAAACAAATTTTTAGAAGATTCCAGGGTAAGACCCTTAAAAATCTAACAGATGAGATGATGGATATTGGCGTTAGCAACAAACAGGATCGCCTCATGTTCAAGAGGATTTTCATCCTCTATATACAGATGGCGTTCCTGTTGCCAACGACAATAAACAAAATCTCACTTATGCACCAGGCCCCAATTTTCGAGATGGACACAATAACAGAGTGGAACTGGGGAGGGCATGTTTTGAGTTTTATCATCAAGGACATAACAGATTACAAGCTCAAAAAGAAAAAGGCAATTGACAGCTGCCTCTTTGCCCTGATGATAATTTATTTTCATCTATCAAAAAATAAAGACAAGAAGAGGGCAGAAAGACCTCCAGAACCCTGGATTGCCAACTAGAGTAAGGAGCAGTTGATCGAAAGAATGAGGGCAGAAATGGAGGAATATATGGTAAGTGAACAAAATATCTTGGGTGTATTTTATTTACCTGAATGCTGCTAACTGAAATTTCTAATGTTTCAGGGGATTGTAAAGATGGCGGAAACAAAGGAAAAAATGAAAAAAATAAAGAAAAAAGAAAAAAAAAACAAGAAACCAAAAAAACAAAAAAAAGAAAGGAAAGTTCAACTTCATCATCGGAGACAGAAACAACTGATAGTGACAATTCTACCTCTGAGTCTGAGACTCAAAAAGACTCAGAGGATTCACCAAGAAAACAACCCAGCAAAAAAGCCAAAAAGTAAGTAACATACTTGGGTATATTTTCTTTATCAAGTTGGGTGTATTTTGTTGACCCATTTAGGTGTATTTTGTTTATCAAGTTGGGTGTATTTTCTTTATCCAGTTGGGTGTATTTTGTGCATTCAATTGGGTGTATCTTGTGCATTCATTTGGGTGTATTTTATATCTTTTAGTATGTTTTAAATAATGATTGTTTGCCTTCCAGAATGGACTCCAAAAAAAGAAAGAAGAATCAGGAGGATTCTGATTCCGAATATGAATCAACTGATGAGTAATGTTCTGAAATTATTACTCCTTTCTTTTGGCTTTATTATCAAGATTTTATGTATTAACAGAGTGTCTCTTATTAACTTATAGAAGTGAAGAATCATCACCAGTGAAGAAGCAAAAAACAAAGAAAAAGACACAGAGAACACCAAAAAAGTAAGCACTTCTTTGGATAGTATTTTGTGATAAAATTAATTTTTTATTTCTGATTCATACTTATTTTTTCCACCCAGGACACAATCCAAAAAGAAAAAGGTCGTTGTTGAGCATTCATCTCCTGAGCAAGCTCAATCCTATTATGGGTACAGTACCTTGTAAGCTATATTACCGTCTATCATCAAGATTATATTTGTTAACATATTTTTTATGCATGTACTGTCAGATCTGAAATTGGAACTGAAGATTTAGATGAATTCTTAAGAGAAAACAATGAAAAATCTGCTGCAGAGGGGTATGTCTTGTTGGGGTGTATATTTCAGATTTTAGGGTGTTTTCTTTACTAATAATTGTTTCTTGTTTCGTAGGGAGAAGGAAGCTGACCTGCGATCGACGGAAGGTCACTATGTCTCCTCTGAAACGTAAGAACATTTATTTGATAAAATCTTGTTATCCTGATTTAACAGTATGGTATTTTGTGTGAATAACATGTACTCTGTTATGTTTAGAATACCGGACGTAAACTTGGAAAGTGATGATCCTTCCTCTCAAGGACACATAGAACAAAGTAGCGTAAACAAACCGGCAGAGAGCATGTAATTTCTCTTTCAAATAACCATTGCTTTTGTTCTTTTATTACCTTCTACTTCTAATTCTGTATATATTTTTTTTAGAAAAAAAAAGCTCTTTATTGTTTTATTCGAGAAAAAAAAGGCAGGAAAAAAAAGCAAAAACTGCAAGTATGTAAGTTCTCAAAAACAAAGGCTGTCTTTCTTTTGAATTGTTCGGGTGTATTTTTGACTTTCTTAGGGTGTATTTAGGTTGAGTCTGGTTGAAGAGTCAGCCAGTGAGCCGGCTGAAGAGAATATGATGGTTGTGAGGGAAGAGACACCGTCCGATGGGCTTGCAATGTGAGTTTTTCAAAAATATTTAGACCTTATAACCTTTTTATTTTCAAAGACACTGTTAATCTTTTATTTTTCTTCTTGTTTAGAGTTCCAATTCAAGTTTGTCTACCAATGTCCCAAACAACCACTATGCCGGAAAATGAACAAACACCTGAGACAGAAAATGAACCAACCCCTCTGCTACAAATTTAAGGAACTACAAAAAGGTAAGAAATAGTGTTGGGTATATATTTGGTTATAGTTTGGGTGTATATTGCCCCTGTTCGGGTGTATATTTTCACGATTGATCCATGAATCGTTTTTTTACATCATGATTAATTTTATATACCGTGCAGCACTCCTGAACCCCCAACAACTTGAAGAAAGCACACCCACGCTTCCCCCAGCTCCATCTAAAATGTAAGTTCATCAGATTAAAATCAATGTTTGGTTATCATCCGTGTATTCTTATTCTTATAATATGTTATACATGATCACGCAGTAATCCAGCCCCAGAAGACGCTGCTGCGCTGATGATGATGGCACAGACAACATCGTATGTTCCTAAAACAAATCCGATGCCATCATTCAGCCTTGGCTTGACTGATTCAAGCCAAGAAGAAACAGCAACGTAGAAGGGAGCGTCAACGCAAGATGGAGGCAGGGCAAAAACTCCAAAAACCCCAAAACTGCTAGAACAATTAGGGGATCTGGTACAGAAAATTGCAAGTGGTGGGGTGACAACAAAAGAAAAAAGTCCGCAGATTGCAAAGGAGATTGGGGCAGAGAGTTTCGAGAAGTTTGAAACTCCTGCAAGGACAAATCAAGAGAGTTCTGACATGAAAGAAAAATGCTACCTCTGGGCTATACAAGTGACGACCTACGCAGATGGGCTAACTAATGAGTTTGACAACGTCTGCAGACTCTAAGCCCAAGATAGATACACTCTGTCAAAACTCCACCTTGCATCACTCGTGCCTAAAACGCATATAGAAGCTGAGATAATATTACAACAACATTAATGGTTTTATCACCAAAATTAACTACAATCCTGATTGATGTAAAATTGATTTTGGCATCTTTTTCTAGATTGTCTCTGCCATGTGTTTCATCCTAAACCAACAAAAGATTAAAAGGTTTCAAGAAGAAGTATACTATCTCCCCCCTGATATTGTGGTAAGGGTTGCTTCAACGAATTTTGGGTGTATTTTCTGCCTTCCTTCGAGTGTATTTTCTGTCTTATATTGGGTGGATTTAATTTGTTCATTTGGGTGTATTTTCTGTTTTCAATTGGGTGTTAGTTGTTTATTCATTTGGGTGTATTTTCTGGATTCGTTTGGGTGTATTTTTTTGTATTCATTTGATTGTTCACAATTTTGCAGAACATGGCCATTGCAAATCATCCACAGGAGGTATTCTTACAGCCTAAAAACAATAAGCCGTTCAGGGTGGAAGACTACCCAATGTTCATACCCTTCTTGGACCTTAAGAAATTAGCATCACATCATTATGTAAGTTTTCATTTCTATAACTTCTTATTACCATTTTTTACTTATCTGCCAGATAAACTAAAACAGTGTTCAATCTGAAATATATTTCAGATATTTGCACCTATTTGCTGATACAAGGAAGCGAAAATTTTATATAGTCGACCCATATCACACGAAATCTCCATCCGATGAGAGAACTGCCATGAATACATTCATTGTAAGTTGTTTCTGTGTTCTGTATTTTGATAGTTGGGTGTATTTCTGTTCAATATAAGGTGTAACTTTGAGCTCCTTTGGGTGTATCTCTTTATCGAAATTATTCATGTATTACTGATTTGTTTCGTCTTTTAAGGGATATGTAATTTCACGAATTAAAGTATATGCTGGGGGGGCACCTCTGAAATCAAGGGACAAGGACAAGGAAATTGTACCACCATACCTTCACATCTCGGGCCAAAAGACAAGGTATAAATCTTTCGCTATGAAAATTAAACTTTCCTATATGTAATTTGTAATTTATTTTTCTGTTTTCAGCTATGACTGTGCTATCTACGTAATGAAGTGGCTTGAGATATTTGAGCCCGCAAACATTAAAAGGCGGAAGTATGAGTGGGACAATTTCACCCAGGTAAATATGTTTAAAACTAAATAACTCTATTACATTACTCAATTAACATGGTTGATTAAACAAAATATTCTTTTTAACTATAGCACGAGGTGGACCACTTTAGAGTGGAATATGCTTCCCGGATTCTATTCCATGACATGAATCTAGACAAAGCTGAAGCCATTAGGGGAAGTAATGCAATCAGACTGTCCAAGCCATCCTCGTTGTTATTGAGTCCATATTGTCAGATAGATTCTGAGGATGTTGACACTGCATAATGTAAATGTTATATAGTCTTGTAACAAATGGAACACATGTTGTAAATATTTGACAATTATAATGCAGTTTATTGTGAAATTTCTTTCAATAATTAAACTCTGTCTGCTATATTCAAAATGTATGAATTACAGGTACTATAATATGAAGGAAAATATCAAATCAAATATACACCCATAACCTGCCATTTTTTACACCCAAAGAAAGTTGAATATACACCCAAAATTCTATCCCCCTGATGCTTTATCCCTAAAACCCTGAACCCTAAACACTTAAAACCTAAACCCTTACCCCCTAACCTGTAAACCTTAAAACCCTAAATCCTAATACCTACAACACTTAAACCCTTGTGAAAAAAACAAACAGTATTTTATAACATAAAAACAAGATTCTGAAGTATATATATGTATATATATGTAAAATGTGAAATACAAGAAAATTCACAAAAATACACCCAAAAGAACGGTGCTTTTACACCCATATTCTGGAACTATACACCCAAAGAGTTATCCCCTGCTCCTGGTACCCTGAACTGATAATTCATAACATGTCCTTGATATTGGCTGGAATTTGAATGCACCACTGATGCAGCATCAAAGAGGTTTAACTGAATATAAAAAACTCACATATTAGCTAAACTATTAACAAGAAAAATAAACTCAATCACCACAAATTTAAAGAACATCACTTTTACCTCGTTTAAACCTTTCGTTTTCTTCTTCTTTGTGGCATTTGCAATCTGTTTGTCCAACTTTGAACCTAGCCTATTTTTTGGACGTCCTCTTGTTCGAATCCTTGGAGGGCTTTGAAGCTCGTTAACGGATTCCAAGTTGGCGTCTTCGTGAGATAAAGAAGATGTGCCTTTCCTTTTGGCTTTCAATGATTCCATATCAACCATGACGTTATCGTACGCACGGTGCAGAATTACAGTCAACTCCTCCGATTCGGATGCAAATTCGCAAATATTTTGCGAACGAGAAACCAATTGGTCAAACCTCTTGCTTCTTGGCTCCAACAGTGGCTCGTCGTGGCTGCTCTTGATGTGTGTGTGTCGCCTCTTTACCTTCTTGCTCCATCGTTCTAATATATATCTAGGTGACACTTGGCTTACTTGTTCAAAGCTTAACACACTTAGTGCGTGACGGCACAGTATCCCTCTCGACTCGAATAATAAGCATTGGCATTTTACCTCGGCTACTACTGAGTCGTAAGTAACCACAAACTTGTTGAATATTGAGCTGAAAACTTATTCTCCAACTTCGTATACTGAATAGCCTAGAGCGGAATTCGTTAATCTAGTGATGCAATTCGCCTTTCCTCTGAATTGTGCTTGGACTTCCCTAAACTTTTGATGAGTGTACACATCTTGAAACTGAGCTTCAATGGAGGATTTGGTTGCACACGGTATGACCGTATGAAAATCTGCAGCATCTGATTCTCTCTCTGCTTGCTCCCTGCTTCCGAGGCAATTATCGTATTGTTTTACGAATTGAATAAGCGAGCTGTTTCGGGTAATCAACTTGTTAAAAAATGAATGCATACTCTCGCTCCTTTGTGTGCTTCTCATCCCTGCCCAGAAGTGGTGATCCAGATAGATTGGAACCCATATATGATGGTCTTCATAGAGATCTGTAGAATACACCCAAACACAGACTATAAATACACCCAAAAAAAAATAAATTTACACCTTTGCTGCAGATTTTAAACAAACATTACCTGAAAGCCACTTGTTATCCACAAGACCAAAATTCAGCAGAAAATCATTCCAATTCCTATCAAATGAGTCTTTGCTATGAGAGTTCTAAACAACTTGGCTCATTTCTTGTTCAATTTCTGCATATCCCTTGTACCCGTTTAATTTGCTTGGAATCTTCTTCATGATGTGCCAAATACACCAACGGTGAATTGTTGTTGGCATACAGGCCTCTAAAGCCCTTTTCATTGATGCGCATTGATCGGTGAGAAACCCTTTCGGAGCATTTCCTCCCATGCAACGAAGCCAACATTGAAATAACCATTTGAATGATTCAATTTCTTTATTTTTCATCAAAGAGCATCAAAGAAGTGTTGACTGACCGTGGTGATTCACCCCGACAAAAGAACCACAAACCAAATTATACTTGAAACAAATTACCATAGTGCAGAATGAAAAATCAATATGTACACCCAACAAATGCTTTGTATAGACCCAAAAACACCCAATATACACCTCTACGGCGGATTTATAAAAGTACATTAATTTAGCATCATAAACAGGGACAGTTTCTTACCTGTTTGTATTGTAGGTGGTGTCAAATGAAATAACATCTCCGAAATACTCAAAGGCAGCTCTACTTCTTGCATCGGCCCAAAAAGCCAGCTTAATCAATTGATCCTCCTCGAGTTCAAGCTCAAAAAAGAAATTCTGATTCTTCTCTTTCATTCTTAACAAATATTTCCCGAATTCCTTTGCATCTTCTTGTTCAGAAACATTACACACTTCTCTCGTAATGTAATTCCTCACATCCTTTTCAATAAAATTTAACTCGCGGTGACCCCCGGCAGCCGCAACAAATGATTGGTAGATTTTGCTTAGTCTAATACCAGCCTCCTCGTTATTCTCTATTATACGACGAATGGACATGCTTAGTTCCCTGTGCTGTTTGAGCATCTCTGCTTTACTTGGACAACAAGGGTGTGAATGATCTAGCACAACCTTTGAAATGATCCAAGCACCAACATCCTTCAATGTGTGTATATAATTTCGTGCAGGACAGTTTAAACCGGCTGTCGGATTCGTCTTCTCGGTCGGAGATATTTTAGATTTCCATTTTCCCTCTCTGCTACATGTAATCAATTGATTCTTAATCTCGTTTCCCTTCCTATTTGTGCTCCGAACTCTTATAGAAAAACCTGCAGCCTTGGCGTAGTTCCTGTAAAATTTTTCAGCATCTTCAAGAGTGGTAAAGGTCATTCTAACCTTCGGAACAAACTGGTCATCAACAACAGAGAGAGGCTGCAGAATACACCATGTCAAAAACTAAAAATACACCCAATCATGTCTGATATAATACACCCGAATGACAACAAATCAGCTAAAATAACAAAAAAGCCATAAACTGTAAATACACAGGCTGCAGAATACACCATGTCAAAAATTAAAAAACACACCCAATCATATCTGATATAATACACCCAAAAGACAAAAACTTAGCTAAAATAACAGAAAAAGCCATAAAATGTAAATACACCCACACTTCCTCCTAAAATACACCCAAAAAATTCTGATCTACACCCGAGCGTCTGCTATAAATTGCAGATAATTAATCAAAACTAATACATTAGATTCAATCCACAGATTTATGTTCACGCGTTAGTTTCACAGTCAATGTTCACAAATTATTCAGTTACACAATGCTATACAAATTACTGCAACAAAATTCAGAGTAATCGTATGTAAATCAAACCTTAGGAACTTCGTTAGATTCAAATTCATAATCCACTTCGCCCTGATTCAGCTAACAATCTGAGGTTGAATCATCCATTATCTTCAAAACGAGTTCAAACTTTGATTTCAGAAAACAAAAAATCGAATAGAAAACGAAGCTGGAGTTAGAGAGAGAGGAACTAACGTAAATGACGAAGAAGAAACCAGTGAGAAAGGAGGGGAAAAGAACGATCGAAAAAGTAGGGGAAGACGCGCGAGAAGAAGAACGAAGAAGGAGAACGAAGAAGGAAACAAATCTTTTAAATTTGTTAGTTATATATACGCGGGATCTTTATATAGCGCGTGTATGAGACGTAACCCTTGCAGCGCGTTTTGGGATTTTATTGGTTAATTAACTTGTAAAACTTACAAACCCTAATAGCTTGTATGCAGAGCTTTTCTGTTATATATAATACATAAATGTCAAATATATTTGATCTGATAATAAATTATTAAATAATCAGATTTTTTTTAAATTATTTGATATTTTATTAATTTTATCTAAATTTATATTTGAGGAATAGACATCAAATTTGTGCAAATCATAAGAGTTAATAAAATGAACTTTGATTGATCAATAAAGTAGTAAATAATAGGATATATATAAGTCATTTTTTAAAATTATTTGACAATTTATCATTTTTATTAAAATTTGTATTCCAGCTTCGAAGAGCCGGAAAACATCAAATATAGATCGAATAATATTAAGAAGAAAATAATATTTTAACAAAAATTAAAGATTATATTTTTAATAAAATAAAAACGTAACCTAACCAAAAGAAGTGGTTCTTAAATTTTTTAGATTTAATGAGGTACTATTAAAATATTGGGTTAATACTCAAAATCGTCCCTGAAAGATCACGCATTCTTCATTTTCGTCCCCGAATGATTTTTTTAATCAAATTAGTCCTTAAAAGATTTAAAATCAATCGCGTTTGTCCTTCCGTCAATTAGTTAACAGTTTCCGTTAACGTTTTCTGCATAAATTGTTAAGTGACACAGCACATATCAAAACGACACCGTTTCTCTCATCTCTCCCCATTTGAAGCTTTCCCCAGTCATTATCCGGACGCTCTTCCTTCCTTCTTCACACAAAACACAAAATATCAAACACACAGAGAGAGAAAAGACGACAGAGTGCTAATCAAAGAGAAGAACACGGTGCTTTAATCAAAAGGTATGATTTTACAATTCTACCTCTCCTTTCTGTTGCGGTTCTACACTTCGAGTTGGAGGAAGCTGCTTTGAGTAGAATTGCCGGAAAAAGTCGCTAAATTGCCGGAATGGCGTCTGTGGTGCGAGGTTGCATTTTAGAAAGAACCCAATTTAAAAGTTATCTTCTTAACCTAGAATGCATTTTGACCTAATCAAAGCCCAATTTGAGTTGAATATATGAAAACCCTAGCAATAAATCCCCAACCTCTCAATCTTTCTCACTTTTACGATTTACAATCCATAACGTTACCTCCATCTCCAAGCTCCATGACTTCATTTTCACTTCTCTTAATCTCACTTTTCTCTACCTCTGAACTCTGAAATTCGACCAAAATTACTGCTGTTTGTTTGTGTGGCATGCTGTTTGTGGGTGTCGCTGATGGATTAGTGATGTGGTTGGGCTGTCGGGTTTCTGTGTCGCATCACTGAGTGAGTCTCTCTGTCTCTCTGTCTAATTAGCGTCACTGTTGCTCCATTTTGCCATGTCGTTAATGTCGCTGGTTAGTGCCTTAGTGGTCACAACTCCAACTATGGCTTAGCATTGGTATCCTAAACTGCGAAGAATGAGCCCAGTCACATTCTGCATAGCATCACCGATTATGGCTTCCTCATCCCTTCCAATGATCCGAGCTCCGTCGCATTCTCTCTAACTATTGTGATGTTTCATGCGTTTTGAGAGAGAGGAAAAGAGAAACGGCGCCGTTTTGACACAATATGCTCTAATACCAAAAGACAATGTCGTTTTATCATTGTTGATTTGTCATTTAACGATACATGTGGAAAACGTTAACGGAAATCATTAACTAATTGACGGAAGGACAAACGCGATTGATTTTAAATCTTTCAAGGATTAATTTGATTAAAAAAATTATTCGGGGACGAAAATGAAGAATGCGTGATCTTTCAGGGACGATTATATTGATATTCTCTACTAAGGCATAGAGAATATCTAATATTTAAAATTATCGTTAATTTGATTTTGAGAACGAGTATATGAAAAATGTTAATAATTGTTTAGATTTTGTCTTCTCAATTTGACCACCGATTGAAAAAGAAATTAAGTGAATGTGTGCAAACTGCAAAGTGCGGCTGCTTTAAGAAATCGGGACTTGTACATGTTATTATTATCACACATCACATTTGACTTGTGTCTATTTTCAATTGGACAACCGACTTATATATTATGTTTGATAGTGACAAAAAAAAATACATTTTGATGACAATAATGTACAATTTGAAAATCCTTTACTCTTATATTAGTAATTATTAAAAGAAATTTGAGTATAAAGAGACTTATTAACATACACTTATTGATATTCTCTACTTACAAAATAAAATATTAAAGATGAATTTTGTTCGATCAATAAAAATATTAGATAAAGTAAACAAATATATTTTTAAATTTTTAGTACTTTATTAACTTAATTGAAATTTATATTTTTAGTATTTGAGTCAAATTATATATAATACATATATGTAAAATATATTTGATTTGGTAATGAAATATTAACTATCAGACTTTTTTTCAAATTCTTGGTATTTTATAAATTTGATTTAAATTTATATTTAAGGAATAGACATTAAATTTGTGCAAATCATAAGATTTAATAAAATGGGTTTTGATTGATCAATAAAGTAGCAAATAATAGGATATATATAAATTATTTTTTTAATTATTTGACAATTTATCGTTTTTATTAAAATTTGTACTCTAGCTTGGAAGAATTAGAGAACATCAAATAGAGATAGAATAATATTACAATGAAAATTATATTTTAACAAAAACTAACGATTTTTTTTAATAAAATAAAAAACGTAACCCAACCAAAAAAAATTTATTTTTAATATTTTTAGATTTAATCATGTGTTATTACAATATTTGATGGATTCATCAAAGTTTGAGAGCGAGTATATAAAAAATGTTTATAATTTTTTAGATTTTGTCTTTTTAATTTGACCACCAATTGTAAAAAGAAATCAAGTGAATGCGTGCAAATTGTAAAGAATGGCTGCCTTAAGAAATTGGGATTTGACTTGTATATAGTATAACACATCAGTCATCACATATGACTTATGTATATTTTTAATTGGACAACCGACTTATGTTTGGTAGTGAGTAGTGACAAAAAAAAAAAAAAAACATTTTGATGACAAAAAATATACAATTTAAAAATTCTTTACTCTTATGTTAGTAATCGTTAAAAGAAATTTGAGTATAAAGAGATTAACATACATTTATGATATCCTCCACTCTTGCAAAATAAAATATTAAAGATGAATTTTGTTCGATCAATAAAAATATTAGATAAAGTAAAAAAATATATTTTTAATTTTTTAGTACTTTATTAACTTAATTGAAATTTATATTTCAAGTATTTGAGTCAAATTATATATAATACATAAATGTAAAATATATTTGATCTGTTAATAAAATATTAAATAATTAGACTTTTTTTTAACTGTTTGGTATTTTATTAATTTGGTTTAAATTTATATTTGAGGAATAGACATTAAATTTGTTCAAATCATAAGAGTTAATAAAAATGAGTCTTGATTGATGATTGATCAATAAAGTAGCAAATAATAAGATATATAAGTCATTTTTTTAATTATTTAATAATTTATGATTTTTATTAAAATTTGTATTCCATCCTCGAAGATTTAGAGAACATCAAATAGAAATAGGATAATATTATGATGAAAATGATATTTTAACAAAAATTAAAATTTTTTTTTAATAAAAAAAAACCTAACCGAACCAAAAAATCATTCTTACAATTTTTTAGATTTAATTATGTGCTGTAAAAAAATTGGATGAATTCATCAATGTTTGAAAACGAGTATAAGATAAAAAAAAATTAAGATGTTGGAAAATAGCCTTCTTACTATATCCTTGGTAATAGGGTTTATTCTTGTGTATTACTGTGTACTCGTATGACAATAGTTGTCATTGTTAACTTTTTCAATTTTTTTCTGATTCAATTTGATATTTACAAAGATGCGTAGTGAAGTTCGTCAGTCAGAGGATACAGTAAATTCTATAAAGATGTAGAAGTTTGCTGGGTGCAGCGAATCATACAAAAATAATAAGGTTCGTCGGGGGGATAATTTTTTGGAGAAAGAATTTTTCTAAGTCCACAAGTGACTTTTTGTAATTAATATTCAATAATTTGTGAAAATACAAACGAAGTTATGTGGCTAAGACCAGGAATGCCATTGTTGCAAAAGCTATGACTTTGATTAGCTTTAATTCCTATAGCATGTATTTCTCTACCATTAGATTAGATGTGAGACCATGTAATGTAAATCCCAAATCCCACTCAATGATAGAAAGGGTGTGTCAGCTCGCTATGCGAAGCAAGATAGTAAAAGAACGCAACTCGATCTTGTATATTTTCATTGAAATTCTAATCAATCCTTTACAAATAGCGTATCTGAAGTAATAAAAGTATTAGTTAACGAAGATGTTACAAGATCAAAACATTAAGTCGGGAAAATGGCTAGAAAAGTGGAAAGTAAAATCTTTATCGCCATAAAGGAAAATGGCAACAAAACGAGGTAAATACATTCTCAGATAGTAACAAAAGCACTTATTGGTCTAAGCATTGGAGTCTTTTTGCAGGTTGCCCTCCTAACTTAGTTCTTGACGAAGATAGAACTATGGATTCTCATTAATTACTCAGCTCGGGACCTTTGCAAATAGTCCAAAAATTTGGCACCATCTGTGAGAATCCTAAACGAGTTGGGAACCATGCATGGTTGATCGTGATGTCAAATTGAATTCAAAAATTCAACCAATAATCTCCAATAAGGAGAAATAAACCAGGGAAGACAGACATGAAACTGATGTCACTCCAGACCCAAATGAAGAAGGACATTGAGATCGTTGCCACCTGGTTTCGACGGGGTGATAGGAAGAACATGGAGGGATGACATTTCGTTGGATTAAGAGAAGACTATGTTCATGCAATGCAGGAAATGTGCCACCATGTTTGAGAACTAGAACAGAACTCACTGGACGGTCTCACTAGTCCAGGTCCAGAAGCTACACTACATCAGATCGGCATGATAGTAGGGAACGGAGAACATTGAACCATGGACGTAGACACTGTCAAGAGCGTGATCGTCTAGGGCTTCTCATCGGTGGGAGGATAAAAGTCGGGCGACCGCATGACGGTCCCGAACTAATTTAGGTTTTGCTCAATCTAAGAGGAAACGAACTCCAGTTAGAAGTAAAATTCTGAAATGGCATAGGAAAAGCCATAAACACATCATCATGAGGCAAACGCCATTCTCTTCTCATGTTCTTCTTATGCGGCTACCGAAAAACTTTGATAAGCCAACTGATCTAAAGTGTAAAGGGATAACAGCTCCTCAAGAACATATAAATGTCTTTGATGCAAGGATAAATTTGGAAGGAGTGAGGGATGCCATGCGATGTAAGGCGTTCCTGGTGACCCTATCTGGTCTGGCCATGTTATGGTTTAACTCGTTGCCTTCAGAGTCCATATCCTATTTCTCTAACATTAAATAAAAAATTCTTGCTCATTTCACTACTAGGAGAACTTGGCAAAGCGTCCGATCTCCTTGCTTGAGGTGGAACAAAGAGTTGGGGAAAGCATAAGAGACTACTTGGATCACTTTAATAACGTGCTGTTAGAGGTAAACACGTGAACTCCTGGGATTGTGTGTTTGTGCCTTGTTGTTGGTTTGTTAGAAAGGAATTTCAAGCGACACTTGACGTCTAAAGACGTGAAGTATATGGAGAAAATCCTTCAAATTGCTTTGGAATATATGTGGAATGAAGATGTGACTAAAGTGGTATCCACAAAAGGGACGGACCCAGCACCATCGCCGAACAAGATCGGTAGCTCGGAACAAGCTTCAACCCCCAAGCCTACCACACCACGAGTGGGGAAATTTATAATTATACCACTTTTGTGGCTTCTTTGATAGAAGTGTACTAGCAAGTGTCAAAAAGAGGGATCCTCCCCAAAGCACGACAAGTCACAATTTTGCGACTATCACAAGTCCTATTGTCATCGCACTAAGAATTATATTGATGTAAAAGATGCTCTAGAACAAGCATCTCGGGATGGGAAGCTCTTAGAATTTGTGCAACATGTAAGACCATTGAGACACCATAATGAATATGGTGACCAAGAAACTCAGAACCTCGGGAATACTCGACCTCCAGAACCTCAGATGATGCGGCCCAAGTCGTGGTAAACATTGTAATTAGAAATAACGACCTCTGGAGGTCCAGGAATGCAGGAAAAAAGAATATCAAGATGGTCAACTCGGAAGTATTTCAGGCAGAGAATTTCTTAATATGATCATTTATTAAACCAAATGGAGCTGTTGATCTCCTCCTGATAGTTGGGGAAGGTGCCGATGTTCGAGTTGTTTAGGCAGATCTTGAAAACTCAACATCATATAATGTGATCCTTGGAAGAAAAACTATAAATGATTTGCGTGAGTTCATTCAAACAAAGTTTTTTGTGATCAAGTTTTTAATAGCACAAGGACAGTAACCACTATCCAAGGAGATAGGGTGGCTGCTGTGATTTTTAACAGAACAAGTTTAGGATATGGATTCGTCAGTTTAGGAGAATCCAAAGCCAAAACCAAATGGCAATTTAAAGAAGTTTCATAGTGGAGGTGATGCTGAGAAGTACACGATGATAAATTATGATATTTCTTTTCCATTAAAGTCGAAATTGCAAGAATTCCTTAGAGGTAATGTTAACTTATTTGCATAGATACCATCTGATATGCTGGGTATAGCTTTGGCATTCCTGTCCCACCAACTTGCTATTGACCCCATAGCTAAATCAGCCACTCAAAGACGTCAAAAGATGCCTCCAGATTGAGCTGCCGAGGTCAAGAAACAAGTTCAGGGGTTACTGTATGCTAGGTTCATACGGGAACTAACTTATTGACCATGGCTATCAAATGTGGTAATGTTGAGAAAATCTAATGAAATATGGGAAATTTGCGTGGATTATACTAATCTGAACAAAGATTGTCCAAAAGATTGTTTTCCACAACCAAACATTGATAACGTGATTGACTCAGCCTTGGGATATCGAGTACTTAACTTCATAGATGCATATAGGGGTTATAATAAAATATCCATGCATTGTTTAGATGAGGAAAAAACTGCCTTCATAACCCCTGAGGGTATATATTGTTGTATTGTAATGTCGTTTGGTATAATAAATACAAGGGTCACTTATCAGAGGTTAATGACCAAAGTTTTTAAACGATATTGATAATATGCTGATAAAGGCCAAAGATGATTCTGATTTGATTATTGAATTAGCAGAAGTCTTTGACTGTCTACGACTTTATCAAAGGCGACTTAACCCGACAAAATATGCATTTGGAGTATGGGGAGGTAAATTTCTTAGTTTCATGGTAATGCAAAGGGGAATAAAGGCTAACCCATAAAAGTTTCAAGCTATTCTTAACATGTCGAGTCTTCAAAATCTCAAAAGGGTTCAAAGGCTGGCATGTTAACTAGCAGCCTTGTCAAGGTTACTGGGAGCTTCAGCTGAAAAGGCAAAACCATTTTTTAGATTGAAGGAAACAAGAAACATTAGCTTTAGAAGATGAAAGTAAGCAAAAGCGACCTATATATTTTATCAATACAGTCCTCCAAGGACCACAGGTAAAATATAGTAAGCTAGAAAAATTGGCCTTTGCATTGCTCACCTTGGCATATTGGTTAAGACATTATTTTCCAAGCTATTTAATCATAGTGAGAATTGACCAGCCGATTAAAAAAGTTTTTCATTAAACTATCACAATTTGATATTCATTATGAACCTCGTTAGGCCATTAAGGCTCAAACGATGGTGGATTTCTTAGCCGAGATGAGACACTTAGTGGCCGATGCTAATTGGAAAGTTTATGTAGATGGAGCCTCAAACTTCAAAACTGGTGGAGTTAGTCTAATCCATACTAAAGAAAAAGACATAGTGATTGAGGCCTTCGTCAAGTTTGACTTTTCAATATCGAACAATCAAGTTGAATATGAAGCTTTGCTTGTAGGATTAGCATTAGCTAATGAGGTCGGAGAAAAGAAGATCACTGTTTATAGTGATTTTTAGATTGTGACTTTGCAAATTAATGGTGGCTACCAAGTCAGATATCCATTGTTGCAATTGTATTTGAAAAAAGTTCAGGAGGATGTAACTAATTTTGAATCCTTTTGATTAAGCATGTTCCTAGAGAACAAAATACTTGGACTGATGTCTTATCCAAGTTAGCAAGTAGCAAACCTGGGAGTGGGAATCCAACTTTGATTCAATAAGTGTTGCAGGAACCTTATGTTAGTACTAACAAGGCAATGATATCCCACTCTAGTGTTACTAGCACTTGGATGGATATGATCTTGACGTATTTAGAACACGAATTTTCTTAAAGACCCAACAGAAGCCGAAAAGCTAAGATTAAAATCATCTCAATATACCATCATAAATGGTCAATTATATAAAAGAGGGCTGTCACATCCTCTACTTAAATGTTTAGCCCCTCAGCAAGTGATGTATGTGTTACAGAAAATTCATGAAAGATGTTATGGATATCATTTGGGTGGAGAAGTCCTAGTTCAAAAAGTCATAAGGGTAGGATACTAATGGTCCACAATCATTAAAGATGTAATGGATCATCTAAAAACGTGTGAGAAATTTCAGATTCATGCCAACCTTCACCAAGTCCCACCTCATGAGCTTGTATCTGTTATACTAATGAGACCATTTTCTAAGTGGGGAATGGATCTCTTAGGCCCATTTTTCCAAGATTTTGGGCAAGTGAAATTTTTTATTGTAGTAATAGACTACTTTACGAAGCGAATTTAAGCCATGCCACTGTTAAGCATAATGTTGATTAAATGTCAAAAGTTTTTGTGGAGACAAATCTTGATTCATTTTGAATTATCCGAGGTCATTGTAATAGATAATGGTACTCAATTTGCATCAATTGAGCATCCATAAGCTAATGGCCAGGATAAAGAAGCTAACAATGTCATCCTAAATGCGTTAAAGAAAAGGTTGGATGAGACCAAGGGGCTATCGACTGATGAATTATGATCTATACTTTGGTCATATTGTACGACACCAGAATCTTCCACTAGATAAATACTTTTTGGGATAACTTATGATGAAGAGGCTGTGATTCCTGTGGAAGTTTGGGAACCAATTCCTATGATGCTTCTCGGAAGCATAGATGATCGTGTTGCACTTGATCTCATATCTCATAGATGAAGTGAGATCATTGGCCACACTTTTATGAGGGTGGCGATTGATTAGAGTGGCTAAAAGGTATAACACTAAAGTAAAACTTAGAAGTCTTCAAGAGGGTGATTTAGTTTTGAGATAAGCTGATGTTGGCACCTCGTCAAGTCAAGGAAAGCTATCACCAAATTGGAAAGGACCCTTTAGGATTAACGAAGTCCTAGAAAAAGAAACATGCAAGATAGAAAACTTCAGTTTCAATAAAACTTGTATTAGTTTTATTTTTTATTAATAAAGTCTTAGTTTCAATCCATATTGATATTGATGAGCAGATATTTTATACGCGTTTTGACATCACTTTCATATAGTTTTTAGTGTGTTTTAGTGTTAAATTCATATTTTTGGATTCTACTATGAGTTTTTGTGTTTTTAGACAATTTCAGGTGTTTTCCGGCTGAAATTGAGGAGTTGGAGCAGAAGTCTGATTCAGAGACAGAGAAAGCACTGCAAATGCTGTCCAAATCTGACATGCCTGCACTCTGAAGAGCTTTTTTGGAGCTACAGAAGTCCAAATGGAGCGCTCTTAACGGCTATGGAAAGCTGACTTCTAGAGCTTTCCAGCAATATATAATAGTTGATACTTTGCTTCGGATTAAAAGGCTCAAAACTGGCAACCAACGCCAGCTTCCTGCCCCCTTCCAGGCATCCAGCGCCCAAAAAGCAGAGCCTAGCGTCCAAAGGTCCAGAGAGGACCCCCTAGCTGGCATTCCATGCACAAGGAGCCTCATAGCACGTGGATCTCATTAAAGCTCAGCCCAAACACTCATCAAGTGGGCCTCAGAAGTAGATTTTAGCACTAAATAGACTGTTTTACCTTTACTAGTCATCTGTTTAGTATTTAAGGGATCTTATTTATGTAATTCAGGGAGACTTTAGAACCTTTTACACCTCCCACAGAGGGAGGTCTGCCATATTCACGTTTTTCCATTGTTTTTACCTTCAGTATGAGTTTCTAAACCTCCTAAGTTGAGGGGAGGAGCACTGCTGAGTCCTATGAATTAATAAAAGTACTATTGTTTCTTCTTCGATCCGTGTCTGATCTATCTCTAAGATGTATATTCCGATCTTCATCATGGTGAACAGGACGATCTGATAAATTGGCTCTATTCATCACATTAAGACGAACGTGCCTGACAAACACGCGCATCTACTTGGGTTCGTGTGAGTACCTGGAAGAAAAGCACGAGCCAACAGCTATGTTTATACATCTCTCAAACGGTTAATCCACGACTTCGTTGGGGACATCTCGAGACACTAGTTCAGCCAATTTCCGGGGAGATTAGGGTCTCCGTGGTATAGGCTAGAATCCAAAGAAGCAGCGTTCTCTAATCCGAAAAATTCGACCTTGTCTGTGGTGTTTTGAGTAGGATCGCCAAGAGAATGGACTGCTATGCGCTTCACCCTTCATCAGATTGAGTAACCACGGCCAATGGCCACGGCCGTGTTCAACCTGTAGCAGAGGAGATCAATGACCACGGGCAATGACTTTGATCACTTACAGCCTGCCATAGAAGAAGATCATTCACAAGCAAGGAAGACAGTAGTACCAGAGTTAATCCAGAAAGACAAAGCAACTCCGCTCTCAACTCTATTCCTATCCCTGAAAACACTTGTTTTACAAATACAAATTATGAATAGTTTCCTCTAATCCAAAGACCTTCTGATTCTGCCTGACTAAGACCTGCAAGACAACCATTGCTTGCTTCAAGCCACAATCCTCGTGGGATCGACCCTGACTCCCTCAGGTATTACTTGGATGACCCAGTGCACTTGCTGGTACTACTGTTGTACGAAATACTGTGGGTTTTGCGTACACGCGCACCAGATATCTTTGTTTATCTTATGATGTTAAACGTATATATGTTAATACTATGAGTAAATGGTCGCGCTAATATCGGAAAAATGATAACAAATAAATAAAGCGCAAATAAGTTAATAAAAGCGGTCATATAAGACCAAAAGTCCAGAATTAAAAGGAAATTACATAAGCTTAACCAACACAGTTAAAGTGGAAAATACCCCAAAAGGAGGGAAATACGTTGCAAAACATTAAATAACTTAGTACATAATATCTACAACTTGCCAATCCATGACCTTCTTGAAAGCGCTAACTGAGGAGATATCCAACTCAAGAGCCAAAAGCTTGATCTGGTTGAAAATGTTCTTCTCAGCATTGAAAATACCATCAATAGCAGTCTGTTCAGCATTCTCAGTAGTCTTGGTAAGTTTAGAGCTATTCTTCTCCATCTCAACAACCTTTTTCATCAAATCCTTAACTCGAGATACTGAAGTCTTCTTATCCTCTTCCAAAGATTTAACACTTTCTTGGAGTTTCTTCTTGTAACGAGGCTAAGGTAGCATTTAGAATTTGAATTTGAGTAGCAGAAGTTTGAAGCTCTTTTTCTGTTGATGCAATTTTAGAATGGAAGCTTGGGATCTCCTTCTCTACATCCTGAATGAAGGCAGCTGAGCAAAAGAGCATCTTCTAAATTCAAGGTAAGGTGTCTTCCACAGGCATCTCAACTAACTCTGACTTGGTCTCCTCGGTCAATAAGAAAGAATCGACGAAGTCGCAGTAGCAAAAATCTTTTTTCAAGGCACAACCATAGGAACTTGGATCTTCCGCTTATGTGATTGTTGATTTCAAAATCCCTTTGCCCTTTCTCTTTTGTTTCTTTCTCACTAGAGAGCTCAAAGGAGAATGGGAATCTAAGATTTCAATATCAGGGGTTGATTTCTGGGGTTCTGGAGGTGGAAGATTGCTATGGGTAGCTGAAGAAGAAATCTTATCCCTGCCTTCAGTGTTTATCGGGACAGTGTTAGTACCCAACCTTTTCCTCATAGCAGCAATGGCCTCAATTCTGCCAACAATTTTAACTGTCAAAAGAGGAAAACAATTAAAGTGAGAAGAACATTATACTATGTAAAATTCAAAAAACAGACATCAATAAGAAGAAATGTCATTACCAATAACATTTTTAGAAGCTTGCACATCAGCAAGGATCATCCTCAAACCCAAAGGGTTATCGTTCCATAAACCAAGACGAGTGTGTACGATGTCACGCTCTATTGGGTTCACACCTTTCAGTTCAATCTTTAGAGAAGCAACGAAGAAGTTCCAATAAAGGTTAAACCTCTTTTCATCCTCCAAAGCCATGAAAAAAGGTTGGGACCTATAGACTCTTTCAACTTTAAAGTATTTTTCTTTAAAACTATGATAAGATTCTTCAAAAAGATTGAAAATTCTATGATTGTGGTTAGCTTGGAAAGATAGGAAGCCTCGACCATGAGCACCAAAAGGAACAGTTAAGTTAAAAAAGTAAAAAAATACTCTGGTGGAGATGGGAAAGTTGAGGAATGAACATAGTAGTTCAAACCCTCGAATGATGACCCCAATTAGGGGCTGAAGGGATGGGATCAGGACAGGATGTGGATGCGATCTGTGGCGTGCGAAGCGTGCCGGGGAATGTCGCGCAGGAGGCGGAGTTACCGAGGCTTGTAGGAGGAATAGGGAGGAATGGGGAAACTCTGAATGATGCGGGTGAAGGAGAACGGTGGCAACAAGACAGGGAGAACTGTACCAACCTGATCCAGGAACAGCATACTCACGAATCACAAGACAGGGTTCGGTTACTCGAGGATGAGGGTTATGGCAAGCTCAACGGGAGTCTGATGGGTTGCACGGCAGCAGAGGAGAATCAGCACTCTGGAGGCGTTACAGGGTTGGGACCGGAGGAGGGAGAAATTGCGATGGAGAGCGAGGAACGGGTGAATGGCAGAGAACAAGAGGAACAACATGTAATATGTAACCAATCAGGAACAGAGAGGGGATCTGCCATGGACGGTGGCACTGATGTGCAAAATGAAAACCAAAGACCAAGTTGGGAAGAGGAGATGGCTGAGAATAAAGAGGCATGGAAGCTAGCTGTGGAGTCAGGTGCTCAATGCAGTGACGAGGACGATATTATGGCCATTTTACAGGAGCAGAATGAAGCGATTGCTCTGAAGCGAAAACAAGCGAAGCAAAAAGAAAAAGCTCGACGAAGCAGGCCAAAAAACCGAACGCAGGTGTGTAATAAATTTGTGATATGATTTTAAGTTCCTGGAACATTAGGGGGTTGGGAGGTAATGGAAAAGTGGCTATGCTTAAGAGTTTTATCAGTAAGATTAGATTGGGTATGCTGGGGTTGATAGAAACAAAGAAACAGGATGTGACTAAATTTGATGTAGCTCGTATCTGGGGAAATAACAGTGCTTGTTGGGAGTCTGTGGGTTCCATCGGAGCCTCTGGAGGGTTATTATTAATTTGGGACGAGACGGTTTTTAAATTGAATAATTGCTATAAAGGTGATAGATGGCTCTGTGTAGAAGGGGTTGTGGTAAAAGATAACTTTCATTGTGCTATATGTCTGGTGTATGGCCCACATGAGAGAGCTGAGAAGGCATCTGTTTGGGAAGAATTGAGCTATATTGCAGGGCTGTGTCAGGTGCCGTTTTGCTGTTTAGGGGATTTTAACGAAATTCTGCATCTCGAAGAAAGAAAAGGCGCGACTAGTTTGTCAGCATCTGCGGAAGACTTTAAAGTGTGGATGAATGATATGGAACTGATCGATTTGGCACTGAATGATCGAAAGTATACTTGGTTTAGAGGGCAGTCATGTAGTCGTATTGATAGGTGCTTAGTGTCACTGGGGTGGCTTCATGAGTATCCAGGATTGCATCTAAGGGGAGGGCTAAGAGGTTTATCGGATCACTGCCCTTTGATAGTGGAAGACAGAAGAGGACTTGAGGGCCCGAGACCATTTCGCAGCTTAGACTCTTAGTTCACACATGAAGGATTCTTGAGAATGGTAAGTGAAGAATGGAGGAATTTGGGGGCTATGCACTTCTTACAAAAGATGAAAGCACTATCAACACCTCTGCACAGATGGCATAAGCAACATTTTGGGAATTTACCTGAGAAGATTAAGAGGTTAGAGGAAGAAATACAGAAGGTCGATGATATGGTCAGTAGTGGGCGATATGATAGTACAATGGAGGCAAGGAGAAAGGCGCTAGTGAGGTGCTGTGAAAAGTAGTATGAGAGGCAGGATCTGCACTGGAAGCAAATGTCTAGATCTCGACATGCTACTGAGATGGATAGAAACACAAGGTATTTCCATAATATAGCTTCGGCGAGAAGAAGAAATAACAGGATTGAGTCATTAGTTATCCAAGGGAGGTTAGTGAGGAATCAACCAAGAATTAAGGCAGCGATTCGGGACTTTTATAAACATCTGTACCACCAGGAACATTCTCCAAGGGTGAGCTTTAGGGATGGACTAGTTAATCGACTGGACAGAGAGGAAGCTGAAGCCTTAGAGGTATTACCGTCTTTGGAAGAAGTGAAGAAGGCAGTTTGGGATTGTGAATCTTCTAAGGCTCCAGGGAGTGACGGGTATAATATGAACTTTATAAAAAAGTACTGGAATGAAATTGGGCCCGACTTCACTACAGCTGTTATGTGCTTTTTCGAGACAGCAACACTACCAGAGGACTCCAATATTACTTGGGTAGCGTTAGCTCCGAAATTTGTTGGTGCTAAGAAAATAAAAGACCTCAGACCTATCAGTATGGTGGGGTGTGTATACAAGGTCATTTCTAAATTGTTGACAACAAGAATGAGGAGTGTCATGCCAGGCCTAGTTGGGGAGTCACAGAGTGCCTTTGTGAAGGGAGGAAGATACATAATGGAGCTTTAATCGCATGCAAAACAGTGCAATGGTTGAAACTGAAAAAGAAGGCGTCAGCAATTATTAAACTGGACTTTCAAAAAGCCTATGATAGAGTTAAATGGTGCTTTATTGATACAGTGTTAGAGAAGATGGGATTCGGTAGGAAATGGAGGTCATGGATTCGGGAGTGTGTCAATACGGCTTCTATTTCTATTCTGGTTAATGGGTCTCCATCGAAACCCTTCAAAATGGAAAGGGGGCTTCATCAAGGTGATCCGTTATCACCATTCTTGTTTGTCTTGGTGGTAGACGTGCTTAACAGGATGATCGGGGAGGCGGTAAGGAACGGTCGAATCTCTCCACTCCTTGTTGGTCGGGATAATATAGAGTTATCACATCTACAATTTGCTGATGACACTATATTATTCTGTCCCCCGGATGAGGAGACCGTTAGAAACTATAAGAGGCTGCTGAGGTGTTTTGAAATGATGTCTGGTCTAAGCATTAACTTTGAGAAGTCTAACTTGATACCAGTGAATTGCAGACAGGAGTGGGTTACCCGAATGTGTCACCTGCTGGGTTGTCAGGAGGCGGCCTTACCGGTGAGGTATTTAGGAATTAGCCTAGGCGCGAACCCGAGGCTGGTAAAGACTTGGAAGCCGATCATAGACAAGGTAGAAGCGAAGCTCAGCTTGTGGAAAGCAAAAGTCCTTAGTAAGGCTGGGAAACTGGTACTCATAAAGTCGGTAATTAACAGCTTACCAGTTTATTACTTGAGTTTGTATAAGATGCCAAATGCGGTTGCAAGGAAAATTATCACGTTGCAGAGGAGGTTCTTTTGGGTGAAGGATGATGGGCGACCGGGCATGGCTCTTGTGAAGTGGGAGTTGGTTCAGGCACCGAAAAAGTTAGGAGGGCTGGGGGTGGGTGATGCAGTGGTACGCAATGCTGCACTACTGTTCAAATGGTGGTGGCGATTCTCAAAGGAGGAATGTCCCCTATGGAAGAAGATTGTGTGCTCCTGTTATAATTTGAACCCGGACCTATTGCTATCAACTCAGAATCTACCCTTAAGAGGTGGACCGTGGAGGGACATATGTCAAGTGCCAATTAAGGAGCAACATGTGAGGCAGAAGTTGATTGATGGACTTGCTATAGAAGTAGGGGATGGAAGGTCCACCAGATTTTGGGAGGATACGTGGCTTCAGGTGGGAAAGTTGAAAAACTCATTTCCGAGACTCTTCTTGATTTCAAACCAAAAAGTATCAGTGATTGGGGACTGTGGGTTCTGGGATGGGATAGAGTGGGTTTGGCACTTTCAATGGAGAAGGGAACTGCGTGTATGGGAAACAGAGACCTTAGACCAACTGCTTCAAGTCTTGCAATCTGTTAGATTGATAGCAGATGTGCAAGATAGAGTGGTGTGGAAATTCGATAAGGAAGGAGTTTATTCTACTAACTCATTTGTGCAGGTTATGCAGGAGGAGACTTTGGACGAGGAGTTTCTGAGCTATAAATTTGCAAAGGAAATTTGGAAAGGACTAGTTCCACCTCGAGTAGAGCTGTTCACTTGGTTTGTTTTGGTAGGCCGTGTCAATACAAAGGATCGGCTATGTAGGCTGGGAATACTACAACTGAATGATAATCTGTGCGTCTTGTGCAACAAAGAAGCAGAAAACTTACAACACTTATTTGTTACTTGCGAGTTCTCTTGGAAGGTATGGTGTGCATGGATCTCAGAGTTTGGACAGAAGTGGGCTGCACCTGGTACATTGAAAGACCACTTTGAGAGTTGGAGATTGATGCCGTTGAGAAAAGGATTGCGCAGGAGTTGGATGGTTGGGTTTTTTTCAGTTATATGGAACATTTGGCTACGAAGAAATGATGGCGTTTTTCAGAATAAGACAACAGGAGTTGGAGATTGTGTGACTCAAACATTTTTATATGCTAGAGACTGGTGTGGTCAGTAACTCAAGTTGTCGATGGCTATGCCGGAGATGACTTAGGAGTTACTTTTTATTAGCTTTCCTTGTCTTGTTTGCTCCATTTCGATGTTGAACTTTCTCTTTCAAAAAAAAAATTAGGATGCAGCTGAGAAGGGGCACATCCACACAACTTCATACATTCACATCCAATTCGAAACATTTTCGGTATGATGATTGATATGGCAAAGACGCTCTCCTTAGTTAGGGAGAGTAAGTGAGTAGTGGTTACCGACATCGTCAAAAGTGAAGATCACACCTGACCCTTTCAATTCATCAAGACGTTCCCGAGTGATGGTAGAAAGAGTATTTTTAACTTCCTCAGCTACCCAAGTATATAAATCATGTTTTGAGAAATAATTGGAAGTCGGAAAAGCTTAGCCGGAGGTTCCATTGTGTTCGTTAGTGGCAACCACTTTTCTCCTCAACATTTTTTGGGCAAACCTGTAAAACCCGGTAAATTAATGACTAATTAACCCATAAATTAGAATTTATTCTAGAAAGCCAAAAATATGATTTTTATGGCTTAATATGATAGAGGAGATTAAAACGAGAATTTTGATACCAATTTTAAAGGAATCGGCCCAAGATTGGACCGAACGGGCCAAACCGGACCAACCAGACCCATATTGGGCCCTTGCCCCAACCAAACTAAACCTAAAATCCTAGAAACAGCACTCTCTCTCCTCACCAAACCCTCAAACACGCTGAAATGGAGTAAGGGAGGGGAAGAACACTCTTCCAAAGTTCTACCCTTGCTTGATCTTCAAACCACCATAACTTTTGATCCGAAGTTCCGATTGCCACACCGTTTATGGCCACGCGTTCATCGCGACGAGCTCTACAAAATCCACTACTTTATTCTTGAGGTAAGCCACGATTTTAGTCCAGTTTTCTCAGCCTTAAATTCAAATTTTATGGAGAAAAAGTGTTGAGATTTTGGGCTCCTTGATCCTTGGGTGTAGTAAGATTCTCAACCCTAGTAGAATTTGTGGGTTTATGATGTTTGAGTATTAAGTTGTTGTGTTTGGATGTGATAATTATGGTTAGGAAGTGTATATATGTGTGTTGGAGCTTGATTTTGGAAAAGGGCTTTGGTCTGCTAAAAATCTGTTCTTGGAGGTGTTGAAGCTTTGAGAGCTTGTGGAAAGGTGATTTGAAAGTGCTCCGGGTTGAGCGGGGAGATCGGCTAAGGTATGGTCTCGGTTTCCTGTATCTAACATGTAATGTGGTGTGAAAACTTAGGCTAGAAGCCCTAAAATAGGAATTGAATTGTTGATATTGTTGAATGGTTGAGATATATTGTATGGTCATATATATATAGTGATTATAAATATTTATGTTTTGATGGTATGATGCATAAGAGATATGCATGTTTTGATATATGCTTGATGATTTAGTTGAGGTTGAATTGTGAGTGAAATCATGTTGATGGTGGGAATGATATTGATTGTATGTAATGATGGTTGATTGGAAATAGTGTTGTTGGAAATTGGGATGAGGAAGAATATATGATATGATAATGTGTTTGATTTTGGGCTATTTGATTGAGATGGGTTAAAATGGTGGGATGGTAGTTTGTGAATTTGATAAAAATATTAATGTATGAGTTGAGAAGGCTTGAGGTTGATTTTTGGTATGTTTTGATTGATTTTAAAAAGGGTTGGAATTGGTTTGTTTTGAAAATGGCACCTTGTGGTTTTCTATGAAAATGTGGTTTTTGGGCATACTTTGATGAGCATAACTTGGACTCCGGATCCCCGATTTGTGCCAAACTTATTTAGAAATGAAATTGGATCCGGGATGTTTATGTCGTTCGAAGAACGGGTGAAAAATGATTTGAAATGGAGAAGTTATGCCTGTCGGAAGATTAGGGTTTGAAACTGTGAATTCTGCAGCTTTTTAACTTAGTAAAATTTTTGGCAGAACGCATTCCCACGCGTATGCGTGGCCGATGCGCATGCATCGTTTTCAAATGTTCACTACCCACACGTGTGCCTGGCCGACGCGTACGCATCAATGAGCTAAAACAATTGCCCAGCCGAAATTCCCGAGAGTTGTGTGGAAATTGTGCTGGTTTTGTGCGTGTGGCACAAAACGCACCCACGCGTACGCGTGGCTGACGCGCAGGTGTCACTTTACTTTTCTCCCATCCACGCGTGCGTGTGGGGACACGTACGAGTCACTGTATCTTGCTGCCTTCCACGCGTGCGCATGGGTGATGCGCACGCGTGACCCTATTTTCACCCCAAAGTTGATGTTTTGAGTTTTCAAAGTCAAATTTCAGACTTCTAAGCCTCCGATCTCATTCCTTATGTCTTAAAATTTGATGATATGCCTAACAATGAGAAGGGCTAGCAAATGTGGTAACTTGTAGATGAAGAAAAGGGAGAATTAATGATCAATGATGATCAAAGATGATTGTATGAGATACGGAGGGTGATTGTGGAAGTGCTTTATATGCCATGAGCCGAAGGGCTGTAATTGTTAATAAATTGGCTGGTTATGGATTGAATTATGAGCCAGATGGCCGAGTTATTGCCGAACTATGACTGAGCCATTATTGAATCATGGCTGAGTATGATTGCATATATGAGTATTGAATGAAATGTGAATGTTACTTCCACTATCTAAGATACGAGTTTCCTTGGGAGAAAGCAGTGGCTAGCCACCACGTGCTCTAGGTGGAGACTCGATATTCTGCTGACCCTATGTCGTAAGTGTGGCTGGACACTGTGAAAGTTCCGAATGAGCTCGCCCCGTGAATATACACCAGTGAGGGTGTTGGATATGAATTGTGATTTATGTTGTGGATAACTCGAGTTGGGGATGCACGACAGAGGGACAGTCCAATGGTTAGCTACCAGGACTTGTCGGGTTGGCTTTATAACCGACAGATGAGGCTCATCAGCCATTAGGACATGCATACATCATATGCATATTATGTGAATTGTTTGGAATTGCCTAATTGACTGCATATTACTTGCTAATTGTCTAAATGTCGTATCTGTTTCCTATTTGTATCTCCTTGTCTGATATAATTGTGTTTGCCATATTATATTACTGCTGATGGTTGGGAGGTCTGAAGGATTTGGAAAGGAAAGTATTAGTTAGACTGAAGATCTTTAGTCAGTTGCCTTTTATGGTTTAGCCTATTTATAAGCTTTGATATATCTGTTAGAAGTTCTAAGATTGCCTTCGGCTTTCTCAAGACATTATATGTTAGATATGTGGGCACTGTTACCATACTGAGAACCTCCGGTTCTCACCCATGCGGATTTTGTGATTTTCAGATGCAGGTCGTGAGGCTCCTCACTGATGGCATGCTGGAGACTTCTGGATTAGCGAAGATCCTTGGTTCTCGGGACTTTATTTTGGTCTTATATTTTTACTTAGATACTTGTTATCTCCACTAAATAATTACATACTATTTTGACTTCTCTTGGAGGTTGTCTTGGAGAATAGGTTTTGATAGTTTGTCCTTGGGGTTTCCTTTGGGTTTTTTACTTTATGTATATAACTATGTATACTTTTATGCTTGGACCGGTTATCTTCGCAAACCGGGTCTTGAGTTTTGATATTTGTACCTTTGACACTCTTTTGTTTATAGTTTCGCGTTAGTTTATCCTTTACCTGTTTCGTTACGTTATCGATCGGAGTGTTGCGCTTTTCGAGTTACGAATTTGTTTTACCCCTTTTTCTTCAAAGGCTCCTAGTTATAAACATTGTTCACACTACTATATGTACTAAATTTTATATTTTAGCGGTCGTAATACCTCGCCACCTCTGTCTTATGACTTAAGCATAAGGTTCTGTGTGGTAGGGTGTTACAAAACCTGTATGAGAACCATCATGTTTTAGAAAATCAAAGTGAATGAAATTTGCTCCAAAAATAGTAGAAACAGAAAAAACTAGAAAAAAAAAGTTATGTGGTGGTACCCGATCTAAAAAATAAAAAAAAAAAATTGAAAGAAAATGAGAAGGAAAGCTTTTATGACTAAAAGAAAGGTGGTTTGAAGGAGAATCAAGGGATTCTCACATGCCAAATAGAAATACATCTATGAAAAAACAAAATAATAGAAGCTGGCACAGAAAATTATAAAAGAAATAGAGAGAAATCAATGCAAACAAATACATCTTCAAGTGCGAAAAATGAAAAACAAAAAATAGAAAAGAGAGAGTACATATGAGTTGCAAAAACTAGATTGATGAAGATGCGGTGAGTAGAGTTAGAAGATGAAAAGAGGAAGGAAAGAAAGAGATCTTTTAAGTAAAGTTGTTCAGAAAACGAGGTGCAACAATTGCGCAAAGAGAAAATGAAAAGTTTTCTCAAAAAAAAAATTGCCACCTAAAACTGAAGGCTGAAATAAAATTTAATTGGGCCCAACACACTAAACTAAGATACTTTAATAAAAAGCATTGAATCAAAATTTTGAATTAAGGCTCAATGTTTATAGGAAAAGAGTTTTTGAGACAAATATGTTACAACAACAAAAAATCGTATTGAAACCTTCACAAATAGCGTATTGAAGCAATAAAGTATTAGTTAATGAAGATGTTATAAGATCAAAGTATTAAGTTAGGAAAATGACTAGAAAAGTAAAAAGTAATGTCTATATCACTATGAAAGGAAGGTAACAAAATGAGGTAAGTACATTCTCATATAGAATCATAGTAACAAAAGACACTTATTGACTTAGCATTGAGTATTCTTGTTGTAGATTTTGGATTTTCATCAACTACTCAACTTAAAACTTCTACAAATAGTCTAAATAATATATATAAACAAATCAAACCGCTTCACAACTTTGAATATATATTAGATACTTACTTTTAAGAAGAAATTATATCAAATACCTAATTCACACTCCTAAAACAGAATGAAATTTAAGTTATGATGGAAGAATTCTAATATGATTTTATTCAAATTCATAAAATATGAATTTTAAACAAATTAATAAAGTATCAAATAATTTGATAATAAAAGAAATATTCATGTCCTATTATTTTTTGTACTTATTTTATCGACTAATCAAAATTTATTTTCGCTATTACATATGGCATATGATTTAACTTCTGAAACATAAATTTTAATCATGTTAATAAAATATCAAATAATTTAAGAAAAATATTTTTTATTTTATTTAATACTTTATTAACTGATTAAAGTTCATTTCTGCTGTTATATATTGCATATAATTTGACTTAAAATCTTAACATATCAATTTTAGTCAAATCTATAAAGTATCAGATAATTTGAGAAAATAATTTTTATCTTATTATTTAATATTTTATTTATTGATTAAAATTCATCTCTATTATTATATATCGAATATAATTTGATTTAAACTCTTGAAATATAAATTTTAATCACATCAATAAAATACCAAATAATTTGAGAAAAACAATTTCTATTTTATTTGATATTTTATTGACCGATTGAAATTTATCTCCACTCTAAAATATTTCATAGGATTTAAAGACGAATAAGAAAAAAAAAATCTGACTGGTAGCTGTATATGGATGGATATAAGGATATAATAAAACGCATTTGAGTTTTATTGTGGTTTGTTGCATTTTTCTTTGTAATATGGTCATGTATATATAAGGGGGTTGGAGTAAGCAAATTTCAATCATGTAATATTTTAGCGTTGATATAACCAATATAAGAAAGTAATTTAATACTCTCTTCTTATAAAAATAAGTGTCTTTTTTACAGTTTAGGTTTATTAAAAAATTAATATATTTAAAAAAGGAAATATAATAATTGCAAAATCTATATTTTTAATATATGATTAGAAGTCTTGTATCTATTTATTATATATTATTAAAGTTAAATTTCTTCAATTAATAGTACCGTTGACATGGTAGATTTTTAAAGTATTTTTTATTTTATTTGATTAATTTAAATATGTTAATTAATTAATCAGTTATTTAATTTGATTGAAATATAAATCAAATTATTTAATATTTTATTTGATCATATTAATTATAACTAATCAATTATATTAATTATTTGATTTGATTGGAATAAATAAATTAATTTTATTTTAATTTATATTAAATTTTTGTCTTATATATTTTGATTAATAATTTTTAAGAGTGTCTGAATTAATTATTTATGTAATTTGATTGAGATAAATTTTAAATTATTTAATATTTTATTTGACTATATTAGATATAAATAATTAATTATATTAATTATTTTATTTAATTGAATTGATTTTATTTTAATTTGTGTTAATTTTTTGGTTTTATATATTTTGATTAATACTTTTTAAAAATATTATAATTTTTACATGATATATTTATAAGATTTTTTATTTAACTTACTTTATTGTGTCAAATAATTATAATTAATTTATTATATAAATTATTTAATTTAATTAATTTAAATATATGTTATTTGATTCAATTTATTTTTATGTTAATGTTTGAGTCGTTATTTATCAAAAAAAATTTTCACCTTCCTTAATCTTAAATATTTTTATTTTAAATTTTAGATTTTTAGAGATTGTTTATATTTCTTTTTTTTATTTTAATAGTTTTATTAATATTTTTAATTTATTATCTAATAGTTATATATTCACTATCAATTATATGGTTAGTTGTGAATATTTCTTTAATTTTTTATAAAAATACAATTTTATTCATTTATTTTTTAATTTATCTATTTCTATAAAATATATATATATATGCTATATGTGAAACTCATTTTTTTACTAATTTCTCTTTCATTTGGTAATACTTTTTTTCCTCGCTCGTATGATACATTATTTCTACTCTTTAATTTTTTTAAACTATAAAATATTGTTATTCATTATTGTACTCTATCTCTTTTATTTTTTGTATTTTATTCTTATTTAGTTAAATTTTTATATTTTTTATTATAAATTTTATTATTTTTATCCCAAACAAGTTTATTTATCATAATTATTCACATGTTGTTAAGTCATTTTAATGTTTAAATTTTATTTCTTATGTGCTTAATCTTATTTTTAATTTGGGGGATTGAGTGATCAAATAACATCGATGAAGACTGTTGTGTGTTTTTTTCGTCGTCTTTTCGACTTACCTCTCTTTTTATAGGGATCATGAGTAATTATATACAATAATAAATACATAATGGGTAAATATAAATTGTATCTTATCTTTTTTAAGTAAAATTCATTATGACAAGATATTGTGTATTAGTTTTATATTTAGCAGTTAAGTGATAGGTGTTAAAACGAACAAAAAAAAATATGAAACTTTTTTTATGTACAAATATAAGTATAACTACTTCAACTCAAGAGTAGACAAAATATATTGGTAAGTTTCAATTGGTAACAACGTCGGTTATATTATTCTAATTCTAAGAATAAATATGATACTAAAATATAAAATAGTTCTAGATATATTTTAACAAAAATAATTTTTCATAATAGTTTTTTTGTTAGGTCATTTAAAGACAAATTTTATTTTATTATGTTAGATTGTACTTGTCGAAATTAATTAGAATTTAAAAATTTTATTCATGAATCATGAAAAAATGTCTATAAATTTAATTATTAATATTATTTAATAAAAAATCTTTAAAAAGATAGAACTCTAATGTAAATATTTAATTTAATTACAAACTATGTTAAGGAGTTATTGTTATATTTTAAAAACAAATAAAATTATTATTTATTAATTTGATTACTTTTAATATTAAAATAGTTAAACTTTAAATTTAATTAATTTTATAAAATTTTTATAATAATAAATACTACGTATATTTTTATTTAAAATATTCAAAAAAAATACTTTATATATTTTATATATTATCTTATGCAGAACACAAGTATATATATACTAGTAGTATTAATTATCCGATATCTGAATACTAATAGCTAAAGAAAAAGTTTATAACAAGAAAATCGAAAATTAATTGTTTATTAGTCAATATTAGCTAATTGTTTTTTTGTGTGAAAATTAATTTTTAACTGTCACGTTTTGGAGAATTAAGTTTTAAGATTTAAGGTTTAGGGGTTAAGAATATAAATTTTTTGAATTTTTTATTAATTCAATTTATTGACGCTGTAACATTAATAAATTAATTAATAGTTAGAAAATAATGTAAACGTGTTGCCAATTCTAAACTCATTTGTAAATTGTAATTGAAATTTCAAAATTAAAAAATAATTTATTTGTCAGTATTTTCTGCCAACTTGTCTATGAGTAACAGTAATAAATTAATTAAAAATAAAAATAATTTAAGTGTATACCGTCGAAAATTTGATTGTTCCAATCTTTTTTCAATGTACCAAGAAAATTTAAAGATTTAGATATAAGATTTATGATTAAAAATTCAAAATTTAGAATTTAAAATTTAAAATATAAAATTTAGGATATAGCTGACGAAGATGGATGGTCGGTGGCAGTAGGCTACGGCGGTGGGTAGCATATGGTAACGTATATGAAGTTGTAGTGGTGTTAAGAGTGGTATTTAAAGGAAGAAAGAGAAAAAAATGAGAATGATAAAAAAAAAAAAAAAAGTAATTTCATAAATTGGTAACAATGTTGATAGATAGAAGGTTGATTTCCTAGTAGGATGGCTCTAACAATAATAGATATGGCTCTATGTAATTTTAGGTAGCGTTTAGTGGAAAGACAGAGACGGAAAGACAGAGACTAATAGATAGGGATTGAAATAAATCTCAGTATTGTGTTTGGTGCAAAATGGGAGACAGGAATTGAAACAAGAATGAAACTCTAATTTAATTTGCACAAAGGATAAAATTGAAATTAATTAATTGAAATGAAAGTATTTTAGGTATAAAATGTTATTAAAGTTTCAGTCTCCATCTCTAAAAATTTCAGTCTCCTCTGTCCCTACTTTTTGGAGGTACTGAAATACTGAAGTTTTAGAGACAGAGACAGAAATTTTAGTACCAGTCTTTGAACTAACAAACATAATATTGAGTTTCAGTCTCTCAGTCTCTGTCTCAGTACCTCAAAACAAACGTTACCTTAGGGTGTTTAAATCCAAAATAAATCAAATAAAATTGTTTTTTAATTTAATATAAATTAAAAATCGATCAAAACTACACTATTAATTTACTAAAATTGATCCAATTCAATTCAAATAATATAATATGATATAAAATTATTATCTTATTATTAAATTTTTAAGTTTTTGCATATAATATGTTAATTTTCACACATTTTTATCTTATTTACATGTCATTTTTGTTTAGTGAATATTTTATAAATATAAAATAAAAATTATTTATTTATTTATTTTATGTGGTTAATTTTGTGTATATATCTAATATGATTGTTTTAATTAATTATGTAGTTAATTTTTTATCAAAAAATATCATGAGAGCCCGTGTTAATTTTAACAAAATACTAATAATTAGAATAGTGTTTATATAAATGTATACACATAGCGGAATTGGTACAAAATATATGAAAAATTTATCTATTTATATTAGTAAAATTATATTTGACTTTTTTCTACTAAATATAGATAAATTGTCAATTATTTTTGTTCTAATACAGATAGATTCTCAATATTATTATACCAAAAAATATTTTTTTAACATTTTTTATGAAAAAATGACTTATCATGAACGTGAACGATATATGAATTCATTGCAAAAAGATTGTTCAATAAAATTTTACTGTAGTCATCAACTTTGCATAAACATGATTTATTTAAATTCTTTACATTTCAAAAGGACTATTTGAGTATCAATGAGTTATAACTCAAACGATATAATTTTTTTATATTCACATAAAATATATGAGTTCGAATCTTATTCCTAACTTTGAAAAAAGAAATGACTATTTGAGTTCTTGAAATATGAATATTATATGAAAACAAAATGAGCAATTTTGTTTAGATTGATTTAAATTTAAACATTTTTAGTCATATTTTTTATTCATATATATTATATGAAAACAAAAACAAAAACTTGTTAAACAGATTAAAAATAATAGTAACTTTTAAATTTTTAATATAATTAATACATTATACACGTATTGAAAATATTAAAACTTAAAATTTCAATAAAATTTCTTTTGCTTCCTTAACAAGTAATGTTCGTTAGGCAAGTATTTGAACCTTTTGTACAAAACATTAATTTCATGCATGGTCATATCTTAAGTTAATGCCAATAAGTATTGACCCTTTTGTAAAAAAGTTTTAATTTCAGGTTCATATTTTAAATTAGGGTCCAATAAGTAGTATAATTTGACGTTTTGTATAAAACATTAATCTCACTTTGAAAATTAAATGTGTGTTTGCGTTTTTATTTCAATTTTTATATTTTTAAAATTTTGTAAAAGAAAAAAATAGAAAAAATAGTAAAAATATTAATAAAAATATATTCACTTTTCATTTTAGCTTTTACCTTCGCAAAATTCTAAAAATTAAAAATCTAAAAATAAAAATATAAACCAATTAAACAGAATATTTTTCTATAAATAAATTTTTTATTGCCAGTAGTTTAACTATTGTAGTATTGTCTTTTCGGAAATTTGTTAACCAACCCCAACCATTTGACCTTTCTGTAAAATGTATTAATTTCATGTTCATATCTTAATTTATTGTCCAATAAATATAATTTGACCTTTCTGTACAAAGCATTAATCTCGGGTTCAAAAAAAATTAGTTAAATAATTTTTAAATTTTTTATATGTTTCGTCTTTAAAAGTAGAATTATTATAAAAAAAGTATTTTTTGAGAAGTTATAATTTTCTTTTTCTAGAAAGCATTTTTTTATTTAACATGAAAAAATATTTAAAATTAACATAATATATTTTAATATTGTATCTAAATATAAATTTCAAAAAGATAAGTCCACATTGAAACATAAAATAAATTTTATTTATCAAAATATCTTATTTAAAAAAAGGTTTATAGAAAACAATCTATCCAAACAAGTCTAAGTATTTTGTAGAATCTACTATTCATCATACTATATTATGATACAATATAAAATCATATTTGATTGTGGTGGGTAATAGAAAAATTTGTGAAATAAAGATATCAATATTAGTAGATTATCCTAAACCAACTTCTATTATTATAACCTTATTCCTTTTTCTTTTATGTAAATCGTGGAAGAAATTTGGTATCATAGTACTTATATTATATGTAAAATTCAATTATCTTTTGCAATTTGGTGGCAAGAATTTAATTTTGTACAACTTAGCTAAGAAATTGTGGTAGTTTATTGGGTTTTACCAACCCATTAAAACCTTAGCCGCCTGTATTTAGATTTTAATGTCACTATAACACTATTAGCATATAAAGGCGATTTTAGAGTCATATTGCGGCGGTTAAATACTCACTGAAAAATAAGTCGTAGACAAACAGTTAGCGGCAGTTTAAACTAACCGTTGGAATAATCGCCGCGTAATAAGAAATGATTTTGCAGCAGTTTCTACCCGCTGTCACAGGAGGTTCACAAATTTTGCGGCGGTTACATAGCAGGGTTATGAAAACGATGGCCATTTGCAGCGGATGCAAACGATGGCCGTTTTGCAGCGGTTAGAAATCGCCGCTAAATTTTGGATTCCCAATTAAAGTTTTACCCTTTTTTTATTATTTTGCCTCTTTTATAGTTGTCTGTTTATTCAACTTTTATTTATTAGTTACCGATTAATTTAAAGAACTTCTAACCAAATAAAACAATAAAATAACATAACAAACTAAATTATATATATGCAAACATAACATATGAGAAAAGTACCTCATTCAACATAAAGTGAAATTCGATAATTTCAATAACATAAACATAAATGGAGAGTATGATGAGGTAGAGAAACCTAATATATACCTCATTTAGATAGACTTAAATGGAGTCTAATATTCATCTTGGTACCACGATTTAGTGTGGAATGAGAAGGGATAAGATCTCTTTATTCTCACATGATTTAGAATAAAGGCAAAAGAAAAAAGAAGACAAAAATCATTGTTGGGAAAAAGAAGAAAAGGAGAGATAGAGTAGAAATGTGATTGATAATCCAAAGTAATTCTATAAATGGTATTATTCATGTGGCGAAATTTATAGATCAGACGAAGAGATTATCTAATAAGTTTTTGTTTTTATCATTTTTGTTATAGTTATTAGATTTATAGAATATATTAGATTATGACTAAGTTCTTTAACAGTGCTACTGTTGTTTTTTCCAAAATGACCTCTTGCAATACATTGTTGGTGATACATAAATAGATCTCAAATCGTATTCAGATTTAAAATTTGGCTGAAACTAAATAGTGAATAAAATACTTAAATATTGTATGTGGAAGTGTATAGTGTGAATGAATTTATGATATTGTAATATCTAACATTAAAAATTGTCCAATCTATCTAATAAACAAAAAAATTAAGTCCTACTATATAAAATCGGTCGTTATATGAACCATCCATATTCCAAAATTAATGTGCTCATCAAACTTTTTAATCAAATTTTGTCATCATCATAATTTTCTTTTGACAAGTCGTCCCATAAAACGCTACAAGCATTCTTATACTAGATTGCTATAATAATTGTAGAAGAGAATGAAAATATAATAATGTGGTCTAATTTATTGCCTAAGCTTACAAGTAACTTTATAATTAATATGCAAAATAAATATGTGAAAATATAAACGAAATTATATACTTATCAACATGTCAATTTTAAATATAACTCACGTATAAACATTCAATTTTAGATGTAAATGTGCATGGTGTAACACCCTACCATGCAGAGACTTATGCTTAAGTCATAATTCAGAGATGGCAAGGTATTACGACCTCTAAAACAAAAATTTAGTACGTATAGTAGTATGAATGATTGATTATAACTAGGAGCCTTGTAAAAAAAAAGGGGTAAACAAAAACCGCAACTCGAAAGCGCAACACTCCGATCACTAACACAACGAGCAAAGGATAAGCTAACGCAAGATCATATATATAAAGAGTATCAAAAACAGGAATATCAAGACTCAAAATCCGGCTGCAAAGGTAACCGGTTCGAGCATAGCAATATATACATATAATAAAATAAGGAAAACCCCAAGGAAAACCCAAAGGGACACAAATACCGAAAACCTAATCTCCAAAATCCCCTCTAGAAGGAGTCATCACAGTTTGTATTATTTAATGGAGATAAAAGTATCTAAACAAGATATATAAATCAAGATAGAGTCCCGAGAACAAGAATCTTCGCTAATCCAGAAGTCCCCAGCATGCCTCAACGAGAAGCCTCGCGTCCTGCATCTGAAAACCACAAAATCCGCATGGGTGAGAACCAGAGGTCCCCAGTACGGTAACAGCTTCCACATATATAATACATAATAATAGAGGAAAGCCGAAGGCAATCCTAGAACTTCCTCCAGAAAATATCAAAGCTTATAAACAAGCTAAACCGTAAGCGGCAACTAACTAAAGATCCTTCAGTCTAACTAATACTTCCCTTTCTACTTCCTTTAGACCTCCCAACAACCAGCAGGAGTATAATATAGCAAACACAGTTATATCAGACAAGAGATTTACAAATAGGAACAAATAAGGCATTTAGGCAATTAGCAAGTAATATGCAGTCAAATAGGCAATCTCAAACAATTCATGTAGTATGCTTATGATGCATGCCTGTCCCTAGTGGCTGATGATATCATCTGTCGGTTATAGAGCCAACCCGACAAGTCCTGGTAGCTAGCCATTGGACTGTCCCTCTGTCGTGCATCCCCAACTCGAGTTATACTCATCATAAACTTGATCATAATCATGATCCATATCCATCACCCTCACTGGTGAATATTTATCCATCACCATCACTGGTGAATATTTATGGGGGCGAGCTCATCCGGGCCTTTCACAGTGCCCGGCCACACTTACGACATAGGGTCAAAAGAGCTTCGAGTCTCAACCTGGAGCACATGGTGGCTAGCCATTGCTACTACCCAGGGAAACCCTCATCTCCAATGGTAGAAGTGCAAACTTTCACAATTCAATCAACATCATATATGCATTTATACTTGGCCATAAACATGGCTCCGCCGTAACACGGCAATAATCTAGCCATCCGGCTCACGGTTAAATCCATAACCAGCCAATTCATTAACAATTACGGCCCTTCGGCCCATGGCACAACAAGCACTTCCACCGCCATTCTCCGCATCTCACATAATCATCTTTGATCCTCAATGATCATTCATTTTTCCCTTGCTTCACTCGCAAGTTACCACATTCACTAGCCCTTTTTCTCATGCTAGGCATATCATAATGATTTAAGACATAAGTGGTGAGATCGGAGGCTTAGAAGTATGAAATTTGGCTTTTAAAACTCAAAAATCAACTTTGGGATGAAAACAGGTCCACGCGTACGCGCACGCGTGGATGGCGCTTTCTCGAAGAACGGCGCGTACGCACCAAGTGCGCCTACGCGCGAGGGGTCATTCTGCTAAAAATTTTCTAAGTTAAAAGCTGCAGAATTTACAGATTCAAACCCCAATCTTCCGACGGACATAACTTCCTCATTTTAAATCGTTTTTCACCCGTTCTTCGAACGGCATGGACATCCCGGATCCAATTTCATTTCTAAACATATTTGGCACAAATCAGAGATCCGTAGTCCAAGTTATGTCCCGTCAAAGTATGCCCAAAAACCATGTTTTCATACAAAACCACAAGGTGCCATTTTCAAAACAAGCCACTTTCAACTCTTTTCAAAATCAATCAAACATGCCAATTTCAACCCTTCTCTTTGAAATCATTCAAAATGTACCAAAATCAACAACAAGCCATCCTCAACTCACACATTGACACTTTACCAAGGTTTCCAAAACCACATCCAACCATTTTAACACTTCTCAATCAAATGGCTAAAGGACAAACACAATATCATGTCATACATCCTTCCTCATCCCAATTTCCAATAATACCATTTCCAATTAACCATCATTATACATAATCAATATCATACTCACCATCAACATGGTACCACCCATCAATTCAACCTCAATCATCCATCAAGCATATATCACAACATGCATTTCTCATATTTCACACAATCAAGGCATCAATATTCATAATCACATATATGAACACATCATATATTTCAACCATTCAACAACACCAACAATTCAATGCCTATCTTAGGGCCTCTAGCCTAAGTATTTCCTACCACATTACATATTAGATACGGGAAACCAAAACCATACCTTAGCCGATTCCCCAAGCTCAACCGGAGCACTTCCAAACCACTTGTCCACAAGCTCTCAAGGTATCAACACCTCCAAGAACAGATTTTATCACACAAAACCCTCTTCCAAGCTTTCCAAAATCACCAATCAAGCTCCAATATTCACATATACACAACCTAAGCCACAATCATCATACCCATACACAACATCTCAATACCCAAACATCATAGAACAACAAATTATACTAGGGTTGAGAATCTTACCACACCCAAGGTCCAAGGAGACAAGATTAACCTTCTCCTTCAAGAGAGTTGGGTCCTATAACATCAAAGAACCCAAAATCTCAACATTTTTGCTCATGAAACTCGAAATCAAGGGCTGGAATTTCGAACAGTAAAACGTAGATTACCTTAAGATTGATTGTATGGGTTTTGTAGAGCTCTCCGCGGTGAACGCGTGGCCGCAAACGGAGCGGCAATCGGAGCTCTAGATCAAAAGTTATGGTGGTTTGAAGATCAAGTGAGAGAAGGAAGTTGAGAGAGTGTTCTTCCCCCTTCCATCTCAATTTTCAGCGTGTTTGGTGTTGTGTGAGGAGAGAGAGAGTGCTGAAAACTAGGGTTTTGGTTTAGTTATGTTGGGCCAAGGGCCCACTTTGGGTCCGGTTGGACCGGTTTGGCCCGTTCGGTCCAATCTTGGTCCGATTTCCATAAAATTGGTACCGAAATTCTCGTCTCAATTTTCTCTATCACATTTAGCTATAAAAATAACATTTTTGGCTTTCTAGAATAAATTCTCATTTATGGGTTAATTAACCATTAATTAACCGGGTCTTACACATGGCCAAGACCCAAGAAGCCATTGTTGCAAAAGGTATGTCTTTGATTAGCTTTAATTCCTATACATAATGCTAACAAGTGTATCTCTACCATTAGATTAGATGTGAGATCATTTTATGTAAAATCATGTTAGGTAATTAATTATAGAATATCAATCACCTCCAATTAATTATATCTTAAAATTTATTTTTACTCTTTTTCACAGTAAAAACAAAACAATTGAAACCCTCACCCTTTCCTTTCTTCTTCCATGATTTTTTCCCAACGGCAACATTCATTTGTACAATTGTTTCTGCCACACTATAATTAGCTCGTTGCTATTGCCGTTTGTTGCCTCGTCCAAAATCTGCATCATCTACCATGACTCGTATACGTTGTTTGCCACTTTGTGCGGAAAGAACGTTGCTACAATGACCTCCGTCAAAGTGTCGCCGTTATAAGCAATGGCAACAATAAGCACCAGCAATAATACTTATATTTGATAAAATAATTTTTAAAATTTAAAAAATTATAATAGGACATAAATTTAAAAATAAATTTAGATATTTATTTATATATGAGGTTAAAAAATATAAGCCAATTTAAAAAAATAAATATTTTTAAAAATATTTTTAATTTTTAAAAAATTACAAGCACAAATATATATACATAATTTTTTTATTTATCCAACCTAAAATGAAAAAAAAAGTACAAACACCATCTTCAAAATTTTTTACTAAATTGAGACAATGTCAAATCAAAATTGACTTATTTAATTTAACATCATCATTAATATCACTACTTTTCTCCAAATCATAATGATCTCATCTTCATCATCTTTATCTTTAATCCCGTAACAAAACAAAAACAAAAGGACCAAATCTTTCAACCTATATACATGCAATAATCAAATTAAAATATCAAAATGAAATAATATTTACTGCAAACATATATTAAATATTATTTATTTACAAAGAGACATCATATTAAATTAATAAAATATCAAATAATTAGATAAAAAAATATTCATGTCCTATTTTTTCGTATGTATTTTATTGACTGATTAAAATTTATTTATACTATTACATATTGCATATAATTTAACTCAAATTCTTAAAAATATGAATTTTAATCACATCAATAAAATAACAAATAATTTAAAAGAATAATTTTTATCTTATTTGATATTTTATTGACTGATTAAACTTTATCTCCACTATTTTGTATTGGGTTTGATTTAGCTCAAATTCTTAGAATATGAATTTTATTCAACTCAATAAAGTATCAAATAATTAATTTGAGAAAATAATTTTTATATTATTATTCGATATTTTATTCACTGATCAAAATTTATCTCCACCATTTTATATTGTGTATGATTTGGCTTAAATTCCTGAAATATAAATTTTAATCAACTCAATAAAATATTAATAATTAATTTGAAAAAATAATTTTTATATTATTATTTAATACTTTGTTGACTAATCAAAATTCATCTCTACTATTCTGTATTGCGTATGATTTGTGTTAGACTCCTGAAATATGAATTTTAATCAAGTCAACAAAATACCAAATAATTAATTTGAGAAAAATAATTTCTATATTATTATTTGATATTTTATTGACCGATCAAAATTCATCTCCACCATTTTGTATTGCGTTTGATTTGGCTTGGATTTCTGAAATATAAATTTTAATCAACTCAATAAAGTATCAAATAATTAAAAAAATTTATCTTATTTAATACTTTATTGATCAATCAAAATTCATCTCCACTATTATTTATTGCATATCATGGAATATAAATTTTAATCAATTCAATAAAGTACCAAATAATATGAGAAAAATAATTTCTATCTTATTTGATACTTTATTGACTGATAAAAATTTATCTCCACTCTAATCTATTCTATAGGATTTAAGTTTTGTTGAAGTTTGTTGTGCTTTTCTTTGTAATATAGGCATGTATATATAGAGGGCTAGAGTAAGCAAAATCTCAGTCATCTTATAATATTTTAACGTTGCTATAATTAATATAAGAAAGTTATTTAATATTCTCTTGTTATAAAAATAAGTGTTTTTTCACATTTTAGGTTTATTAAAAAATTAATATATTTAAAAAAGGAAAATAATAATTGCAAAATCTACATTTTAAATATATGATATAAATGCCTTCTATAGTTTTAAATATTCGATATCTAAATATTAATGGCAAAGAAAAAATTACAAACAGAAAATGTATAAAAAATTAATATTTTTTAGTCAACATTAGTCCATTTTTTTTTAGTATTAAAATTACTTTTAAATCCTTACTTTTTGGAAGATTTGACATTTAGAGTTTAGAATTTAGAATTTTAAATTTTAAATATTTTATTAGTTCAATTTATTGACATTTTAACGTTAATAAATTAATTTAAAAAAATAATTTAAACAAGTTATCGACGTCAAGGCCATTTGTAACTGGAATTTTAAAAATAAAAAATAATTTATTCGTCAGTATATTTTATACATTGCCTTGTTTGTTGGTAACATTAATAATTAATTAAAAATAAAAAATAATTTAAACGTGTTAATGAGGTCTTGGCACCGGTAATTTGAATTTCAAAAATAAAAAGAATTTATTCATAACGTTTTCTCGAGTTGTCACTAAAGTTATTTAAATGAATAAATTTGTCAAAAATAATATTACCGCCAAATATATTTATTAAAAAAAATCAGTATTGTCATAATAATTCTACTAGAAAACCAATTTTCTCAATACAAGAATTTTGATTATTACCAATGGTCTTATCAACAATTTAAGCATTAATAACCACTTTTACTGATCGACTGCCGCTAAATATATTGTGGCGGTTAAATATCCGCTGAAAGATAGGCTGCGGGCAAACGGTTAGTGATAGTTTAAGCTATCCGCTGAAATAACCGCCGCATAATAAGAAATAATTTTGTGGCGATTTTTACCCGCTGCCGTAGGGGGTTCGCAAACCGCCGCTATATTGCAGGGATATGAAAACAATGGCTGTTTCATCGCGACTGCAAACCACTGCCAAATAGCAGGGAAATGAAAATGATGGCCGCTAAATTCTGGATTCCCAATTAAAGTTTTAGCGTTTTTATTATTTTGCCTCTTGTATAGCTGTTTGTTTATTCAATTTTTATTTATTAGTTACAGATTAATTTAAAGAATTTCCAACCAAATAAAACAACAAATAACATAACAAACTAAATTATATATATATATATATATATGCAAACATAACATATATAATGAGATTGTCATAAATGCATCATTCAACAAAAAGTAAAATTCGATAATTTCAAGAACTAAACATAAATGGAGCGTATACACTACTACATACTTGACTTTTACTAACATTTAAAAAATGTTACTAAATCATATTAAAATGTTATCTATGTATATTAGTAACATTTTAACAAATGTTAAATATACCCTATGTTACTAAAGAATTTTACTAACATTTTTCTAAAGATTTAATAACATTTAGTAAAAATGTTACAATAGATCTTCTATAGTAACATTATGAGAAATGTTACAATAGACTTTTCTTGGTAACACTTAAATAAATGTTGCAATAGATATATTTTGTAATACTTAGAAAAATGTTACCATAGATATTTTTTGTAATACTTAAAAAAAATATTACCATAGATATTTTTTGTAACACTTAAAAAATGTTACAAAAGATCTTTAGTAACATTTTTTAGTTATATTATACTATTTTTTATTTTATATTATACACAATATAAATATACTAAAATTAATTACTACAACATAAAATATTTCATTAAATTCACAAATTCACATAATGAAATTTTTATAGCCTCTTTCATTAATCAATAATCATTGTACAAGTTTGCTTCGTGATGCAAATAAAATGAAAAAAGAAATAAAATACTTATAGCACTTAAACTCTATGAACATTCCATATAAAAAATCAATGTTTTGTTGTGAATTAGATCAAACATATACTGAACGATGAGAAAAAACTGAATGTGGTACATCTTCAACTTCAGCTAGCACAACTAAGGATGTTCCCCGTAGAAGGATAGGCATGTTAGATGGCAAGCAAAGTCAGGAGAACAGCTCTGAGTTGTTCATAGTTCTTACGTTTTTAAGCAGATTTTACTAAAGATACTGCACAGAGTATTTACCAACCACATCTTAGCAAAAAGCAAGACACCACAAATGTCATTAATTAAGAAAATTACACATGAAAATTCAGAAAATCACAAGATAAAAAGTAGCAAAACAAACCTTACCAGAATTGACAATAACCAGTGATGGGTAGCGTGCGGTGAGGGCGAGCAAGAGAAGAACGAGACTAGAACAGCTGAAATGGAAAGGAAGCAGAATGAGATCAGAAGACTGAAAAAGACAATAAAGATGGCGAGCTGAGAGTGAGTGAGTGTGGGGGGGGGGGGTCAGGAAAGAAAATAAAAATACAGAACTTTCAACAAAGAAGCGAGAATTAGAAGAAACATTGAAAAATGGTAACCAAGATATGAAGGAAAAATTGAACTTACATTATCAAATCAATTAATATATGAGAGTGTATACTTCTAGAACTTAGAACCATCAAAGATTCACCATCTTTCTAATTTACTGGAAATGCTAATTGTTACTTCTTGGATTTCTTTGGTGCTCTACACAAAAGATATACATTTGACGATGTAATTAAAAAAACTGGGTATATTACTTCACTATAAAATGTGCAAATCAGCCCTTTAAAAAAACATAGATCACAGCACTTAAAATGACATGATACAGGTCAATTTACAATTGCATGATTCGAATACCAATTTACAAAAATGAATAGCTAAAATATCATAAATTTATATTCACATAGAAAATGTAGGAGATATATATATATATATTCTAGATCATTACATTATATTCTGAATTTATATAATCGAGATTCAAAAATAAAGATTGAATATTAGAAATAGTCCTTACCTTCTTCTCTCGAATGACAGCTCTGGGTTCACCTTGGATTACCATATATTTTGTTCCACCGAGGTAAAGTGCAGTAGGAGCAAGTGATCCAAGCTCCACAAAATCATTCATGATAGCAGTGATTTCCTCGGGCTTGAACTGCCAAAAAAATTAAAACATTATACATAATAAAAAATCAATACTAGTGGGAACAAATCTGCTCACACACAAATTCATTACACCATCCTATGTGTGTTGTGAATCAATCACACATCAAACGAATAGAAATGTAAAATCATAAGCCTTTAATAATAGCAACAAGTTCTAGTATATAACTAATTAACAGTCGTAGAAAATTCAACTCCATAGTCAAAATTAATATTCTTTTTTCAGCTAGGATTTCATAACTTTAAAAACATGCAACAAGTTTGAAACATTTTCCCTAGTCAAAATTAATACATCTTTTCTTAGCAACTGAGTGTCACTTGATAATTATGACATTGGACTGGATAAACGCTGCGTACTAGGATTGATATTTTTCTCTGGATGATGATGCAGATCAAGCAAAGGTGAAACCCTCTCAGAACTGTGATTAGGTGTCTCACCAAAAAGTGCAGCCTCAAGCATCAATGCTTCATTAAGCTCATCAAAAGAAATATCACCCTACTACATATCAAAATAAGGGGAAAAAGTAGTAGCATAACAATAATACATTTTAGGTCTGAATATTCACACATGCATCAAACAATCTAAGGTCTCCAACAGTACCTTGTCTGAAATGAAGACATCTTCAGTTCCTTTAAGTTGAGCAGCAGAACAATGGTTTGATGGATGACCAATGATTGGTTGTGCAACATCTCTAGGTACATTTTGATTAGATGATGTTCCAAGCTGTCTTAGAAAAAATATATATAAATTCATAAGAGGAAAGAAATACATATAGTATCTCCAAGTGAGATTGGATTACCTAATTGCATAAATCTTCCAAACTTCTAAAGTGCTTTCATTCAAGTGCATCAAAAGCACACACGATATGCAAACTCAACCAACTTTAATTATATACTAGAGTATTCGTAGTTCCATTTTAGATTTAGGAAAGTATTATTCCATCTATGTATGGCACAACCATAGCTTGAAATGGTTCAAGAGAATTTGTAGTGGTAAACACCAGCAAAGCTAGGATGAGACTCTTGGAGAAGCCAAACATATGAACTCAACAGAATTTAATTGAAACATGGAACTTTCAAAAGGGTGGGGGGGGGGGGATCAACTTTTATACAAAAAAAAAACAATATGCAATTTGAAGTTATGTAAGCTTTGGAACTTGGAAGGGCCATGGCCCTCGAATCTTAAATGCAATTTCCACCTAATGTATGCATATAACTCTGCATTGACACTCATGTGGTCTGTTTCTGGATATGAAAAGAGTATCAAGCTTAGAAAACATGCACCTCCATTGTGCTTCTGCTACTGTTGCTTTCCTGTGTCTTGCTTATTTCCTTAACCATAAATTCTTGAACTGTTTCTTCTTCCTCCGCAATCTATATTCAAATTGATTGGAATTAGAACTAGGAATCATAAAGATCTAACTAGTAGTGAAGGTTTAAACCTTTTAGCAGCATTGAGGAAAGGAATTACCCCACACGACCAACCAAGTTCTGATTATTGGCATTCACATTAGACTGAATATATTGCGGAGCACCACCACCACCACCAAGGTTTTGCCTCTGACTAAGTAATTTATTCACATTCACAAGAAAATAAAATAAATCAATAAACAAATGCATGTAATCTTGGACTACATATCTACTTGATGAAAAGTGATGAAATGAGCTAGATCTAAATCATATTAGTTTCCAGTTGTTTGCATAAGTTACAGTAATATGAAATCTATAAATATCCCATACCATTCTAACACACTGGTGTTTGGTTACTCTGCCTTGAGACACACAAGACAGAGAGATATAGGTAACAAAAACTTGCTTGAAGAAGGGGATTGAGACAAAAACTTAAAATTGTCTCTATATCCAAATAATTTCTATATTTTCTAAATAGGACACAATAGAAACATGCCTTAAAGTACAATTTCTATTGTCCCACTGTCTTCTATCTTAGAACAAGAACCAAACGCTAACTCAATTACATTCACAATGAATATCCAAACATAAAAATAAGGTTCCAAGAAAGGAAATAGTAAGAAAAACTAGAAATGATGGAATCAATACTTGAGTTTTTCCAATTGGCAATATCAAACAAAACAGAAATTAGAAATCAGAATCCAAGTTTAGTAAGAAAAAGCAACTAGAAAATAGAGGATATGAAAACCTAATTATATATGGTTTTTAACAACTTAATCAGCAAATAAACAACTTAATGAAAACATAAATTCAAAACCTAACTACTAAATAACCAATTAAAAACCCAATCAAATAATGGTTATACATCAAATTAATTATTACGTAAAAATTAAAGAGGATTGAAGGAGCAAGATACTAACTGAACAAGAGAACTGGAACTCACTAGGCCGTGGGACGAGCAAACGATGGAATCGGCGAGAAGACGACGGTGCAGGCGAGAAGACAACGACGCAAGAGGATGGACCAGAGGTAAGACGACGGTGCGAGAGGATGAACCAGAGGCGAGACAACGCGAGCTGGAGTGGGAGTGAGAACACGCGATTGTGGTTTCGATTCGCGAACTGTGAGATCGATGAGGCGGAGCGAGAGATTGAAGAGACAGAACAAGAGATGATTGAGGAAGAACGAGAGGTGGTTTCACAGCTTCGAGAGTAAGAGTGAAAATGACATTCAGACACGTGAAATGGGGAGAAAATGAAGAGAATACTCACCCCTTTGTATATTTGGTAACGTTTGTATCTGATTTTTATTTTCCATTTTAAAAAAAATATATTTTCTAACATTTATTTTACAAGTGTTACTAAAAATATAATTTTATTAGTATCATTAACATTTTAAAAAGTGTTAGTTAAAAAGTGTTAGTAAATGTCCAAATTCTAGTAGTGGTATGAGGTAGATAAGCCTAATACATACCTCATTTAGATAGACTTAAATGAAGTCTAATATTCATATTGGTATCACGATTTAGTGTGGAATGAGAAGGGATAAGATCTCTTTATTCTCACATGATTTAGAATAAAGACAAAAGATAAAAGAAAGCAAAAATCATTGTTGGAAAAAATAAGAAAGAGAGAGATAGAGTAGAAATGTGATTGATAATCCAAAGTAATTCTACTTGTTAAATGGTATTGTTCACGTGGCGAAATTTATACACGAAGAGATTAGTTCAATAAGTTTTTGTTTTTATCATTTTTGTTATATTTATTAGATTTATAGAACACATTAGATTATGACTAAGTTCTTTAACAGTGTCACTATTGTTTTTTTTCAAAATAGCCTCTTGCAATATATTATTAGTGATACATAGATGGATCTCAGATTGTATTTAAATTTAAAATTTGGCTGAAATTAAGCAGTAAATAAAACACTTAAATATTGTATGTGGGAATGTATAGTGTGAATGAATTTATGATATTGTAATACCTAAAATAAAAAATTATCCAATCTATCTTATAAACAAAAAAGTTAAATCCTATTATATAAAATCAGTCGTTATATAAACCATCTATATTCCAAAGTTAGTGTGCCTATCAAACTTTTTGAATATCAAATTTTGCCATTATCATAATTTTCTTTTGACAAGTCGTCCCATGAAACGCCATAAGCATTCTTATACTAGATTGCTATAATAATTATAGAAGAGAATGAAAATATAATAATGTGGTCTAATTTATTGCCTAAGCTTACAACTAACTTTATAATTGATATACAAAATAAATGTGAAAATACAAACGAAATTATATACCTATCAACATGTCAATTTTAAATATAACTGACGTATAAACATTTAGTTTTAAATGTGCATGGCCAAGACCAAGAAGCCATTGTTGCAAAAGGTATGTCTTTGATTAGCTTTAATTCTAAGTGTATCTTTACCATTAGATTAGATGTGAGACCATTTTTTGTAAAATCAAGCTAGGTAATTAATTATAGTGTCAACCAACTACAATCAATTATATTTTAAAATTCATTTTTACTCTTCTTCACAGTAAAAATAAAACACTTGAAACCCTCACTCTTCCCTTTCTTCTTGCATGGTTTTTTTCGAACAACTATACTCATTCACATAGTTACCTCTACCACATTATAATTGGTTTGCTGTTGTTGTCATTTGTTGCCTCGTCTAAAATCTGTACCATCCACCATGACTCATATACGTTGTCTACCACATTACATTGTGTCGAAAGATTGGAAAGAACGTTGCTACAATGACCTCCGTCAAAGTGTCGCCGTTATAAGCATTGACAACAATAAGCAATAGCAATAATAATTATATTTAATAAAATAATTTTTAAAACTTAAAAAATCATAATAGGACATAAATATAAAAATAAATTTATATATTATTTATATATGAAGTTAAAAAATATAAAAGTTAATTTAAAAAAATTAAATATTTTTTAAAATATTTTTAACTTTTAAAAAATTACAAATACAAAAATATATACATAGTTTTTTGATTTATCAAACATAAAATAAAAAAAATACAAACACCATCTTCAAATTTTTTTACTAAACTGGAGACAATGTCAAATCAAAATTAACTTATTTAATTTAACATTATCATTAATATCACTACTTCTCTCCAAATCATTTTAATCATCATCTTCATCTTTATCTTTAATCCCGCAAAAAAAAAAAAAATCAAATCTTTCAACTTATATACATGCAACAATCAAATTGCAATTCTTGCACAAATATAATATATATATATATATATATATATATCAAACCGTTTCACAATTTTATCCAAGTTAAATGAATTTTTTTTCAAATAATATTTACTGTAAACATATATTAGATATTATTTATTTACAAAGAGACATCATATTAAATTAATAAAGTATCAAATAATTAGATAAAAAATATTCATGTCCTATTTTTTGGTACGAATTTTATTGACCGATTAAAATTTATTTCTACTATTACGTATTGCATATGATTTAACTCAAATTCTTAAAATATAAATTTTAATCATGTCAATAAAATAATAAATAATTTTAAAAAAATAATGTTTATCTTATTTGATTTTTTATGACTGATTAAAATTTATTTCTACTATTTTGTATTGCATATGATTTAGCTCAAATTTTTGAAATATGAATTTTAATCAATTCAATAAAGTATTAATTAATTAATTTGAAATAATTAATTTTTATATTATTATTTGATACTTTATTGACAGATCTAAAATCATCTCCATCATTTTATATTGTATATGATTTAGCTTAAACTCTTGAAATATAAATTTTAATCAACTCAATAAAATATTAATAATTAATTTAAAAAATAATTTTTATATTATTATTTAATACTTTGTTGACTAATCAAAATCTATTTCCACCATTCTGTATTGCGTATAATTTGTGTTAGACTCCTGAAATTTGAATTTTAATCAAGTCAACAAAGTACTAAATAATTAATTTGAGAAAAATATTTTTTATATTATTATTTGATACTTTATTGACTGATCAAAATTCATCTCCACCATTTTGTATCGCGTATGATTTGACTTAGATTTTTGAAATATAAATTTTAATCAACTCAATAAAATATCAAATAATTAAAAAAAATTATCTTATTTAATACTTTATTGATCGATCAAAATTCATCTCCACTATTATTTATTATATATCATAAAATATAAATTTTAATCAATTCAATAAAGTACCAAATAATTTGAGAAAAATAATTTCTATCTTATTTAATACTTTATTGACTGATAAAAATTTATCTCTACTCTAATCTATTTTATAGGATTTAAATTTTGTTGAAGTTTGTTGTGCTTTTCTTTGTAATATAGGCATGTATATTAGAGTAAGCAAAATTTCAAGCTATAATTAATATAAGAAAGTTATTTAATATTCTCTTGTTATAAAAATAAGTGCTTTTTCACATTTTAGGTTTATTAAAAAATTAATATATTTAAAAAAGGAAAATAATAATTGCAAAATCTACGTTTTCAATATATGATATAAATGTCTTCTATAATTTTAAATGTTCGATATCTAAATATTAAAGGCAAAGAAAAAATTACAAACAGAAAATGTATAAAAAATTAATATTTGTTAGTCAACATTAGCCCAACATTTTTTTTAATATTAAAATTACTTTTAAATTCTCATTTTTTTTTGGAAGATTTGACATTTAGAATTTAAAATTTAAGATTATAAATTATAATTTTTTTATTAGTTCAATTTACTAACATTGTAATGTTAATAAATTAATTTAGAAAATAACTTAAACAAGTTACCGACGTCAAAGCTGTTTGTAATTGGAATTTTAAAAATAAAAAAATTATTCGTTAATATATTTTAGAGTTATTCTCTGCATACAAGTCATTTTTTATACAAGTCTTTATAAGTCATTTATATTTATGTGCGCATATTCTTTTTCGTGCCATTGCTGCACGTTCTTCTTCTTTTTCGTTATTTTTCTCTTTTTTTATCGTCATCGCCAACACCACCTCCTCCGTCTCCTCCTCTTCGTTAATTTTTTTCATTGAAATTTCTTCTCCTCTTTCCTTTTTCCCCTTCTCCTCCATCATCAGTTATCTCGTTGTTAAAGATAATGAATAATTTAAGTTCAGATTGTCAATTGAACAAGAACGAAATTGATTATTCTTTTGAATCCAATCAAGTGGCTGCGGTGTGGTTCAATTCTAGTTAATTTTTTTGTTAGTAGTTTATGATTGAATAATATTTCATCGTTGATGGTTTGAATTGAATGTAACGTAAAAGTTCTGCATTAGAGGAAATAGTTTTCTGTATTTGCAGCAAATTTGGGTGTAACATGAAGATATTTAGTGTATTATTTAAGAATTTTCAGTGTATGTATGCTGATAAGTTCTGCATAATTCAAAACTCTTCTCACCCCTCCTCTTCATCTTCTGTTGCTTCTTCTTCTTCTTTTTCATCATCATCATCATCATCATCATCATCATCATCATCATCTTCTTCTTCTTCTTCTTCTTCTTTTTCTTATTCATCTTTTTTTTTCTTATTTTATCTTTTCAAGTTTCTTCTTGTTTTACTCTTTTAATATGAATAAAAATAAAAAAATATCCAACAAGGAAAAAGAAGAAACACATAATGATACAAAATTACTTAGAAGATGATAAACTTACATTAGAAAGAAATAAGGAAAAAAAGAAGAAAAAAATGCAGCATTAGAGGAAATATTTTTTTGTATTTGCAGTAAATTTGGGTGTAACACGAAGATATTCGAGTGTATTGTTTAAGAATTTTCAGTGTATGTGTGCTGATAAGTTATGCATAATTCAAAACTCTTCTTCTCCCTCTTCCTCATCTTCTGCTGCATTTTCTTCTTTTTTCTTATTCATTTTTTCTTTTTTGTTTTACCTTCTTAAATTTCTTCTTGTTTTACTCTCTTAACAAGAATAAAAACAAAAAATCAAACAAAGAAAAAGAAAAAACATAATGCTACAGAATTACTTGGAAGATGATGAACTTACATTCATTCAATTAAAAGAAAGAAAGAAATAAGGAAAAAAAGAAGAAGAAAATAAATGCAGCACTAGAAGAAATATTTTTCTGCATTTATAGTAAATTTGGGTGTAACACGAAGATATTTAGGTGTAACATGAAGATAGTCCAATGTATTGTTTAAGAATTTTTGGTGTATGTGTGCTGATAAGTTCTGCATAATTCCAAACTCTTCCTCTTTCTCCTCCTCATCTTCTTCATCTTCTTATTTCATATTCGCATAATTCTTTTTGAGAGAAAAAAATCAAACAAAGAAAAAAAATACATAATGTTGCAAAATCAATAGAAAAAGGAGGAGGGAAAAAAATGCAGCAACAACAACAGTAATAAAAAAACGATAATGAAAATGAAACACGCGAAGAAAAAAGAGGAGAAACACAAAGAAAAAGAGAAGAAAAAGGAAGAGGAGGAGGAACGCAAGATACAAAGAGGAACAACGTGATTCACACGTGCGTTATGTAAGTGACTTGCATAACTTGTATGCCAAAAAAATTGTATATATAACAGTACTCTATATTTTATATATTGCCTTGTCTTTTGGTAACATTAATAAATTAATTAAAAATAAAAAATAATTTAAACGTGTTGTTGAGGTCTTGGCACCGATAATTTGAATTTCAAAAGTAAAAAGAATTTATTCATAACGTTTTCTCAAGTTGTCACTAAGTTTATTTAAATTAATAAATTTGTCAAAAATATTATTGGCGTCAAATATATCTATAAAAAAAGATCAGTTGTCATAATAATTCTACTAGAAAACCAATTTTCTCAATACAAGAATTTTGATTAGTATCAATGGTCTTATCAACAATTTAAGCGTTAATAACCACTTTTCCTGACAGGATGGTCGTCAATATATTTTCATAATTAAAATTTAAATTTAATTATCTAATTGTTGCCGACTAGCAGGCCATCGTACCATCGGTAAGATAATTTAAATTTAAAAAAATTATTTGAATTGCATTACCTACGGTTAAGGCGTTAATATATCACATAATTTTAGAAAGTAATAATTAAATTCAATTATTTAATTTATAACAACGGCTAGACCATGTAATTTCTTTATGATGTATGCTTTGGTAGGGTTCTATGACTTTGCTAGGGCTTTTTGTGATTCTTAAATTTTTTTTCAATCAGTAAGTCATAAGCACAAATCATTGTGAGGATCTTCTTTCCTTTGACTCTTCTATTTTTCTTCTACATAAATTCTACATGGCAGTAAGGGAGGTACGTGCAACTCAAAATCCTAATTCTCTAGGAGAAGACATGGAAGAGATTGTGAACCTTGAAGTGGAAGATGTGAGGAAAGGGATTGAAACTTATGCAAAAAGTTTGATAGGGAGATTAATGGCAGATAAGGGATTTAGTAGTGATATAATGAAGAGAGATTTTACTACAATTTAGAATTATCTAGAGGAATTGCGAGTTAAATCACACAAAGAGAATATTTTTCAATTTTTCTTTAATAAAGAAGCTGATGAAATCCAGGTGGAAAGGGGATCTCCATGGTTGTTCAGACAATTTATGATACATTTAAAACGGTGGAGTCCTAATATGAAGGTGGAAGAAGAGGACGATACAAGAATTCCGGTATGGATTCAAATGTGGGGAATGCTAGAATTTTCCAAAACCAAAACAGCAGCGATGAGGATAGGGCAGAGATTGGGGGAGGTAGTGGAGGTGGATTCCTTCTTGATGAGAGGGAAGGAGGATAGGATTATGAAAGTGAGAGTCAACTTAGATGTAACCAGAACTCTTCGACAGTCAATTAAGGTATCAAGTCCTGACAAAATTGTGCTTGAAATCATGGTGAAGTACGAGAAAATCGGGATTTACTGTGGCTTCTGTGGACATATTGGACATGAAACTAGAAACTGTGCTAATTATTTGGAGATTTCAGAAATAAACCAAGAAGTGGAAGAAAGATGGAATAAGGAGTTAAGAGCAGATAAACTTGGCTGGAGAATTGATGAAACTAAGGAGAATGCCTACTCTAATCATAGAAGAAAGGAGGTCAGGTCAATTCACCCAGATAGTAAGCCTACACCAATGAGCCTATTGAAGAGTTTTTCTCAACTATCACTATCCAACCCAAAATATACTCCTTTCTCTCACAATAACATAGCCTCAAAAGAACCCACAAATCCACCACTCATACACAATTCCTATAACACCACAAAGCAGAATCATAACATGGAAAACCTACCACTGCTATTTGGTACTGAATCTAACCAGATCCTATGAGGAATTGGGGGAGAGCTAAAGATAGGAGGAATAGGAGGCTTTCAACTGGGAACCAATGATGAAAATTCAGAAAGGTGCAAGAAGAAACAGAAAATCAAACAGCTAGCAAGAAGGAATGAGGTGAGGGAATCTATTGAACCAATCATTGGAGCAAAAAGGAGCTCTGAACAAAGAGAAAAGGAGACAGACCATAAAGAAACTGGTTATGCAATTGAGTTTTCTGAAGGGCTACAGGGTGCCATCCCAAAAGCGGCACCCCAAGGACCATGAAGATGCTCATGTGAAATTGTCGGGGTTTGGAGAAATCCCTAACAGTTCACAACATCAAAGGGATTAAGAATTTTCATTCCCCAAAGGTGTTATTTTTGTGTGAAACTAAACAACAACCCTCTTATGTTAAAAGGCAGATAAGAAATTGTGGCTATCAAAAAATCTTCACTGTGAATCCTAATGGAATGGCTGGCGGTCTAGCGCTTGCATGGAAAGAGGGTGTAAAGGCGGAAGTGGTAAAAGCTTAGGAGTTTTTCATCTTTTTTTCCATTGAGGATCAAGAAAGACAGCTGATTTGGGAAGTCTTTGCAGTACATTTACACAGCTCTGATCACATTCCCAATAACCAATATGAGGTGCTACTAAATCTTATGGAGAATAGGGGAGAACGACACTTAATAATTGGTGATTTCAATGCAATTTTGTCTAATCAAGAAAAACAGGGAGGAAGGGAGAAATCAGCACAATCAATCTAATCTTTCCAAGACTTTATCAACAGAGGGCAATTGATAGATATGGGTTTTAATGGTGATAAGTTTACCTGGTGGAACTGAAGTTTCCAAGATAGTGCTATTCGAGAAAGACTAGACCGAGGACTCCTATCTCCTAAACTAAGAGAGGAGTATCCTTGGGCCAATGTGACTTACTTAGAAGACACAGGATCAGACCACAGATCGCTCCTAATGTGCACTAACCAGACAACACATAAGGGCAAGAGGCACTTCATATTTCAAGAGAGATGGTGTGAAATGGCAGAGGTTGATAAAATTGTATCTGAGGCATGGCTGACTTCTTTTCCAGGTTCATCAATGTACCAACTGTTTCAGAAATTAAAGAAGTGCAGACATGAACTGGTTAAATGGCAATTAGCTAGAACAAGTAACTCTAAAAAGAAGATAGACGAGCTGAAGGCACTATTATCAGTGGCCAAGGCAGACCCAACAACAGCAGACAAAGAATAGATTCTATTATTAGAAGATGAACTAGCTGTGTAAGACCCAGAATCTTTGAAAAGTCTTATTATGATCAAGTCTCAAATCATATGGTTATTTATAGCCTTAATTTCAGATATTATTTTATTAAAGATAATTAAGGCAAGTTTTGATTTATTGAACTTGAGATAAGTTATGATTTTTATCCAATTTTATAATTATTGGATTATTTTCTATATTTCAGGTATAAGGCTGATAGTTATGAAATAATAAAGATTTTATATGATTTGGACTAGATAAGTAATATTTTAAATATTAATACTGCTACTTTGGAAAAATAAAGGGGTTTAATTATATTATTTCTAATTATTTTGATTTGGGCATTTTATGGAAAATAATTTGTGAAATTGATGAGCAAATAGTATTTTCTATATATAATTAGTATGGGATTTAATTTGGGTTTCAATTACTATATTACCCCATAATTTTATTAAAAATTACTTAAACTACCCCTAACCCTAAAAACCCTAACCCAGTTAACCTTTCCCTCTAACCCTACAGCCACAAAACCCTCCCCCAACAACCAGCAGCAGCAATGGAAAAGGAAAACAGAGGCAGAATCAAGGATAGGGGAAGAAGGGGGAAACAGGGAAGGGAGATCCGAGAGGGGAGGAGGGCGACGCAGCCGCCAAGCCCGTCACTGTGCCGATTCGTCGCGCGAGGAGCTCGTGCCGTCGCCGATCATCCTTGCGCAGCATCAGGGGCAGAACAGCAACCTGAAGAGAGCGCGAGCCATAACCACCGATGGAGAAGGAGGAGCGAGCGCGGAGAAGGTGAAGTCGCCGCTGTCGCCGGCACTTCCAGCCCGCGTCGCCGCCGAACACGCCGTGACCTCTGCCGTCGCCAGTCTGGTTTGCTCTGCCGTCGTGCCGTTGAAGAGAAGGCCATCCAGTCACACCGAACAGGAGAGACAGAGAGATCTGAGGCTGAGCTGGGGTTCAACCACCATGCCCAGCCGTGCTTGCGTCGCCGGCGCCGCCTCGGTTGGAACTGTCGCCGTCAGAAAAGGGTCCAGGCCGCCGCTAATGGAGCTAGCCGGAACTGTTCCAAGGTTTTGCCGCTTATTTAGATCCTGCTCTGTTTTGGTTAGTGGCGTTATCATTGTTCTGGCCGCCGGAAAACCTTGCTGTCGTCACCGGAAAAGTATGCCGGTAAGGGTTTCAAACTTGGTTTTCGTTTCTTGTGAGATTATGGGAGTCTTATTGTCGCGGCATGTTGGTTTCAGTCACCGTCGCCAGAGTTGGGTCGCCGCAGCCGCTGAAGGTGGCTACCGAAGCTACTGCCAAACCGGTTCAGAGGCCGTTACTTTCGTTTTGGTATTACAGTAAGTATCTTATGTTCTGAAAAAGCCTCGCGTTAGTATTCGGTTGTGTTTGGTTAATGAATATGAGTTTTGGGTAATGTGAGGTCGAGTCCTGATTACTATATGTTGCGATTAGTGTTGCTATGGTTATTGCGAACGTGACTTGGAGCTGAGGTTTTGGTTGCCGTCAGTTCAAGTTGAGGCGGAAAAGGACTCTGTGAGACTTTTGGGTTATGGAATTTGTGTTTTGAGGTAGGGGCGCTTTCCAAAAACTATAGTTTATTATTGGAATTATTACATATGGGTACTGATGTGAGATATTGTGTATTTGGTGATTGTATCTACCTTATGTATTAATTGATTGACTCGAATGACTATGGATGTTGGTTTGGCTGAATTATTGTGTGGCTTGTGAAATGTAATGTTTGAAGTTGATTCTTTAAAGATTTGAAATGAGTTTAATCCGTTGAGAATTGGTTTGAATTGAGTCAATTATTTTGATGATGTGAAAGATAGAATACTCTTGAAATTTAGCCTGGGTTGCTTTAATTGATGTGGTTTTGATAAATGATTTATTTGCTGAACCGATTCTTTAAAGCTTTAGAAATGAGTTAAATCGGTTGATATTGAGTTGATTTTTGAAATGGTTTCCTTGAGATATGCCACTGAGGCGACTATTGGGTTTAGCTTGCTTTTGAATTGATTTCTGGATTTGAGCTGTTGAAAGGAATGAGAAACGGTTTAGTTGGGACCCGAACCGGGTGGCAAAAGTCCAAGTTTTAGGGGAGGTGCTGTCGAAATTTCTATAAAATCCGAGTCTTTATTGAAATGTTGTCTGGAAAATGATGAGTTAAAGACTTCTGCTATTTTATTTGAATTATCAAGAAAAGGATGATTCATGCTTTCGAAATGAGTTAGTAAAGAGGAAATTGTGATTTAGTCTTGTTTCTTAAGAAAGGCATTGTATCACTTTCAAGAGAAAGTTATTTAGATGAAACTTGTGTTTTAAAGCTGTTTGAATGCGAAAAGGGTTTATGCCTTTGAATTTGACTTGGGGGTTTCAATTAAAGAAGTTCCGATGACTTTGAAAGAACCTGAATGTCTATTGACAAGTTTTATTTTGAAATATTTTGAGAAAGGTTTTAAGTATTCTTTGAACTCTGAACTTTTGCAAGACTAAAATAATTTTGAACAGTTGAAACGCTTTAGAATTTATCATGGGGGTTGAAGCTGGTTTTGCCTAAGTAAAGGAAACGGCTTTGAAAGAAGTAAATGATTACGTGACTCGGTTCGGCTTAGATCCTATTTTATTACTCAAATCAGAAAGCCAAGGTTTTAATGATTTTAAATGAATTCGGCGAAATGAGTTATGCTATTCTCCCCTAAAGACTTGGGACTCTGCCGAAAAACTTTGTTATAAAATCCCATTGTGGGATGGGTGATTTTGAATGTTCCCAAAATTAATCTTTAACTTTCCATGGGTTTGGAAGTTTCGGAAAGAGGATGCCGAGAGCGGCTTTGTTTCAAAAAGGGAACTCACTTTGAGTAAATTTGGCCTATGAGCCTGAGATGATTTGAGAAACGAGATTTCTAAAAGCCAAGGCTAAAAAGAGTTGAAGTTTGATTTCAAAGTGAAATGGCTTGAGAAAAGTGATTTGTGGCTAAAATGCCGGTTTTATGAAATTGATGATGTTGAATGGTGGAAGTGTTGTTTTGTTATGGGCCGGAATGGCTGTGTATGATTATGAATAATGGCTGGTTCTGGATTGAACCGTGAGCCGGAATGGCTATGTATGATATTGATTTATGGCTGATTGCCGAATGAGTTATGGGCCGTATGGCTGACTATGAATTATGAATTTAAGCCGGATGGCTAAGATGGATGTTGATCCATGGCTGGGACTGAATGAATATATGCTTGAGATACCTGGGTAGTAGCAAGGGTTGTGGTTCGTCCCACTTGCTCCAGGTCAGAGACTGTGACGCCTGGGTAGTAGCGGTAGTAGTGGTGATTCCACTCGCTCCAGGTTGAGCTGTTAAACACCCGCCTGGGTAGTAGCCGCAGTAGTGGTTATTCCACTGGCTCTGGGTTGAGCAGGTAGTAGCAATGGGGTTGTAGCTCAAACCTACTTGCTCCGCGATGGGTGTTTCTGTCCATGGTTAGCTACCAGGACGTGTCGGGTTGGCTATATAACCGACAGATGATATCATCAGCCACTAGGGACAGGCATGCATCATATGCATCTATGTGACATTGTTTGGGTGTGCATATTGTACTTGGTTTGTCTATATGATTAACTGCTAATTGTTCTACTTGCTGTAACTGTTGTTTGTGCTTGAACTTCCTATCTGTGTTTGCAACTGGGACTCTGTTGGATTGTGGTGATTTGGTTGATGGTTGGATTGTTTGGGCCTAGGGCCGTGGTTGGAATGAGATGAACCGATGGTTGATTTCAGTTTTATGTTTCTGATTTGGAATAAAATATGAAATGCTATTTTGTTTCAGCATAGATAAACCATTTTGAAAGACTTTTGAGTTTTTGAGAATTGAATGGTTCCTCTTTCAGAAAAGATTTTCGACTTTACTTTTATTGTAAATCGATGTTTTTGAAAAGAGGCATGAGACGGTTATTAATCACTGGTACGGTTTATCTTCAAGTATCCTATTACAGTAATTCTCAAAAACCCTCTACTGAGAACCCTTTCGAGGATGATGTTCTCACCCCCCCTACATTTTTCCCCTTTCAGGATATGGGCGCAGAAGTTACGAAGAGCTTATTTAGTTGTTGTTGTAATGCTCTGTATTGTTTTAGTTATGATTTACTGCACTCTCGCCTTTATCTTGATATAATCTGTAAGAGGGTAGGAATTGTATTGGATTATTGCTTGTAATATTATTTATATATGTATGTATGTATATATATGGATGTACTCTTTATGAGTTGTTGTAAGTTGTATGGTATTTATGGATATACGTTATCGAACGAAAGTATTTTTGGGAGCGGTATTGTGGTTTAAAGTTTTAAACAGGTTCATATTTTAGTATTAAGTAGTATAAGTGTCGTCGTAATGTTCGAGCTATCAGAGTCGCGCAGTCGGAAGTGTGAACTTTGGTAGTTAGGGTGTTACAAGCTGCCGCCCACATTAGTGAGGAACGCTACTGGAAAGAAAAATTAAGAGTGAGCTAGCTAAAATGGAAAGATCAAAATACTAAGTTTTTTCATGCAAAAAACCAGTCCAGAAACAGAAGAAATAAGATATGAAAATTAGAGGATGAAGAGGGGAATTGGTGCACCACACCCGAGGCAATTGGCGACAGGGCACGGAGTTTTTTTGTTGATCTATTTGAAAGCAATAATCCAAAAGATCCCTCTTAATTTTTCACCGAACTTAGAGTCAAAGTTACTTCTCAAATGAATAGGAGTCTAACTAAACCAGTCTCACATGATGAAATTAAAAGGGCTACATTTTCCATTAATGCAGATGCCGCCCCAAGAGACGACGGATTCACCGCAAAATTTTATCATTTCTATTGGGGAAAGATTAGAGGGGATGTATGCAAGGCCGTGAGAAGTTTTTTTAGTGGCATCAGCATTCTAAAGGGGTTTAATCACACTCAAATTTGTTTGATACCTAAAGTGACTCAAGCTACTTCTATGAATCAAATTCGACCAATCAGTCTCAGCACAGTCTTCTACAAAATTATCTCGAAGGTTCTAGTTCATCGACTTCAACCTTTTATCAGTGTGTTAATAAGCGACAATCAGAGTGCTTTTATTCGGGGAAGACTCATTAGTGACAACGTTCTTGTGACTCATGAATGCATGCATTTTCTAAAGAATAAAATCCATGGGGAAAACGATATGGCGATAAAGGTTGATATGAGTAAGGCATATGATAGAGTGGAATGGAGTTTTGTGTGGTTTATTATGGAGAAGTTGAGTTTTTGCTCAAAGTGGATTGAATGGATGAAGGCTTGTGTCTCTACTATATCCTATTCTGTTATTGTGGATGGTACACCAACTGATTTTTTCAAACCAAGTAAGGGTCTCAGGCAAGGAGACACCCTCTCACCATATCTTTTTTTTTCTGCGCAGAAGGTCTATCCTATCTACTTCACAAAGGAGAACAGAATAACCTCTTTCAAGAACTGCGATTGAACAGTAGATGTCCGACTATTCATCATCTCCTCTTTGCGGATGATTCACTCTTATTTTGTAAAGCTACCCAATACAACTGTTCTAATCTTTCCTAAATTCTCCAACTATATGGTAGACTAAGTGGACAACAAATTAATTTCTCCAAGTCTACTGTATTTTTCAGCAAAAACACCCCTTTGCCCATCAGAACTGAACTAGTGGCATTTTTGGAAGTCCCAAATATTGGGATGCAGGATAAATATCTGGGGCTACCCTCCATAGTACACAGATCCAAAAAAGAAACATTTGCTTTTATAAAAAAGAAGGTGGTGAAGAAGCTCTCGCATTGAAAGAAATCATTTCTATCTGCTAGTGGAAGGGAGGTGTTGATCAAAGCAGTGGATTCAGCTATACCAATTTATACTTTAGGCTGTTTCAAACTCCCAGATACCCTCTTGGATGAACTACACCGAATGATGATGCAATTTTGATAGGAACAGAAACAGGATGAAAAGAAGATGCAATAGATCAGCTGGGACACTATAACCAGAGAAAAGAATTTTGGAGTAATGGAGTTTAAGGACCTAAAGGCATTCAACCTAGCCATGTTAGCTAAACAAGGATGGAGGCTGATGACTAAACCACATCCTCTTTTCTACAAAACCTTCAAGAATAAGTACTTCAGATACAGTTCCTATCTAGAAGCCAAACTAGGAAATCGACCATCCTAGGTTTGGCAGAGTCTTTTGGAGGAAAAATTTTGGAGAAAGGAGTTAAGTGCAAAATTTCAATTCTGGAATCTGTCAGAATCAGAGAAGACCCATGGTTTGGGGACCAACCACCATTTCGCATTGCAGTTAATGAATGTAGAGATGAATCGCTTACCTGGGTTACACAGCTAATCACAGTCGAGGGAGAATGGAATCACCAACTCCTTATGAAAGCCTTCCCACTAGACATAGCTCAGCAAATTCAATAAATTCCTATCACAGAAGAGGAAGACTCGATTATATGGTGGAATAACCACTCAGGGGATTACTCGGTCTGGGTATAGAATAGCATACCAATTCTTTCACCCTCCAGGGAATTCACTCCATCCTCGATATGCAGACTCAGAAATGTGAAAAATCTTATGGAAAATGAGAGTAATACCAAAGGTCAGATTATTTGCTTGGAGATTAGCCCATGAAGGCATTGCAGTTAAAGCAAAATTGAACGAGAGTTACCACAAGTTAGTCGCCTTTGTCCCCGCTGTCAATCGGCGCCGGAGACACCGATACATGGCATTGTCTTCTGCCCAGAAGTTCTTCAAATTTGGAACAACTCCCCAATAGCAAGCAGCCAAGCACTATTCCCCGCGACCCTAACCTAAAAGCTTAGGACTAATGGAGTCAATTCATGGAAGCTGAGAAATCCAAACCCAATTTCAGAATTAGAAGTGCTCAGGTGGCTTACCTTCTTTGGCAGATTTGGTTGGCGCAAAATGCTTTAGTCTTTGAGGACCAACGCTAGAAACCTGGGAAAATTTTGTCTCAGGCTATGTTGGAGGAGGAATACCGGCGACATCATCTTCTCAAACCACCTTCTCTATGAACAGCAGTAACCAGTGGTTTGGAAATTCTTTCTCTCTTAATTGTTTTCTTTTTCTCCTTTATCTATTAGATAATGTTTTTTTAACATCTCGGTTGAAAAAATTTCTTTGTCTTGACATAATGTATTCCAGGTATAAACTTCTTTTTATGCAATAAAAAATATATATTTTTAGAAAAAAAAAAGGCTAGACCATGTAGCTTTAGGTAAGGTAATTTTAATTTAAGAAAAAACTAAAAATATTAATTAAATTACGTTTTCCATATCTAAAGCATCGGCAACATATTTGCATAATTAATATTAGGCGTCGACAACGTATTTTCATAAGTAATAATTAAATTTAATTATTTAATTGTTACCAACAACTATGTTGGGTAGCCAATGAGTAATAGCTCAAATGGCATAATCTTCCCATACTCAATTAAGAGGTTGCGAGTTCGAGTCTCCTATCTTTAATAAAAAAAAAAAAAACCCATGTTGGGTAAGATAATGTACATTTTAAACAAATAATTAAAAAAAAAAACCATGTTGGGTAAGATAATGTACATTTTAAACAAATAATTAAATTGCATTAACGACGACTTAGACATCAATAACGTATTTTTAAAATTAAAAAATTATATTTAATTATTTAATTGTTATCGATAACTTGAACGTGAGTAAATTATATCCGTCGTTAATACCATAGGTGCCATTTGGCACCAACATTTACTCTTGGCCTAAACATGGCCCTTGAAAAAATATTTTGCCATTTTTAACATGTTCTCAATAAAGCCGTTGTCCGTTGATAATTAACACATGTAAGGTAGGGAATTTTTTTCTAAAATAAAATAAGAAAATTATTATATTTTGAAATCTTACTTTTTAATTTTAATTTTTTAAATATATATTTTTTTTGTTCTAAAACTCTATAATTTTTATAGAATTCGCCTAACTTCCGACAAATTTTATATCAAATTTTAAAAAAATGGCTAACTCAAACAGAGAATATAGGAATACAAAAGACTACACTGGAATAAGTCATATTTTTATTGGGAAAATAATAATTTTCTTATTTATAATGAAAAAAATTCTTGTTAAATATGACTTATTCCTGCACATCTGTGTATTTCTGGAGACGATAAAAATAGTTGTCATTGTCGCTAGCCATGTTGAAGAAGTCATGCTTGTTGTTTTGTGTACTCCTATATAGTCTTGGATACGATGATAATGGCTCAAAAATTTGAGTTTCATTTATTTTAGAAAAAATTTGAAGCGAACGGGGTTAGGCGAACTCTATAAAAAAAATATAGAGTTTGCCTAACCTTAAGCTCTCTAAATCCGCCGGCACAAGCTTCCTTTTTTTACTTTCTTTTTTAACCACCTTTTGTGGTTGTTTTCTTTTCTTTGTCGATGTTTTTTTCATTTCTTCTTCTTCTCTGCAATACATAAGAACAAGCTCATAAAAACAATTTTAACCAAATACAAAAAAAAAATAAACCAATATGAACGTCAAACGAACTGGTTTTCGGATTCACTTCTGCTTTCTAAATCTGTGGGACTGCATTCAGTTTCACTTGTTGTTTTCAAATCCGTCGAAACAATGTTTTGTTTTTTAACTAGCCTCTGTTGTCTTGTTCTTTTGGCTGGCGGTGTTTTCTCGGATTTAGATTCAGATTCGGAATCGGAAAAACTGTCTTCTTCCAAAGAAGCATTCAAAAAAATAAATTTCTTTTCTTCTTTCTTCTGCTTTTCCTTTTTTTTCTCCTTCAAAAAAACTTGTTTCTTCTCCACCTTCTGTCTTTTTTTCTTTTCCTCCTTTGATTGTACTTTGTATAGAAGTCTCTAAAACACAAGCTGATTCCGTTAGCCGAGTATTTTAGAAGCAGTTGAACCAAAATTTTAGAAAAAAATTTTGTTTAATTTACCATTGTATCGGTTGCTTCCTAAGAAATCTGGCCGAGAATCATCTTTCATGTCCAGTGGGCCACCCACAGTGGCCCAAGAGCATCAGCTACATCGAAGCGAGGGAACTTGGATTCATGGAAATAAATCAGCATCAAAACAAACACACAGCCATCAACGGACTGTTTCTTCCAGTTTCTTCTATTTTTAATCCCCTTCCTCAAGAAGCTCAGGACATGATTTGCCTAATCCCATTGTCGGATGTTGTCCACATGAAGGCCAGGCGGCTTATGGATCGGGGAGGCCATGCTTACCGTCGTTGGCAGCAGGAAACACTTCTAGACGAAGACAAAAAAAGTCCTCTGAAATTTCTGTCGGTTCTCCTCCCCCATTAACACTCCTTTCGAGGACAGATTTTGTCAGAGAAGCCAACGTAACACATTTGAAGTGTAAAATCCGGTTCATTAATGACTAATTAACTCACAAATTAAAATTTATTTTAGAGAATTAAAAATGTGATTTTTATGGTTTAATATAATAGAGAAAATTAAAACGAGAATTTTGACACCAATTTTTAAGAATTTGGCCCAAGATTTGGCCGAACGAGCCAAATCGATCGAACCGAACCCGAACCGGGTCCGTGGGCCCCACTCACTCACTTAATTAAATGAGCTCAGCTCATTTCTCTCTCCCTTGCATGCTAAACACGCTGCTGGTGAAGCAAGGAGGAAGAACATCCTCCAACAAACACAAACCCTCGTTCAATCTTCAATCCTTGATAACTTTTGATCCGGAGCTCCGATTGTCGCACCGTTTACGACCATGCGACCGCGTCGCCGAGTTCTACAAAGCCCACAACTTTATTCTTTGATGTTATAGGATCCAATTAGTTTGAAGGAAAGGCTTAATCTTGCGTCTTTGATCTTTGGATGTGGTAAGATTTCACAACCCTAAGTCAAATGATTGAGTTGTTGTGATTAGATATTAAGTTTTTATGTATGGGTGCATATTATATGTGTTAGGCAAGGTATATATGTAAATGGATTGGAGATTGATGGAGATTTTGAGAACTTGAGGTGATTTACAAGCTGGAAATCTGATATTGGAGGTGTTGGAGCCTTGAAAGTTGAGAAAAAGTTGAATTGGAAGTGTTCCGGGTTAAGCGGGGAATCGGTCAAGGTATGGTTTCGGTTTTCTGTATCTAAAATGTAATGTGGCGTGAAAATTTAGGCTAGAGACCCTAAGATAGGATTTGAACTATTGATGTTATTGATTGGTTGAGATGAATTGTGTTGTTCTGTATGTGATTAGTGGATTTTGGATGTTTTGATGGTATGATGGATGAGTGTGCTTAATAATTGGTTGAGATTGGATTGTGGGTGAATTGGTATTGTTGGAATTTGGGATAAGGAATGATATATGATATGATATTTTGTTTGAAATTGAGATATTTGATTGAGATTGGTCAAAATGGTAGGTTGGTGGATTGTGCATTTAATAAAAATGTTAAAGTATGAGTTGAGGAGGCTTGAGATTGATTTTTAGTAAGTTTTGGTTGGTTTTACATGAATTTGAAAATGTATGTTTTGAAAATTTGAAGTTTGTGAACTTTGGTAAAAATGAATTTTTAATGTACTTCAACAGATCATATCTTGAGCTACTGTCTTTAAAATTTAATGCTTTTTATATCAAATGAAAGATAATTTGACAAGCTCTAAAATGGTTTAAATTTGGTGGAAATTTGAATTCTGTGGAAAGAGATATGATCGTTGAAAGTTGATGTCTGATGAGCGGATAATTTATACGCTTTTTGGCATTATTTTTAGTATGTTTTTAGTATATTTTAGTTAATTTTTATTATGTTTTTATTAGTTTTTATTCAAAAATCACATTTCTGGACTTTACTATGAGTTTTTGTATTTTTCTGTGATTTCAAATATTTTCTGGCTGAAATTGAGGGACCTGAGCAAAAATCCGATTCAGAGGCTGAAAAAGGACTGCAGATGCTGTTGGATTCTGACCTCCCTGCACTCAAAGCAGATTTTCTAGAGCTACAGAAGCTCAATTGGCGTGCTCTCAATTCCGATAGAAAGTAGACATCCTGGAATTTCCAGCAATATATAATAGTCCATACTTTATCCAAGATTTGATCGCCCAAACTAGCGTTCTAAGTCAGCATAAAAAATTCTGGCGTAAAACGCCCAAACTGGCACCAGAATTGGAGTTAAACGCCCAAACTGGCACCAAAGCTGGCGTTTAACTCCAGAAACAGCCCAAGCACGAAAAAGCTTCAATGCTCAGCCCCAAGAACACACCAAGTGGGCCCGGAAGTAGATTTCTACATCATTTACTCATTTCTGTAAACCCTAGGCTACTAGTTCTCTATAAATAGGACCTTTTGCTATTGTATTTTAGATATCTCTGGACGTTTAGTCCTTAGACCATAGAGGCTAGCCCCACGGCTATGCTTGGACCTTGTTCTTATATATTTTCAACGGTGGAGTTTCTACACCTCAGAGATTAAGGTGTGGAGCTCTGCTGTTCCTCATGATTTAATGCAAAGCACTATTGTTTTTCTATTCAATTCAAGCTTATTCTTATTCCAAGATATTCACTCGCACTTCAACCTGATGAATGTGATGATCCGTGACACTCATCATCATTCTCACCTATGAACGCGTGCCTGACAACCACATCTGTTCTACCTTAGATTGAGTGTGTATCTCTTAGCCTCCATTCCGTGAGATCAGAGTCTTCGTGGTATAAGCTAGAATCAATTGGCAACATTCTTGAGATCCAGAACGTCTAAACCTTATCTATAGTATTCTGAGTAGGATCTGGGATGGAATGACTGTGACGAGCTTCAAACTCACGAGTGTTGGGCGTAGTGACAGACGCAAAAGGATCAATGGATCCTATTCCGACATGAGTGAGAATCGACAGATGATTAGCCGTGCGATGACAGCGCATTTGGACCATTTTCACTGAGAGGACGGACGGTATAGCCATTGACAACGGTGATCCCCCAATATACAGCTTGCCATGGAAAGGAGTATGAATGATTGGATGAAGGCAATATGAAAGCAGAGGTTCAGAAGGAACAATCATCTCCACACGCTTATCTGAAATCCCACCAATGAATTACATAAGTATTTCTATCTTATTTTATGTTCTATTTATCTTTTAATTATCAATTCTCCATAACCATTTGAATTCGCCTGATTGAGATTTACAAGATGACCATAGCTTGATTCAAGCCGACAATCTCCGTGGGATCGACCCTTACACACGTAAGGTATTACTTGGACGACCCAGTGCACTTGCTTGTCAGCTGCACGGAGTTGTGTAAAAAGTGTGCGATCACGATTTCGTGTACCAAATTTTTGGCGCCGTTGCCGGGGATTGTTCGAGTTTGGACAACTGACGGTTCATCTTGTTGCTTAGATTGGGTAATTTTATTTTATGTTTAAGCTTTTTATTTTTAATTTCGAAAAATTCAAAAAAAAAATAAAAAAATAAATATTTTTCTTCAAAATTTTTAAGAATGAAGTCTAGAGTTTCATGATGATCTGTTGAAGTCTGGCTGGCTGTGAAGTCATGTCTAATCTCTTGGACCGAGGTTTCAACTTATCATCACAAGAGCTTGTTGATTTCTATCAATCCTGCTGTTGAATGTAATGATATGCTAAAGCTTGGCTAGCCATTGGCCATGTCTAGTGTTTTGGACCAAAACTTTCACTGAAAGCTTGGCTGGCTAGTAAGCCATGTCTAATTCCTGGACCGGAGTTTTAGACTAACATTGCATGATTCCTGGAATTCTCATTAAGAATTTTGAATTCCTTATTTTCTTTTTCCAAACATAATTTTCGAAAAATACAAAAATATTTGGTAAAATCATAAAAACCAAAAACATTTCGTATTTCTTGTTTGAGTCTAGAGTCTATTTTTAAGTTTGGTGTCTTGCATATTTTTAATTTCCTTGCATTTTTCGAATATATGAATTATGTTCTTCATTAATCTTCAAGTTGTTCTTGATGATTTCCTTGCTCTGATCTTTAAATTCTCTTGTTTTGTGTCTTTTGTTGTTTCTCATATGCATTCCCAATTTGTTGGTATCTCTAATATGAAAATTTCTAAGTCTGGTGTCTTGCATGCATTATTTATTTGATCTTAGTTTTCCATGATTAGTTTCATTTTGTTGTTTCTCATCATTAAAAATTCAAAAAAAAAAAATTTCAAAATTATGTCTTTTCAAGTCAATAATATAGAGAATTGAATATTCAGAACATGCAGCAGAGGAATTACAGAGAAAAAGCTGGGCGTTCAAAATGCCCAGTGAGAAAGGAAATCTGGCGTTTAAACGCCAGCCAGGATACCTGGCTGGACGTTAAATGCCCAAAAGGGTAGTTGATGCGTGAGCATCTTTCCTATCTTTTTTCTAGTGAATTTGCATCTAATTTGTTGAGTTTAATAAAGAATTAATTATCTTTTAGCCAATATGGATGCTACTTTAAGCCTTTTGCAATTTTATTTATTTTAGGTAGCATTCGGCTGGATTTGATGGAGTTTCTGCAGCATAAGAATCAAAGGAGATGGCAGCGAGAAGCGACGCGCACGCGTGACTGACGCGTGCGCGTGACTGACGCGTACGCGTGATTTGAAGAATTGCTCAGCGACGCATACGCATGACCAACGTGTCCGCGTGACTCGCGAAAAAGGACCATCGACGCGTACGCGTGACTGACGCGTACGCGTGACATGCGCCACGTGCAGAAAACGCAGAAAAACGCTGAGAGCGATTTCTGGGCTATTTTGACCCAGTTTTCAACCCAGAAAACACAGATTAGAAGCTGCAGAATGGACGAAACAAGTGGTCCCCATCCATCTATTGAAGACTTGATTATTTAAATTAATTCGAATTTAAATTCAAATTTGAATTCTAGGAAAAGATATTATTTTAATTTTAAAAGTTATATTTTAAATTTATTAGGATTAGTTATAAAAGGATCCCAATAGGGTGATTCCAGGAGAACATTATTCCCATTTACATTTTTACCTGAATCCTTATTTTCTTTCTGAACCATGAGCAACTAATCCTCCATTGTTAAGGTTAGAAGCTCTGTCTATTTGTATGGATTGATTTTATTGCTTTTTCTATTTTAATTTATGCATGGATTTATAATTTAAGAATTGTTTTCACTCTTTATCTTATGAATTTGGGTGGAACGGAAGTATGACCCTCTTTCTATTTGAGTTCTTGTAAAACTTGGAAAAGCTCTTTACTTGAACAACAGCTTGAAAACATATTCTCCTAAATTTTAATTATCTGGATTTAACGGGATACGTGACATATAATCCTTTTATCTTTGGATAATTAGAGTTTTTTGTGGCATATAAACTGGAATTTGATCATCACCCTCTAATTGGAATTAATTGACCAAGGAATTGGCTGTTAATGAATTTTAGAGGAGACTAGAAAGGTCTAAGGAATTAGGGTCTAGTCACATATAGTTTGCCATAAATTAAATCCTACATGATTAAATTAGTTAGTAAGAAAAGTTGATCCGGAAAAATAGATAACTCTGAAACCTTAACTGTTTCTTCATATTTTATTCTTCACCTATTCACCTGCCTGTCTTCAAACTCTTCTTTATTTTTTAATGCTTTTTGAATACTAAAATACTCTTTTCTGTTTGTCTAACTAATCCTATCAAACATTATTGTTGCTTAATCCATCAATCCCCGTGGGATCGACCCTTACTCACGTAAGGTATTACTTGGTACGACTCGGTGCACTTGCCGGTAAGTTAGTGGGTTACAAATACCGCACCAAGTTTTTGGCGCCGTTGCCGGGAATTGACTCTAATTAACAACTATTAGTTGCTTGATTGCTTAGATTAGGCGTTTTAATTTTAATTAGTTTTATTTTATTATTATTAATTTTTATTTTTTATTTTTAATTATTTTCATTCCCGTAAAATTTTTTTTCTTTTTCTTCCGTTCTTTCACTCGTAACCCCTCCCCTGCGTTTTCATTTTCGTTTCCCATTCCCCTGTCCCCCTTTGCTTTTAATTTTTTCTTTTGATTTTTCTAAAAAAACTTACGGCTTTCTTTTTTTATTTTTTCTTTTTATTTTTTTATTTTTCGTTTTTGTTTTCTTCAATTTTTTTTATTATATTAGTTTTGTTTTATTTTTATCTTTAATTTTCTTTTAGAAAAAAAATATATTTAATAATAATTTAATACTAATAATTATTTTATTTAATTATTGAAATTAAGTTTGGTGTCCCTAGTTAGTCTTATTTTAATTTTTCTTATTTAATTTGCCTAATAATTTCGAAAATTTTTAGTAATAATTTTTCTAGTAATTTTTGAATTTTAGTGTTTGTTTGTTTTATTCAATATTTTTATCGCTTTATTCAGGTTACCTCACTGGGAATTCTCTGCACTCTGACGTAGAGAGTTCCATCTTTTCTTGTCTTCTGTTTGTTTATGCGCAAGAACAGAGACAAGGAACATCTCTTAGACTTTGATCCTGAACCTGAAAGAACTTTCAGGCGGCGTTTACAACAAGCAAGACTTTACAAGGTTACATAATCCATTATGGATCCTAATAATAATGCTAATGCCAATGTGACAAATTCGAACGGGTTCTATAGCTGCAAACAACTTTGAGTTGAAGCTACAATTGGTCACCTTGGTGCAACAAAACTGCCAATATCACGGACTTCCTCATGAAGATCCAAATCAATTTATCTCTGATTTTCTGCAGATATGTGATACTGTGAAGACAAATGGAGTGAACCCAGAGGTGTACAGACTCATGCTCTTCCCTTTTGCTTTGAGGGATAAAGCAAAGCTATGACTAGATTCCCAACCAAAGGAGAGTCTGAATACTTGGAAAAAGGTTATTACAGAGTTTCTCACTAAATTTTTCCCACCAAAGAAGCTTACTAAGCTTAGGTTGGAGGTTCAGACCTTCAGGAAGAAGGAGGGTGAAACTCTTTATGAAGCTTGGGAGAGATACAAGCTACTGACTAGGCAATGCCCTCCAGACATGTTCTCTAAATGGACTCAACTAGATATCTTTTATGAAGGCTTGGGTGAGATGTCCAAGATGAGCTTAGATACTTCTGCAGGCAGTTCATTGCACAAGAAGAAGACACCAGAGGAGACTATTGAGCTTATTGAATTGGGTGCAAGCAACCACTATTTATACTCATCTAACAAGAATCCTGTGAACTCTGAGACCCCTCAGAAGAGAAGCATGTTGGAAGTAGAAGCTGTTAATGCTCTTCTTGCTCAGAACAAGCTGATGTCTCAGCAAATAAATCTACTTACCCAACAGATGGGTGGCATGCAAGTCTCAACTATCAACACCCAAAATCCACCACAGGAATCTCGTATGACATGGCAGGTAACTTTATGCAAAATGATAATTATGATTATGCTCAACCCTCTTCTGAACAGGTGAATTACATGGCGAGTGGTCCTAGAAATCCCAACAATGATCTATATTCTAAGACATACAATCAGAGGTGGAGGAATCACCCAAATTTTGGGTGGAGATATCAACCTCAGAGACCTCAGAACTTCAACAATAGTTCTCAAGGCGGTTTTCAACAGAACAACTATAATAACCGCCAATTTCAGTCTCAGCAACAACAACCACCTCAGCAGGCAAATTCTAAATCCCAAGAAGATTCTAATTGGGAGATGATGATGAGTTTCATGCAAGAAACTAGAGCCTCCATTAGAAACTTGGAGGTGCAAATGGGTCAAATGAGCAAGCAATTACTGAAAGATCTTCAAATACATTCTCTGGTGATACAGTGGTGAACCCAAGAGAAGATTGCAAGGCTATTCAATTGAGAAGTGGTAAGGCAGCTTGTTCTGAGACCAAGCTCAATGAAGATCTAGTTGAAAAGAAAATTCCAGAGGAGAAGAAGGAAGAAGTAGAGCACGCCCTCCTAAGCGTGCAGACAACCCGTTTCCTGACTCTCTTGACACTTATCCCACCTTACTAAAAGCCCCTGAATACAAGCCAAAAATGCCATATCCTCAGAGGCTTCAAAAGGCGTCCAAAGAAAAGCAATTCTCTAAATTCTTAGATGTTTTCAAGAAGCTACAGATCAACATTCCTTTTACAAAGGCTCTGGAGCAAATGCCTTTCTATGCTAAATTTATGAAAGAGTTTTTGACCCACAAGAGGAATTGGAAGGAGCAAGAAACCGTGGTGTTAACCAAGGAATGCAGTGCTATTATTCAACACACCCTTCCTAAGAAGATGCCAGACCCAGGAAGCTTTGTCATTCCTTGCACCATTGGAGAAGTTGGCATTCAGAGAGCTTTATGTGATCTTGGAGCTAGCATCAACCTCATGCTACTTTCAGTGATGAAAAAGCTTCAAATTGAGGAGGTAAAACCTACTCGTATTTCTCTTTAACTTGCTGATATTTCTATTAAATTACCTGTGGGTGTGGTTGAAGATTTACTTGTTAAAGTAGGACCATTTATTTTCTCTATTGATTTTGTTATATTAGACATGGAAGAGGAGTAAAACCCTCTATTATACTTGGTAGACCATTTTTAGCTATAGGTAGAGCTCTAATTGATGTGCAAAAGGGTGAATTAACCCTGAGGGTCAATGAAGAACAGGTGGTCCTAAATGTTTTTGAAGCCCTCAAGCACCCTAATGATTCTGAGGGGTGTATGAAAATAGATGTTATTGAATCACTTGTTCAAGAAGTACTGGAGACTGAGGTACTTGATGATGCTCTGGATCCTATTTCTGAGTGTGAATTAGTTGAAGTTGACGATTCACCACCCCAAAAGAAGCTGATGAACACGCCAATCAAGGAGGAGGAAGCCCCCAAGCTTGAGCTCAAACCTTTACCTCCTTCTCTGAAATATGTGTTCTTGGGTGAAAATGATTCTTATCCAGTGATTATTAGCTCTTCTCTGAAGCCTGAAGAAGAAGAGGCACTTATTTCAGTGCTCATAAGCCATAAAACAGCTCTTGGGTAGACCATTAGTGACTTGAAGGGGATTAGTCCAACCAAGTGTATGCACAAGATCCTTCTTGAAGATGATGCTAAACCAGTTGTGCAACCACAAAGGAGACTCAATCCAACTATGAAAGAGGTGGTCCAAAAAGAGGTAATGAAATTATGGGAAGCAGGTATTATTTACCCTATTTCTGACAGTCCTTGGGTAAGTGCTGTGCAGGTAGTTCCCAAGAAAGGAGGGATGACAGTGATCAAGAATAAAAATAATGAGCTTATTCCTACAAGAACAGTCACATGATGGAGGATGTGCATAGACTACAGGAGGCTCAACACTGCTACAAGGAAAGATCATTTACCCCTGCCTTTCATTGATCAGATGCTTGAGAGGTTAGCTGGTCATGCTTTTTATTGTTTTCTAGATGGATATTCTGAATATAATCAAATTGCAGTGGACCCTCAAGATCAAGAGAAGACAGCATTCACATGCCCCTTTGGAGTATTTGCCTACAGGAGAATGACATTTGGACTTTGCAATGCTCCAGCAACTTTTCAGAGGTGTATGCTTTCAATTTTTTCTGATATGGTTGAAAAGTTTATTGAGATATTTATGGATGACTTTTCTGTTTTTGGTAATTCTTTTGAATCCTGCCTTAAACATTTATCTCTTGTCTTGAAACGGTGTCAAGAATCAAACCTTGTTTTAAATTGGGAAAAATACCATTTTATGGTTACAGAAGGCATTGTTCTTGGACACCGAATTTCAAGTAAGGGGATTGAGGTTGACAGAGCAAAGGTGGAGGTAATTGAAAAATTACCGCCACCAACTAATGTTAAGGCAGTTAGGAGTTTCTTGGGTCATGCAGGATTTTATAGAAGATTTATAAAGAATTTTTCTAAAATTGCTAAACCATTGAGCAACCTGTTGGTTGTTGGTGTTCCTTTTGCCTTTGATTTTGATTGTCTGCATGCTTTTGAAACTCTGAAGGCAAACCTTACCTCTGCTCCCATTATAGCTCCCCCTGACTGGGATTTACCATTTGAATTAATGTGTGATGCTAGTGATTTTGCTATAGGAGCTGTTTTAGGACAGAGGCATGGTAAGCTAGTACATGTCATTTATTATGCCAGTCGTGTGTTAAATGATGCTCAAAAGAATTACACAACTACAGAAAAGGAATTATTAGCTGTTGTGTATGCTGTTGATAAGTTTAGGTCCTATTTACTTGGTTCTAAGGTTATTGTTTATACTGACCATGCTGCTTTGAAGTACCTTCTAACCAAGCAGGATTCGAAACCAAGATTAATCAAATGGGTGTTGCTCCTTCAGGAGTTTGATATTGAGATAAAAGACAGGAAAAGGGTCAGAAAATCAAGTAGCTGACCATCTCTCCAGAATTGAGCCTGAAACAGGAGTACAACCACCCACAGCTGTGACTGAGACATTTCCAGATGAGCAATTGTTCCTCATCCAGCAGGCTCCATGGTTTGCAGACACTGCAAATTATAAGGCCATGAATTTTTTTCCAAGGGAGTACAGCAGGCAACAAGTAAGGAAGCTATTGACTGATGCAAAGTACTATATTTGGGGGGAATCATACCTTTTTAAAAGGTGTTCAGATGGTATAATAAGAAGATGTTTCCCAGATGAAGAAACACAGCAGATTCTTTGGCACTATCATGGTTCTGAATATGGAGGCCACTTTGGTGGTGAAAGGACAGCTACAAAGGTCCTTCAGAGTGGGTTCTACTGGCCTACTCTCTTCAGAGATTCAAGAGAATTTGTGAAGCATTGTGACAGATGTGCAAAAGCCACAAATCTCCCTGCCAATCACGAAATGCCACAGCAGGGGATTCTTGAGGTTGAGTTGTTTGATGTGTGGGGTATTGATTTCATGGGACCTTTTCCACCCTCAGATTCAAACAACTATATTCTAGTGGCAGTTGATTATGTGTCCAAGTGGGTGGAAGCTGTGGCTCTACCCACCAATGATGCCAAGGTGGTAATGGGCTTTCTTCAGAAATATATCTTTAGCCGGTTTGGTGTCCCAATGACACTCATTAGTGATGGTGGAAGCCACTTCTGTAACAGACAGCTGGACTCTCTTCTGCATAGATATGAAGTCCATCATAAAGTAGCAACCCCCTATCACCCTCAGACAAGTGGACAGGTTGAAGTTTTCAACAGGGAACTTAAGAGGATTCTAGAGAAGACCGTCAGTGTTTCAAGAAAGGACTGGTCTAGGAAGCTTGATGATGCTCTCTGGGCATACCGGACAGCGTACAAGACTCCAATTGGCATGTCTCCATATCAGTTGGTCTATGGCAAAGCCTGTCACTTGCCAGTTGAGCTGGAGCACAAGGCTTACTGGGCAATCAGGTATCTAAATCTTGATTCAGAAGCTGCAGGAATTAAGTGAATGCTTCAGTTGAATGAGCTTGATGAATTCAGATATTCAACTTATGAGAATGCCAAGCTCTATAAGGAGAGAACCAAGCTACTGCATGACAAGAAGATTGCCATCAGAGTCTTTGAGCCAGGACAGAGAGTGCTTCTATATAATTCAAGGCTCAAATTCTTTCCCGGGAAGCTAAAATCTCGGTGGTCAGGACCATTTGTGGTTACCAGAGCTTCACCATATGGTCATGTGAAAATACAGGAAGAGAATTCTGACAGGAAGTTTACAGTGAATGGCCAGAGGTTGAAGCACTATCTTGGAGGCGAGATTGATCACCAGAGGTCCACTCATCTGCTGAACTAGCAGAACTGACCGTCAAGCTATTGACGTTAAAGAAGCGCTTGTCGGGAGGCAACCCGATAATTTCGTATCCTTAGTTATTTTTTTTAGTAGTAGTAGTTTTCTTACTTATTTGATTTTTATTAAGTTCTTACTAATTTTCTGATCATGCAGCTATTTTATCACAGGAACCGAACATCTCAAGTGACAGAAAATGGCACACGATGCGCAAGCGTCGCTGACGCATACGCGTCAAATGGATGTGCGTGAAAAATAAATTTGAACAGAGAGTTGTGTGGGAGTGGTGCAGGAATGATGCCTCTAGCACCAACAAACCCACGCGTACGCGTATCTCACGCGTGCGCGTCATTCATGATTTTGGCACTCCACGCGTCCGCGTCATCGACGCGTACGCGTGACCTTGCAAATTGGCGTAAAAGGTGTTTGGGCAGAGAGTTGTGCTGGCTTGGGACTGGAAGTGTGCTACAAGCACAAAATTGCCCACGCGTACGCGTCCTTGACGCGTGCGCGTTATTTGACCAAACAGCCATCCACGCGTGCGCGTGCACGACGCGAACGCGTCGTATGCCAATATTGGTTCCATAGCCACGCGAACAGAGAGTTACGCGTGCGCGCGGCTGGATTCGCGCGAATCGCGCCAAACCCATGGCACGCGAATACGTGCTTGACGCTGACGCGTCATTAAGGAAGTTCCGCGACCCACGCGTACGCATGCCGTACGCGTACACGTCGCCCAGTTTTAATTTTCTTTCTCCCTCTCCCAATCCTAATTCTCTCTTGTTCTTTTATCCTCTCCTTTTTCTTTCATATTAATATTTGTCTCTTTTTAATTTCAGTTCTTCTTTGCTTGAGGACAAGAAAACCTTTAAGTTTGGTGTTGACGCTTCGCTTATAGGTTTTCTGTCTATTCTTATGGCACCAAAGGGAGGTGAATCATCTTCACGGAGGAGCACAACCTGAAGAATAAAACGACCGCTAGGATAATTAAGGTGGTTGAGTTCCTTTCATTTTTTATTCCTCCCCTCTTTGTCTATGTTATGTTCCGGTTTTCTGCTATTTTGCTTTGTTTATTGCATGATCCTTTATTAGTTAGAATCCTAGGACTAGTTTAGTTCTCCCTATTGCTTTAATTCTGAAAAGATGTCTCATGTATTACTCACTGAGCTTAAATTCAAATAAAAAAAATACAGGAGTGATATATTGCATGAGAAAGTGGGTCTATATTAAATAATAGTCTTATTTATTTAAATGTGATGGTATTTTCTGTGATTCTGAATGCAATGCATATTTTTTATAGTAAAGTTTATGAATGTTAAAGTTGTTGGCTCTTGAAAGAATGATGAAAAAAAGAGAAATGTTATTGATAATTTGAAAAATCATAAAATTGATTTTTGAAGCAAGAAAAAGCAGTGAAAAACACAAAGCTTGCGAAAAAAATGGCGAAAAAAAAAATAGAAAGAGAGAAAAAGAAAAAGCAAGCAGAAAAAGCCAAGAACCCCTTATAGGCAAAGGGTAAAAAAGATCCAAGGCTTTGAGCATTAATGGATAGGAGGGCCCAAAGGAATAAAATCATGGCCTAAGCGGCTAAATCAAGCTGTCCCTAACCATGTGCTTGTGGCGTGAAGGTGTCAAGTGAAAAGCTTGATACTGAGCGGTTAAAGTCGTGATCCAAAGTAAAAAGAGTGTGCTTAAGAACTCTGGGCACCTCTAACTGGGGACTCTAGCAAAGCTGAGTCATAATCTGAAAAGGTTCACCCAGTTATGTGTCTGTGGCATTTATGTATCCGGTGGTAATACTGGAAAACAAAATGCTTAGGGTCACGGCCAAGACTCATGAAGTAGCTGTGTTCAAGAATCAACATACTGAACTAGGAGAATCAATAATACTATCTAAATTCTGAGTTCCTATGGATGCCAATCATTCTGAACTTCAGAGGTTCGCCTCAAGGAAACAGTAGATCAGCTTCAAACAACCATTCATCAACTGGAGCAAGCAATAAGTCAATTATCTTCTAGACATTCGAACATTCAAGGACCTCCCACAACACCATGTGGACAATCTAATGAAGAGCGTAGCATCACGGAGATACTAGAGACTCAAGTGGACATGACAGAGCCTGACTTCGTACTAGAACAAGTAGAGGAAGCTGTCATTATACAAGAAGAAGAGTTGGTTGAAGACTTAGGAGATGCTGAACTCCCATGGGAATCCAGAGTTGTGGAGAATTCTGTCAAGGATGTTACAATTGATGCTAAGGAGGATAGTGCACAACCCCCAAGGCAAGACTTTTATGAAAAACTAGACAGAATAATCCCAGAAGCAAGTTTCCTTGATGATGATAGTCACAAATCTAGTTCTCCTAGTGATGAACTTGCATCCACAAGTGAATTCTCTGAGATCGAAGACTCTTCCCCAGATGAATACAAAGATGAAGCGGAGGTAGATTTCTCTCAACCACCCGTTTATGACTTAAGTGATGAGAAAGACATAGAAGGTCTTGATCAAGACATGGTTGCATTTGAAGAATCTTGCAAAGAAGTGGAGAAATTCACAGAAGAGCACAAGGGAGTAGAACTTACAGAACCACTGGAAACACCTATCCCAAGGCCATTACCACCCAATACAAGCTTCAAGTGGGTACAATCCTTAACCCTTAGCTTTATTTTTCCACTTGAATATGGTTTGCTTGAAACAGATGGCCAGCTTAGAGCTCTCTGCGGCTTTAAGAGTAAGAGGGAAATGGCTCGTGCTCAGAGCTGGTGCACAAGGTTCAATAAGATTCTATGCTTCAACTCGAAGTGCACGGATTGGCATCATGATCAATCGAATGGATCACGGAAGACATTTGGTTACCATGGTGAGAATCTACTTTTAAACCGCCCGGATGGAAAAATATAGATCAAGACGGAGGCAGATTTAAAAGCAAAGTTTGGGATCCTGGAATCTATTCTGACATTCGTCACTCTGGGAGCCTGAAAATCTGTTTGAAGCTGCTCAGAAGCTTTACATGCCTAGTTTGGGACCCCGGAGGCTATTGGCATTCCAAGCATTGGTGGAGATTTCTGGATGAATTTAAACATAAGCCGCCATAACAGGAAGCTCAACCAATGTCCAACTTAAGGACTTTAACTAAAAGTGCTAGGTGGGAGACAACCCACTATGGTATGGTCATTTCTTTTTCAATTTCTTTATTTCATACTGTTTGATTTTTTATGATTTAGTATTTTTATTGAACCTGATGCTATTCATAACATTTGCATTTAGCCTTGCATACTGCATAATTGCATGCCTGCATAAAAAAAAGGGTGCGCGACGCGACCGCATCACTCATGCGATCGCGTCAGTTGCGACAAACAACCACCCACGCGTCCGCGTCATCCACGCGGCCGTGTGATATGGAAATCAGCGTAAAGATCCAACGCCCAGAAAGTTGGGCTGGAATCGTGCGGCTGTTGTGCGTTTCGCACAAACAACCCACGCGTTCGCGTCCTTGACGCGATCGCGTCACTTGCACAAACACCAATCCCACGCGACAGCGTGAGCGACGCGATCGCGTCGCATGGATTGCGCACTACCCCAAAGGAGACAGAGAGTTGTACTGAAACGACGTTGGCATTGTGCGTTTCGCACAATTTCCAGCGACGCGATCGCGTGCCTCACGCGACCGCGTCAGTTATCCTTTTTCCCTTCCAGGCGATCGCGTCAGCCACGCGATCGCGCCAACCCCCATTCCTCACCAGCCACGCGACCGCGTGCCCCACGCGATCGCGTGGATTCAAATTTACTAACCACCCAGTCACGCGTACCCTACCCATTCGCGCCCCCCAACCCTTCTCCTTCCTCTCTTCTCTCCACAACCACCACCCACAACATCCAGCCACCACCACCGCCCACCGCAACCTCCGACAACCACCCAGAAGCCACCGCCACGCCACCCCCTTCCTCCTTCCCCCTCTTCCTTCTTCTTCTTTCCTCTTCTCCCTCCACCTCCGCGACCACCACCCTTCGCGCCGCCGTCACCGCCGCGCCTCCAGCCGCGTCCGCGCTCCCCCCCTTTCCTCCCTTCCCCAACCCTTTTCCATCCTAACCCCATTCCCCTTCCTATACTCCCCTACCTCCAAACTGCCGCGTCAGCCGCCACCACCAGCACCCCCTACCATCTCTGCCCCACCTTCTTTCCTACGCCTTCCAGGTTCCGCTAAACGCCACCCTTCTTTCAATTCCTAGTCAATTGCATTTTTTTCTGTTTATGTTCATAATTAGGCTAGTTAGATATGCATGCTGTATTGGATTCTAGGTTGTTAGGTAGTCTAGGTTGTGGTTAGTAGATTTAGGCCTGATAATTGCGCTGTTCGTGTTTCTTGCTTTATAATTTTTGCAATTCTACTATTGCTGTGATGTTGCTATTGTTCATATGCTGTAATTTACTGTTCATGTTGCTTTTTACACTGCTTTTTCATGTTCATATTCCTTCTATGTAATTGCAAGCTATATTTTAATTCATATGAACTGTCCTGCTTACTGTTTATTTTCCGGGAACATCCAATTTTAGCCGGAATGCTGCCCAAATTTTTTTTAAACTGTTTTGATTTTTCATTCATGTTTTGGTTTTGGCAATTTGAAATTTTGCTTTACTCAGCTTTTACCAAACAAATTCATGAATGACAGGGCAAGCTTTCTTATTCTTTTCAAATTTTTCGGTTTACAAATTGCAACTTGGATGATTCAATTCTACTTTTTGTTATTTCCATATGAATCATCATCAACTTCCTTGCTTGATTATGAGTTATTTGTTACTTATATTTGTGAATTTTCGTTACTTAGAAAATGATCATCATGCCACTAACTCTAATCCACTTTTTACTAATTCACTAATTTTAACCTCTTAAACCTTTTTTTTTCGTTCCTAACCTACTTACCTTTCAAAACATCTTTTCTGGATTTTCACCATTCTCTTTAACCTTCTAACCAAGGCATGTTGATAATTTTTCTTAATTAACATGAATTCTATGGATATTACATTTTGGATTATGCATTTTTCTTTTCCGACTCTTAACTCCTATACAATCCTTAATGCACATTTACTTATCTCATTTTCATTTTTTTTATCGCTCCTTTGCCACTATATGCCTAGTTTGCTATTTGCCTAGTTGTTTTCCTGTTTTTATTATATCCTGGCTTTCTATTTTTCAGGATGTCAGACTTCCAAAGGAAAGGAAAAGGAAAGGCTACCACGGGCAAAGGAAAAAGAGGAGAATCTTCTATGTCTACCATAGACATCATGCATGATGACTCCTGGTGGGAAAAACACTTCACCCCGCAGGGGAAGGCCGACCAGCTACTTCCTGCTACTGATCCGATTAAGTTTGCAAACCGATACTGCGAGCTGAAGTATCCGGTGTTTGCAACCTCCAGGAACCTGTACTTGGAGTGGACTCTGAGAATCCCAGAAGAACTCCAGTAATACACCTCTGACCAGATCAAACAAAGAGGCTGGTTCTTCCTGGAGAGAAACCTAACAGAGGTCAATGCATCGTGGGTAAGGAAATTTTACTGCAATTACTTCAAAACTATCCTAGATGCAGTGAACCTAAGAAGGAAGCAGATACTGGTCACTGAAGAGGCAATTGAGGATGTTTTGAAGCTTCTGCCTAAATCTGATCAGCCAGATGGTTATCAAAAGGCTGAGGAGGACATGCGCTTCATGAAGTTTGATTGGGATGCTGTCAAGGCGAGGATCGCCTTTGACCCGACCGTTCCATGAGTCATGGGTCAGAACACCACCATGCCTAAAGGAATCAAGCGGATTTACTTAAATGATGAGGCTCAGCTATGGCATCAGATCCTGAGTAACTTTGTGATGCCGAGTACTCACGAGACGGAGCTACCTGCAGCTATGATCACCCTCCTATGGTGTGTGATGGAGGGTAAGGACCTGTACCTACCACGCTTTATCCGGTACTACATGGCCAGGGTCCACGTCCGAGGCACTCTTCCCTTTCCCTATCTGATTACACAGCTAGGTCGTCGAGCTGACGTGCCTTGGGAGGATGCTGATGAGAGGCCACCTGCTGCAGAATGCAAGAAGATTATCCCTCACAGCAGGAACTTTCTGGCTTTGGGCTACAGACCTCCATTCCTCTCAGCTCCCGGTGATACAGCCACACCATCTACTGGCCCTTCTTCCTCCACAGCTACCCCAGCTACCCCTGCTACCGCTACTGCACCTCCATCTGCCTCAGAGCCAGTTTACCACCTCGTACACCGCCTGTTTCAGCAGCTTGACCAGATGGAGCGTCGCAACCAGCGGCGATACGAGAGATCTGAGTGTCGCAGCAAGCGATGCTATAAGCACCTAAAGCTGTTGATACGATCTGACGGCGACATCCCCTCCGAGCCTGACACACCATCAGAGCCATCTGAGGAGGAGGCGGATGAGCACGAGGAGGAGATCCATCCCCAGAGAGAGGCTGCGCAGGTAGGCACGGAGCAGGCTGCACCACAGCAGGAGGCTGCACATCAGATCCAGGCTGCAGACTTAGAGATCCCTATTCAGTCAGCACCTCCTCTGCAGCAGGCAGATCTTCAGACTACCACCACAGAGACTCTGGCCACCCATCCTTCCAGTGATGACACCCCTTCACACCCTGCTTGAGTGAACATCAGGAACGATGCTTCATTTTAAGTATGGGGAGGTCGCCATCTCTGGCATATTTTTCGGTGAACCACTATAGACCCTTTTATTTTGGTTATTTTTCTGTATTTTTCTCTTTATTTTTATTTTTATTTTCTCAGTACTTATATATTACTCTTTTCATGTATTTTTACTCTATTTTTTGCATTTTGCACTTTAGTTCATATTTTAGTTATTTAGTTTAGTTTGCAATTCTAACTTATTAGTTATAGATAATGTGGATAAATTAGTATAGTTTACCCCTTTTTAGCATATGATAGTTTAGCTTAGATTGAAAAATAAAAAGGAAGTAAACTAGAAGACTTTAATGTAAACAATCTACACAACTTGTATATATAGCATTACATGTTAGTTAGTTAACAACATTTCATCAAGGAGAAACACTAAAACTTTAAAGCCACCTTAAGATTTACATTGAGAATAATGGGAACTCTTAATTTTCACTTGCATGACATATGTAATTGATATATGATTTTTGAGTTAGAGAACACACAGCCTGTGAGTTTTGAGCTTAATTGTATGGTTACATTCACACCATAATTTTTATTCTTGTGTGTTCCACCCTTCTTTCTTATTCTGGTGTTTTTTTACTTTGTTTTAATCTATATGTCCGATTATAAAATATAGATACATACCAAAAAAGTGATTGAGGCCATTGTTTGTTATCCCAAAATTATTCTACCTTTTACATCACCCTTGTTAGCCCCCTTGAGCCTTTAAATCCCCTCTTGTTTTATAACCACATTACTAGCCTTAAGCAGAAAAACAAAATAAAAATTCCAAGTTGAATCATTGGTTAGCTTAAGATAGAAATTGTGTAATTGTTTAAGTGTGGGGAAACCTATTGGGAACATGGATGATAAAAACAAAGGGTAGGAAGTTAAAAAGAATAAAATAATTCAAAATAAAAATTTTGGGAAGCATGCTCATGTGAAATCAAATAATTGAATTACCATGTGCATTAAAATATATATATAATATTTCAGTATTTGAATAAAGGGGATACAAAAGAATTCCCCAAATGCAAAATAAAAACAATGCACATGAGATAAAAAAAATTAAAATAAGGCATGAGCTTGTAACATAAAAAGTGGGAAAAATATGGGAAAATAGGTAAAGAAGCTTTGCTTTACAAAGTATGTATGTTAAGTGAGATCTTAGACTAATCAAGAATTCACTTAATTAGCTCACTTAGCCTTATACATATATCCTTACCTTTGCCTTGGCCCCATTACAACCTTAATTAAAGACCTCATGATTTTTGTATGCCTATATTTTATAATTGTTGATTGATTAGATGAAGAACAAAGTTATAGAAAGTAAGGATAAAAAGAAGAATAGAGTGATTAACCCAATAAATACTGAGTGACTAGAGAGTAAACACAAAATCCGGTGAGGGTTCAATAGCTCATCAACATATATCTGTGCTTAAATTATTAATTGTCTTGCAAGTTTGTAAAATATTTTTCTTTCCCATCTCAATTGTAAAAGTGCTTTATTATTATCTAAGGTTTGGCTATGCATATATGATTCCTTGAGAATGTGAATTAATTTAACAACATGTAAGCTTTATATACAAGTGAATAACAAATTAGAATTGCATGATTCATTTAGGTAGTTGCATTTAGAATAGATTGCATTGCATGAGATTCCACCACTTTAACCTTACCTTACTCTTTATCTTGGATTTAGCATGAGGACATGCTATTGTTTAAGTGTGGGGAGGTTGATAAACCCATATTTTATGATATATTTTGTACTTAATTTAAGTGATTTATTCAATCCTTCACCCACTTACTCATGTAAATTGCATGGTTTTACTTTTCCTTCCTTATTATGTGATATATGTGAAAAACATGTTTCCTATGCTTTAAGAATAATTATTTTAATTACCTTTTACTATCATTCGATGCTGTGATTTGTGTGTTGAGTAGTTTCAGAGCTCCTAAGGCAGGAATGACTTAAAGGATGGAAAGGAAACATACAAAATTGGAAGGAAGGCATGAAACGGAGTTTTTGAAGAAACTGGCAGTGACGCGATCGCATGGACGACGTGGCCGCATGCCAGTGCGAAGAAAGCGCGACGCGAATGCGTGACTGACGCTATCACGCGCCTTGAGCGAAATGCATATGACGCGGACGCGTGATAGAGGCCACGCACCAGAAATTACAGAAAACGCTCCTGGCAATTTCTGAAGCCCTTTTTGGCCCAAATCCAAGTCCAGAAGGCACAGATCTGAGGTTATGAAGTGGGGGAATGCATCCATTCAAAGCGAGTCACCAATTAGTCACTTTCCATGATTTAGATTTAGTTTTGAGAGAGGTTCTCTCCTCTCTCTTTAGGATTAGGATTTAGATTTAGGATTTTATTCGCTTTTAGGATTATCTTTTTATCAGGTTCAATATTCCTTTTTAATTATTTTCTCAATTTAGTTTATGAATTCTTCCATGTTACAGATTACTCTTTGAATTAATGTTATTTGAGGTATTTCAGTTTATTATTGCTTTCTTTTATTTATGTTATCATTGCTTCCAATTCGAAGACATTTTTATTCCAGTAGATTTACTTTTCCCTTTTGGTCTTGGTTAAGAAATTAGTAACTCAGGAGTTATCAAATTCAACATGATTGATAATTGTTATCTTTGCTAATTGAACTGAACTTCGATAATCCCAATCTTTCCTTAGGGATTAACTAGGATTTGGAGATCAAACTAATTAGTCATTTGACTTTCCCTTGCTAGAGCAAGGGTTAACTAAGTGGAATTAAGATTCAATTTTCATCATCATTGATAAGGATAGCTAGGCTAGGACTTCCAATTTCTCATACCTTGCCAAAAGTGTGTTTTACAATTATTTATTTATTTTACAGTTATTTATTTAATTCAACTTGCCATTTAAATTACTTGCTCCCTATTCTCAAAACCCCAATTTACAATCTTCATAACCAATAATAAGAACATACTTCCTTGCAGTTCCTTGAGAAGATGACCCGAGGTTTGAATACTTTGGTTATCAATTTATTTAGGGGTTTGTTACTTGTGACAACCAAAATGTTTGTACGAAGGGATTTTTGTTGGTCTAGAAACTATATCTACAACGCGACTGTTTTTATGAAATTCTTTACTAGCCAAAATCCTAACGTCAGAGCGTTAGCACACTTTGTGCGCGCCCACAACCAACGAGGTTTTGCAAGTTGTGCGCGCGCACAGCCTTGTGCGCACGCACACGTTGGGAAGTATGTTCTGTTGAGGGCGTTCGCACGCCTTGTGCGAGCGAACAGAATTGGAAAATTTGACTCATGTGGGTACAAACACCTCTATGCGTACGCACACATTTTGAAAATTCTTCTGGGTGTGCGCACGCACACCCCTATGCGTACGCACACTGACCTGTTTTCTTATAAAAACCTTGTTTTTAAATGTTTCACCTTCCCAGCAAGCTTGTAATCTTCCGTGACCCTATTTTCAGCAAATATATCTTTTGTGTTTACTAAAACCGAATTTCAAACTTCCAAGCCTCCATTTTCATCTTTTAAGTTCTAAATTAGAATAGAATGCCTAGTAATTAAGAATAAGATAGGAATGGGGGTAGCTTGAGGGTGAAGTAAGGGGAGAGTTAATGATGAATTGTGATTAATGATGATTGTATGAGTTGCTGAGGGTGATGATGGAAGTGCGGTGTATGCTGTGAGCCGAAGGGATGTATTTGGTAATGACTTATGGCTAGTTATGGATTATGTTATGAGCCGGATGGCTATGATAAATATTGATTTATGGCTGGAAATAAAAGTATGAATTTGAATGGTTGTTTTATCTTGAGTCCTCTTTCTTGAAAGTGCGACCTCAGAGAGATGGTGGAAGGTGAGGATCCCCTTCCTTGTTCCTCCTGGTATTGTAAAATCGCCCCCAACGAAATGGTGGGAGGTTAGGATCCCCTCCTTAGTTCCTCCTGGGCTTATGAGAGCGTACCTCCTGGGTAGATGCAAGGGTTGTGATTTCGCCCCACTTGCTCCAGGTTGGTTAGTATGGAGGCTCCCCGGGTGGACGCAAGGGTTGTAGTTTCACCCCACTTGCCACGTGTTATGATGAATGATGTATGAAATGTGGAATTATATGATGTATAAGTGATGATATGTTCATAATGAATGATTATGGAACGTTATGAATGAATGTGAAATGATTACCTGAGATACGAGTTTCCCTGGATGAAAGCAGTGACTAGCCACCACGTGCTCCAGGTTGAGACTCGGTACTCTACTGACCCTATGTCGCAAGGGTGGCCGGACACTGTGAAAGTTCCGGATGAGCTCGCCCCCGTGGATAAACACCAGTGTGGGTGTTGTATGATTATGATTATGACTATGTTTATGATTGAGAATTATTCGAGTTGGGGATGCACGATGGAGGGACAGTCCAATGGTTAGCTACCAGGACTTGTCGTGTTGGCTTTATAACCGACAGATGAGATTCATTAGCCACTAGAACAGGCATGCATCACATGCATCTATATGTCTTGTTTGGATTGCCTAAGTGATTGCATAACTAAATGCTACTTGATTATCTGCTATATTTGAATTCTATTTGTGATTTCTCTGTTTGTAATAATTGTGGTTGTTGCATTTGGTTCAGTTGGTGGTTGGGAGGTTCGAAGGAGTTGGAAAGGGGAGTTTTAGATAGCTCTGAAGACCCTTAGGTAGTTGCCTATTTTAATTTTATGGTTTAGTTATGTTTTAAACTTTAATTATCTGTTGGAAGTTCTAGGATTGCCTTCGGCTTTCCCATGACATTATATGTTAGATATGTGGGCATTGTTACCATGCTGAGAACCTCCGGTTCTCACCCATGCAGATTTTGTGGTTTTCAGATGCAGGACGTGAGACTCCTCGCTAAGGCATGCTGGAAGCTTTTGATGTTGCAAAGACCCTTATCTTTTGGGCATATTTTGGTTATTTGTATTTGCTTAGATACTTATTATCTCCACCTATATATATATGTATGTATATACACTTATTCGCTCGGGCTGGTTTATCTTCGCGAGCCGAGTCTTGAGTTTTGTTATATGTATTTTGGAACTCTTGGTATATTACCTCCTTAGCTTGTTCTATCGTGCTTCGTGTGCTTTATCGCTTCGTAAGTGTTACGCTTTTCGATTTAACGATTCTTTTGCTTTATCCCTTTCTTTAAAGGCTCCTAGTTATAAACCTTTTTTCACTATATTATATATGTAATTTTACTTTTAGAGGTCGTAGCGCCTCGCCAGCTCTATTTTACATCCTAGGTGTAAATCTCTGTATGGTAGAGTGTTAGTTTATGGTATCAGAGCAGTTTGTTCCTGTAGAGCCTGAGGGACGGACTGACTATGCTTCTGAGCATACTCTAAGTTGTGTTTATGTGCTATTTAGGATATCTGCCTTATATATATAGCATAAAGTTCATGAGCATGCATTTGGAACTTTGAAGCACTAGACATGCGATATTGAGACTGATATCCTTGATATCACTTGTTTGGTGTGAACAGGAACCAAATGGCACCTCGTGGACGTAGTCGGGGGCGTAATCGGGGTTGAGGACGAAGAGGTAATGATGTAACCACACCGGTAGGTACCTTGACTGATTTCATGACTGCGATAGCGAGTGCTGTTGCTGCCATTGGCGTTGTGGCTGCTGCGACTAGCCGAGCAAGGGGTAGGACGGAACAAGTTAGAGTTGGCAATGACAGTGGTGATGGAAATAAAGGCAGAAATAATATCCCAAGTACAGTGGCACCAGTGGAAATAGTGAGTTATCTGGAGTTAACTAACACGGGTCAAACAGCGGGCGAAAGCTCAAGAAGGACCGAGGTGGCTAGGAGTGATCGTCGGGAATCTTTCACAAAGAAAAAGGGAAAGAAGACAAAGATTACACCAAGGGGCCAAAGTTTCAAGAGGGGCCGTTATGCCACTTCACGTTCTCAATGCTGGAATAATGATCGAAGGAACGACAACCGTCAGGGTCCGAATTCAGAAGGGCAGATTAGTACTCAACCGGAAGATTTAAAGTGTCGGAGATGCAAAAAAATATCATCCAAATAGACCATGCAGGGCCGGACTAGGTGTATGTTACGAGTGCGGAAAGCCAGGGCATATAGATCGAAATTTTCCACACAGGAAACGCCGGGACGCAGCCGAATCTGATTCTCAGACCCGAGGTAATCACGAACTAGCAGTTGGATTTCTGACTTCTTTGCATATCATTAATATGTGATATTCATTCGTAATGCAGACAAGCATCAATGATCGTAAAGTACAAGACGATGATTAGTCGAAGACCATTAGTTGTTGAGATGGAGCAATATTTAGTTAACTTAGAGGTGTGGCCAGGATCTTGAAGGTTAAGAATCAGAGTGACGTAGCAGAAGTAGGTTGGATTTCATCTAAGGGATCGGAAGTGTTGAGAACTGTGTGGAGTAATTGTTCGGAACCCAATGATAGTGAACTGCGAGGAAGAGGAATGGAACGGATTTAACCTTTAGTTGCTAATCGTTTGAGAGGAGAGTGAAGATGAGACCAAATCGCTATTGCGAGAGAGTTCCCGAGACAATCCTGAAGGTGTACCATAACCTCCATCTCAGAGAGAAAGTGAGTTTGCGATAGACTTAGTGCCGGAAGCCGGATCAATTTTAATTGTGCCGTAACTGAAGACACCATTATAATCGGTAGAACCTAACAGGATCGAGTTGAAGGGAGTATTAAAAAAGAAAATTGTCCAACTAAGTGTTTTCCTGTGAGGAGTGTCAGTTATGCTAGTGAAGAAGGAAAAGAACAGCAGAAGGCTTTATGCAAGGGGGAGTGTGCCAACGGAATCTGCGCGACCCAACTTAGCCTTTCTTTTGTAACTTACATTAGGAATTCTATTATAAATTCCTACTTGAATTTTCAATGAATTAACAGACAGAAGACTTTCGATAATCAACTTATCACAATTCACTATAACAACCAATCGCAATATCAACTTTGTCAAATCGTTCATGCACCATGGTGACAATCCAACTTAGCAGTCCAAATGTTCCCATAATCATTGCTCAAGCTCATTTCAATACCATAGTTGACTATTTGGTATCACTCTATTCCTAATCCTTAGTTCACATTTTCATCCACTTATAAAAGCTCTTCCAGCTTTTAGAGTTGATTATTCTTTCAATTTACTCAACACCTCTATGCCTTAACTGCACATTTTAAAAACAATCGTAGCCGTTATTTGTAAATACCCCATGTGCGTTTCATCTTATATAACTAAAATATCCAGCAAAAACACTCACATAGAGATACAATCGTGTACTTGTTCTCAACTCACATGCAGTCAACGTTCATTGTAATCAATCACAAATTCAACCCTCACAATACCATCAAACCAACTAGAATCAATCTTATCATAATAAAACATACTCGCTATTGCCCACAATTCCCAACTTCATCAATTCTTATCAACTGGTCATACAAAACATCTGTGGATTATTGCAAATATTTCACAAGCTTCTTGGCATTCTTAATGAATTGATCCTCCTTCCAATGCTACTTTTTACTTGTATGAGTCTCGTTTTTCCAGAGTGAGCCTGAACTTATTTTGGTATAATCATCTAAATCCTTGAATCTTAGGGGCGTGCTACGAGTGGAGTTGCTCCTTTTTGCAAACTTGCGTCCTCTTTGACATTAGCTAAGACTTACTTAACTGGATATGCCTTGTTCTCCCTATTACGGTTTTAATTTGAACCATTTTCTTGAGATGCACCTTGAATTCTCCTCCTTGTGCATTTCGTTATTCACCTACCACTTTTGTTTAATTACTATACAAGATATCTTTCTGAATTCTCGCGAACACCGTTCGTATTGATCGTTCAGCTTTCGAGCTTAACATCTGTTTAAGAATCAGTTCGAATCTAAATTAGTATCACATTTAACTTCTAGTTGTAACTGTCGAGATATTGGTCCCTTAGAGCGAGATTCATAAACGCGGGAGATGAAGCGTGTATGTGTGTGATATCAAGAGGAGTTTTGGAGCCTTAATTTTTATCGACCGTATTGCCTGAAGTTACATTGACACGCCAGGGTGCACCGTGTGTGTGGATTCTTGAAGGAGAAGCAAACTTTCGAATCTTAAGAGGAAGATTAATCTCGGTACCAGTACTCACGACACTTGAACCTCATAGACCATTTGAAACTACTGCAGTGCAATATCAAAGGGGATTTGGATGCATATGGAGACAACATCGTAAAGTGGTAACAAGCACCCTTAGTAAGAAGACCCTGTGTGTTGTTGGAGAATGATTAAGGAGAAGGAACCGTTAAGTAAGGTCCTAGTCTAAAGCTGGATGTTGAGGCAGCAGCTAGAGGTATCAGACTAAACCGGTTGCGAATTTTAAGGAGTTGTAAGGCCGAGAGTTCGAGAAGTGCAGTAAGAGGATAAGGAGCTACTAAGAATGTTAAAGCATGTTGAACAAGGGAATCAAGCATCTTAGGTTCTGAACTAATAACCAAAAATGATGAGAAAAGAGTAAGCGGAAATCGAGTTAAGGTTCTAACTGCGCAAGCCGACCAAAAAGTTATGCAGACTAACGGAGTGAGCCTAGAGAGTTAAAAGAGAAAGTTGTGTATTCTTGGAGACTACTTCGACGACCGGTAAGAGAAGAGCGATCGACCTAAAGGAGGTTATTTCGGGGACGATGGGCCGTCTGAGGGTCTAGAATAATTTGAACCAGTTTAATTCAAAAAGGATATGAAGTTTCAAGTAATCCCAATCAGGATTGATGACATAAACGTAAGGAACTCTGAGAAAAAGAAGTCTCGTTAGAGAAGGTGACTTGGAAATCAAGTCGGAATGGAGAAGCACACCAAAGAACTTGAATTAGAAATGGGGACAGACTACCCTCACCTATTTTCAGGTAACTGAATTCGAATTTTGTGGGTAAAATTCCCATTTAGGTGGGTAGAATGTAAAATCTGGTTAATCAATGACTAATTAAACCACAAACTAAAATTTATTGTAGAGAATTAAAAATATGATTTTTATGGTTTAATATAATAGAGAAAATTAAAACGAGAAATTTGACAACAATTTTTAAGAATTTGGCCCAAGATTGGGCCGAACAAACCAAACCGATTAAATCGAACCCAAACCGGGCCCGTGGGCCCCACCCACTCACTTAATTAAATGAGCTCAGCTCATTTCTCTCTCCCTTGCATGCTAAACACGCTGCTGGTGAAGCAAGGAGGAAGAACATCCTCCAACAAACACAAACCCTCATTCAATCTTCAATGCTTGATAACTTTTGATCCGGAGCTCTGATTGTCGCACCGTTTGCGGCCACGCAACTGCGTCGCCAAGATCTACAAAATCCATAACTTTATTCTTGAGATAAGCCATAATTTCAGTTCAGTTTTCTCTGCCCTTAAATTTAAATTTTTGGGTAAAAGTGTTGAGATTTTGGACTCTTTGATGTTATAGGATCCAATTAGCTTGAAAGGAAGGCTTAATCTTGCCTCTTTGATCTTTGGATGTGGTATGATTTCTCAAACCTAAGTCAAATGCTTGAGTTTTTGTGATTAGATATTAAGTTTGTATGTATGGGTGCATATTATGTGTTAGGCAAGGTATATATGTAAATGGATTGGAACTTGATGGAGATTTTGAGAACTTGAGGTGATTTACAAGCTAGAAATCTGATCTTGGAGGTGTTGGAGCCTTGAAAGTTGAGGAAAAGTTGAATCGAAAGTGTTCCGGGTTAAGCGGGGAATCGGTCAAGATATGGTTTCGGTTTTCTGTATCTAAAATGTAATGTGGTGTGAAAACTTAGGCTAGAGACCCTAAGATAGGATTTGAACTATTGATGTTGTTGATTGGCTTAGATGAATTGTGTTGTTATGTATGTGATTAGTGGATTTTGGATGTTTTGATGGTATAATGGATGAGAGATATGCATGTTTTGATATGTGCTTAATGATTGGTTGAGATTGGATTGTGGGTGAAACAATGTTGATGGTGAGGATGATATTGATTGTATGTATTGATGGTTGATGGAATTGGTATTGTTGGAATTTGGGATAAGAAATGATATATGATATGATATTTTGTTTGAAATTGAGATATTTGATTGAGATTGGTCGAATTGGTGGGTTGGTGAATTGTGAATTTAATAAAAATGTTAAAGTATGAGTTGATGAGGCTTGAGATTGATTTTTGGTAAGTTTTGGTTGGTTTTACATGAATTTGGAAGTGTATGTTTTGAAAATTGGAAGTTTGTGAACTTTGGTAAAAATGAATTTTTGATGAACTTCAACAGATCATATCTTGAGCTACTGTCTTTAAAATTTAATGCTTTTTATATCAAATGAAAGATAATTTGACAAGCTTTAAAATGGTTCAAATTTGGTGGAAATCTGAATTCTGTGAAAAGAGATATGATCGTTGAAAGTTGGTGTCTGAAATCTTAATTCTATAAATGCTGCAGAATTTGTGATTTCTGGTATGTGTATGCGCGCACAGCCTTGTGCGCACGTACACCCCGTGGATTTAGGAACTGTGCGCACGCACAACCTTGTGCGTAGGTACACACAGGGATATGGCTGCTGCTGGGAGCATTAGCACGCTTTGTGCGCGCAGACAACCAACAAAGTTTTGCAAGCTGTGCGCGCGCACAGCCTTGTGCGCACGCACACGTTAGGAAGTATGTTCTGTTGAGGGTGTTTGCACACCTTGTGCGAGTGAAAAAAATTGGAAAATTTGACTCCTGTGCGTACGCACACCTCTATGCATACGCACACATTTTGAAAATTCTTCTGGACGTGCGCACGCACACCCCTGTGCATACGCACATTGCCCTGTTTCCTTATAAAAACCTTGTTTTTAAATGTTTCACCTTCCCACCAAGCTTGTAATCTTCCATGACCCTATTTTCAGCAAAAATGACTTTTGTGTTTATTAAAACCGAATTTCAAACTTCCTAGCCTCCATTTTCATCCTTTAAGTTCTAAATTATAATAGAATGCCTAGTAATTAAGAATAAGCTAGGAATGGGGGTAGCTTGAGGGTGAAGTAAGGGGAGAGTTAATGATGAATTGTGATTAATGGTGATTGTATGAGTTGCTGAGGGTGATGATGGAAGTGCAGTGTGTGCCATGAGCCAAAGGGCTATATTTGGTAATGACTTATGACTGGTTATGGATTATGTTATGAGCCAGATGACTATTATAAATATTGATTTATGGATGGAAATAAAAGTATGAATTTGAATGGTTGTTTTATCTTGAGTCCTCTTTCTCGAAATTGCGACCCCAGAGAGAAGGTGGAAGATGAGGATCCCCTTCCTTTTTCTTCCTAGTATTGTAAAATCGCCCCCTGCGAGATGTGGGAGGTTAGGATCCCCTCCTTGATTTCTCCTGGGCATATGAGAACATACCTCTTGGGTAGATGCAAAGGTTGTGGTTTTTCCCCACTTGCTCAAGGTGGTTAGTATGGAGGCTCCTCGGGTGGATGCAAGGGTTGTAGTTTCGCCCCACTTACCCTGGGTTATGATGAGTGATGTATGAAAAGTGGAATTTATATGATGTATAAGTGATGATATGTTCATAATGAATGATTATGGAATGTTATGAATGAATGTGAAATGAGTATCTGAGATACGAGTTTCCCTGGATGAAAGTAGTGACTAGCCACCACGTGCTACAGATTGAGACTCGATACTTTGCTGACCTTATGTCGGAAAGGTGGCCGGACACTGTGAAAGTTCCGGATGAGCTCGCTCCCGTGGATAAACACTAGTGTGGGTGTTGTATGATTATGATTATGATTATGTTTATGATTGAGAATTACTCGAGTTAGGGATGCGCGACAAAGGGACAGCCCAATGGTTAGCTACCAGGACTTGTCGGGTTGGTTTTATAACCGACAGATGAGACTCATCAGCCACTAGGACAGGCATGCATCATATTCATCTATATGTCTTGTTTGGATTGCCTAAGTGATTGCATAACTAAATGCTACTTGATTATCTGCTATATTTGAATCCTATTTGTGATTTCTTTGTTTGTAATAATTGTGGTTATTGCATTTGGTTATGTTGGTGGTTGGGAGGTTTGAAGGAGTTGGAAAGGGGAGTTTTAGATAGCTCTGAAGACCCTTAGGTAGTTGCCTATTTTAATTTTATGGTTTAGTTATGTTTTAAGCTTTAATTATCTGTTGGAAGTTCTACGATTGCCTTCGTCTTTTCCAAGACATTATATGTTAGATATGTGGGCATTGTTACCATGCTGAGAACCTCCGGTTCTCACCGATGCGAATTTTATGGTTTTCAGATGTAGGACGTGAGGCTCCTTGTTAAGGCATGCTGGAAGCGTCTGATGTTGTGAAGACTCTTATCTTTTGGGAATATTTTGGTTATTTGTATTTGCTTAGATACTTATTATCTCCACCTATATATATATATATATATGCTGTATTAATTCCTCTTAGAGGTCATTTTAAAGAAATAGGTTCTGTAACTCTATATTTTGAGTGTATTTCGGGTTTTCTAATATATATATATGTATATATATAGACTTATTCGCTTGGGCCGGTTTATCTTCGCAAGCCGAGTCTTGAGTTTTGTTATATGTATTTTGGAACTCTTGGTATATTACCTCCTTAGCTTGTTCTATCTTGCTTCGTGAGCATTACGCTTTTCAATTTAACGATTTTTTTTTACTTTATCCCTTTCTTCAAAGGCTCCTAGTTATAAACCTTTTTCACTATATTATATATGTAATTTTACTTTTAGAGGTTGTAGCGCCTCGCCACCTCTATTTTACATCCTAGGTGTAAAGCTCTGTGTGGTAGGGTGTTACATGAAGCTATCAATAATCTGTTTGTCTGCCTCATTCAGTCTGTCGTAGTCAACTTTTTTCAGGAAAACGACTCCCTACAATATTTTAACCAGTCAAATAGGTACTGTTTTATTTTCTCTACACAAGTGAACCGAAAATATAGCAAGTAATGAACCAAAATAAGCACAAGATATAAAGTGTATTACCGTCGTAATTTATGCCCAGCGCAGCTGCTACCTTGTCATGTGTTATGTATGTTTTTTTCATGGAGAGTGTTCAGGCATCCATAATAGTCATTATAGCAACCTATCAACTCTCTCAAGAGGCTGTGAGAGACGTTCATTTCTGGGACATGTGCCAACGCACCGAATCCCATTTCTTCAACTATATCTCTCTTTTTTTGACTCATTGCCTTGAACACCCTCGCTATTGTCTTTGTCTGGCATCTAAGATCATGAGTTTTCTCCAAGGTTTTAAAACAATATGTCAAGATATATATATATAATACAAAATAGATTTTATTGAAATGAAGGGCGATAAATATATTTAATGTGTACAGTGTACATATGCTTACGTTATAGCGCATCTACTCCTTCTTTGTTACCATTGTCTTCTTCATTTTTGCTGTAAGGACAAAAAAATTTGTCATTACTTCATTCAATACACCGACAAGCACAAGCATGCATATTTTAATCAAGGGAATGAAAATGTCCAAGCCCACTTAACCAAACTCCCTTGATATACTGAATAAAACGTGATAAATATTGAAACAGTTAGAAAAAATTTTGTCTTCTTCATTTTGCTGTAAGGACAAAAAAATTTGGTCAATACTTCACTCAATACATCGACAAGCACAAGCATGCATATTTTAATCAGGTGAATGAAAATATCCAAGCCCACTGAACCGAACTCCCTTGATATACTGAATAAAACGTGATAAATATTGAAACAGCTAGAAAAGTATTTCTGCATGCAAATGAACCTAACTGAACACAATAACAATCAAGTGAATCAAAATTAGCAACTTCAGTGAATTAAACACAATTCATGTTCTGAATAAAATATGATAAACATTCAATTAGCAAAAAAATTATTTCTGCATGCAAGAGGACCCAACTGAACACACTAATAATCAAGTGAATGAAAATGACCAACTCCACTAAATTGAACACCATTCATGTTCTGAATAAAACGTGATAAACATCCAATCATCAAGAAAAATATTTTTGCATGCCAAAGGACCCAACTGAAGATACTAACAATCAAGTGGATGAAAATGGCCAACTCCACTGAACCGAACGCTATTCATGTGTTGAATAAAATGTGATATACATTCAATCATCAAGAAAAATATTTCTGCATGCAAAAGGACCCAACTGAACACACGAACAATCAAGTGAATGAAAATCACCAAGCCCACTGAATAGAACACCATTCATGTTGTGAATAAAATGTGATAAATATTCAATTAACAACAAAAGCATTTCTGCATGCAAAAGAACTCAACTGAACACACTAACAATCAAGTGAATCAAAATGGCCAACTCCACTTAACTAAATGAATATAAGAACACATTTCCATTCCTATGTCCTAGTTACGCAAAAAAAAATTTGATTCAGAATAAGTCGATCTACTAAACGGAACAACTCAATCCAGTAAACCTAAAATGCAACTAGGAAAAATGCGAGATTGCGAGATTTTAAATGAACAGTAATTTTTCTCATACCTTTCGCAGTCGCTGTTCTTGTTTTTGTTTGTTTTTGCTTCTTCCTTTCGAAATCTTATCGTGATTCTTCTCCAGTAGTGATTTTCGTAGAGAATACGAGTGAAGTTTGAGAGATTTTGAGAATGATTCGAAGTTTTTCGGTTGCGGTTTCAAGGTTGAAGAAGGAACATTTTTTCATAATGAAGTGCGAATGAATATTAATGTTTTGGGGGAGGGGGTTTGGAGAGCATGTAATACACGCTCATTTAATGGTATTTGATTTTTTTTTTATGTTGGGTCAACTTGAATGAATTTTTTTTTCTTTTTGACATTTTTGAATGTCTAACAATCGCATTATAAAGTAAGCAAAACCGTTATCATAGAGTATAAAACGGTGATCATAATTTATTCTACAATTAATCATTTTAAACAAATGTAAAGAGTGAAATATGAATATAGAAAAACCAATGTATTTTAAAAATATGAATATTTAAGAGAGTTTTTTTATTGAAGAGTAAAATAAGATAAAGAGTAATTTTAGTTAAATCTTTTAACAAGATGTACATTGCATATGATATCTTTACTTTTTTTTAATATTTTTTATTTAAAAAAAATCTTCATTCTTTACCACAACACTACCTTATCTAAATTAAAGGCCAAAATACAGTTGTTTAATTTTGTGAGTGATGCATGCTTCCCATGAAGATAGAAAGCAAGGGAAGTGACAAAATGTGCTAAAATGGATTTTGTGTGAAGCCCTAGTTCAATTTACAATTATGAAACTCAAGAACCAATTTGATTAATTTTAACATTTAGAAACTAGAATAATTAACGTGAAAATTTAGTGACAAAATTGATTGTTATCTTTAAACAGATTTGTTCATATGTATGGAACTTAACAATTAAACATAATAGAAATCCCATAATATAATAATGAACGATATCCAAATAGATAGATGTGGCTGACACAAATTGTTTGACTTCGCCTTAAGATGACAAAAGCAAGAAAATTAGGCGATCTAATTTTGGAGGGGTCTAGGTAATCATAAATTAAATTCATAGCTTTCTTTATTGAAATGATTGGGAATACAGTTTGGCCTTAACTGGAATCATCATCATGTGACTCCTATGTACTACGTTGAATATCTTTCTTTTATTTAGAAGATAGCTAAGATACTTTGCCACTGAATATTGAATATTGAATATTGAATATTGAACTAAAAGGCCACCGACTAATAAATAACGTAACATTGTACCTCTAAATAAATCCCCAATAATAATTATATGTCTTTGGCTCGGCATTATTTAATTAATGAAGTTGAAATAAAAGTCTTGTTAATGAACAAAGCAGAACACAAAGGGCATCTAAATTTTAAATTGCATGAAAATTAAAACGAAAATTATTATGTAACTGTGGAAGAATGATATATTAAACTTATATATAGCAATCTAGTTTCATCCTTAGCTTCCTTCCACCTCTCTGACCAGTGTTATTTTGTCTCCTATATATAAATCTAGATGTGTGGTCCAACTTCAATTAATCAATGTGCACTGTGCAACAGAGAGCCAAAAGTTAAAACTAAATATAATGAAGCTTTTAGCTTTTTGTCCTGTTACCTTTGATTTTTTCCTTTAAATAATAAAAACAAAACTATTGACTAAATATTTTGCATTGGTGACTTTCTCATTTATTGACTAAATATTTTTTTCATAGTTCATCATGTCAACAGGTCAAGGGTCTTTTCTTTTCTTCTTTTTTTTTTTTCCATACCAGCAAGCTAAGGGTCTTATTCTACTATCATTAGAAACAGATTTTCACTATGAATCAATTTTGAGTAATCATTCAACTCGGCGTCTCATAATTTTAAAAGTAGATATTTTAGTTTTTAAAAGAACTAATATATAAAAATTAATTTTTAAAGTTTTATTTTAATAAATAAATTAGTCTCTAATTTATTTTTAAACAAGAATAATTATTTAAATCAATTTTTAAGAATGTTAAAAGCGAATATTTTAGTTTTTAAAAAAATTAATATACAGATCATTTTTTAACATTTTTTTGTTAGACATAACAGTCTTCTGTCTATTTTACTTTTATTATATATCAACTTTTATTATTATTAATTTAGCTTTGTATATGTAGAGGATGACACTAACATATTAATACACTCTTTTCGTTAAAAACAAGTAAGATGAATAATAATGCTTTGAAATCTAAATTAAAATATTTTCTTTTAATACAAATATATTTTTTAAAATAGAACATCTTTAGATTATACTAAATATAAAAACATCAAATAGTTTTAACTTTGAATTTCTTCTAGAATAATTTTTAATAATAATAATAATAATAATAATAATAATAATAATAATAATAATAATAATAATAATAATAATATTATTATTATTATTATTATTATTATTATTATTATTATTATTATTATTATCATAAATTAAATACATACATAAGAATCTAATGAATAAATTTATTATTTTGTCCAAAAAATACAAAAAATTATGGTACAATATTATTGTGTAATTAATAATAATAATAATAATCATTTTATTTTATTTTTTTTGACAGAGGACTATTATGTCTAATAGAAAAAAATATTGTTGTGTATTAATTTTTTTGGAAACTAAAATGTCTGCTTTTAAATTTTTTGGAACTGATCTGAGTAATTATTCTGCTAAAAAATAAACTTAGAATTAATTTGTCTGTCGGAGTAAAACTTTAAAAATATTTGTATGTATTAATTTTTTTTAAAACTAAAATATCCATTTTTAAAATTCTTGAAAACTAATTTAGATAATTACTCATGAATTTTTCAATTACATTTACATCCACATAATAGTTAATATAATATAAAATTGAAATAATTAGCATATGGTGGGAAAAAAAGTGGTAAATATTCCTTTCTTTTCTTAATTAGCAAATTTAAATTCAAATTTCAAATGTTAAGCAACTATATTAAAAAGTCACGCTTTCTACAAAATCAATATATATATATATATATATATATATATATATATATATATATATATCATTAAATTACCCATTATATATAAAAATACAGGGATAAGTATGATTTTGGTCCCTAACGTAGGAGCCAAAAATTATTTTGTCTCTAATCTTTTTTTTTGCAATAAAATGGTCCCAAATGTTCAGTTTATTTTAAAATCGTCCTTTGCGTCCAAAAATAATTTTTTAAGACCAAAATGTCCCTATTAGTTGCTATTCCTTCTCGCGAAATCATTTTGCCTTCCCCAAGCAAGGCATTGTCTGAGAATAGGATTGCAGAATGAAACGATTGTGTGAAACCCTTGGAAGGCCTTCCTGCAAGGACTGTTCGACGTTGGTAGCTCGAGCGAGGTTGCCGGGAAACTTCCTGCATTGTTGACTTGGCTTCGTTCCTACAGAAAGCCTTTGGCAAGGTAAGCATTATTTGAATGCAATTTCTCCTTTGTTGATGGACGTAACCGGTTTAGGGTTTAATGTGGATCGTGCGAAGGTGTGTGGAAGGCTAGGGTTTGAACTGATTGTAGTAGTTGTTGTTGTTAGTTGGTTTACTAACGCCCTGTGTTGATTAATAGGGTTGTTTGGGAAGGAGATGGCGCTCTTCAACGTGAGGGTGCACCATAGTGGGGTATTTGAATATGAGAATGGTGTGTTCAAGTACTTGAAGGGTCAATCTACAGTCGTGGAAGACATTGACGGCGATTGGTGGAGTGTGTTTGAGGCATACGAGGAGCTGAGGCAGCTTGGATACTTGAAGTCCACCATCGCCGCGTTATGGTACAAAGACCCAACTGCGGATGATTATGAGAGTCAGTTGAAGCTGTTGACAGGTGACACAGAGGCAATTGAAATGTATACCATAGCAGGGAGGAGAGGCTTTGTTGATCTGTTTGTGGTGCATGAGGTTGGGGATGCCGAGGGGTTTTCGGAGGTCGGTTTTCTGGACGTGGGGGGAGAAACTGTAGGCGGCGAGAGTGAGGAACCTTAAGGTGGTGGTCTGGATTTAGTGGTGTTCGAAGGGAACGTACAAAAGACTGATAGAGCTGGGGTTGCGGCTGAAGCCGAATGCCAGAATAAGGACGGTGGAGTGGAATTAGGCCAAGAGGGACATGAGGCGGATAGTGACCATGATACCAGTGGCAAAGACAGTGATGACCCAACATACTTGCCATCTAATGAAGAGGAAAATAGTGTCGAAGACATCCATTTCACTGACAGTGATGAGGTCTACGACTATGAAAGTGGATTCGGTGAAGATAATATTGTGCCGAAGGATTCTAATGCGGGGAAGGGCAAAAAGGTTGTCACAAGTGATTTGAATTATGACGATGCAGTTGACAGTGATGAATTGAAGCATGACCATGTAATTGGAGGACAAGAGTCGGGTGCTGATGATGGAGAGGACGCTGCTGAAGGTGAGGGGCAGAGGTTTCCAGTGCATAAGTCTCAAAAGGACATGGGAAAGTACCAATGGAAGGTGGGCACATTGTATGAATCTCGGCAAGAGTTTAAGGATACAATGGTGGCCTATGCAGTCCACACATCTAGGAACATTAAATTCAAGAAGTGTGACTTGGTGAGGGTCCGGGCTGTTTGTCAGAAAGGCTACCCCTTTTGGTTATATGCACACAGGGTCGGTGAGGAATCCACTTGGCAACTAAGAAGCATGAATCTCCAACATACCTGCAGGCAGACACACCGGATTGGAATTATGCATAGCAAGTGGTTGGGTAGCCAGTTTAAGAAGAAAGTTGTATCCAACCCAAGGATCAAGGTGAAGGAGCTGGTTGCAAGGGCTCACAAAAAATGCCTGACCGTTACGAAGGCAATGGCAGCTAAGACAAAACAGGAGGCTTTGAGTCAGATACAAGGAGACTTTAGGGAGTAGTACAAATAGGTTCTGTGTCAGGCATCTCTACAGCAACTTCAGGAAGAAGTTTCCTGGTTTAGAGCTGAAGAACAAGATGTGGAGGTGTGTTAAAGCAAATCATTGGCAGAGCTGGGAGAAGAAGATGAAATCTTTGCGAGGTCTGAATGAGGAAGCATTTCGACATCTGAATGGCATTCCACCAAGGTTCTGGTCAAGGTCCAGGTTTACTTTCCTATCTAAATGTGACAGTCTTGTTAATAATATGAGTGAGAGTTTCAATGTTGTCTTAATAGAAGCAAGAGAGAAACCTATTGTGACCATGTTAGAGGATATTAGGGTGTATATGATGACTAGATGGGCTGCAAATAGGGAATGGGTTCTTAATTATCCAGGAAACATTATGCCAATGATTAGAAAGAAATTAGAGAAACGGAAAAGCTTAGCTAGGGACTGGAGGCCATACTGGTCAGCTGCTAGTAAGTACGAGGTTATGTGTGGTCTAGATAAATATGTTGTGGATCTGGCTGCTGGTGAATGTTCTTGCAGAAAATGGCAAATGAGTGGGATTCCTTGTCCTCATGCCATCAGCTGCATCACCTTCAAGGGCCTTGATTTGGAGTCATATGTGGATGACTACTACAAGAAGGAGGCCTACCTGAGGTGTTACCGGGAGGTCATACACCCTGTAAACGGCCCGGAGCTATGGGAGAGGACTCAATATAATGATGTCATCCCATCTCCATACAGGAGGCCAAGCCACAGACCGGTGAAGAAGAGGAAGCGAGGGCCTACAGATGAAGACAACAGAAGCCAGACTCATCTGTCACGGAGGGGACAAGTCCAAAGATGCTCCAATTGTAGTGGAGTGGGACACAAGAAAAGCGGCTGCACCAAGTCTAAGAAGAGGGTTTGTGACATGCTGTTCTAGGGTTCACTTACCATTGTGATTGTCATAAATTTAATTTGACTACTATATGATATGTGTTTAACTATCTCTATGATTTATATTTTGTTTATAGGCCCAAACTTCAACTAAATGAGCTAAGAAGGATACACCTAAACTGGCACCTGGTCAGACAGTTTGGGGAGGAAGAAAGAGAAAGACCACACCATCACCAACCAACCTGCCAACATCTCAGCCTAGGAAAACCCCCCCTCCAAGGCCCAAGAAAAGTGTAGCCCGGCCCACCACACAAGCACCTCAGCCCAAGAAAGCTTCCACTCAGCCCAACATCTTGGCCCACCCCAAGAACAAGGCTGTATTAGCTGCAACCTCCACCAGCAACAAACAGCCCCTTAGCCAGCCATCTGTGAGGAAGAGACAATTTTCTATCCTTCAAAGCAGTGCACCTCATGTACCCCTACAGAAGTTGAAGTTGATGGCCAAATTACCTCCATCTTAATGGGAAAATCTTTAGGATTTGCATGTGAAATCTTTTGTGACTCATGTCTTAGTGCTTTGCAAGCAGTGTTTCTATTTTGGTATTGGCTATTTAGTTTCAGAACATTACCTTAGTTACATTGGTTTTATTACTGTATTTTGGTATTAAGTGCCTGAGAACACTTGAAGTGTTGCTTCTCTGTATTTTGAAACTAGGCATGTGGAGGCAAACAGTTTACTTGTGTTGTTTTAACTATTCATCAAATGAAATATGCCATTAGTAATTACTGAATTTTTAGATCCTGTTTTCAATGCTTTTGTACTTTACTCATGAACTACATTTACATTACAAAATAACACAACTTCACCATTAAAGAAGTTGACATTTTGGGCAACATTAAACAATACTTTCCTTCATTAATTCAAAGCTACACATTTAAACCACTGTAACATCACAGAATACCCTCAAACTCTACCCACACAACACAAGAAATCTCATAACATTCCCCACCAAATCATCTATAACCTAGGTGCATTCCATTCGGGTGCTTTAAGTTATATTGATTCTGCAGCAATAAGAACAAAAATCGCACCCAGCCAGCAATACATAGAGCAGCAACAACCCAAAGCTTCGTCTCCACCTCCTTCAATCTTGTCTTTAATTTCGTTATCTTCCTCCTATTTCTTGCAATTTCAACCTCTTCCTGAACACTTCCAGGTTCCGGATCTGCCCATCTGAAGAAATCACAGCTATCCTGAACCTGACAGAAGTCACAGAGACATATGAACAAATCCCAAATTCTCAGACCCACAATGGCAAAATAGGAAGAACACCTTACCTCATAGTATACGCAACCCCAAAATCTTCGTCCCGTGTTATCCTTCGTCGATGAAGTTCGCAAAATCGGCCTCTCACCATGGCCACAGAGCAACTCCTTTGCAGCTGAACGAAAACGTGATGCTCTTGAGCTCTGGAAAGCCATGGACGCTGTCTCCTGAACCCTAGCGCTGCTACTCTTCGTCGACCTTCAGCAGAAGCCGCCATCGTTCATCCTCCCCTGCACTTCACATCCATTCACTTTCATTATTTGATCCTTTTATTATTATTTATATTAATTAACATTATCAACAATCCGTTAAAACGGTCGTAACGGAAGCTAACGACCAAATGGGTAAAATCGTCCGAGGGACAATTTTAAAACAAACTGAAACATTTGGGACTATTTTGTTGCGAAAAAAAGATTAAGGACAAAATTAATTTTTAGTCCCTACGTTAGGGAGCAAAATCATACTTATCCCTAAAAATATATATTATTTAATTTTTTTAATATATATTTTATATTTTAATATATATTTTTTATGGATAAATAATTAAATTTTTATGTATAAATATCATGATTGAGGTGAAAAAATGAAGTACTATACTCATGAACAATGCTTCTGCTTACTGAAGCATGGCATTTGAGTTTGACTTTTGACCCAGAGATGAGATGAGACCATACAATAATAATAATAATAATAATAATAATAATAATAATAATAATAATAATACTCAGTGAGCCTGTAGAATTTCTCTCTCTGGTTGGAGCATAGAGCAAAGTAGTTGCTTTAGATAGAAGAAATTTGCTTGGCACAGAAATGAAGACAATAGCACTCCACACTACACATGATGACAACTACTTTTCTGTATAGGGGCTGGTATGACACCATAATCTCAAGACACTCATGTCTTTTTGACTCTTTCTCATTCACTCATTTGTGATTTCTGTGAGGGACTCAGGGGGTCCCTTTCCTTTCCTATCCACTCTTACTCCTCATATCTCACTTTCTTCAAAGCCTTTCTTTATCAATTTGTTACTTTTTTTTATACAATATTAATTTCTTACATGGTACAGCTGATCACTTTTTTTTTTGGCATAGGGTTGAGAATAGTATTTTTTTAAATTATAAATAATTAAAATATTAATTTTAAATGTAGTATTGTTTAATCTTTAAGAAAAGATGTTTTAGTAAAAATTTTAATCTTTAAGAATTTTGCGATGATATAAAATTATTTTTACTAAACGAATCTACAACGTTTAATTGATCGACATACTTTAAGGTGTTGACAAATGAATTCGTGGTAGTTTTCAAAAAATACTAATATAATCGCTGCTAAATAAATAATTGATTTATGGTAATTTATAACTTCTGTTATTTGCTTTACTGATTTAATAAAATTGTGATAATTTAAAACTGTAGTTATTTTTTAATTGGTATAATTGTCATTTTTTAAAAAAAGAGTACAGCACATTAAGGAGTTTGATCTGCTTTTTGAAGATTGAAATCCAAGATTATTTATTTAGAAATGTGTAAATTAACATAAATATAAATTTATTATATATAAAGAAAATTGGAAGAAGTTTGATATATATATATATATTTTTTTTTCTTTCTAGAATACTTCTTTATATATTTACCGATAAAAAATATTTTACATTCATTCATTAAAATAACAAAACACTTACATTTTACCTATTTTTATATTTATTAGTATTCTGACAGACATTAACAAATACAAAAAATGAATAAATTAATAGAGACATTAGTAGAAGATAAAAAAGAAGAGAAAAGATGCATGGAGAAATTCTCTTAGTAGATACTTGGCTCTTTCCCTAGTCCCTCCCTTAATTGGTACCTATTTTTCCAATTCTACATGAAGCCAAGCAACTAGAATCCAAGGACAACTAGAGAGGAAGGACAATGAACCTTTTCCTTTTCTTTTTTATGTTGCTGGCTTGAAGAGCACAAAAAGAAAAACCAAAAGACAGTCACAGGTTACATGGCTTCACACTCTGCCTGATTTAACACCATATGCCTAAAATGTAAAATCCCTGCAATAAAACAAACAAACTTTACCTAACACCTTCACGAGAAAACAAACTCCACAGTTGATTATTATTCATTCACTCTCCATAAATTTAATACTAAGACCAAAACTAAATCAATGGTTTTCTGATTCTGACTTTTAATATAACCTCCTGTATTCAAATACCAATTTAATTTTGATACATTTTTTTGTTAGTGTACAACAATTTTATACCTGCATTTAATTATATAACAATACGTCAGTAACAAAATAATTATACAAAAGAACAGATGTTATAAAATATTTTATACTATTAGTATATTAAAATTAAACTCTTTCAATATATATATAAAAATATTATTTGTATACTAAAATCAACCATTATATATTTGTGTATAAATATATATCTATTATTTAATTTATTTTTAATATATATTTATATTCTAATATATGCAAACTTTGTTATAATAGTATTACATACTTTATTAAACTTCACAAGAATAATAACTTTACAAAAATATTATTTGTATACTAAAATTAGTCACTAAAATCAGCTACCAATGTATTTGTGTATAAATACATGTGTGATTTAATTTACTTTCAATGTGTATTTATATTTTGACATATATTTTATACTAATGGCTGACTTTGATTGTTGATTTTGGTGTACAGTTAATATTACAAGAATAAAATATGGGAGTTGGATCCAATAATAAAATTTTAGAAGGCAAGCAAGTTCTATTCCCTCTCAGTTGCAGAAACATCACATCCTCTCTTTTTCTTTGATGGCTGTTGTAAGAGAACAAGATATGAAATGGAGAAGAGAGAGAAACAAGTTGAGGCAGCAGCAAGTCCCTTCCATGACCCAAACCACAAGCTGCAAATCCACCATATCCTCTCTCATCCTCTCCTCTTTCTCCAATGAAACCGCCACAAACAAGAACAAGAGTACATTCAGGGGACTTGGTTGCACTGCTGCTTCTGCATCATCACAACAAGTCTCAGTTCCTGCTGTGATTCGATCCTCTGCTGATTGGAAGAACACTAGGAAGAAGAACAAGTGCAGAAGGAGGAACACTGAAAAAAGCAGCATAACATGTCACCATAAGCATGCTTCTTCTTCTTCTTCTTCTTTTCAGGATGTATGGTGTGGCCCTGGAATTGGATTCGCATCAGATCATGCTTCTGCTTCTGTGGATTGTGTGGTGGCAAGGAAGAATGCTTCTTCAAGAAGGAACCTTGATGCTGTTGAGAGAGCAACACATAGGGAAGAGGTATTCTTCTTTCTCCATCATCATTCTTCTACTTCAATTCTTACTGTTTTCTTTTTTATTTATTTTATTGATTCATTTATGTTGTTTTCTGTTCAGACACTGCATTTTCATTTTCATATAATTGTTATGAATTGAAGCCTCTTCTCTTCCTCAACTCAATGACAGTTCTTGATTGCTTAATTGATCAAAGACTTGTATAAAGTATACAGTCACTGAATTGAATCTGAATCACTTGCTTTTAGACTTGTTCTGGTTTTATTGCATTGTGTGCATTACATGTTCCAAATCTGCTATTGCTATTTGGCAGCGTCCTCCGCCTTATTTCGGAAGACGCACCATGAACACAGGCTTCTCTTTCATGGATGATGATCAAGGCATTTTCGTGGCACGCCCCGGATCGGAGTCTTTTTCTGCCGGTAGATACTATCGCCACGTTCCGCATCCCTCCTCCTCTGATGGTCTTGCTGAGGTTGGCACATACTCTTTTTTGTGAAAATTGGTTGATCATAAAGCATGTATCATAATTAATCTTAATTGGATTCAGAATTAACATGCCTCATTTTATTCAAGTGAGGCTTCTTTTAACTTAAACACATAAATGATCAAATCATTAAATCCTTTTTGTATTAGAGATAAGAACAAAATCTTGTTCATTTGTTTGTTACCATAACTATTTGGTTCTTTGAAATTGGCATGAAAAATTGAAAAACTCTATTATCATGTCATGACAATGTATGTGCTAAGACCATTTATTTTTCTTATGACACTTCGAAAGATAATGATACTTCAAGGAAGACTATTAATGGGTGGAAGATTAAATTCACATGACCAATTTAGAGACTGGAGACTTGATGTTGATAACATGTCATATGAGGTGGGTTCTTTCTATATTTAAGCTCTCTTTATTATTCTTTAGGTTGTAACAATTCCTTATTTTATATCCCTAACATGAGTTTTTTTTTAAATTACGAGTAAAATGACAATTAGGTTCCTGAAGATTTTGACTTTGGACTAATTAATCCCTGAAGAAAAAAAGTACCAATCTAGTATTCTACGGTAGCAAACAGGGGACACGTGATGTCCTATCAATTTATCGTGTAAAACTTAATAGTGGTGTTTATATGTATCGTTAACAACTCTAATGTGTTTATTTATAAAAGGGAAAAGTCTAGGAGGCCAGCAACTTTGTTAAATTCTGGCCAGCATGTAACCAGCAAAGAAAAGTGAGCCATTGGATGAAATCTCACACCAATCTCACACCATTAAAACCATCATTGATAGCTATTTGATGGTTACAAATCACAAAGTTGCTGGTCCCCTAGCATTCCTCTTATGAAAGATCGTCATGTAGATAACTTTTGGAGCGAAATTTCACCTGTCTGGAAAGGATTCGTAACAAATAGAAAGTAATTGATAACGGTTATATGGAAATTCAAAAAATAATAAATCATCACGGTCCAAAACTACATTGTTTCCATGCTCATGTGGCAGCAACAGAACACGCACCATTGTAGATAATGAAATACATAGACAATTATATTTTGTTTTGTACTATCCATTGATGAAAAGACATATATGTCTACCGTTTGCTATCGTGGAAGACCTAATTGATACTTTTTTTTTTCAAGAACTAATTAGTCCGAGATCAAAATTCTCGAGGATCTAATTGTCATTTTGCTCTTTTATTATACTATCTGGAGTTGCATCTAATGATTGTCTAGATTTCTGGTTTGTCTATCATTGTTTAATTCTTTTATTACATACACTATCTGGAAAAGCATATTATGCTTGATTAAGATTGTTGCTTTGTTTGGCAGCAATTGCTTGAGCTGGGTGAGAGAATTGGCCATGTTAACACTGGACTTAAAGAAGATGAGATGGGACACAACATAAGGAAGATTAAGCATGTAATTTCAAATAATTATTCAAAGCATCAAATAGACAAAAAGTGCAGCATTTGTCAGGTAAGTTTTTTTTGAATTAAAATTTCATAGTTGTTTTAATAATTGTGTTTGGAATGATGGATACGATGACACAGAGCACTGAAATAAAGATACTAAAAATAGAACACTAATGTCTATGTTTTTTCTCTCGTTACGAGCAAAATATATTTTTGTCCTACCCAATTCCATATATATTGTGCCCATAGATACTAACCAAACGCAACTTTTAGTAGCGTTTGGTTGCTGTTCATGTCCACAAGAGACATTGATGCAGTAGCATCCACCATTTTGGTTTGGTGAGTCACAAATTTTCAATGGATACGGAAGGATAGGCACAAATTTTCAATGAACTCGCACCTGCGACGGAATGACTAAGGGGATGAGAGTGGGGATTGAGGTACCCATCCCACGGAATCCACGAAATTTCGCAAAAGAAGATTTACTTAAATGTCCCTTTATATATATATATATATATATAAGTTATATGAGTATTTTTAATTTATTTTATTTTAATTTATATGTTGAAAATTTTATGTATATGTTTGTGTTTGAATTATATTTGATTTGATATATTTAGTTGATTTATATATATTATGGTTGTATTAATTTAAAAAAAAAATAAAATTAATAATATTTAATTATGCGGGTATTTGCTTCCCCACAGAAAGAAATAAACGGAAACATGTGGCAAAAATGGGACGGAAACGGGGACAGAAAACATTTTACTAAACAGAAATGGGGTGGGGGCGGGGGCATAGATGCCCCATGGAGACCCATTGCTTTTCCTAGGCACAGAAAGACCCATGCATTAAGAGGTGGAACACTAATTTTGGGATATAGACACAATATTTTCTGCAACCGTTTTCCAAATATGTCCTCATCCTAAATTCATGATTGGACATTAACAAAACAAAGAGTATATGAATTGAATTTTAGCCTTTTAATACAATCTGCTTGTTAAATTATTTAGTATCATGTTCACGTGTGTTTGTTATATGTTCAGGAGGAGTATGAAGCTGATGATGAAATTGGGAGGCTAACTTGTGAACACAAGTATCACTTTCAGTGTATAAAACAATGGCTTGTCCATAAGAACTTCTGTCCAGTTTGTAAGCAAGAAGTTGTAGTTCGACACTGAGTGGCACAATTCTGAATTTTTTTTTTTCATCTTAATTTCGTGTATAGTTTTTTATATGCATTATAAGCAACTAGAATATTCATTCTTTTGCTTTTCAATCTTCTTTGCATATTTTAAGACTTATGACTTTCTCTCTGTGAGGAGTTGAAAAATATGTCATTTTTCTTATAGTCACATGATTGGATAATACTTTTTTCATATCATGTGAATTTCTACTTTCCTATTAAAATTGATATAGAGACACTACCAAATATTTTTCTTTAAACACTATCCTATATACGCAAACAGTGTTATTAGAATAGGACCGGATCGGCCAGTTCGACCAAAAAACCTGCGAACCGTGGTTTGGCCGATTCCGTTTCTGTATATAGACTGACATACATACTAAAATAGTTATCAGAACTGAACCGACAATTAACCTGGTTAGAGAATTTCACTCTGCATTTATCTTCCAACCAAAAGTACCCTTATAGTTCTGTAATTGCCGGGATCATGAGACTAACAATCATCAATGTGACCATTGAAAATATTCCATAGAACTAATTTAGACTTATTCTCTCTTTTTTGGTATTAATATAATAAATAAATATAAATTTTCTTTTTATATCATGAATATGTCTTATATATCATAAAGACCATAAAAGCAAAGATAATATATATATATATACAATAATCCCAGAATTCTGTCCAAACTTTTGCAGACATCTATAACTTGACGTGTACCTATCCTTTGACTACACATAGTAACTTATGCAGCAGCACAAGTCATGCATATGCATTGGCAGGACCTTGAAAAGGGTGTTCTCTATAGCTTCATCTACTCAGTATTCTTGATGTACAAAAGAATGAGGTATAGGTATTACCATTTGGAAAGAGCAATGTACTAAGGCATGTCATGTTGAATGAGAAATTCAGTTATACATGGATATACCTGCAATTGGAAGGTAGGCAATGATAAAGTTAGGTAAAACCCTATATTGAATAAAATCTCAAATTGTTATTCTATGTATAAGGTTTTGCTAATACATATCACAAAGACACTTATTTGTGCAAAATGTCTATCTCAACAAATTTTCTGAATCATTTGTCCATCCAAAATGAGGACCGGGGAACATATTTTTTCTGTCTCTATTATCTCATTGTTTCTGTATTGTGTGTCCTAAAACAGTTACAAAACGCGGCAATTAAAATACACAACACACACACATATATATAAGCAGAAAAATATTTGAAACTACCGTACCAAATGGCTACCGACTAAGTCGTAGTGGCCATAGTGTGGTCCTCCAGGCTCCCCAAAGACTTTGTATGTAACCAAATCCTTTGGAAAGAGCTTCGCGGTTTCTGCATCACATTGTATGATTATACTTATGAATATACTATAAATGAAATTTGTTTTGGCTTCAGAGTGAAGCTTTAATGGATTGGATAGTTCAATCTAATACCATATACAGCCTCAGGAGGGCAAATTAGGTCTTGGTCACCAGCAACTGCTAAAACAGGAACCTTGCTTTTGCCGAGGTGGTCCTTGTAATAGAAAGTTCCATTGCGGTCACGTAAACCACCTTTCTGGAAGGCAGTGGTTAATTGCAAGAGAAGCTTAGAAGGCACGGTACCTGTCAAACATTTTTAGGTTGTCAATTTTGAAACCATACAATGTTGAGAAGAGTAAAGTTTTGCAAGAGCATGAATTGATAATAGTATTTAAGGAGTTGACAAACACCGAACCGAAGCATGCAAGGCATAACATTTATATAATCTAAGCTAAGAAACTGGTGCTTTACTGCTTTTCAATGTATGGACCAGATGACAAGAACTTATGAGACTGCAATATATGGTAAGTTAAGATTGAACAAATGGAACAAATCAATAAAACGCGTCTAGATTCCAAGAAAAATTTGGGTATGGATCAAGTCTGTTATTCATGTTAGATAAAATATGCAATAATTGACTTCTCGATCCAAGTCCTGGATGCCATACTATGCAGAGTTGCATATGAAATTCTTTCGTAAAACTATGCATATATATTATGTTGAAAGACATGTAACAAAAAGTTGAAAAACAATGTTAGAGGGGGAAAAAAATGAAACTGGAACTTACAGAAGTTGTTTAAAACAAGCCTGTCAAACAGCTTTTGATTCATCATGTCCTGAGCTGAAATCTGAGACTTTAGCCAAGATAGCATATATGGAGGAAAGTTTGCAAATGGATAAGCAGTAGCCATCAATGGTCCAACTGGGATAACAGGAACATTTAAAGCCTGAGCAGGCTCTGCCTGTGAACAACAAAACAGTCTCTTCAGTTTTCGATTCGTAGACATCACACTTAACTTGAAAAGAAGAAAATAGTAAAAATAAAATAAAAGACAAAAAAAAAACTAAATATGTGTTGTCAACACAACCAGTCTAATTGATCACTTGCCAGCGGTAAAAGAAACTTGAGAGATGATCTTGAAGGTGTATAGTCGAGCGATGATGCCAAAGTAACAGCCGATGCCAACCTAGGATCCTGTCCATCAAAACCTGACATACAATTTATGTAGCAAATAAGAAGAAATGTTGTTTAACACAATAAACAGACTAGTGCCCAGCAAATTCCTCAGAGGATAAAAGAGGAGGATAAACATATTTTTTACATCATCAACTCTCCTCTACATAGTTGTTTACAGCAAAAATAAATAAATAAAAGATTAGAGATTCATGAAATTAATGAGCTACACATCTGCCTCTGTTTATGAAAGGGATGAGCATAAAAATAGATGCTCAAGTTCAATTTCGTTATTAAAGGAAAAGAATCACTCTCTTTAAATACAACATCAAGCATTTCATAATACTCAACTTAGGACTTTTGGCACTCCATAATACCCAAGTCCCTAACAGTACACCAGCCCTAGAGAGTCAATGTTCACAGCGGCTTTACTCTGTAGACATTGACCCAGCAGTAGCCACTCAGCTAGGGGCTATCAATTTTCGGTATTTATCTTAATTCAACCTATAGGTAGCTCTTTCCATGCCGCCAACAACCTATTCTTTGATACCAATTGTAAGACTAGGCAGTAGCAACAGAGTAAGAAAAAGAGGTGTGAGAATAGAATTATAGAAGACAGAGTAGAAGAGAGAGTGGATAACAATCAGAGGAGCAGGAAGATATTAAGGTGATACCCTCCTGGTCTCTGATGAATTAATTGATAAACAAAATGCTGAAAGGTACAGAACAAGGTAGCATTAGAGATGCTACCACTCTCCTAAGGTTCTGCCCAGCACAAATCTTTTCTGTTTTCCTATTGATTCCCTTCATCCCTCTTAAATAAAATCTCAAATCTCAATCCTCTCTCCTAAAACAGAATTTATCCCTCTCTCACCCTCCCCACTAACTTTTATAGCTGTCCTATTTGTTATATCAGCTAGTCCCACTCTATTTTCATTTTCAATCCTCTTTTCTTCATTCTTCTGCTTCTGCTATAAATAAAAGGCAATGGAGCTATTTTCTACTCTCTCTCTAATTAACCTAACTGCCTCTTTTCCCTCACTCTTCTTGTTTTCTCCACTTGAGTACTTAACACAATCATGAACAGTTTCCTGAAGTTATTACATGGTTACAGAACACTTGGGTTGATACTGATGCACCCAATCATAAAATGGCATTTTCATATTAAAATGTGGATCCTACCACATTCTATTCTGAAATGTTATTTTATAGTTTAGGTGCTCCATTAACACACAAGAATAAATAAGTCTGCCCCAAAATGCAATTGAATACAAGTTTTGATCAATCTGTCAATGAAGTAATGAATTCAAAGTTACTGAAGTAGCAAAAGAAATATGACAACAAACAAGTGGGACTTACCGCTACGTGATAGCATTGCATACAACAAAATGCCCCCCATTGAGTGACCGATTGCCAGTAATTTTCCATCTCTTGGTTGGCATTGAGCCTTTATGTACTCCATCTAATAAATTAAGAAAGTATGAAACCGATGATTGAGAAAATATATTAAATAAGATAGTCTAAAGTTGTTATACACAACACAACTAATGGAACAAATATTAAGATTTCACCAAAGAACTGGAAAGGAGATAAGAGATAATGTTAAGCTATCGCCAAATTAGAAATAATGTATTACAAAGGAACGTCACCTCACCGCAGCAGGTACATCCTCTTCTAGATAATGGTCGAAGTCCCATTCGTGCTTGGCAACGAGTTCAAGTTGTTTCTGAAATTCTTCTAGATTGGCAGTAAAACGCTCTGGATAGTTTAAAAGTTGTTGGCCTTCAAGAATATCTTGAACTCTGTCAAATATTCTTGTAAAAATATCCATCAAGTTAGTTGTTTGCCGTAATTCTTCAAATTTAGCTACAACCTCTGGCGCTCCCCTTTCCAATTGAGTACCTTCTGTATCAAGAGAGGCACCAAGGTTACTAAATCCCAATGTTCTTGAAGAAGAAGCACTGTTTTTACCGCCACTAATTGCAGGATCTTCTTCCAAGTTATCTCCATGTGTGCTCAACCCAGCACCTCTAACCTCAAGAGTCCATGTATCGAATCCTTGTGCCGACATGTATCGTGCAAATGAAGACTAAACACAACACAAAATGCTCTTAGCAGACATTCTTTATATAGTGAACCAAAATTACCTAAGAAAGATATGTCATTAACAAAATTATCCATGGAAAAATAGAAATCCATGAGTAATTTTGTCGGCGACATGATATTTCGTGGCTAATTTTCATAGTACACACTTCTTTCCAGGAAAACACTGATCCAATAGTAAACTATTGTCATAAGTAACAAAATTTATGACTTCCCTTCCAAGGAACAACTTGCACTAAAAATCTTATGAACTGAAACCATGAAAGTAATGTTATCAATTATAAATGCTTTTGAATGGAAAATACAAACTCACATCAGGAGAGAGATCATAGCCAATAGCATTGGTTGCAACCCCTGACAACAACAGAAGCGGGTGATTCCTCATCGGTGCCTGCCAAAAAAAAAAAAAGCAACAAGTTTAAGTGTTAACAGCTCATACCTTTATCTAAACACATGCAAAACAGGTTAGGTGTAACTAACTGAAAATTTAACTTTGTTTCTTGCAACTTCTGCTAAAACTATAACTCTGATTTGAACTAAAATTCAAGTAGGCAGAACGTGATCTAATCAAATTAAAATTTATCTCGCATAATGCAAACTAAAATTTAAACATTCTATAACAAAACTAGAACTTGGAGAAACTAATGTTCAAACTTACTAAAAATGGAGTTTTTTTTTAAGTAATTTTTTTTTTTTTTGCGTTTTCGATACAAACGAAGGAATTCAAAGAAACCCAGATGGCGAATCATTGAACTGGAAAAAGGGTATCAGTAAAATACTTGGAAGTTGGAGACTTGACGAAGAGAATGAAAGAAAGAAGCACCTTTGGTGAAGGAAGGTAGCGCCACAGAGCGAGATTCCAACCGGAGTTGGAAACAGGGACGCGGTGGAGCTCGTCGGCGGTGCATATCGACCTTCGCTTCTCGCATTTGCTCTCCAAATGCACGCCGTGGAACGCTGCCGGACACGGCAGAGATACTCTTCGGCGGTAGAAATGCGGAAGAAAGACTCGGATCCCGTCATTAGGGTCGGGTCGACCCGTGTCGAGGTAACGAAATCCGGCGCCAACGTGGTTAAGAATCATGTTAGTTTAGTAATATGGAAGAGTTTATGGAATGTTGATATAAATAAGCGTGCATGATATGAGACAATTTAGTACTAATGCTAATGTGTAATTGTCTACAAAGGTAAAAAATGAACTTTTTTTTTTATAATAATTATAATATAATATATATTTTAAACCATAAACTATGAATATTTTTTTTTTAGAAAAAGTGATACTTAAAATTAAGAATAACCTACTAAACTGGTAAGTGAAAGTTTACGTGGCTCATAAAAATAATTCCAAAAATGTTAACAACAAATAAATCTTTAACAAAATTTAAAAAAGTAAAAAAAAATATTAAATATATATTTAAAAAAAGTATTCTATTGTACCTTAGCTTTCATTTGATTCAAATAATTAACTATTTTTTGAAAATTATTTAGAAAAATAATCGCATAGTTATAAAAGAAAATATCGAAGGCTCTTTTGAGACTATTTTGAGAGAATATCAAAGATAAAATATTCAAACTTTTTAAGTTTAAATCAAAAGCCTTGTGAACAAGCATATTCTAAAAACTAAAAACATAAGGCATTTATTAAAATGTTTACGAGAGAAACTTTTATAAAAGAAGTTAAATAATTAAAATTTGTAATATATTTTAGAATGCATTTAAAAAAAATAAAAACTTATATTAATAATAAAGTGTCCTTGGAGGAAAATAAATATTTTCTAAACAAAAAAATTAACAATCTAACGTGTTAATAATTAAGTGTTTGGCTGCCATACACGGGTACACCGTACACCTAAGTACCTAACCAAATAAATGGTGTGCACCATCCCATTTGTTGCTGTTTCACCATTTTTGGCTTTCATTTCTTTTTTTTTTTTTTCTATTTTTTTTTTTTAACAAAAATATTATGTATATATTAAAAATTAATAACTAAATTAGTTATTATTATTTGTATATAATATATACTATTTAATTTATTTTTAATATATTTTATATTTTAATATATATTTTATACTAATAATTTATTTAATAAATAATTTTTTATATATATGCAACATGTAATTCTGTTTTTAAACATTAGTTCTCTTCTACTCTCCTAATGTTAAAATTGGTGAGTTTAAAAAAAATGGAAGGGAAGAACCTCACGAAACTTGATACAGAGAAGAGTATGTGCAACTGTCACAATTTCATCACTCTTGCACTTTCACATTCTGATTGCAAAAATTGCCTCCAATATTACATTTTCAGTTATATATAATAGCTTCTAAACTAAGTTGCACAATTAATTATCTAATTGGTATTCTAACAAATTAATTTGCTGATCACTTACTAATAGAATTTGTCCACATCAGCACTTCCTAACTAATTACTAATTTACTATTATACATAACTAATTAGTTCAGGTAACACCCCCTCTCAAACCAAAATCGGTGACATTCACCATTCTGAGTTTGTTGCAACATTTTCTGAAACATGGTGGGAGCCAATGCCTTAGTTAGCACATCAGCTGTTTGATTAGTTGTGGTGATTGGTATCAACTTGATTACTTGTTTTTGCCATTTATCCCTCACTACATGACAATTCATATCTATGTGCTTAGTTCTCTCATGAAACATCGGATTGGCCACAATGTGCAGTGCTGATTGGCTATCATAGTACACTGCAATCGGTTTGTCCAGCTTCACTTGCAAATCTTCTAGAATGTAAGTAATCCACTGAGCTTCCCTAGTAGCCATGGCAAAGACCCTGTATTCTGCTTCCCTAGTAGACATGGCAAAGACCCTGTATTCTGCTTCACACGATGACACTGCTACTGTATTTTGCTTCTTACTTTTCCATGATACAATAGATGTTCCTATGAAGAAACAATAGCTCGATATAGATCTTCTAGTGTCTAAGCATGTACCCCAATCGCTGTCTGAAAAATCAGTAGGCTCTAAATCTGTTTGAGATGAGAACATTAATCCCAATGCTGGCTCATTCTTGAGATATCTGAGTACCCTTATGGCTGCTTCAAAGTGCTTGTCAGTAGCACAGTCTAAAAATGGGCTTAGTCTTCCAACTGCATACCCTATATCTGGTCTTATATTGGTTAGATATAACATTCTTCTAACTAGTCTTCCATATTCTGCTACTAAGCTTAGAGGAGTTCCAGTACTCTTTGTTAGTTTGATGGTATAATCCATTGTAGTTGAACTTCCTTGCCTTCCATTAACCTGTAGTCTTTGAGGAGGTCGATGCAATACTTCCTTTGACAAATCGCAATCCCCCTCTTGCTTCGAACTACCTCTAACCCCAAAAAAAATTGTAACTCCCCAATGTCCTTGATTTTGAAAGGGTCATGCAGGTGCTGTTTGATGAAGGTAATTTTATTCAAATCATCTCCAGCCAATATTAAATCTACATAGACTAAAATAACGGTAAATCTGCCATTAGATGACTTGGTGAAAAGACTATAATCATGTCTTGATTGAGAATATCCAGCACTGAGCAGAGTGGTGCACAACTTGGTGTTCCATTATTTGCTGGCTTATTTTAAGCCATAAAAAGAACAATCTAATTTGCAAACTAATTCTGGTGAGGGCAGAGCGAGTCCTTGTGGTGGGCGTATATATACTTCTTCAGCTAAGTCACCATGCAAAAAAGCTGTGATGACGTCCAATTGATGGACGAACCAGCCCCTCACTGCAGCAATAGACATGAGAATTCGAAAGGTGTTCATCTTAACCACAGGACTATATGTCTCGAAATAATCTACCCTAGTAGTTTGGGTAAATTCCTGAACAACCAGCCTGGCCTTGTGATGATCAACCGAACCATCAGGCTTTAGTTTTAGCCTAAAGACCCATTTGCATCCCACAGCTTTCTTCCCATTAGGAAGTTTGGTAAGAATCTAAGTTCTATTTTCTCTTAGAGCAGTCAATTCAGAATTAATAGCCTTCTGCCAACTAAGATCACAAATAGGCTCAGTATAGCATTTTGGCTTTTTGTGTTTAGGTTGAGAAGTATGTGTGGTAGATAAAATGGTAGAAGCATCAATGGAAAGAAGGGGAAAATGTGATATTGACTCAAAAAACATAATTGTGGACTGATAAAAAAATTTGTTGTTTACTCATGTAGCATGTTTTCAAAATTTTCAAAGAAAAACTTATGAGAATCATGTGAGTTAAGACCTGAATTTGAGGAACAATTGTTGTATGAATCCACTGACACAGTAGGCATACAATAATAATCCGCTAAATTTTCAAGACGCTTTCTATCTCTTGTAAATTTCTTAATAACCTGAGGTGTCTCAGATGCAGCACTAATGAATGGTGAATTATTCGACCTTACGGATGCAGGTAAGCATTCAGATATGTCAAGCTCATGATGATGCATTGGAACTAATTGATTAGGTGATAGTGATGTATGAGGATTAATGCTACTATAAGATTCAGGGAATGGATCATCAAATGCAAAATTATGTAATGTGGATGGTGCAGAATTTGTAACAGTGTCATTTGTTTTTGAACTTTCTAATGAAAATGGAAATATATTTTCATAAAAGAATACATCCCTTGAGATTAATATATTTCTACTTGTTATATCATATAAAACATATCCCTTAACACCATCTTTAACACCCAAATGTACACATTTGACTGTCCTTTGTTTTAATTTCGATCTATGTGCTAATTTTGTTGAAGCAAATCCTAGACATCCAAACACCTTAAGGTAAGATATGCCAGGTGATTTTCCTTTTAAAATCTCATAGGGAGAATGATTTTTCAATAAGACACTGAGAATTCTATTGATGACATGAACCGAATGCCTTATTGCAAAATTCCAAAGTTTCTTTGGCATGTTAGAATGAAACATCATGGCTCTAGCAACTTCTAAAATATGTTGATGTTTCTTTTCTACAATGCCATTTTATTGGGAAGTTTCTACACAAGTGGTTTGGTGTATGATGCCTTTGGATGCATAGAATTTATTCAATTTAAATTTATGTCCATTGTCAGTTTGGATTTTTTTAATTGTCACTCCAAATTGAGTTTCAATCATTTTGACAAAATTCTTGACTAATTCACTAGCTTCACTTTTCAATTTCATAAAGTATAACCAAGTGAATCGACTTTTGTCATCTATAATAGTAAAAAAATATCTAAAACCCGAAATAGAAATGGTATTGATAGGACCCCAAATGTCGATGTGTACAATATCAAAGATATTCATGCTCTTAGAGATTCTTGACATAAACGGCAACCGCTTTTGCTTTGCATAATGGCAAGAATCACAAGGCTTATTACATATTGAAAAATTTAAGTTTTTGTATTCTCTTTTCATAACACCAATCCTATCATTTGGTAGATGTGCTAATCTAAGATGTCACAGTGCAGAATGCTCTATTTGTGTGTGCTGTGTAGATAGTGTAGATGCTAAAAATGTGGATGTAGCTTGTGATGTAGTTTGAACAGGTGTTAGGTCTTCAAAAACATAGAGTCATCTCCTTTGTTCAGCTACACCAATTATTCTCTTGGTAGTCTTGTCCTGGATTTCACACTCATTTTCATAAAAAATTAGTTTCCATTTTAAACCTGCTGTTAGTTTTGATACTGATATCAAATTGAATTTAAAGCTTGGAATATAAAAGACATTTAACAAATAAAATTGATCAGAGAACACAACTGTACCTGTAGTATTGACCAGTGTGTTTGTGCCATCAGGCATGCTGACTAACACAGGTTAAATTGGATGTAATTTTTTAAATGAATTTTTAATATATGAAACATGATTGGTTGCTCCTAAATCGATGACCCAGGATTTGGGACTGAAAACTGAAATTGACATTATGTAAGAGATATCTTGGTTTGATGGTAGAGTTGTGGTAACAATTTGGTTTATGCTATGCGTTGGGTGTGCATCTTGTTAGTTCAGGAGAGCTAGCAATGCCTCTCTTTGCTCTAAGGTGAAATATGGCTCAGAGTTACCAAATTCTTCCCTTTGAGATTGGTTACTTACTTCATCATTGTTCTTTTCAGCAACCATATTGTTGATCATGGCTCTATTGTTCTTGAAATGAGGGGAAAAGTCATGCTTTTTGTAGCATGTGTCTGCCAAGTGGCCATTCTTGCCACAGTATGTACATTGTTTGGATCCTCGTCTAGCTTTTGCATTCTTTCATAGCCTCCTCTTCCCCCTCTGCCTCTTCCTCTTTCCCTTGTACTTCCATTACCAACATCATTTCTGGAATTGATTAGCAGCGCCTTCTCCTCCATTCCTTCATTCATGTTTAGCTGTCTTTCTTGGTGTAAAAGAGATGCAAAAACTGTATCCACCTTGGGTCGATAACATAATCTGAGACCTTGCAGTTGAAAATTGCTCATTTAGACCTCTTAGGAACCTCACGGTCCCTGATTCTTCTTTGTAACCTCTCATTATGCTCAATTCAAAATTGCACTTCTCAGGGCACCTTGAGCAGCTCGAAATTGGCCACAAATTCTCCAACTCCTCCCAAATCAACTTGAGCTTAGTGTAGTAGGTAGTCACTGATGCATCTTCTTACTTAGTTGCAAACAATTCTTCCTCTAATTCTGCTATCCTATACACATCACCATTACTGTATCTGTACCTTAATTCTTTCCACAATTCCTCAGCTGAGTTTATCCACATGACGCTTTGAGCAATTTCAGGGCTTAAAGAATGATTAATCCAAGAAACAATGTGTGTATTACAACGGTCACACGCTTCAAACAACACATCATCCTCTGGTGGCCGTTGGATTGAGCCATCAACAAATTTTATCTTGTTCTTGGATTTCAACGCTTTCCACATATCTCTTTCCCATTTTTGAAAATTATTTCCTACCAAGGTAACTGTAACTATCGCTGATCTTGGATTTTTTCCAGGATGTAAAAAATAAGGACTTACCGGGTCTAAAGTTGGATTTGTCTGAGCTTTGTTTACATTTGACTGATTCATCGTATTGATTTGATTCACCAATGCAGCTAATGCCTATATATCTATTGAAGAGAATGACGAATTTGTTCGAGGTTCCATCGCTTCTTGATCGCAAACCCTAATTTGAGATTCAAATCAATGAATCTTGTTGATGCAGATTCAAAGAGTTTCTTCCCTCGATCTCGCTGATCGAAAATGTTTGTCTATGCTGAATCGGTGCACGACGACACAAATCTCATCAGTCTCTATCGATTGAGTTCGAAGGAAGAGGACAAGAATTTAGATGAGAAGAACGAAGAATGAGAAGGAGAAAAAACAAGGAGAAGAAAAATCGAAGAATCTTAAAGGGAAAACGAATTCACAAGAAGAGAATCAAGAGTTTGTTTTATGAGCTTCTTTCGAAGTTCCTCAACCATTCACTGTGATTTTCCTTCCATGCTCACCGCACTATGTTAAAATTGGTGAGTTGAAAGAAAAATGGAAGGGAAAAATCTCACGAAACTTGATGCAGAGGAGAGTATGTGTAATTGTCACAACTCCATCACTATTGCACTTTCACATTCTAATTGCAAAAATTGCCTCCAATATTACATTTTCAGCTATATATAATAGCTTCTAAATTAAGTTGCACAATTAATTATCTAATTGGTATTCTAACAAATTAATTTGCTGATCACTTACTAATAAAATTTGTCCAGATCAGCACTTCCTAACTAATTACTATTATACATGACTAATTAATTCAGGTAACACCTAAACATTTCATTGGTTTCTCACTGAATTTATTTATAAATTAACACATATGATTAATATATTTCAAATTTTCTAACTTTATATATTTCGTATATATTTTAAATAAAAATTTGAATATTCTCACTCAAATTAACTAAATAAAAAATATTATAAATATACAAAAAATTAATTATTATATATATATATAATATTTTATATATTTTTAATATATACTTATATTTTAATATATATTATATAAATAATTAATTGGATGAATAGTTCTTTGTATTAATGTAGCAAGATATTAAAACATATAATATATTTACTCAATTTTTTGTTTGAACTTTGAAATATTTCTTTAGCTTTGATATTTTATCTGGTGGATATTATATACGCGGTGTTAGAAAACAACTTATTAAGTCAATTTTTTTGTCCTCCTTGATATAATTCATCTTTTTTTTTTTTGTTACTTGGTTCGGATGTGAGTAAGCCTTAAGGCTTAACCACTTTCGAAAATAAATGTTAAGAACTTTATTTGTTGCTCCGTGCTTCTGTGTAACTGTGTTAGGTATATATTAAAATTAATTATTAATATAAAATATATATTAAAAATAAATTAAATAATATATATTTATACATAAATATATAATAATTAATTTTAATAATTAATTTTAATAATTAATTTTAGTATATAAATAATATTTTTAAAAATAATTATTTTTTATTACTTTAATTAATTAAATTTCGATATATTATTTTTTTGGTGACTAAATTTCGATATATTATTTGAACACACTTTTAAACACACCAACTCTTCTAATAATTACGATTGGGCCAAAATTAAAGAAAAACAATTATTATAAGGTATTTTTAAATTCTCATTATCAAAATATTTGGAGAGCATATATATTTTAGACGTTGTCTAGCATGAGAAACGTGACACAAACAACTTCATAATTCCTCTAATAAGAGGAGATTCTAATATGTGAGATTGTGACCTATGATTACTACGTACTGAAAGTGAAACGTATGAACAAGTCCAATAATTTTATGAGGGTTGGAAGGTTTTGAAAATTAGTGATTGTGAAATAACTTGTAGAATATTTAATTTGATATTTCACGCAAAAGCATTTGGTTATTGGATAAGCTCAACAATGAAGTCCCTGTCATCAATATCTTCATTTGAAAGGTTAAAAATTATTGATTGCAAGTTTGGATATCCATTTGAAGCTTTTAAACTATGGTTTATGGTCAACTTTCGCTAAAATGGTCTTGTAATCTATTAATATATAAAAGCAACTAGTGAAGTAATAAAAATCAATTAATAGTTAAGTAACATAATTTGTCATATTTAAAATTGAAATTATAAATTAAAATCTACGAATTACATTTTCAAAGTATATATTAACTTATTATTAACCTTTTTTTTGTTATTTTCCAGTTTATCCCATTTATATCTTTTAAGTTTAATTGATAGTTGATGTTGTTTATTTTTTTTATGAAAATGTACTGGGAGTGAATTTCTAAATCGGCCAACATAAGTTAATTCTTTTATTATAAAATTATTAATAAAAAAAGATTTAATTACTTTGTTGATTTTTATAGTTTTACAAAATGTTTAATTAGGTTTTTATATGTTTTTTTTTTAATTGAATTCTTGTACTAATTTTTTTTTAATTGGGTCCCTTTTTTTTTCTTTTTATTTGGTTTTCTGCACTATTTTTTTTAATTGGGTCCCTATACAATTAAATCAATTACTGTCAAGAAAGACCTAATTGAAAAAAAAATTGGTGCAGGAACTCAATTAAAAGAAAAAAAGTATAGGGACTTAATTGAAAATTTCACAAAACTATAGAGACCAATAGAATAATTAAACCATAAAAAAAGATAGAGATTAAAAGTTACTTTTTTTAAGACTTATTTTTTGGAAGTTTAAAATTTCCTAATATTTATAATAGGAAAGTATGAAGAGACAATGTCCTTATTGTACAATACATACAATGGGAGTTTAATTGAAATTAAAACTAAATTATGGGTAATTAATTAATTTTGATTTCTTTCTAATTTGAAATTTGAAACAAATTAGAATTACCGTCAGTTATAGAATCAGAACAATGAACTCCCTCTCTCAAGACGGCGTGACCTCCATTCTCTCGATTAATATGAGAATCTCACCGCTTCAACCCTTCGTCTGACACCACCGCCATCACCATCGGCGACCACCATCGCCTACCCCCTCTCTTCCATATCTTCTTTTTTTCTTCCCTCTTTCTCCATTTCTTCTCAATCCCATGTACGCTACCCCTGGTCTCTGTGCAAAGCCCAACCCCAGCGAGAAACCCCAGTGCAACCTAGCAGCGGCTGAGTTCTGTGCCGCTGTAACACCGCCTCTGCTACCCCTCTCTTTTCATTCTTCCCATTTCACCAACGCAGGTTCCATGCTTCCTCCTTCCCGTGTTCTTTCGTTTATTTATTTTAACTAATTTTTAATTCTGCTTTTAGTGTTTAGATTAGGCTTAGATTAATGAATTGATACTTTTTGGATTCCAAAATGTTTGATGGCTGATTTTTTTGGATTGATTGCTGCTTAAATTGAGTGTAAAATTTCTGTTTACATATTGTGCACACTATATGCTCGATGAAATGCCTGAATGAAACTTTTTATTTAATTCCTATGTTTGGCCAGCATTTGTCTTAAATTTTGTTATCTTTAGGCATTCTGTCGCAGCCGGCCTGCGTCTTCCTTGCGACGTCGGCATTCGCAAGTTAGAGGAATTACAAGTGGAGTCAGGCTTGAGACGTCCATCACGCCTCGGAAGAGCATAAATGGAGTTGAATTTCATTCAACCGCTATGTGTTGTTCCATTGGCCGTCAGTAACGGAAATTCATCAAATTCACATAACAATGATCCCAACCATTGCGCAGAAGAGGGTGAGGAATCCAACAAGGTAAGAAATTTACATGGAGGCATGCATAGCGGATGGTTATTTGTTTATGATTTTTATTCATTCCACTTAGTGAAAGTAGGGGGCTCTTTTTTATGTTAAATGCTTCAGTAGATGCAACAGAAGCACTCCACATGCAATCACTTCTATGGTTTTATTAAATTCTTTTTATGATTATATGGACGAAGAATTCGCATGTGATAATTCAATGTCATGTATATTTGATATGTGCAGAATTGCGTGTGATAATGATTCCAAAGCTCCACTGGAACCGTATTAGTGAAGTATATAATATAAAATCTAGCTAATGGAGATGTGGTTATTTAGACTCTTTGTAAAAATATTGTTAAAAATTCAAGAGATATGAATTCATGGTTGACTAAATATTTATCTTGCATATTTAGATTAACTATATTTATATGATGAATAAACTAGATAGAGAAAAAATTAAATGTCGCTCCGGTACATGATTAAATTAATCCGACCTTGCACGATTATTTAGTACATTACTATGTAAGTAGTTAATTGTTGTCATCTTTTTGTGTTGTTTAGCAGGTGGTTCCTCTAGAGGCCTCTCAAAATATGGAATTTGGTACTCCGGTTTGCCGGCATGAGTGCCAACAAGCTGGTAGCTGCATGTCTTTGTTAAGCTCATTCGGTAGCAGTTAGAATCTGTTGGAAATGGTTTCGAGTACCTTTAATATTTTTCTCCATGGATATAGGATTTCAATAGTTATTCATTTGTCAGCAATTGTAGATGAAGATGATATTTTTCAAAGACGCAAATGCCAAGTGTGATGCTTTTGTTGTTAGCAACGGGTGGCTTTATTCTCTAAAGATATAGGTATCCGGTGTATTCGTAATTGTTGCAAGAAACTAGACTTGATTAATTTCAATGAACCAATTTAATCTAGATAAGTTCCGATGCTTTGTTGTATAAGGAGCTTGATCAATTTCATTTGGTGTGCAGCTAGTCGCTTTAGATAGTAGTTACATGTTTATCTTTACTTAGATGTGTTAAATGTTCATTTATGTATGACATCGTATATTTACTGTAACTGTATACGTGGATGGTTGTTTTCAGGTATTCAACCCTTGTAAACTGTAGCAGGTACTCAAAACAAATTATAGTATATTGGTTCAAAAACAGTGATAATGAAGTCAACACTTATCAGATTCAAGTAATGTCAGCTTAAAATACAAAAGAGATATCCCTGTACTAAGAAATAGTATACTGGATGTTCAGTTCACCATGTATTTAGATGGTTACTTTCATAAGAAAAATAGATGGTCATTTTCGACTCACTCGTCAGTGTCATGCTTGAATTCCTTTACACCAACAGATTCACATAAGTTCTAAAAAAAAGGGATCCACCACAAAAATGTCATCCCAATGTGTCATAAATAAATTCCTAAGACTCTAACTAGTAAATAAGGTAAATATTCAAATCTTATCAAGTATGTTATCTTAAGTATGCTAATTTTTTATTCCTTTGAACTTTCTCCCTTTTGGAAATCCTTCTGTACATTATTTCAATGTTCTCGTGCTCGGAGCCGTGAATGGTGATCTCACTTTCTTTTTACCCATCTGATTTATAGCTTAGACTATAGGAGAATGTATGATTGGATCGCCGTGAATAAATACTCACTCAATAGGTTCTTTGCAATCCAAGTGAATCTTCTTTTCAGTTTATAATCAAGTAAAAAAATTAAAACAACATGAGACATAAAAATTGTATTCATTCTAGCTGCTAATAAAAAAAAATAGCAGCCCCATGTAGAGAAAAGAAATCTTCAGCAAGAATTTAACTGGATTTAGAGACCAAATCAACCAATTATAAACACAACAATCAGCAAGGTAAATAAGAATCACACAGCACAACAACATGTTATCACCAAACAACAATGGCGACAGCAAAAAATAACCACCACAAAATGAATTAAAGTAACCATCCGTTTCAGTAAACGTCAGGACTGAATATCTAAGACTAGAACCCGCTTTCAGCACCATATATACAATAGTTTACGTAGAAAATAGAGACTCTTTTACCATTACCTTTTAAAAAGGTGCTGTCACTACAATCAAATCAAAATAGCAATCCCTATTATGAAAAATGACCATCCAATTGCCTGGAAAACTAACCATCCGACATGTAATTGATCTCATCATGTGTACATCGAGTTAGTAGCAAATACAAAAAAAAAAAAAAAAACATGCATCTAATACCAATGCAACAACAATATATCGAATTACCCTCAAAGTAAAAAAGAAAACTTACTTATAATTGATTGATTGATGCAATACCTAGTTCGCCTTGATCAGCATATATACATTTGATGTAATTGACGGAATCATGAATGTGACTCAGATTTCGGGCATAGTAGACTAACTAGAAACCAACCATAAATCGATAGGTCAAATCCCACCTCAGTCAAGCAAGCTAGAACCTTTATAAAACTGAAAATCAATCCGTATATTAAAAACCAACCATCCGAAAATATGCTAAAGTAACCATCTAATTAGATGCAACTACACATTGAAACTAAAACCATCAAACATCTACAACAACAACTCCTTATACACGATCCGGTACAGTGAAATTACAACCACTGATTTTTTCACCATCAACAATCAAATACCTCAACAAAATTCATTGCATGTGAAACTATTAGCAACAGGAACAGTTATAAGCGTATAACAAAAAACAACCCACTAACCTGCGTTTGTTTGTTGATGACATTAGGCGTCTGGGGCTGTAGCTACGACACCCGCAACGAAAAACATGGACCAATGACACTGAGCTCTGCTAAAGGCAGAAGCAGAGCGCGCCGAAGGGTGAGCCGCGGGGTATAGTACGGCGCTGCTGGAGTGTGAGCCCCGGAGGTCTGGTACGGCACTGATGAATGGTTGGTTGCGGTGTTCCGAACTGGCGCAGATGAAGGTAGACCCGCGTTGTTCTTCTCGGCGCTGTCGGAAGGTGCGTGGATGGGTTCCGAAACGGCGCTGTCAGAAGGTGCGTGGCTGGTTCCCGGTACGGCGCTAAGGAAGGGTGCGCTGTGGGTTCCCGGAACAGGGGCTGAGGGAGGGTGTATTGCCGGTGGCTGGTCGGCGCTGTCAGAGGACCCGTCGCAGAGGTCTAGTCGGGCCTTATAGAGATGTGGCAGTGGGATGGTCAGGGGCCGGGAGGGTTGGATGCAAAAGGACTGCCGTCGGGGAACAACACAAGGGTAAAGGGAAAATTAAATTAGGGATTAGACGGAATTTTGAAATTAGGCTAAAAATATGGGTTGGTTTTCATGTTTAATTTATGTTGGGCCAAACAAATAGTCCATTGTATGTATTTTAGAGATACCTCATTGTCTCCCTAGTGAAACTCATTTATATTGTAAGGTTTAGAATAACAATTCTACTACGGAGACAATGATGAATCTAAACAATGTGAACAATGGGTTTTGAATTTGGCCAAATACAAGAAAAAAAAAAGTAAGAAAACTCCCCAAATTACCTAATCCGAAAAATCCAAACAGTTATTTTAAAAAATTAACCATCTCAACCTTAATTTACTAAAGGAATTCACCTAAACACCCTCTTCTCCTCCCAAATGTCTGCCACCCCCACTCTTATCAATCATCCCACCTCTCCGGCATTAGAAGTTTCCTCACGGCCATCATCGTCTACCCCTGTATGTAGCCCCCTCCCCCATCACCATCGCAAGATCTTCATCAAACAACCATCCACATAGTTATTAAAATAATCATCCGGCTACTTAGTGAAATTACCATCCATCATTTGTTAAGTGTATATACTTAAACTGAATCGAACAAAATAACCATCCAATTAAGAATTAAAATAACCATCTACATACCTAGTGAATTGAACATCCAGCACATTTGCAGGGTGGAGAGAGTCGATGACGACGCATAGAAGCAGGGGAAAGATCCGGCGATGGAGCAGCAATGCAACGCCAACTTCGGCTAGGTGAGGTTGCGAATCTACTCCGTGGACTTCGAACTCGAACGCGCAGCGGCCAGAGATGGAAGAGGAGGAGGAGTCGAATCCATGGGAGGAAGGACGGCGTCGATGATGTTTGTAACCCTAACCCCTTTCTCCTTGCACTTCTGGAGATCGATCCTATCCACGCCGACGTTGAAGCTCGAAACAATCTCCAGCTTGGGCAGCGCCTCAATGAGTGCCGCATCGGGTCCGCCGTTGGAGTTGGCTATGACGACGCGTATGGAGGCGGCATGGTTGGGGAGGACGACATCCCTCTGTGATGGATCAATACCGCAGAAGAGGTTGTAGTACTTGTCGAGCTCTTGTTCGAGATATAGAAGGACTTTTTCGATGAGGAGGATGCCGATTGATCCCGTATTGTTTTCGGGTTATGGTTCTAGGATGGCGATGGTTGTTTTGAACTGTGTAGCACTGAAGTTCCATAGAGATAGTGACAGAGACAATAGATACCAATTGTACCATAACTAACACATTTAAATTTTAAAATTTAAAATTAAATAATTAATTAATAATTTAATTTTTTATTTTAATTTTATTTTTTTAATCTATTGTCATATTGTTCACTATTATCATTATTTTCCAATATTTTCTCTTAGAATAATGTTTAGAGTGGTTAGCACTCAACAGTGGTGGAGGATGGCCAACCAACGACAATAGGTAAAGTTGTGATGTTGTTAAGACGAGTGTTATTTGAAGAAAGAAAAAAACATTAAAAAAAATTATGAATATAAAAAAAATTGCCTAAAATTTAACTATCAAAAATTTATTTTCAATTAGATTTCTATTAGTATTTTTATTCGTAATTACATTATGAAAATATAAATTTTTTAAAATTACGTTAGCTTTGTCCTAACATTATAGATTATAGTACAAAAGATTTATAAAATTAAATTATTTTTATAAAAAAATTGTAAGTGACAAAAGTCTCTGTCGACTAAAAAGATCAGGATCTCTGTAGATAAAAAATCAAATAATAAGATTTTTAGTTATTATTTTTATGTGAAAGAGTTTAATTTATTACTAATAATTAATTTTAATATTCGTTATCTAAAATTTGAAACAATTTAACTTGTATACTTTTGATTAAGTGTTAAATCTGTTATACAAATAGAAATAATTAATTTTTATGTATGCTATTTAAAAATAATATTTTTTTCTCTGTGTATATAAAAATATAATTAGATATTAGTATAAAAAAATATATTAATAGTTATAAAATTAACTCAAAATCAATTTTTTTAAACAATTAAATCTTGATTTTAACTTTTAATTATAATATTAGTATTCTTTCCAAATTATATTTAATAAATATTTGAAAGAAGAGAAATGAAAATATAGATTAAAAAGATAAGTAGTAAAAGTTTAAAACTAAATAAAAAAGTAAAAAATATTTATATAATAAGAATATTATTTTTTATTTGAATTATATTATTTTATTAATTTTATTTTTTGTAAAACAAAAGATAGAAAAAATAGAGAATAAGAGAAAAGAGAGAAAAAGATAAAGATGAAGATTGAGGGAGGGAGGGAGTTTGTTAATGTTGAAAGAAAAAAATATTTTAATTATAATAAAAAAATATCAGGTGACAAATTTTGATTTCTCAAATTACTAATATAAAATATAAATTATAAATTATATATAGAGTGAGAAGGGTAAAGAAAAATAGAAAAAGGGAAAGAGATAAACGAGAGAATTTAGAAAAAGAGTTTTAGAGGAAATATTTTCTCTCAATTTTAATAAGAGAATGTCATGTGACACATTTGGTTATTAAATTAGATAATAATATATAATATATTCATATAATAAATTATATAGAGAGTGAGAAAGGTAGAGAGAAATAGAAAAAAAAGAGAGAGGTAGATGAGAGAATTTAGGAAGGGAATTTATTAATTTTGGAAGAAAATATTTTTTCTCAAGTTTAATAAAAGTACTATGTGACACATTTTATTATTAAATTAAATAGCTTTATATAATATAATATAATATATAATATAACTATATTTTAATTTTAATTTTAATTTTAATACAATTAAAGAATGTTATGTTGTACATTTTGATTGTCAAATTTATAATTAGTTATTGATAATGATATATAAAAAAGATAGAGCGGTTGAAGAAATGAGAAGAACAGATAAAGGGAGAGGGAGAAGGAGAAATTTTTTTTTTTAATTTTAAAGGGAAAGATTTGATTTCAATTACAATGAAAGGGTGACATATGACATATTTTTGTGATAAAAAATAAAAATAATAGAAAAAAAATTCTTAATTTTAGAAGAAAAAATTTAATTTTAATTATAATAAAAGAGTGACATGTGATATATTTTAATTATAAAATTAATAAAAAAGAGAATAAAACTCTTTAATTCTTTTAAAAAAATATATTTAATTTTAATTATAATAAAAAATAATATATAATATATTTTAATTATAAAATTAGTAATAGATAATAAATTTATCAGTTTAGTGACGGTCCTTTTAAGTTGAAAACATAACAATAGACTTTGAGGAAAAATATAAATAAATAATAACTTGAATATCACGTTAACTCGAGGAAAGACTATATAAAAATAAAAAAAATGTATCTGTTATTTGTTTAAAGATAAAAGGGTAATTTATCTATATAAAATAAAAAGAAGAAAAATTTACTTAAATGCAACAATACAAATTTAATTATTTGTATGTCTTGAAATATATCTATATAAACCGTGAAATTTTCTCATATTTTAAAAAGTATATACAAACTGTGCAGTTTATAAAGGAATCATCAAATAAGGAAATTGTGTGACCCTACTACGGATTATGGAAGTCGTAATGGGGACATAAATCGTGCTATCCACCCATAGTTTATGAAGAATGATGTTTGGATATAAACCGTGGTATCCTCCCACGATTTATGGGCACTTATATATATCCGTAATTTGCGAAACTTTTGGAGATTTCATTGTTGGAGTTTTAGGGTATTTTGGGTGTATTTGGAAACCGTTGAAAGAAAAGGAATACATTTAGACTTTTTGAAAGTTTCAACTTTTGGTTTGGCAAATTTTTTTTTCATAAATGCAAAAGTGATTTGCTATCAAAACCACGTTTATAGAGTTAAATCTCAATTTGGCCCCTGAAATTTGGCCTGATACTCAAAATGACCTCTACAATTTCGTTAGCCCAATTAGAACCACTAAATTTATAATTGTGGCTCCAGTTTGTCCCGCTATCATCTCCGTCACCGGAATGATGATCTAGCGCAATTGCATGACATGATGGACACTACGCGCATTGGTTTCGCGCGCAAACCCTTTGGAAACCAACCACGTAGTGTAAGGATTTTTTTGATGTTTGCCAACTTATAATCGTCGTAGTGAAAAGAAAGAGTTTTAACCCACAAAAAACTGAAACAACGTGGTTTTCAAAGGGTTTGGACGCTAAACCAATGCGCCGTCGTTTAAGTAGTGTCCACCGTATCATGCAATTGCATCAAATCAGCATTCTGGTGACGGAGATGATCGCAGGGGCAAGTTGGAGCCACAATTACAAATTTAGGGGTTCTAATTGGGGCCAACGAAATTGTAGGGATCATTCTGAGCATCGGGCTAAATTTCAGGGGCTAAATTGAGATTTAACTCCACGTTTATAAGAAGTAACTATTTTTAGCTTCTGCGTTTTCTTAATGGGCTTTTAGCCATGGATACTAACTATTTATTTACCTTTTACCAACTTTATCCTTTATGTATATTATTGTATTATTTATAGAATTATTATTATTTCTATTTATATGAGCTCTATTTTTTTATTATTTATTATTTTTATTTTTTTCAACTATTTGTTTGACATTATATACTTTTATAATTGTGATTTTTGTGTATTATGTTTGTTATTATCTTTTTATAATATGATTTATTGATTCTATTAGGTAAAGTAAATTAAACAAAAAATTAACTGTAAATAATAATAATAGTAAAAAATTATAGCATACTAAAAAAGAGTACTAAAAATACTAAAAATATACTATATAAAAAAGATCATCAAGAACTTTTAGATTTTTTTCAATTACTACAAAGTAAATATTTAATTTTTTTTATTATTTTTAGTACTCTCTTTTATAATTGTAATTCTCGTATACTATATTTTAGTGTAATTTTTTATAATATAGATTATGATTCCATTGAAAAAGATAAATTAAGTAAAAAAATTAATCATAGATAATAATAAAATCATAAATGTTGGATTCCAAATTAATATTAAAATTAATATTAAGAATCAGATTATTGAGAGTACTAGAATAAGAGTACGATGTAAAAAAATACTAAAGTAACATTCTCACGTTAATACTTAAAAAATATAACATATTTGATTAAATATTCTTATATATATTTTTTTTATTTAAAAATATATTTTTCTATTTTATATCGACCAAAAGGTTAGTTATATTTTTTTTTTTACCAAAGATAGGAGACTCGAACCCGCAATCTTTTAATTGAGTATGGGGAGACTATGCCATTTGAGCTATTACTCATTGGCAAGAAATTAGTTATACTATCTTAGTCGTATCAATATTTTTGCATTGAATGTTTGATATGTATCAAAGTTTTGTGCATGTTATATATTATCCTCAGTTAGGAATGGAAAATAAAAGTAAACAAGAGAGAGGACTATTTTATTATACTGAATTGTTTGCATCATCATCATCATCATCATCATCATCATCATCATCATCATCATCATCATCATCATCATCATCATCATCATCATCATCATCATCATCATCATCATCATCATCATCATCATCATCATCATCATCATCATCATCATCATCATCATCATCATCATCATCATCATCATTATTATTATTATTTTTTGTTCGGTAAGTCGGTTTCCGGTCGGTTCGGGTGAAGATCCTGGGAGATGGTAGGGGCTCGTCAGGTCGTGGACTACCGGCCAGAGATGCGCGAGGTCCCGAGTACTTCGTGTGAAAAAAGGGGGTGCCACCTGCAAAGACACTCCGACGCTCTTGTCAGTAAATGTGCAGGCAGAAAGGGTAATGTGATATGTGACGTACCTTGGGGGAAGAGCCAATCTTCCCCTTATATATTGTCAGAGTGGGCCCTGTAAAGGCAGGCCCACTATTCTCGAGGTGCTCCCTTCACAACTGTGGGAGAGCTGTTACGGACGCGTGTCCGGGTCGGCGATGGGGCGCCCGATCCCTGACCGCCCGGGTCGGGTGGAGCTCGGGTCGGCCCAAGCCAGCAGAAGGTTTGGGCCGGGCCATAACAGTGCCCCCACGCGCCAGTGGTAGCCGTGAGGACTATTTGTGGCGCGTTCTTTCTTTCTTCATAGGTCGTCGCCAAATCGGCCGCTCGTAGGGGGAACGTGTCCCTTGCGCGCGTGTCCTTTGGTTACTGAGGTAACCGTTCAGCGCTTCGTTCTCCGTGCTGAGCATTGAATGTTCATAATGGGTTGGGAATCCCCGTACGCAAAGACTATTTTGCCCCCAGTCTTTCGCGCTCCCTGGGGATAGTTTTAAATGGTTCGTTTTCGCTTTATTCCTCTTTTTTACACTCCTGCTTCTTCTATCTTCTTGCCATCTCTTCCTCCCTCTTTCGAAGATCTCAGAGCACTGGTGTGATATCCTCACGCATCTTCCCTTCGTCTTTTTTAGATCCTCGCAACAAATTCAGGTAATCCTTGGGCTTCTCTCTTTTTGCCTTGTTGTTGAATGTCTATTACTTGCGTTTGCTTTTGTGTTTCCTGTCGTCTCGTTTGGTTTTTGTTACTAGATGACTCTCCCGTGCTTGGGTAAATGGGTTAAGGGAGGGGTACCATTCCGGGGTAGGTTTTTAGGTAGCTTGCTTGACAAGTGTAGCCTTTTCCATGTTTAATTTTAACTATTCAGTAGGATAAGCATAGTTTCTGGGTGTTTTCCGGGCTCCCAATCTCATAGTCTAACGGAGTGGTACCCCGCTGTAGGTATGCCTCGTGTTGTCGCTCGGACTTCTACTTCCGCCGCAAATTACGACCCTTACGCATGGGTGACCTCGGACATAAAGGACTCGCCTAACCAGATGGATCTGGGAGAGCTGACGGAATTCCGGCAAGCCGGGTACTTATGTGGGGGGACGGACGAGGAGATCAACTACGAGACCTTCGTTCCAGCCCCCGACGAGCGGTTGTACGAGATCAACCTCCGTTCTCCCCGGGTTGCCGACTGGGTCTGGTTTTACAAGGCCATGTTTACCCAGGTCGGCGTTCGCCTACCTTTTTCCGATTTTCAGATGTCTCTCCTTGGTCGGATATCCGTGTCGCCGTCGCAGCTCCATCCGAACAGTTGGGCTTCTATCCGCTGTTTCGAGATGGTCTGTGAATATCTCGAGCTGCCGACGTTAGTGGATGTCTTCCTCTTTTTCTTCAACCTCACCAACCCCTCCAAACAAGGGAAGGCGAGCAAAGGGTTCCTTTCTTTCCGGTCCGCCCAAGGTCGGAGGATATTTGGTCTGTTCGAGGACTCTTACCATGGGTTCAAGGACAAATTCTTCAAAGTTCGCCCTGCTAAAGGTCGCCATCCCTTTTGGTTATCGTTAGAGGGGGAGCGTCTCATCCCAACATATTGGAGTTTTGGGGCGGGGTCTAATCCGTTTATCAAGGTGACGTACAAAGGGATGTCCCCTGTAGATAAGAAAGTAGCTGATGTGTTGTTTGCCCTCTTTGGAAAGAACCCCGTGAACCCCCATCTTCTCATGGGTGAACGGGAGGCCGCCAGGAGCTATATCCGTGAGTCGTTTTGTTTCGTGTTCGTACTGTTTATTATTGCTTGTTTTTCTTGATCTGACGACTGACGCGTTTATCTGTTTGTTGCAGTGGAGATGTTTGCCTCAGTGACAGGGCTTGAAAATTTGATGAAGACCTTCTTCGAGGAAAGTGACGAGGAGAAGGCCGAAGAGAAAGACGCCGGGAAGTCGGAGGGGCCTTCCGGGGAGAAGGAGGGTCAGTCTGTGCCCTCTCCCCAGGATACCAACATGTCGGGCAAGAACCCAGAAGGAACACAGGCTTCTCCCCTTCCCGAGGTCGTCGTTGGCGGGCACTCGTCCTCTGCCCATCAGGAAGATGATGATGTGGAACTCATCCACACCCCTAAGATGGGGAGGGCGTCTGCGAGTCCGGAGGGGACTCTCACCATCATGGAGAGAAATTTCGATGCTACAACCTTTATCGACTCGCAGCTGATCCCTGGGACGGAGGAGCATTTTCATGGAACCGACCTGGCTGGACAGGCGAGATGGATGTACCGTACTTTGCTCCGGGGGGCCGTGATAGCTCGAAAGACTGAGTTCGAGTTGTCGGGAATGCAGGCCCTCCGGAGGAAGCTCGAGTCCTCTGTCAAGGCAAACAATGACTTCAAGGTGCAGGTTGAGCTGCTCCAGAGCCAGTTGTCCGAGATGGGGGAGAAGCTCAAGGCATCCGAGGAAAAGACGACATCTGCCGAGGAGAAATTGAAGGCTTCCGACGAGACGGTGGCCCGTTTAGCTGAGCGGGAGATGACCTTGGAGAGCCAGCTGAACGTCGCTCAGGGTCAGGTGGCGGTCTTGGAGAAGGAGCGTGACCAAGCCGTGTCGTCGGCTAAAGCCGCTAAAGTCGAGGTCGAGGAGCTCCGGAAGAAGCTGAAAGCGACCAAAGAGCAAGGGAAGAACGCGATCTCTATGACTGAGGATGCCCTGAAGGCTCAGGTGAAGATCGTGGCTCCCGACTTTGACACGTCGGCCATTGGGGTCTTCAAGATGATTCAAGATGGCAAGATTGTTGACATGCCTAGGAAGTGATCTATTGTAACTTGGATATTTTAGTGTGGATTTGCTGATCGTTTTGCTGAACGTTTTGTAATTTGAAACTTTATAACTTGTGCTTATCTTAGTCGTCTGGCCGGTTTGTCATTATTATCTTTTGTCTTTTCTTGTTGTACTATTTCCATTACCGCCTTTTTAGGGCGGGCTTATTGCTTGTGCCCGTTTTGCCGTTTTACGTTGGTAATGGTTTTGGACCGCTTTGGTCGTGTTGTCGCTGCCGTTAGTTATGGCTGTGGTCCAAATGGTTCCCGGGGTGATCAGTCCCGGGATGCCGTTTTAGGACGCAATCGTGTGAGACACGTATTGGGAAGCAACAGATAAGTAAGAAAATATTTTGACAAGTGATAATTAATCGTCAGCTAGGCGAGTTTGTTAACATGGCAAGTATTCGATAGGAGTAAATAGCTAAAAAGTAACAAGGGCTAAAAATTAACATGTGAACAAAACAAGCATATATGAGCCCGTTTGGCCTCCCGGTCGGTGTGCCCGAGTTAGGAGTAGAACCTCCTCAAGTTACCTGCATTCCATGTTCTAGGTATTTCTTTGCCGTCGAGTCTCTCGAGCTTGTAGGCACCCTTGCCAAGCACTTCTTTAATTCTGTAGGGACCTTCCCAATTTGCCGCCAGCTTCCCTTCTCCAGGGGTCGGTAGACCGACGTCGTTGCGTCGCAGGACGAGGTCTCTTTCCTCAAAATCCCTCTTGAGGACTTTAGCGTTGTAGCACAGGGCTATTCTTTGTTTCAACGCCGTTTCTGACAAGTGGGCCATCTCCCTCGTCTCTTCCACCAGGTCCTTTTCCACCGCTTCGTCCACACCTGCAAGTAGTAGCCGCGGGCTCGGTTCGCCGATTTCAACGGGTATAACCGCATCGGCCCCGTACGTTAGGCGAAAAGGGGTTTCCCCCGTAGCGCTTTGCTCGGTTGTTCGGTAGTTCCACAGGACCGAAGCGAGCTCGTCGGCTCATGCGCCTTTCTTGTTGTCTAGGTGTTTCTTGAGGCCAAGTAAGATGACTTTGTTTGCGGACTCCACTTGTCCATTTGTCTGGGGGTGTTCCACTGAGGAAAACTTCTGTTTTACTCCTAGTCCGGTGAGGAACTCCGTGTACTTATTGTCAGTGAATTGCGTCCCATTATCTGAAATGACGACTTTCGGGATACCGAAACGGGTTATCACCTGCCTCCACATGAACTTCTGGTAGTTGGAGGAAGATATGCTGGCCAGTGGCTCAGCCTCTATCCATTTGGTGTAGTAGTCGATGGCAACTATGAGGTATTTGACTTGCCCTGGGCCAACCGGGAAAGGTCCCAGAAGGTCAACTCCCCATTGAGCGAAAGGTCGTGTGGTCGTCAGCAGGCTCAGCTCGGAAGCCGGCGCCTTGTGGAAGTTGGCGTTTTGTTGACACTTTACGCACTTTTTGACAAATTCCCTCGAGTCTTTCATCATTGATGGCCAGTAGTATCCAGCTCGGATGAGCTTCCTCGCTAGGGTTTTGCCCCCGATGTGGTGGCCGCAACAACTCTCGTGGACTTCTCTAAGTACATAGTCCGTTTGGTCGGGGTGCAAGCACTTCAATAGGGGCTGGCTGAGCCCCTTCCTGAACAGTTGCCCTTGTATGATCGCATATCTGGCCGCCTCCATTCTCAATGTTTTGGCTGCTTTCTCATCGTCAGGCAGCTTGCCGAGTTCCAAGAAGTTTCTGATGGGGTCCAACCATGAGGGGCTTGACTTCGTCAAATGGAGGGCGACCGTTGGCTCCTTCATCATGCCTTGGATGAGAGACCGGTTGCCCGCTCCTGGCTTCGTGCTTGCTATTTTGGACAGGAGGTCCGCCCGTGTGTTCCTTTCTCTTGGGACGTGTTGGATCATGACCTCTTGGAACTGACTTGTCATTTCTTTAACTTTTTCCAAGTATTTTTGCAGGAGGGGGTCTCGGGCTTGGTAGCTTTCGCTTATCTGTGAGGTGACGACCTGTGAGTCACTGCATACTTCGACCTTCGTCGCCCCGACTTCCCGAGCTAGTATTATCCCGCTTAAGAGGGCTTCATATTCCGCTTGATTGTTCGACACAGGAAACTCGAACTTGGTCGATTGTTCGTAGATGACTCCTGCCGGGCTTTCTAAGATGACCCCGGCTCCCCCGGACGTTTGGTTGGAGGCCCCGTCTACGTGGAGCCTCCACCGTGTGCCCGTTTCTTCGGGGGGATCGCCCGTTACCTCTACTAAGAAATATGCCATTGCCTGTGCCTTGATTGCGTGACGGGGCTCATAGTGCAAGTCGTATTGGGACAGCTCAATGGCCCAGGTCATCATCCTTCCAGCCAAATCGGGTTTTTGGAGTACTTGACGGATCGCTTGATCCGTTCTGACGACCACACGGTGACCCTGGAAGTATTGCCTCAACCTTCGAGAGGAGGTTAGGAGTGTGAGCGCCAGTTTTTCCAGTTTGCTGTACCTCAGCTCTGCTCCTTGTAGGGCCCTGCTTACGAAGTAAATCGGTTGCTGGGCTTTCCCTTCTTCTCTTACGAGCACTGCCGCAAGTGCTTCCTCTGTTATTGCAAGTGCTTCCTCTGTTATTGCTTCCTCGCATGCTGGGGTCCATTCAAATGCTATCCCCTTTTTCATTAGATTGAAGAAGGGCAGGGCTTTCGCTGCCGATGCGCTGAGGAAACGGGATAACGCCGTCAGCCTTCCCGCCAGCCGCTGGACGTCTTTGATGCAACCCGGACTCTTCATCTGGAGAATCGCTTGGCACTTCTCAGGGTTGGCCTCTACCCCTCTTTGGGTGATCATGAACCCCAAGAACTTCCCAGCCTCCATGGCAAAGGCGCACTTGAGCGGGTTGAGCCTCATGCCGTGCTGTCGGAGGGAGGCGAACACATCCCCTAGGTCTCTTAGGAGGTCGTCGGGTCGTGCGGTTTTTGCGAGGATGTCGTCCACACAGACTTCTACTGTCTTGCCTATGAGCTCATTGAATATCTTGTTCATCAGTCTTTGGTACGTGGCGCCAGCGTTTTTTAGACCGAACGGCATCACCTTGTAACAATAGATCCCTCCTGGTGTTATGAATGCCATTTTGTCCTCGTCGGGTCGGTGCATCGGTATCTGATTGTACCCAGAGTAGGCGTCCATGAAGCTCAGGTATTGGTATCCCGCTGCTGCGTCGATGAGTGCGTCAATGTTGGGCAGGGGGTAGCAATCCTTAGGGCATGCCTTGTTGAGATCGGAGTAGTCCACGCACATTCTCCACATCCTACTGTGTTTTTTCACCAAAACCACGTTAGACAGCCAAGTCGAGTAGTCCAGCTCTCGGATGAACCCTGCTTCAAGGAGGCTGGCTGTCTGCCTGGCCACCTCTTCTGCCCTTTCTTGTGACATCTTCCTCTTCCTCTGAGCCATTGGCTTGGCCTCTGGCTTGACGGCCAGATGGTGTGACATGAGCTAGGGGTCTATCCCTGGCATATCGGCTGGTGTCCAGGCGAAGAGGTCGGCGTTGGCTCTGATCATCTTCATCAAAGGTTCTTTTAATTCATGGGGGAGGTTTCTGTTTATGAACGTGAACTTCTCATCCTCATCGCCAACCCTAAATTTTTCCAAGTCCCCTTCTGGCTCAGGTCTGGGCTTGTCGTCTATCCTGGCATCCAGGTCGGCAAGGAAAACCCCGGATGCTTCTTTGGATTTTTTCCTAAGAGAGAGACTGGCGTGGTCGCAAGCGACTGCCGTTTCCAAGTCTCCTCTGATGGACCCTACGGATCCGTCATCGGTAACAAACTTCATTACGAGCAGTTTCGTGCTAATCGCTGCTCCGAGGTCATTGATGGGTTTTCTCCCCAGGATGATATTATAAGCAGTGGAATCTCGTAAGACAACAAAATCGGCCATTATCGTTCTTCGCCTCTGTCCTTGTCCAAGGGAGGTCGGTAGTGAGATGATCCCATCTGGCTTGATGAAGTGATCACCCAACCCTACCACACCGTGCTGGTGGGTCGCCAGGTCGGCATCACGTAGTCCCAAGGCGTCGAAGACGTTGCGAAACATGATGTTCGAGTCTGCCCCCGTGTCCACTAGGATTCATTTGACCAGTCCAGTTCCGACTCTGGCCGTGATAACCATGGGGGGACTTTCTGGTACCTCATCGAACCATTGATCCTCGGGGCCAAAAGAGATGGATGGGTGTCCCCGGGAGCTCCTAGCAGATGAGGAGGAGACCGCCAGGACCTTGGCGTCTTTCTTCTGCGCTGATTTCGACCTCGGGGCGGAATTCCTTGCAATTACTACATTTACTACCGTGAGACCGTGGTCGTCTCCCTCTGGTTCTTGACGTCGTCTTGTCGACCTAGACCTGTCCTCACCCTCGCGATCCCGGTTCTGTCTCCTCGGTTCCCTTATGAGGTGGGAGAAGTCGGCAAGCTTCCCGTCCCTGATTGCTTGCTCCAGGGCATCCTTTAGGTCGAAGCAGTCTTGGGTCTTGTGCCCGTACCCCTTGTGATATTCACAGTAGAGGCTTTTGTTTTCCCCCGTCCTGTCCTTCAGAGGGCAGGGCCTCGATAGTATCCCTTTCTCGGCTATCTGTTGGTAGACCTCCGTGATTGGTGCCGCGAGGGGGTGTAGTTGGTGAATTTCCCGACTCGGGGAAACAGTTTTGTCGTCTTGCTCGAGCCGCCGCCCCTGGTGTGTTCCTTTTGTCTTTCTCCACCATCGTGGTGCCTAGTTTGGTTGTAGGGGGTTGCTGTTTATTGGCAGCCACGACCCGGCTGACCTCCTCGTCGTTGATATACTCCTTAGCCACGCACTGGATCTCCTGCATTGTCCAGACTGGCCTTGTGGTAAGGTGCTTCCTGAAGTCCTCATTCAGGAGCCCATTCGTCAAACATAAACTCGCCACCGAGTCCGTCAAACCGTCAATTTCCAGGCACTCATCGTTGAAACGATCCAAGTATTTCCTGGTCGGCTCCCCGGCTCTTTGGGTCACCCCTAGCAAATTGATCGGGTGCTTGGCTTTCGCGATCCTGGTTGTGAACTGAGCCAGGAAAGCATGGTTGATGTCGGAGAATTGAGTCACCGAGCCCTGCGGGAGGTTATTGAACCACCGTATTGCAGGTCCCGCCAGGGTGACCGGGAAGGCGCGACACCTTACCTCGTCTCCTACTCCTTCTAAGTTCATCCTGGCCTCGAAGGCCGTTAGATGCTCCAGGGGGTCCTGCGTTCCATCATACCTCATGTCCGTTGGCTTGTCAAAATGTTTTGGCAGCCAGACCTCGAGTATGGAGCGGTGAAATGGGGTGGCCCCTATTATTACGGGTCCCCGTGTTCCCGTCCTTCTTCCCTCGTCGCTTTCCTGACGAGTGTCCTCGTCTCCGTGGTTCCCGGTGTGGAACGGGGTCGCTCCCATTATTACGGGTCCCCGTGTTCCCGTCCTTCTTCCCTCGTCGCTTTCCCGACGAGTGTCCTCGTCTCCGCGGTCCCCGGCACGCCGTCCTTCATGTCTGCGTAAATGAAGGGGTCATGACGTCTTCTCGCGTGCCCTCTCCCCCCGGTGCTTTCAGATTCAGCTTGGGGGCTAGGCGTGCGTCTTGAGCGGCTCCTGGAGCGTGAGCGGGAGTGACTCTGCTCTGGGGTGTGTTGGTCACATTCCCTATCTGCTAGCCGGCGCTCCAAATCTTGCATCCTGTGGCGTAACTCTTGCATTATTCTGGCGTGGTTGTCTCCGGTCCCCCCAAAAGGTCGTCTCTCATGTGATTGGGCCGCGTCCCTCGGGGGTGATCTTGGATGTTGTCGGGTTCCCGTCCCGGCGGCGTCGCCTCTGGGTACGGCCTCGCGGCCTGTCTCCGTTTCGACTAGCACGAAGTCCATGGACGAGTCCCTACAGACGGCGCCAATGTTCGGTAAGTCGGTTTCCGGTCGGTTCGGGTGAAGATCCTGGGAGATGGTAGGGGCTCGTCAGGTCGTGGACTACCGGCCAGAGATGCGCGAGGTCCCGAGTACTTCGTGTGAAAAAAGGGGGGTGCCACCTGCAAAGACACTCCGACGCTCTTGTCAGTAAATGTGCAGGCAGAAAGGGTAATGTGATATGTGACGTACCTTGGCTCTTCCCCTTATATATTGTCAGAGGTGGGCCCTGTAAAGGCAGGTCCACTATTCTCGAGGCGCTCCCTTCACAACTGTGGGAGAGCTGTTACAGACGCGTGTCCGGGTCGGCGACGGGGCGCCTGATCCCTGACCGCCCGGGTCGGGTAGAGCTCGGGTCGGCCCAAGCCAGCAGAAGGTTTGGGCCGGGCCATAACATTATTATTATTATAATTATTAGAGAAAATATAAAATAAAGATGAGAAATAAAAAATGTGAAATTTCAATTACTAATAAAGAATATATATGCTCAAGTTATATGTTTATACTATTTTTTTTAAATTATATTTATTCATATTAATATTACAAGTATGATGAGGAGTACATGTTATATGTGGGTGGGTAACCATGGTTTTACGTGTGCATATCTCTCCTTCATAAACTGTGGAAGGGTACCACGGTTTATGTGTTTATGTCTCTCTTCTATAAACTGTGGGAGAGTACTATAGTTTATGTTCATTATTCTCCCTTTATAAACCGTGGTAAGGTACTACAGTTTATGTGTAAACGCTAAAACGTAAAAGGGTTCCACAGTTTATATAGATATGTTTCAGGACATACAAGTAACCAAATCTATATTGTTACAATTGAGTAAATATTTTCTTAGTTTATTTCATTTAAGTAATTTGTCCAAGATAAAATATGTTTTTGTTATTAGAGTTTGGTATTTTTTTTCAAAGTTTTTTTAATAATTAATTTTAATTAATTTTGTTTTTTTATTTATGTTAAAATTATAATTAAAAATATTTTAAAAAATTATAAATATTAAAAATAAAAAATATATTTTATTTTTATTTAAATATTTTTTTTACTTATGCACCTTGTTGTGCATGAGTGCATAGTAGGGCAGATTACTTGTTCAACAAAGAGATGGTCGTATTTAAATTTTAAAGTGATACACGCATAGATGTATGCATGTGTTTGTGTCACTTGAGATATATATATACAATGGATCAATGAATCAGCAAATAAAGATAACTGCAAATACCTCATGGGAGGATCATGCTGGTGTTCAAATTATCGAATAAAGAAAAAGATCAATAATGTTACGAAATAGAGATTGGACCAGCTGTGTACATAAATTAATACAAGTAAAATTGTGCTAGCTCTTCTTCTTTCGCATATAACACTATAAAACACTGGTGAAACAATATTCTCAATTTAATTGGTAATCATAAAAGAGTCCCTCACTGAATTTATGACGTAACATTTGTTTTTAGAAACTAAACATGAGGATTGAGATTTAATATTGTATTTAATGATTAGAGAGTAAAATTAAAAATTTTAATTTTAAAAAATAAAATTTTAATTATTTTAATATTTTTAAAAAAAATAGAAATAATAGAGATAAAATTTTTAGGATTGAAGATTAAAACTATAATATTATTTCTTTTTAAAAATATTTTCATTAACTTTTTAAATTTTAAATCTATCTCTCAATATTTATATTTATCTTAAATTAAATATGATATTTAGACCTAATCCAATTCAGTACATTTTACACAACAAACATAATACAAAGTCTCAGTTTCTTAGTCTCTCTATCTTCCCATTTCTGTCTCTCAAATTTCAGTCTCCCTTCCAAATATATCCTCATAACGACTATGTATCACTACAAGAAAAACACTGAGTACCGTCGGATTTAAAGTCGCATAGTAGCGGCGAATTTACCGGAAGTAACCACGTCGAATTCGTAAGGTTTTTTAATTACCGACGGATTCTGTATTCCGACGGTAAATACGCTGGTAATTTTTGGAGAAAAAATAAATTAAATTGGCACATCCTTTATCATTGGGTTTAATGTCGAATTAACCCGACAGTAACTCAATTTAGTGAAACAATATGTTTTGATGACCCGCAATAGTTTACTGTTGGAATTTTTCGACGGTAAAGGTAGCGTAAATTCAAATCACGAATCCCTTCCCCCTCATTTGATCCCTCCCCACCATCTCTCTCTCTCTCTCTCTCTCTCTCTCTCTCTCTCTCTCTCTCTCTCTCTCTCTCTCTCTCTCTCTCCAGCCGCCACCGAGACCACCGCTGTCGCCACCCCCTCTGCGTCGCCATCAACCCCACTACCGACGCCTCCTTCTTCTCCTTCTTTTCCTCCTTCTCAGCGCCGTCGCAGTCCTTTCCTCCTTCTCCTTTTGCCCTTCTCAGCCTATAGCCTGCAGTTCCCTACTCCGACAGCTCACAATCGCCACCTCTAGCGACGGCCACAACCCGGTGTCGTCACCTTCCTCCTTCCTTCTTCATTGCTTTCTGCACCCTGCATTCAAGGTTCTTTGTTTGAACTTTTCCCTTTTTTTTCAAATGTTATTAGTTAGTTTTAGTTCGTTAGATTAGCCTAATTAGTTTAATTTTCTATTTTAGTATATTTAAGTGGTTAGGATAGTTTAGTTTAGATTTATAGGTTCTGAATTGTTGCTGAAAGTGTTTGGAACTATTCTGAGTTTGCTGATTGGGTAAAGTACTAAATTAGTCTCCTACATTTGGGCGTAATCCTGTTTTGATCCTTAAGGTTTAAAGTGTCCTATTTGAATCCAAAAAAGTTTCATTTAGCTTCAATTTAGTCTCACCGTAAGGTCAAAGATAAATAATTAACGAAATATCCTACATGACAGTAGTATAAGAACAAGGTCGATAATTTGGAGAATAGGTACAAGCTCCAGAGGCACAAAATCAACCATGGATGCATCAATACATATATTTAACATTTTTTTTAGTTTTATAGAAAATATTTTATTTTAATTATAAGAAAAATGATAAATAAATGTATTGATGCATCCACGGTTGATTTTGTGCCTCTGGAGCTTGTACTTATTCTTTAGATTATCGACCTTGTTCTTATACTGCTATCATGTAGGACATTTTGTTAATTATTTATCTTTGACCTCTGGTGGGACTAAATTGAATATAAATGAAACTTTTTTGGATTCAAATAGGACACTTTAAACCTTAAGGACCAAAACAGAATTACACCCAAACGTAAGGGACCAATTTAGTACTTTGCCCTTGCTGATTAAATTAATGGAGAAATTGCTTCTAAGTTTATTTGGTTGATTGTCTTATTGTGACCATTCATTGTGTTAATTGCTATTTTGCTATTTTGAATTAATTAGACTGCTGTCTAATGAATTTATTATGATCAATGCTACTGACTTTTTTTTTGTGCCATTGATGTTGAATTTTGTGAATTGGTGTTACTCAGATTACTTGTTAATGCTAAGTTATGTTGTTTATGACTTTGGATACCAAATGTTTGTAAATATGCCTTAAAAAAGTATTTTATTGAAAAATTTGGTTAATCCCTTGAAATCATTGCTTGTTCTCCTCTTGTTTTGACTATTTACATCAATAGAATTTGATTTGTTTTTTCATTGACGGACGTTTTTGAATTTTGAATGTTTGCGGTTTCTTACCTAATATTGGAAGTTTGATACACACCCTATGAAATTTGATTTGTTTAATTTTAGTTTAATTTAGTTTAGGTTTAATTAGAATTTTAATTTTAATTTTCAATCAGTTTCAAAGTTACTTTAGTTTTTAAATCTTGGTGGATTTAGGTTGATTAAGTTAGGTTAGATTCAATACACATTAGGTTTTGAATTGTTGAAGTGTTTAAAATTGTCTAATTGTGTTAATTGTTGTGTTGATGACTATTTTACTGAGAAATTGTTGCTGAGATTGTTTGATAATTTAATATTTGCAGACATGTCGATAGGTAGAGGTACTGCAGATTAGGCTGCTAGTAGTGGTCGTAGCCGTGGTCGGGGTAGAGGGAGGGTTTCTTCCGGTAACCCCAGGACTTCTAGCTCTTCTCCCTCTACTCCAAGCACCCTGGTGACGTCACAGGTTGCAAGTTTAGCGGACCAGCCATTCATCATGGTCCCTAACCCGAACTACGTGCCTTTGTCTACGGCGACCACACCGCCTACTATCGCTCAGCAGCCCGCATCCACGTCGACGCAACCTCCAGCGACGGATGCTGCAGCCCTGAGTCCAGCCACGGCAGTGAGCCAGCAGCTGATGTCCCACCACCATCTCCCATCGTACGGTTGAAGATTTGGACTAATGGTGACACGGGGTAAGTATCAAGTTGAGTCTCATGTATTCCTATTTATGGTTATCGTTGAAAGTGTCTAAAAATTTATTCTAGTTTAGCGGATTTAGGTTTGGATGTTGATTAGTATTTTTAAGTTTCAATGATTATGGTTAACTTTGTTGCTGAAAGTTTCTGATAATTGATTCCTATCTAGTGAATATAGGTTGATTTGGTTGCCTGTTTAGTGTTTCTTGTTTCAATGATTATAGTTGTTGTTGAAAATTTCTGAAAATAGATTCATTTTTAGTGAATTTAGGTTGATTTGGTTGGCTGGCTAGTGCTTTTAAGTTTCAATAATTATGATTTATTGATGAAAGTTCCTGCTAATTCATTCATGTCTAGTGGATTTAGGTTGATTCTTGTTTATGGGTTGTTAAGTTTGCGTCGAACAACAAGGGATGACAAATGTCATCAAGCTGGTGTACGACCATTCCTGGCCCAGCTACACGAAGATCCCCGCTAAAACCAGGGAGCGATGGATAATTAATTTTTTTTTTATGTTCAAATATTTTTAGCTAGTTTATATCTTCTATCTTGCTTAACTAATTTTAAAATTTTTTTATTGCAGTTGCGCTTTAGGTGGGACGCTGAGCACGACCTAACCATCAAGAAGATATTCAACCATAGAATAGGTCGCCGGCTCCAGTAGATGCTGGATGATGTTCGTCAGGGGCGAGACCACCGGAAACAATGGCTCCGACCGGACATAAAGAAGGCTCTGTTTGTTCATTGGGAGACTGATGAGGGGTTCTGGCATCAACGTCTCACCAATAGAACTAACAGGGCCTCGGCCAGGTCATCGAAGTATACTGGCAGCTCAACAACCTTCATGAAGACGAGGGTCAGGCTGGTATGTAAAGTGACTTTAATTTTGTTAATAACTTAGTTATATTTTTTTTGCATATTAGTACTAGGCATCCTAATCATATTGTTTCAGTGCAACATGTGTAGTCAAAGTCGTTGGATCGCAAGACGACGTTGGCGGAGACATTCAAGTACATCCACACGCTGAAGGAGAACAAAGAGACATACTGATCAACAGCCTTAGGACCATTATGTGAGTAAACATACATACATCTGATTATTTTCTGCTATAAAATTATTAGAGATTAACTGTATATCTGTCAACGTACTAATCACAATAACTTGTGTTAATCACACAAGAGTCCTACACACAGAGACTAGAGGTCGCGACTCAGCAGTCTTAATAAGGTGGGAAGGACGCTGCTAATGGCTTTGCAACTACAATACTCGATCCTGATGCGGTTTGGCGCGAGATGACCTCAGCACGGGATGGGGTCGTTCTTTGCCAGCAGCTAGGGGTGTACATGAGCCGGGCCACACCGGGTTTGGCTTAACCCACACCCAACCCGAAATATAGACTGGGCCTAATTTTTAGACCCTAACCCGATCCTAGACCCGATGAAACCTACGCACCTTCGGGCCAGGTGAAAACCAGATAAAAACCGGGTGAAAACCAGGTCTTTAGCATGTAAAAATCACCTAATCTCCAACCATTATTTCACAATTCACATAGTAAAATTCACTTAAAAAAATATAACAAGAACCAACCCTTCTCTAAAATTAAAGCATAACCATAATCAATACTAATATTGTCTAATAACACCAAATATTTAAATCAATACAAATAACACAATATTATGCATTAGTCTAAAGTGTTATGCATTTTAAACATAAAATATTAACTTATAATCTTATAATGACTAATAACACAAAATATTAAGGTTTACAATATTTAAACTCCATATAAGAATAGCCATCATCCATCAATAATAACACAAAATATTAATTGTGTATGATAACCGGGCCACCGGGCCGAGTTCGGGTGACCCGAGCTATGGCCCAGACCCGACTCGAAATAATGACCGGGTCTATTTTTGAAACTCTTACCCGGCCCTAGACCCGATGAAATCACACTAAATTAGCCCTTGAAATGTTTGGGGCCGGGTCGGGTCTTCGGGCCGGGGCGGGTCATGTACACCCCTACCAGCAGCCTCCGCACATCCACGTTAAGGCCATCATCAGGCTCCGCCACCAGTCAAGCCGTCGAGCTCGAGGAAGGCATGCCTTTGAGACTGTAGATGCAGGAGCTCCAGCGTAGCCTTCAGCAGCAGGCTCATGAGCTTAACGATTATCAAGAGATATCAGGAGATCATCAACTGCGTAACGTCTACGGATGAGCTTAAGTTAGAGTGGAGGGAGTCGCTAGAGTGGATGCAACGTATGGAGGATTAGATAGAGGTGTACCAAGTCCAGATGCGCGCCACTGGTATCGACCTTGCTGGTAGCATATGAACATCACCGCCTTCTGCGCTGCCGACTCAAGACCACGGGACCGATGACGACTACCTAGATCTGTAGCTATTAGTTTTTCATTTATTGTTTCATTGTATTTATTTGATGTATTTGACTTTTAATTTATTTGAGCATTGTATTATTTATTTTAAATAAAAGTTTTTCATTATTTATGAATGGATCACTAATTATGTGAAAAAATTTAAATTTAAAATTAAAATTGACCATTTATTTCAAATTTAAAAAAATGACATTACCGTCGGAATTATCGTAGGAATAATCCGACGGTAATAGTGCGCAAAACAATATTTTTTGGCACCAAAAATACTGTCAGAAGAATCTGGCAGTAACCAATTGATTTTCCAAGCCAACACTCTGTCACAAAATCCGACGGTAAACGAAAAAATTCTGACAGTAAATATTTACCGATGAGGTTTATGTCGTTTGATTTTTTTACGGTAAATCCCACGGTAATTAAATTATCGTTGGATTTTATTCGTTTTTTCGACATTAAATCCGACGGTATTCAGCGTTTTTCTTGTTGTGGTATGTTATATCTCCATTATGTTATATAGTAAGTATTTAATTTATTTTTTTAAAAAGGAAGAACGGACAAAAATACACATAAATTTTCACACGATAGATAGATATGCACTCCATTTTTTTAATGAGTCATGTGTACACACCGATATCAAGTTCATTCGTTGGTCATTTTTACCCTTTCGCTGTTTGAGTAAATTTTTCGGCAATAATTATTGTCAGGTGATATCTTATTTGTCATGGTGGCACCATGCATTGTGTGATATGACCCTTTTAATTTGATAACACACTAAAAAATAATTATTAAGTTGTTGAATTTATTAAATTAGAATAAAAAAGTTTTATAAGTTATAACGTCTCTTTGTTATCTTCTCATCTCTCTCAAAAATTACTTCGAACAGAGTCCAGGGTTTTAGACTGTTTTGAGTGCCCAATAGAGAGTATTAGACTGTTTTGAGTATGTGTATTTTATGATTGTTTATTGATACTTTTCATTAATGATTGTAATGCCTTGCAAGTAGAAGTGAAAATATGTGATAAGGTTGTTTTGTAACTTTTATTTGTATTAAATTTAAAAGAAATGTCTACATCAATGTTATTTCTAAAACAAGTTTATTTCAATAAATAATTAATTGCTAATTCATAATAATGAATACTTGATCAACAATTAGATGGACAATAATAAATAAATATAATTAGAAATTATCTTCAAAAATCAACTGAGACACAAGTCATGAAAACAGAAATCTAAATACCAAACTATAATTTACATTACAAAATAACAAACAATAAGTATATGCTTATCATCATCAAAATAGAGGACTAAATCAAAACGACAATTATCTTAAACAAGAACAGAGAGTCAAGTATTGGAGTAGTATCTAAATGAGCAATCGATTCTAGATTTGTAAATAAGGTGTCACTTGTGTAACTCCTGTCAGAAAAGTTACTAAGGCAATAGAATACTAGAAATAATCAACATATTTAATATTAGGGAAAAAAGTAGATAGGTTCCTGACTTTTTAAATTTTTGACAAATACATCCCTGATAAAGTTTAAATACAAAAAAGTCTTTGACTTTAATAAACGGAGGACGACAATTTAATCTTTCCGTCTATTTGCCTCTCATACACCAAACGGAATTGGCTGACGTGGCTGAAACGGTGTCCAAGTGTCCGTTACGGTGCCACGCTAGAAGGAGAATAAAGTTCGAAGGACAAATAAGTTCTTGACGTCATTTTGCAAATAAAGTTCGAAGGACAAATAGGTCCTTGAGAATTTAGTTCATTATGCTTCTATATGTATCATATATTACTATCTAATTGAAATATACTTATATTATGTATCATATATTACTATCTAATTTACTAATCAAATGTGTCACATGACACTCTTATTAAAATTGAGAGAAATTTTTTTTTTCAAAATTGATAAACTCCTTTCCTAAATTCTCTCATCTACCTTTCTCCATTTTTCTATTTCTCTCTACTATTTTTACTCTATATATAATTATATTTTATATTAGTAATTTGACAAATCAAAATATGTCATCCGATATTTTTTTACAATTAAAATATTTTAAATATAAAAATATACACATTAAATTATTTTAAATTTTAGATAACGAATGTTAAAATTAATTATTAATAAAAAATTAGACTTTTTCATATAAAAATAATAACTAAATGCTAGTTCTAATATAATACACAAATACACTACTGCTAACTTAATACATGAATGATGCACAAATAAACTAATCCTAACTTGATGCATAAATGAACTCATGTTAACTAATGCCACTGGTATGATGAAAACTGAACTAATGCAATTTAACAAATTCTAATATAATACACAAATGCACTAAAACTGAACTAATGCAATTTAAGGAAAAAAAAGTAGAAACAGAACAAGCTCAATTTCTGTAATTTTAATACAAATAATTTAAATTGCAGAATACAACAAGTTAACTAGATTTCAAAATACAAGCATAATTTTATAAACTAAATTCTCATAATAGAAGCATAATAGAAGTATAATGAACTAAATTCTCAAGAACCTATTTGTCCTTCGAACTTTATTTGCAAAATGACCTCAAGGACTTATTTGTTCTTCGAACTTTATTCCCCTTCCAGCGTGGTACCGTAACGGACACCTGGATATCGTTTCAACTACGTCAGCCAATTCCGTTTGGTGTATGAGAGACAAATAGACGGAAGGACTAAATTATTCTCCGTTTGTTAAAGTCAGGAACTTTTTTGTATTTAAATTTTGTCAGAGATGTATTTGTCAAAATTTTAAAAAATCAAAGACCTATCTATCTTTTTTCCTTAATATTAATGTGTATATATAACTCACTAAAAAATAGAATATATATTTATTTATCGTACATGTACATTTTTATCTATTTTTTTTTATAAAAATAATAATAACAATAAATAAATGGAGTGAATGAGATGAGACAGACAAAATTGCATGATCGACTTGATTGGGATATTGAAGGTACAGCTAGACTTTGGTTACGCTCCATATTCATGCATGTTTTTTCACAGATTCTCAGTATTGTAGGTCAATAAATGTCTCTATAGTCCAGAGGAGGATCACTGGTTAGAAGTTAGAACCTTCCCTAGGTAAACCTTCTTTAATTGGTAAACTCTCAATAAAAATATTAATGTAATAATAAGCTATTATAGGAATCTTTAAAAAGTCCAAACTCATTTTTCCGGTCTCTAAAAGTGTAACACTTGCATCATATGGTTTTGTGTTGTATAAAAATGTTGGGAAAATAAGATCTTAATTTGTGTGGTCAACAGAAGTACCATATTATTTATTACCTAAAATCAATTTCAAGGACAGAAAAACAATTGATTAATAAAATTGCTTTCATCATTGTTGTGATAAAAATGGGACGTGGATGTCCATTTCCATGCAGTACTCACATTCTCAAAGAAGGAATAATAATTAATGAATGTTAAAATTGATCCCCCTCATACATGTATAAATAGAGGCATTTGCTTCCGAGAAAAACAAGTAAGTAATAAATCACAAATCAATTCTCTCTCTTATTTTACTGAACAATATTTCTCTTTCTCATATATATATATATCTCTTATTTTATATACATTACATCATATAATATTAAGTGAATAGATAAATTTCTTACATTATAGTGAGATACGAGCATATTTATATTTCTATATTTTATAATTATTTTTTTTCTTTATTTATTTTACAACACGTTATCAGCACGAGACTCTGATCAAATTTTTAGGAAGACTCAGGTAACAAATTTTCATTATGTCAAAACTCTCTCATCTTGAATTCAATGCTCTTGATATATCTGGAAACAATTATTTATCATGGATACTAGATGCTGAAATTCATCTTGATTCAATGGATCTTGGAGATACCATTAAGGCTGAAAATAATGCATCACAGAAGGATAAAGCCAAAGCCATGATTTTTCTTCGTCGTCATCTTGACGAAGGATTGAAAAATGAATATCTCACATTAAAAGATCCTGCAGATCTTTAGAAAGACCTTGAAGAAAGGTATAATCATCAGAAAACGGTGATACTTCCTCAAGCTCGATATGAATGGACGCACTTGCGTCTACAAGATTTTAAATCTATAAATGAATATAATTCTGCAATGTTTCGAATCACCTCACGAATGAAATTATGTGGGAAAAAGATAACTGATCATGATATGTTGGAGAAAACTTTCTCAACCTTCCATGCCTCGAATGTGCTCCTGCAGCAGCAGTATCGAGAAAAAGGGTTTAAAAAAATATTCTGAGTTAATTTCTTACCTTCTTGTTGCTGAACGCAACAATGAATTGCTATTAAAAAATCATAAAGCGTGCCCGGCTGGCGCCGCCCCATTTTCTGAAGTAAATGCGGCAAATTACCCCAGAAGAGGTAAATGGCAAGGTTTTAATAACAAGAAAAATTATGGAAGAAAAAGGAATTATATTCAAAAGAGAGGATCTCACCAGAAGTGGGATAAAGAAAGAAATATCGGACAGAATAAATCAACAGAGGATAAGTGTTTCTGTTGTGGTGGAAAGGGCCATTGGTCACGTACCTGTCGTACCCCAAGGCACCTAGTCGATCTTTACCAGGCATCTTTGAAAAAGGACGACAAGGGAAAAGAGTCGAATTTTGTTTCAAATGATGCTGAAAATTTCACCACTCATTATGATGTATCTGATTTCTTTGAGGACCCTGAAGGAAATATTGGTCATTTGATCAATGATGGAATAGTTTAATATGTGGGATTGTGAAGTATCTATGTAAATAAATAATGTAAAGAACTTATTGTTAAGTTTTATTTTCTATGTATTTAAGTTTCAAATGTGATGTATATAAATAATGAAATATTAATGTTTATGAATTTTGAAATCATTAAATGTGTCAAATTTTAAAATAAAGTTTTAGTATATGACATTATTTTTATGTGTAGTATTTCTTAGAAAAATAATTCTGATCAAGTATTCAATTTAACTGTACATACTACTCATTTTATTATTATTTGTCTTTGAAGAGAATGGCAAGGATATGTAATGAAGATGTATGCCTTGCGGATAGTGCAAGTTCGCACACTATTCTCAAAAGTGATATATATTTTACCCATCTTGTGCCAAAAGAAGAATGTGTTAATACTATTATTGGCTCAGGCAATGTGATAGAAGGCTCCGGAAGAGCTATAATTTTATTTCCTGGAGGAACAAAATTTATAATAAATAATGCACTGTTGTCTACCAAGTCTCGAAGAAACTTGTTGAGTTTTAAAGATATTCGCCGAAATGGATATCATATTGAGACTATGAATGAGGAAAATCATGAGTACTTATATATCACAACTCATGATTCAAATAAGAAAGTTATATTAGAAAAATTACCCTCACTTTCATCTGGGTTATATTACACCAAGATTAGTGCAATAGAATCACATGCCATTGTAAATCAGAAGTTTACTAGCCCAAATGAATTCATAACTTGGCATGATAGATTGGGTCATCCGGAAACAACCATGATACAGAGAATTATTGAAAACTCCCATGAACATTCCCTAAAGAACCAGAAGATTCTCAAAACTAGTGAATTTTGTTGTGCTGTATGTTCTCAGGGAAAGTTAATATTAAGGCCATCACCAGTAAAGATTGGATTTGAGTCACCTGAATTCCTAGAAAGGATTCAAGGTGATATATGTGGACCTATTCATCCACCATGTGGATCTTTTAGATATTTTATGGTCCTGATAGACACATTTTCGAGATGGTCACATGTGTGCTTATTATCTTCTCGCAACCTGGCGTTTGTGAGATTACTGGCTCAAATTATTCGATTAAAAGTACAATTTTTAGAAAATCCAATCAAAGCAATTCGTCTTGATAATGCTGGTGAATTTACTTCCCAAGCTTTTGATGCTTATTGTATGGCTAATGGAATAAGTGTTGAACATCTAGTAGCTTATGTTCACACACAAAATGGGTTAGCAGAATCACTTATTAAACGCCTCCAGTTAATTGCTAGACCCTTATTTATGAGAACAAATCTCCCAACCTCGGTTTGGGGGCATGCTGTTTTACATGCCGCAGCACTTATTCGTTTGAGGCCAACGAGTTATCATCAGTTCTCTCCTATGCAATTAGCTTTTGGCCAGCAGCCAAATATTTCCCATTTAAGAATATTTGGGTGTGCGATATATGTTCCCATTGCACCACCTAATCGCACCAAAATATGACCCCAAAGAAAATTGGGGATATATGTTGGATATGATTCTCCCTCTATAGTGAGGTATCTTGAGATACAAACTGGAGATGTATTTAAAGCTCGGTTTGTGGATTGTCATTTTGATGAATCAAAATTTCCAACATTAGGAGGGGAGAATAAGTTTCTTGAAAAGGAACTTAATTGGAATGCATCATCCTTGATGCATTTAGATCCTTGATCAAGGCAATGTGAACTAGAAGTTCAGAAGATTATACATTTGCAAAGAATAGCAAATAAATTGCCTGATGCATTTTCCGATACAAAAAGGATAACCAAATCTTATATACCAGCGGAAAATGCCCCAATACAAATTGATGTCCCAGTTGGACAAATTGCCACCGAAGTAAATACACGCCAGAAGCGTGGCAGGCCTGTCGATTCTAAAGACAAAAATCCTCGAAAGAGAAAAGAGGTAAATATTATTCCTGTTGAAAAAGACATAGTAGAGACACCTGCAGTTGTCCAAAATTCTGATATAGTTTTAACGCCAGAAGACGTTCAGGTACCTGAAAATAGTGAAAATACGAGATCTCGATAAATTATGTCTTTACAGGAGAGAAATGGGACCGAAATAAGACAATTGTCAATGAAATATTTGCATATAATGTGGCATTAAATATCATGCATGAAAGTAAGGATCTTGAGCCAAGATCAGTCGAAGAATGTCGACAAAGAAATGATTGGCCAAAATGGGAAGCAGCCATGAAGGCTGAATTAGACTCACTTGCAAAACGTGAAGTTTTTGGACCTGTAGTCCGTACACCTGAAGATGTAAAACCTGTTGAATACCGATGGGCATTTGTGAGAAAACGAAATGAGAAAAATAAAGTTGTGTGCTATAAAGCCCGACTTGTGGCACAAGGTTTTCACAAAGGCCCGATATAGATTATGAAGAAACGTATTCCCCTATAGTGGATGCGATAACATTGCGTTATGTGGTCAGTTTATCTGCATATCATAAACTGCATATGCATTTAATGGATGTGGTAACAGCCTACTTATACGGCTCATTAGATCGGGATATCTATATGAAAGTCCCTAAAGGACTAAAGATATCTAAACCATCCAATGAATATTCGCAAGGATTATACTCAGTCAAATTGCAAAGATCTTTATATGGTTTGAAGCAATTTGGACGAATGTGGTATAATCGTCTTACTGAGTATCTGGCCAAAAATGGATTCAAGAATGATTATATCTGTCCATGTGTTTTCATAAAGAAAACTACATCTGGATTCATTATTATTGCTGTGTAGTTGATGATTTAAATATCATTGGGACTCTTGAAGAGATTCCAACAATAATAAAAACTCTAAAAGAAGAGTTTGAGATGAAAGATCTTGGAAGGACTAAATTTTGTCTCGGCCTGCAGATCGAGCATATAAAAAATGGGATCTTTATTCATCAAACAACATACACAGAAAAGATCTTGAAGAGATTTTATATGGATAAGTCACATCTCTTGAGTACCCCAATGATCGTAAGATCTTTGGATATGGAGAAGGATCAATTCCGTCCTAAAGAAGAAAATGAAGATATCCTTGGTCCTGAAGTACCATATCTTAGTGCCATTGGAGCGCTAATGTATCTTGCTAATAATACAAGACCTAATATATCATTTGCTGTGAATTTACTAGCAAGGTATAGTTCCTCTCCAACCAGAAGATATTGGAGTGGAATCAAGCAAATCTTTCGATATCTTCATGGAACGGTTGATATGGGATTGTTTTATCCCTATGGATCCAAGTCACAACTAGTTGGCTATGCAGATGCCAGATACTTGTCTGATCCACATAAAGGGAGATCTCAAACAGGATACCTATTCACATATGGTGGTACAGCTATATCTTGGAGGTCCACGAAACAGACGATTGCTGCAACATCCTCTAATCATGCTGAAATACTGGCGATTCATGAAGCTAGTCGCGAGTGTTTTTAGCTGAGGAGTCTGATTCAATATATTCTATCATCATGTGGACTGATTGATCATAAGATAGCTCCAACTGTCATGTTTGAAGATAATACAGCATGCATTGCTCAACTTAAGGGTGGATACATCAAAGGTGATAGAACAAAGCATATTTCTCCCAAATTCTTCTTCACTCATGATCTTCAAAATCAAGGGACAATTGATGTCCAACAGATCCGCTCAGGTGACAATCTGGCAGATTTATTTACAAAGTCACTCCCAAAATCCTCCTTTGAAAGATTGGTACATGAGATTGGGATGTGCCGATTTCGAGACATTAAATGATGTCGATAAGAGGGGGAGACTGTACTCTTTTTTCCTTGGTCAGGTTTTTTTTCCATTGGATTTTTCTTGACAAGGTTTTTTAATGAGGCAATCCCCAAGGATATTGTACTCTTTTTCCTTCACTAAGGTTTTTTCCTACTGGATTTTTCTTTAGTAAGGTTTTAACGATGAAATAATCCTAAATGGGCATCCAAGGGGGAGTGTTGTGATAAGAATGGGACGTAGATGCCCATTCCCATGCAGTACTCACATTCTCAAAGAAGGAATAATAATTAATGAATGTTGAAATTGATCCCCCTCATACATGTATAAATAGAGGCATTTGCCTCCGAAAAAAGCAAGCAAGTGATAAATCACAAATCAATTCTCTCTCTTATTTTACTGAGCAATATTTCTCTTTCTCATTATATATATATATATATCCCTCTCTTATTTTATATACATTACATCATATAATATTAAGTGAATAGATAAATTTCTTATATTATAGTGAGATACGAGCATATTTATATTTCTATATTTTATAATTATTTCTCTTCTTTATTTATTTTACAACAATCATCAAGTTTTTGATGGTCTAAAAAATGGGGGGTTGAATCTATGACATTATTTTAAATTTGATTAATTAATTTTTAAATTAGAAATAAAATTTTGCTTCTGTTCAAATTGCAAGATGGATTATGCAGGAGACAATTTTATTTTGTTTCATAACGATCGAAAATAGAAACAGAGCAGGAAAAAAGAAAATGACACAACCATGTATCCTGGTTCAGCTACCTTTTGTAATGTAGCCTACATTCAATCTCTACCACAACAGAAGCGAAATTTTCACTATCTTTTCAAGTATTACATACACTAATTTCCAAGAATTTAACTTTATTCTATCAGGGACAAACCAAACTTCTACCCAAGCTTGATTTGGGTAGGTTCATTATCTAGACTTTCAATCAGTAAGTGCTCACTCAACTTAGCAAGGGAATCCTCTCAAGATCATGATACCACCACTAAGTGCTTACCCAACTTAGTAAGGGATACCTCTCAGATACAAGATATAAAGTAGAAATACAATTAAAAGAGACATGACATAATATTGGCTTTTCTCTCTAAGTACTTCTCTTTGTTTTTTCTCTCAATGACTTTTTCTTAATGCCTCACATATATGCCGTTTACCATTGAAGTGAAACAAAAAAAGATAAAACATAGAAACAACATATTTAATGGTAGACCATGAAAAAGATGATGTTGAACAGCTCTGAAGCTATATGATGAATCGAATTTAGCTCTCTCATGTGAAGCTCTTCATTTTGGCAGAATGTTCCTTAGATGTAAAAATACTATCCAAAATGTTGAGCAAGAATAGTAGAGAAGCTCTCAATCAAATACCGTTTATGGTTCTCTCTCCTTGGCCAAATTGAAGTTGATTTCTCCTTTTTGTATGGAGTCCTATATGCACGGCTAGGGATTGCTTTCCTAAGTCAATTCCTTGAATCTTAAACCAGCTGAAGTCCTCTCTTTTTTTTATCAGACCAGAATATCAGGAATTTGATATTAAAGTTAAGCACAACATAGGAGAGATAAGTAGCAGCAACTTCATTGATCTGGTATCCTTAATGAGTTTACCAAATCTAAATCCTTAATCTTATACTTTGGCCCCAAATTTTAATATTAGCTATTGATTCATAGTAGAAGGAGGTAGACTCCATTTTTTTTTTGTTATCCGAAATTGCATGTGCAAAGAGAAAGAGGATTCAACAAGTAATTAACTTGCATGTTAATAAAAATATTTACATCTTTCTTCTGATTTAGCCTAACTTTAGCAGATTACTTTCAACTCCTATTTGATTTGACATAGCCTCCAATATTTGCTTTTCTTTCCTTCCTTTTTGCTGCTTAGTAAAAAGGCAAACTTCTCTTTCTTCTTTGTGACTTATTCGAATCACCAGAACTCCACCAATAACTAGATATTTTTCTTTCATGAAGGCAATAAACTGGACTAAGAACTTGATCTAAGTAGTTAAGGTTCAGATACTTAGTTCTATTGTTTGGGCTACACAATAACACTTGGGCTTGATTGATTATAAATATATTTAACTTGGCATGGTTTATTCATATACCAGCTTTTTTTGTTTTGTTTTGTCCAACTATCAATAGCATAGGCAAGATGTATTTCTTATTGGGCTTCTCTATCAAAAACAGATTTGAACCTGCACTATGAACATTCACATCAAATAAATTTTTGGACTTTCAACTCAACCAAATATATGTTTGTCATCATCAAAACAAAGTTTATTATTTTTTAAACTCAACAATCTCTCCCTTAATGACAAACATGATATATGAGGTATTAATCAAAGGAATTGAAATAGAACAAGTTTATAGACTTTTCCTTAATGATACCATATTAACTTGATGTACTCCCCCTTTCTTTTATAAGGGTTGCTCCACCTTAATGTATGCTTATCGCTTAATCTGAGGACACAAACAATAATACCAACAAAATAATCCAATGTATATACATGCTTATCTACAATTTCGTAGTTGTACAAAAGCAGAATAATTCATACAAGAAAATATTACAAACTATTTAAAAATTATCTTATATAGCAGTATGGTAAGCAACAATTCAGCAGTACAAGTATAAACACAACATAATCAAAAGCACATAAGTATCCATAAAATTCGAAAACGAGTTTAATTTTCAAAACTAACCAAAACTAATAACCAATAATCTCAGTAAGCTTTATTAAGCCTCATATATACATTTTCTCTCACTTTTGTTCAAGGTGGGAAAAAAATAAAAAATAAAACGAAGAACAAAACCTGCAAAATAATATGTTAGAGGAATGTGAAAACTAAAGGTTTCATTCTTAAAATATTGTGAAAATAATCTAGAAAACAAATGAAGGTAATGTTTCAAAGAAAATAACATCATAAGTGTAGCAAAGTAGTATTAGCTATCAGTACCAAATAAAGCTGTCAAAAAAGATAAAATTAAGATATGCAAAATGTTTAAAAGATGATGAAGGATCAATCCTTGGTACAACCTAATATAGCCCATATAGAAGATTTCAGAAAACAAAAGGAATCACATATGTAATAAAATTTAAGCACGGTTCATGTCTTTTTCTCTACACTTAAAAATTCATATCACTTATTACTTATCCAACAAATGCCTCTTTGACCTGCGGAACAAAACTCTCAAAAAAGACATTAATAAGATCAAAATAGAAGTTGTAATTTTTTTAAAAATTGAAATGATGAGTATGAGAAATGTGAAGAGACATGCAAGATGTATAAAGAGGTTTGCTTTGCAACTACAGCAAGTTAAGAGTGTTCTTGAAAAAAGAAAAGTTTAAAACCCAATAAAACTTGATTTGAAAAGAATTTGACCTAAGGTTAAAAAGGTATGCTTCAAAATAATTGTTTAAAATGCAGAAAAGACAAAAAATTGAAAGTGATTTTTAATATATGACAAAAACCAACGAGGTATACTCATGTTCATACAAATTCATATTGGGTCCAAGAAGGGTTGTGTTTAAGGAAATACATAGGACCACTTGATATCAGAAAAGAATGTTTGACCTACTTAAAATTATTTCAAAGATAAAATTCAGATTCAATGCTCCATATTAAAAGTCCTTCATCTGCCCAGAAATGTCTCATTTCGACCTGTGAGACAAAAATTTCATACTCAACATCAGCAAGATTTAAAACAAAGATTCATAACAGAATATGCCTAAGTTCATTCTTAATTTGCAGAACCTGTCTTCAGCCAAAGGTTTTGTGAATATATCATCCAGTTGTTCCTCCGGTTTAACAATTTGAATGTCAATATTTTTCTTTTGAACATGTTTTCTTATTGAGTAAAATCTCACTTCAATATGTTTTGTTCTTGAGTGTAAAACAGGATTTTTTAAAAAATTAATGGCATTCATGTTATCACAAAACAAGGAAATATGTTCTGCTTTTGCAATCGGCTAACTGGGTTTTCAACTATAACAATTGAGAACAAGATGAGGTAGCAATGTATTCAACTTCGGCAGTGGACAAGGTTATAGTGGATTGCTTGTTGCTTGACCACATGTTTAGAGACCTGCCAAAAAAATAGCAAATATCATAAGTGTTTCTCCTATCCACTCTATCTCTAGCAAAATCTGTATCACAATACCTAACTACAGAAAAATCATTAGACCTAGGATATCATAAACTAAAGTTGGACGTGCCATAAACATATCTATGATTCTTTTAACTATAGAAAGATGTGACTCTTTTGGTTGTGATTGAAATCTTGAACAAACTTTAACACTTTGCACAATGTCCGGTCTAGAGGATGTAAGATACATAAGAGAACCTATCTTTCCTTTATACCTAGTTTCATCAACATCTTTTCCAGTTTCATCCTTTTCTAACTGCGAGTTCGGATGCATTGGAGAGCCCATGGGATTGGCATTCTCCAATCCAAATTTCTTAACTAGTTTCTTGGCATACTTTTCTTGATAAACAAAAATAAGATTTGATGTTTGTTTAATTTGATGTTTGTTTAATTTGAATTTCAAGGAAAAAGTTAAGTTCGCACATCATGCTTATGTTAAATTCACTTGTCATGAGATTGCTAAAATCAACACAAAGGGACTCATCGGCTGAACCAAAAATTATATCATTAACATAAATTTGCACTAGGATGAAAAAGTCTTAGAATTTTTAATGAAGAGAGTAGTATCAGTGGTGCCTCTTTGAAAACCATTTTTTTCAAAAGAAAAGAACTAAATCTTTCATATCAAACTATTGGAACTTGTCTTAAACCATAAAGGACTTTTGAAAGCTTGAAAACATGGTTTGCGAATTCTTTATTTGTAAATTCTTGAATCTATGGTCTTATTTTAAACTTGATTAATTAATCCTCAAACTAGAAAATAAAACTTTGCTTCTATTTAGACTGCGAGATGGATTATAAAGGAGACAATTTCATTTTATCTCATAACAATAAAAATAAAAAACAAAAACAGAGTAGGGAAGAAAAAAAATAGCACAGCCATGTATCTTGATTCAGCTACCTTTTGCAATGTAGCTTACATCCAGTCTCCACCACAACAGAGGTGGAATTTTCACTATCTTTTCAAATATTACCAATTTCTAAAAATTCAACCTAATCCTATTAGAGACAAACTAAACTTCTACCCAAACTTGATTTGGCTAGGTTCACTCCCTAGACTTTTAACCATTAAGTGCTTACCCAACTTAGTAAGAAAATTCTCTCCGAATTATGATACAATTACTAAGTGCTCACCCAACATGGCTTTTCTCTCTAAGTATATCTCTTTGCCTTTTCTTTCAATGGTTTTTTCTTAATACCTCACATATATGTCTTTTACCACTGAAGTGAAAAAAAAAAGATAAAACATGAAAATAAAATATTCAATGATAGACCATAAAGGAGATGATGTTGAACAACTCTGAAATTATAGGATGAACCGGATTTAGCTCTCTCATGTGAAGCTCTTCATCTTGACGAAATGTTCATTTGATGTAGAAATACTATCCAAAATGTTGAGCAAGAACAGTAGAGAAGCTCTCAATCAAACATCATTTCTGGTTCTCTCTCCTTGACCAAATTAAAGTTGATTTCTCTTTTTTGTATGGAGTTCTGTAGCCACAGCTAGGGGTTTGCTTTTCTAAGTCAACTCCTTGAATCTTGAACCAATTGAAGTCCTCCCTTTCTTTTCTTCAATTAGACTAAAAAATTAGGGATTTAAGATCAGAGTTAAGCACAGCAGAGGAGAGATAAGCAGCAACAACTTCATTGATCTGACTTCCTTAATGAGTTTGCCAAATCTAAAACCTTAATCTTGTACTTTGACCCCAATTTTCAATATTAGCCATTGATTCATAGTAGAAAGAGATAGACTCCGTTTTTCTTTTGTTTCTCGAAATTATATGTGCAGAGGAAAGGAGGATTCAACAAGTAATTGACTTGCATATTAATGAAAATATTTTACCTCTTTTTTATAATTTAGCCTAATTTAAAAAAATTACTTTTGGCTCCCATTTGATTTGACATAGCCTCCAATATTTGCTTTTCCTTCCTTCCTCTTTAGTGCTTAGTGAAAATGTGAACTTCTCTTTCTTATTTGTGCATTGCCCGAATCACCAAAACTCCACCAGCAATTAGATGATTTTCCTTTCATAAAGACAATGGGCTGGACTAAGAATTTGGTCCAAGCAGCTAAGGTTCAAATACTTGGTTCTATTGTTTGGGTTACACAATAACACTTGGGCCTGATTGATTGCAAATACATTTAACTTGGCATGGTTTATTCATATACCAGCTTCCTCTTTGTTTTGTCTAATTATCAATAGCATAGGCAAAATGTATTTTTTATTGGGCTTCTTTATCAAAAATAGATTTAGAACTGTACTATCAACATTCACATCAAAACTTTGGGGAGTGTATTATGGTCTCAAAACTTTGTGGGAGTTGGAATTCAGAAAGGCAGTGATAGAGTTGAATTCCAAGACGGTGATAGAAGTTCTTGATGAAAAAAACAAAGAAAAAAATCATCCAAATAGTCTAATAAAGAGAATCTACTCCCTTATCAATAGGGAATGACAACTCAAATTCAGCCATACATACAGGGAAGGGAACCGTGCAGCTGACTGCTTACAGAAAAGAAACCTAGTTATCATTTTGTGGACCTGCCTTTTGGTATCCTTAGAATGATTATTGATGATGATACTAAAGGGGTCGTTTTACCCTGCATAGTTACAGTGTAGCCTCTTAGTCTTCTTGAACTTCATGTCCCGTTTAAAGTACCAAAAAAAAAAAAAAACATTCACATCAAACAAACTTTTGGTCTTTCAATCCAACCATATATATGTTTGTCATTATTAAAATAAAATTTATTATTTTCTAAAATCAACATTATGAACAATACGAATATAATACCGATAACTGTATACATCAACAATTTATATACATTTCAATAACAATAATATTTTAAAAATAAAAAAATAATTATTTTTTGGATGAATATCCGTACCTGTCCTTAATAATTTTTTCGAAAGAGCACAAGATTTTCAATAAAAAAATATTTTTCTTGACCTTTGATATTTAACTTTGTAAAATTAGTTAGTTCATCTGTCGATGATCTCTCTCTAGAACATGCTTATGTGACACATTAATTACTAATATATCATTCATTAATTTTTATAAATAAAAATAATTTAAAATTTGCTAATATTTCTCAATTTTACATAATAAATTTAACCAATGTATTTGATAAGATAATAAAAAAAAATAAAAAAACTGAACGGACCTAATAATTATTCCTAAAGATAACCAGACTCCCAACAAAAAAAAATTATAAATTCTAATTAGTTCTTAATAGATAAATCAACCGTTTAATATACTATGTAGGTTTATTCTATTAATACCAAAAAAAATATTGATAGGTCGATAAACTAACCAACCTCACAAAATAACAAAAAAACCAAAAAAGTAATTTTTTTATTAAAACCTGAGAATCTCATTATCTTTTAAAATAATGGTCAAATAATTGTCAAAGGGCCATTCATAATTTTTTCTCTACTTTTTCCCCTCTAGCATTAACATTTCGGTAAATAGTAGTGTACAATATATTATGCCGTCGCCGTGAACATAAACACGTGCTAATTGAACATAAACATACACCTCGAAAAACTTCAGTTTATGGTAGATCCATAAAAGCTTTGGAAATGAAATAACCAAATCTAGTGATTCTCTTGTTTAATCAGAAGTAGACAAAAATAAACTTGACTGTCAAGTGACTTAGCTGCCTTATTCAAGTAATTAAATATCCGAGATAACAATTAAAGCTAATTTTGCAATATAGTATATAATCTTAAATGTTACATTATATAAGGTCAAGGGTTTTTTTGATTGAAAGGTAAAAAAAAGGGATGAAAATTTTCACAAATAAATATCATGTTCATGAGTAAACACTACATATGAAATTCATTATAAAAAATTTCATCCAATTTTCACCTTACACCCTAAAAATAGAAAGAGACGATTATGTGGTACTTATTCTCTTTTCCCTCAAGAAAAGAAACATCCATACATTCATCATTAATAAATGAAAGCAAAAAGACCAAATTAACCCCCTCAAAAAGCTTCCCTCAGAAATGGTTCATTTTTCTCTATACGGGTTGTGAAGCTCTGTTTGGCTGCTGAAGATTTTCATTGGGGAATGGCTTCGAAGCATCCGATAGCGCCGCCGCTGCCGCCGCCGGAGTCATGGATTGGTACTGAGAAGTCAATGGAGCTGTAGTAGCTTGTTGCTGTTGTGTGTAGTATGCAGCTTGATCTTGCACAGTGCCACCACCATATTCATAGCCGTAATTAGCACCACCACCTCCACCACTACCAGATGGAACCACAGCAATGTGCTGTGGTGGTGGTGGTTGTTGATGGTGCTGAACTTGGGTCAAACCCACATACTGTGGTTGTTGCTGAAAGTGACTAGAAGGTATTTGAATAAATGCCTGAGTAGTTTGTGGTTGGGTATTTGGCCTAGGAGGGTAAATTGGTAATGTGCCATCTTTGTATGCTGTTGTTGACACTGCAGGAGCAGCAATACTCTGGGGTACTAGTTGTCTACCTGATGCTACCATGTTAGGATCAGCAATGTTGTGTTGCAATGTTACATTGTATGGTTGTTGTGTGTGTCCAACAGGCATAACATAAACTGGTTGATACTGTTGCTGTTGTTGAGTTTGGGGAATTGGATGTTGGTGAAGTGTTGGCTGTGATGGCAGCGGTGGCGGCGGTGCGTAAACTGGGTAGTAAGATGACACTGGCACTGTATTGGTGGCGGCTGCAGGGTGGTGAATGTAGGGGCTGCTTGCTTGCACAAATTGCTGGTGGAGTTGCTGGTTTTGATCCAATTGTGGAGGTAACGTGTAATTTGGATCCTGAATTTGTTCTCTAATTTCAATCTTGGCATTGCTTATAGTAGGAGCTTTGTTATCTACATGTGAAGGTTGGACTTGTTCTTGATAGTACACATTCTTCGAGAAAGAATTTGTTGATGCAATGCTACTACTGTCACTGAAAATGTTAACCAATAACAGTTAATTTCAATAAACTAATTGTCATCACCTAAATTGATTCTTATGAGTTTGATATGATTCAACAGAAGAAAGAGTTTAAGGATAAAAAAGAAAGAAGCCAGAAACAGATATCATATAGAGATCAAGAAAAAAAAATTAGTCTCCTGAAGATTGGTTTGTTGACAATTTATGCCCAGAGAATTTAAAAATCTTAAGTTTCTTTTCTTCTGGGGGCTAAATTGTTGGCATTTCAAACATCCGAAGACTAAATTGGTGGCTTACTTGGCAAAAATTAGTTACCAACAGACATGAATAGTAGATACCTTGCAACTGAATCTGGAGAAGGTAAACTCACACCACCACCAGTCCTTGGTTGCACAAGTTGCAATGGTAAAGGAGGCTTCCCAAACCCAAGAGGAACACCAGGATCTGATCTCTCATCCTCAGAGATAATAAGCCTATTCATGATATCACTACTATTGCTAGTAACCATTGCTGCTGCAGCCAAACTCATAGTTGCAGGCACTGCAGCAGGCATAGCCACAGTAGAGGGAACAACAACAAACCCTTCATCTCGCCTCACACCACTTGCGCCAATTGTCATCTGTGCTAACTGCTCCTCCATCACCCCAACCCTTTGCTCCTGCTGAAGCCTACTAGCACCATTGTCATCGACACGAACCCGGATGGGTGGGAGATTAGCCATTGAAGGAGAAGAAGCTGATGAAGGTGAGCCAGGTAGTGAATTCACAGCTGCAACATCCTGCAAATTCTTCACCTTGTTGTTGTTGTTGTTGTTATTGTTGCCAGTGATATTATCAGCCAGAACCAAAGACTCTGCCACTGCCGCAGCCTGAGCCTCCAAGTTGTTGCTTGAACCACTAGCTGAAACAGCAGGGCCAACACCATCAAGGTTTACAATGGTTTCTCCTGCTGCGGAATCTGACACACCCCTTGTGAGCATCCCCGAGTTGTTGAGCGCATCCACGAACCATGTCTCAGATTTCGCATCATCAAGGAGGGATCCCATTGAAACAGTGGTCTCTGGCTTGGAGAAGAACAGGAACACCCTGAGTCTTGAAGGTGAAGGCTTCAGGGTAGATGCTGATGCTGCAGCCACACGATCATACTCTTCGATCATGTTGTCAAGGTCTTCATCAGTGGTGACAGAGATGAGGTTGTCAAGGTCCTCGTTTGGTAACTGGTACTTGAGTGTGAAGGGTCTTCCATTGAGTAAAGTGCGGGAAAGGCGCAAACAGAGGTCCTTTAGGGTTGAATTGCGATCCACCACCACGATTCTAGTGTCACCACCTATGTAACTGAGGGACTTATCATGGGGGCGTGGCATGATGTGGCCACCGTAGCTGCACATGAGGCGGAGCTTGGCGCCTGGGACCGGCACAATAAGCTCATCATTCCATGTTTCACCGATACGACAGCGCGGCGAGGATTCAACCGAGTCGGGGTTGTTTGTTTGAATTGATGTGGCAGTGGCAGCCATGACAGTGGTGGGAGCCATGGTGGATGGATGTGGTGGCATTGCTGGTGGCTGTGTTGGTGGTGGATCCATTCTTAATGGTGGTGATGGTAGTGCCTTGTGTCTTTGCTCTGTTTTGAAACAGAGTGAAAACAGGGGAGAAACAGAGGAGAGGTAGCAAAGTTAGTGGATGGTTATATACAAATATTCTTTACAGGTTTGATTTGATCCAAAGTGGGATTTATTCGTTTTTATTGTATTATGACTTTATATATTTTATGAGTGAAAAAAAGCAGGAAAAAAAAAAAAGATGCCTTATCAGCAAATAGAGGCACAGTCTGTTATACAACTTGGTTTATAGCTGTGTTTAGTACCATTCCAGCTTTTTATCAAAGTATTCAATCAGAAGTTTCAAGGATCAAAAAGTTATAAAATTTAAAATAATAATAATAAAATAAAAGGTAAAGATTCAAAGTAAAGTGGCATAGAATCACTTCATTCAAGCTTTCCCATGTATTTGGGAATTTGCCTAGGATACTTCTATTTCATTCTCAATTCTTAGATTCTTTAGGTGAGGGTAACTGATGTATTGTGTGGCCCAAATGAGAGAGTATAGGTTAGTAATTTTGTGTGCTTAATATGTGATGTCAGTAATTCACACAAAAATGTTTAAAGCACACCACCTTCCAGATGGGAAAAAAAGTTAGCACTTTAAATTACTATTGGATGATTGCAATTTGCAAAGTTGCTGTAGCATTCCTTGTTAATGCCGTTATGGTCTTTGTTATCTTGAGTCAACTAGAATATTAAATTAAAAATATGACATTATTTAATGTATCATGTGCAGGTGATATGGTCAGTTGAGTATGCAGAAGAGACGAAATTTATTTGAATTTTACCTAAAATGTATTTCAGAGTTTGCATCTGATCTTAATACTTTTAATTTGTCTAGTTTGATGCCAACTTTGCTGGTAAGCTTTCGTTATTTTCTCACAACTCTTACAAGTTAAAACAATAAATCTGCACAAAAAGAAAGAAAAAATAAAGACTGAAGTGACAAGTGAAACTAGTGTAATATAGTATGATCTTTCAGTGAATGAATTTAGGACAAACAAAACTTTACATAAACAAACCTATTTCATTGGAAAGTGAGTTAACTATTAATTTTATACAGGAATATTTTTTTTTAAAGGTTAACAATTTTGTCTAACAGTTTAGAGTTTCAATTTAGTATTAATTAACTAGTTTAACTTTAATGGTTTCTATTAATCTCTCATGAATGGAAGATTTGTCTCTACATAATGGCCCTCTATATATATCCTCTTGCAATGGAATTGAAGTAAGCACATGCACATGGCTGGTATATTGGTACTTGTGCATGCATTGCTAATTTACAACTTGTTATGGGAGTTCTTGACTTTTTGTCCTTTCTGAGTTGGCATCCCCCTCACACACATGAGGGTGCTGCTTAAGATGAACACAACCCAAGAGAGCAACTATAGGTGAGAGTAACATGATCAACACAAAACAAGGCTTCTCAATAGCATTATTAATATTTTAGTTTATTCAAGTATTGCATTATTATTTAGATTTTAGAGTTGATTCTCTTATTCCATGATGATTGATTAATATAATATTTAACTCTAGGTCCTGGCTTGTATTTAATGGTTTGGGTGTTTGATTTTAGTTTTAGACTTTAGTTCTGTTTATTTTTCTGTTGTTTTAGATGTTCTAGTTTAATTTTATACAAAAGAGAAAAAATGTTTGTGGAATGCAAATTCTATCATTTTGTAGAAGTAGTGCTCCTAAGTCCTAATCCTTATTTATCTATATTTGAAGAGATGTGGTAAGATGGTTTAAACTTTGAAGAGTTCATGTTTGAATTCACTTTTAAATCTTAAGTCAATGCGTATAATAATGAACACATGGATCAACAGATAAATTAATTGAGAAATTAAAAATTATATAAGCAAGTTGAATATATATAACACATTTTGACTCAAAACTTAAAAGAAAACATATTAACTATTCTTTATATCATATTCACTATTTAATCTATTTTTCCAACATGAGATTTCATTATTGATTCTTTAGATCCAAACATTCTTTACTCCAAAGATTGACCATTACTCTTTCAGCTTCAAAATAATTAACCAAAGCAAAAAATACATGTACTAAACAAAAAACAAACGAAATTTAGTAATACTTAAAATAGTATAAATAGACAAAATCTTTAACTGAATGAACGCATATGATTAATGCTTATCCAATTATCACAGTTAAATCAAGAATGTTACTAAAATCAATTAACGTCATCCTAATATAAAAATGGAAATTATTTTGAAACATTTATTTTTTTTTAAAAAATTCAAATAAATATTTTAAAATTAGTGGAGTAATACAGTACATGCTCCATCAGTATGCTGAAGATGAATTCAGCATTGGCAAACAGTAAAATAATCTTGTGTTTTTGAAGTGAATGCATGGTATGGAATGTTTATGATGCATTAGCCAATTTAATAAAACAATTTAAAGGAACTAAGAATCTTAGAGTTGTGTTAAGTCCCTTTTGTTATATGCTTTCATTCCTAATTAACAATAGCTTGATTTCAGATCAGGGTGGAATACTTTGAAGAGTTCCTCAATGGCATAAGATAAAAGCTAAGGAGGAATTCTAGCATGGTTGTTGTCAAATTAGTGTTTACTTCTAAATCATAATATTCATGTTTACTTTTAAATCATAATATTTTAGTATATGACAAAATTGTAAAAATATATTATAAACTCTTCAAGCTCTTGTTTCATATTTACTTTAAATTAGTGAACAAGAGGGTTTAAAAATCTCAAATCCCCTTCCTTCACTTCTCCTTCTTCCCCTCCAAAACCTTTTCTTTTGATTTCTTAATTTCTCCAAAATTTGAATACGAGTTGTGTTTTGAAAGATTTTGGAGGAAAGAGAAAGACCCCAGAGAGTTAAATTCTATTTCCGAGCTTTATTATTCGGAAGATGAGGGTTTTGGTAAGATACAAATACCTGAATATGCTTCAGTAAAGATTTTCTTCTTTGATGATAGGAATGCTTTATGCAAATCTACACCAAAATTGATTTTTGCTATCAACTCTTTAATCAATAGATTTTTTGAAATCAGTTGCAATTACTCACATATCAAAAATTTTTTCTTCTAAAAACAAACTTACATATATTTGTGTAGGTGGAGGTTAGGGAATAAAATTGTACTTTTATATATATATATATATATGAGATTGTTATTGATTTTAAATTTAAATCTTATTTTAAATGTAAATTTTATCTTATTTTAAACTTAAATCTTATCTTATTTTAAATTGAATTTTTATAAATTAAATTACAATTTAATTTAAAATAGTATCAATTAGAATTTTATCAAAATTTAAAATTTAAATTTAAGAATAAAAAACTAATTATTTTAAATTTTTATTTAATATTTTTAATTATCATATTATTATTATTATATTCTTAATACTAATAAAAAATATAATAATATTTATTTTGAATTAATATAATTTTTATTTGATTAAATTAAAATAATAATTAAATAATTATTTAACAAAGATTCAAAACTAAGGAATTAGTAAATTAGTTATTAACAAATAAATTTATTAATTAAGATTGGCATCTAACAAGTAACAACAATAACCTGATAGCATAGAAGTAATATATTTTTATAAGTAAAATATATTTTCTGTCATTAATATTTGTAATTTTTTTAAAATTACTCTAACATTTAATTTCATTTAATTTTGTCTCTAACATTTTTTATTTATTCAATTTTATCTTTAACGTTTTTTTATTTTGACAAAACTATCCTTAAAAATTTTTTATTTTGTCCCTAATATTTTACATGAAGTTAATGTCCAGATATAATTTTAACACAAATAAAAAAACATTAAGAACAAAATTAAATATAACTAAATATTAGGGATATTTTTATTAAGAAACTAAAAAAAATAAAGTATAATTCATTTTATCTTTTTTATTCTTAGTTAACTTTTAGAACATGGTTTAATAATAGTCAAACTCTAAGTTGTTGTTATTATAATGAATTATAAATAACCTAAAAGTTTAATTTCTTCATTTCTTTGATCCTTTAGCGACGACCGGCGAAAAGGAGGATGAGCAGAATGACAAAGCTTCTCTTCTCCCCACCTTCCCTTTCCCTTTCTTCTCTCTCCCTACCCCATGCGTGATTTCCTTTCCTTTCCCCTTTTCATTTGTTTTTTTTTTATTTTATAATTTTTAATTAGAGGTAATTTAGTAATAAAAATTAAAATATTGATAAATATGACGATTTTAAAATTAAGATAAATCTTAGAGACAATTTTATATGCAACAAAAAATTAAGGATAAAAAAAATTTTCGACCTATATTTTAAGGATCAAAATCGTACTTAATCCTTATAATTATAGAACCTAAACTCTTTATTGAGAATTGAAGAATTTCTTATTGTTGACTAATTACTAATTTTACAAGTATTTAAATTATACCTAATATTCATTCAACTTAAGGTATTAAATATTCAGAATCACATTATAATGAATATGTTGTTAATTATCACAATGGTTACAAGTCAAAGAAAACTCCAGTACTATATTCATATTGAAAATATTATATTAACAAATAAATAATAATTATAACTATTAAAAATTTTTAAAATGTGTCAATTCAATGATCATATATATGTGTATTATATATATATATATATATATATATTTTAAATTATTAATGTCTCTTTTTAATAATTTTATAACTAAGAATAATTTAAAAAAATTATAAAAAATTATCTCTTAATATTATCTCATCATAATAATAAAATTTTAAATTTAATCAAGAATCTTATTGTTTTAATTTTTTAATTGTATAATATATATTATAAAAATAAATTATTTAACATACGATGGATTGAATGTGGTCAACTGGTCATATTATTTATTCCTAATATCTTTTTTTTTTTTCGGAATTTTTATTAATTTTAAATAAATTTATTATTTTATTTTTAATTACTTGTGTAGTCGTGTTACAACTTACAACAATGGTAAATCTAATATATTATTATTACAAGAAATAAAATTATAAAAATATATAACAAGAAGTCTTTTAAATCTCTCTTCCTTAGTCCTTACCCATTTTAACCACAGAAAATTAAAAAAAAAATTTAAACACTTCCTTTCTTTTCCATTTCTTCCTTCCAAACTCTTCTCTTTTCAATCTTTCGGTAACACACCCTAAGTATTTATTACTCTAAGTCATTGTATGTCGATGGAATGATCCTCATCAACATACTAACATAGCGCTGAACTGCTGATTAACGATCCTCAAAGCATGTCGGTTTTTTTTTTTTTTTTTTTTGGTTTTCCATGGTATCCCCTAACCCGAATCAAGGACTAATCCGTCGCGGTAAGAAAACAAAAAATTTAAAACCAAAACGACCTAAACCTCAAGTGTGTGTATATATATTTGTGAGTTTGTGTGTTAATGGATAGATCATAGATGAATTAGACACCTCTCAATTTTAGATATTAGATTACAAATTCATTCACACTACATATTCATACATCTAACATTTTTAAAAGTTTTTATCTACAAATTCAAATCTGAATACAGAATCTTAAAAAATATATTGATGGGTCATCTTAACTAATTTTCAGTTGCTTAGGCCAAATTATATTAGAACCCAACATGGCCATGTAGCCAACTTTTTTGGGTTTATTCCCTTAGGCCCAAAAATTTTAAATGGCAACCTAATGACAATGGATGGAACTGATAAAGGAGCTCGGGATACGCCAAGTATGACCTATATTTAATTAAAAATTTTAAAATTATTTTTAACGTTTAATTAATTTTGCTCCTATCATTTAAATTCGTTGAAATTATCTTTAATTCAAACTTTATCTATCGGATATATGCACTCTCATCTCTTATTACCTTCGTTATCGCTAAAACCACCAACATAACATAATCTAAAATCCAAACTAATTGGTTTTCATTATTCTCGAAGGATGAATATAATTACGTTTTAGCAAGAGTGGCCAAATAGGCTCAAGCTCAAGTGCTCAACCGACTGGGATCAAAACACCAAACTCCTCAAATTTTGGTTGGATTAACTTTCTGAGCCCAATATATATGAAAAAAACCTTGTCAAACTCATGGACATGGCCTTGTATATTTTTTTTTATTATTTTTAAGAAAAAAGGACAAAATAAGTATCTTCTTTTAAGATTTTTTATTTTAATAAATAAAATAAATATGATAATTACTGAAATAAATATTTTAAAAAATATTTACTGAAATAAATTCTCCTCTCTTATCTCGTTTATACTGTAAACGAGATAAGACACACTTGTTTACACTGTAAACCAGATATAGCTGGGAGACGTCTTTAAATAGATGTCATTCACAGTCTTTGTCGGTGGAAACTCTATCTCATAAACCTTGAACATTGCTTCATGTCTGTAAATTGGATGTACATACGGGGCCACTCAATGCTAGCGGCGGCACACCCGGCAAGTGCATGGAAGCACGGATAATGGAGAGACTGGAATAGTCCACAGTCACATGTATCCGCTGATAGCCGAACGCGGAAGGAACCTTGCAACCAACTTTCGAATGGCTCTAATTCCTCCACGACAAACACAGAGGCCCGCTTATGACAATGAGTGAAATGCAACTTTGAGATGCCTTCTCTGTTCTTCTCAATGGCTGCCATCAGCCTCTGGGAGAAGCGGTTTCCAGCCGCCAATTGTGACTGTGCCTCCCTGCCCTTTGTTACGAATAACTTCTGCAACTTTTCGTACGTGATGCGCACGATGGCAGAAATCGGCAAGTACCGTGTTCACTTGAGAACTGCATTGATGCACTCTGACAAATTTGTCGTCATATGACCAAACCCCCTCCCACTGTCGCAATGTTGCAGCCAAATCTCTTTGTTGAAATGACCAGCCCAGTCTGCCTGCCGAAGAAACTCCTCTCAAGGCATCCATGTACCACTCATACCCATCCTTGCTTGGACTGTAAGCAGTGTTTATAAGATATCTCTTGCCCTCGACTGACTTAAAACGAGTCATGAAGTTCGCCGCCATGTGTCTGATACAGTAAGCATGGAACGCTCTAGGGAGATGCCAACCACTGTCATCAGCACTGAGCGCGGCCTTGATGGCCTGCAATCTATCAGAGATAACCAGTAGGCCGTCTTGTGGGGTGAGATGGCGTCTCAGATTAGTAAGGAAGAACGACCATGACTCGGTACTCTCGGACTCAACAATGGCAAAAGCAATAGGCAGCATATTGTTGTTGCTGTCTTGTGCCATCGCAATAAGCAATACTCCACCGTATCTGCCATACAGATGCGTGCCATTGACGGAAACAAATGGCTTGCAATGCTTGAAAGTCTCAACACTAAAATGGCAACATGAATGGGTGGTGGTGCGAGAGGTCGGTCGTCTTGTACATAGGTCGAGTGTACAGAACTACCATGACCAACATCTCCAACCTCGGCGGAAAGCTCCATCACTTGTTCCGCCATAATTCTCCCATGGATGTCGAACATGAGTCGCACATGCTCATCCCTAGAAGCCGAAATAGTCGAAACCGGAAAATTCCATTACCCATGAGTGCCAGCAACCTATACCCCACCCTTCTGACCTCCCTCGTCTCTGTACAACCGAAGTTGCTCAATATCAAACTCTTCAACTCTGACAACGTACTTACACGCTGAGTCGACAACAGTATCGAATTGTTACACTCAAATATCACTCCGTTGTCGCTATTTTTCATACAACAATTGGGGTAAACACACACAACTATGTACACGCTGTTTCTGACCATTGTTGCCTTGTTTTTGTGAGAAAAACGGGACAGAAAGAGATATGAAATTTGTGTGGAGAATGCCAAGGATTACACATCTTTTTTATAGCTGCTGAAAATTTATCCCATCGTATCTCGTTTACACTGTAAACGAGATATACACGTGTCACGTCCACGTATCTTATTTCGTTTATACTGTAAACAAGATACGTACAAAATTACAGTATAAACGAGATAAGAGAGAGATATTTATTTCGGTAATAATATTTTATAATATTTATTTCAATAATTATTATAATTAATTTATTTATTAAAATAAAAAATTTCCTTCGTTTATCACGAAAACAAATAATTTTATTATCAAAATAAAATGAGTAAATATTTTTTTTCGGTTTTTGATTATTTGTCTAAAAAACAAAGTCATCTTTCACAATTTGAAAGTCGCTAACTGATCTCTACCTATTTTAATGTTGATCTAATTGATTTTCAATCGTTCAAGTAATTGATCCAAATGATCTTTGTAAACAATAACTCGTTGATGTATAAAAAATTATTTAAACTAATTATTCAAAATATATATTTTTGAATTGTGAAAAACTATTTTGTGATTCGTATAAATAAGAGTTAAGTAGGATTTTAGCCTTTAAAATATAGGTCGAAAATTTTTCGCCCTAACACTATTTTACATATAAAATTGTCTTTAAAGTTCAATGTAATTTTAAAATTGTCATTCGAACTAAAATACAGAGTCCAACCACTGTCGCACCCAACCCTTTCCCTCCTATCTGGACTCCTCCTCCAGACCTCCTCCCTCTTTCCCACTGTTAAAACCCTCTACCACATTCATAGTTATAAAAATTGAACCAAATCGGTCGGTTTGACTAAAAAACTAGCAAACCAAAATCCTAACTTGTTGACATATCAGAAATTATTTAAACCAATTATTCAAAATATATATTTTTGAATTGTGAAAAACTTCTTTGTGATTCGAATAAATAAGAGTTAAGTAGGATTTTAGCCTTTAAAATATAGGTCGAAATTTTTTTTCCCTCAACACTATTTTACATATAAAATCATCTTTAAAGTTCAATGTAATTTTAAAATTGTCATTCGAACCAAAATACAGAGTCCAACCACCGTCGCACCCAACCCTTGCCCTCCTACCTAGACTCCTCCTCCAGACCTCCTCCCTCTTCCCCACTGTTAAAACCTTCTACCACATCCATAGTTATGAAAACTGAATTGGACCGGTGGTTCGACCAAAAAACTAATAAACCGAATTTTAAATTGGTTCGATTTACTCTTTGAACTGTACAAAGAATAGAACCGATATGAACTGGTAAGAATAGGAAAAAATCGGTCAAAATCAGTGAGAATCAGTACAAACCAGTCTAACCGAACCGGTTTGGTTAAAAAATTTTCCAAACTGTCATAGGCAAAGTTCAAACCAAGAATCTTAATGTTGCAGCATCATTCCCTTGCCACTCAGCCATTGTGTTTTTCATTACTATATATGACAAATAGTAATTATATAGTATACATTCAATTAAATAATTTTATAGATATCTAATTTAATTTAATTTTGTATTCTCTAATTTTCAAATTAATTATATTTTAATTATGTATAATTATTAATATAAATATAAATTCACTAAATTTATTAATCTGCTTGATCTATTTCAATGCTAGTATTGTGATTAAGGTTATTTGTTTTGATACTAGTGTTAAAATATACTGATATTATAATTAGATGATAGGTTTTATGAATTAATTGTTATTCTTATTATGTCAAATTAAGATACTATTGTAGTAGTATTAATAAATTTTATATTTTTTTATATTAATTATTTTTAGAATTTAAAACTTGATTTTTCATAAAATATTAATGAAGATATGTATTTTAAATACAATAATACTAGAAAACCAAGATGATTTCAGTAAAAAACCAGTCAAATGTCTCTGGGTGAATCCAAAACCTCTACATGGATGTTGCTTATGCTAGACATTAGGATGTTTCTTTTCTTTGTAAATTGCATGGTTTTAAATCTGTTTTCTGATTTATGATGTTTTAGGGAAGGAGAGTGAAGAGACGGAAGGGTGAAGAGACGAAAGTTAATTGAATCAGTTTCCGTGATTCACGTTGCAATGATACGAACATATCTCCTCTTAATTTGAATATGGTGAAACATTTAATAACCAATATTTTAAATCATAAATAAATAAAACTAATTACTATATTTATAATTAATTAAATTGTTCTATTTTTGACTGATTTGGAGTTAATTCCATATACTTTTCCTTTCAAATATTAGTTTTAAATTTTTTGCTATTTTATATTTTTATTTATGTAAAACCAATTTTACTAATTCAACCAATTTTAAATCAGTAATTTAATCGTTTTGATTACGTATTATAACTATGACCACATCATTTTCATCACTGCCTCTCCCTCCATCGAGCAATCTCTCCGCGACTCCTCCCTCTCCATCACTTCCTCCGACGTCAAGCAAGTCCTCAAGCTCTCCTGCGCCTTCCCCGTCTAAGCCATCAAGTTGTTCCCCTAGTCCGGCCGCCACCACCTCTCCGACTTCCACTCCCCGTACTGATGGAACCTCGTAGTCGACCTCCTCGGCAAGAGTCGCTTCTTCAATGCCATGTGGGACGCTATCAAGTCCGTGAAGAAGGAGCAACTCCTCTGTCTCGCTACCTTCGCTTCTGTCTTCAGCAGCTACGTTGCCGCCGGCAGAGTCCACGACGCCGTCATGACCTTTGAGGTCATGGGAAACTACGGCTGCGTCAACGACGTCGTTGCACTCAACTCCTTTCTCAGTGCCGTCTGCAGGGACGCCAGGCGCAAAGCGAACGAGTTGTTCCAGATGGCGAAGAAGTTGGTACGCGCCGACGCTGATTCCTACGCGATCTTTATGGAAGGTTGGGAGAGAGAAGGGAATGTCAATGGCGCTAAAGAGACTTTCGCTGAGATGGTGATAGAGGTTGGATGGGACCCTGCATGCTCATCATTCTTTTTTGAGTACTTTGATTAGAAGCCAAAATGGGGATGGACTTATGTCTCCCGTTCACAAATAATGGATAGAATTTATTTGTAATTAAATTTGGTAAAAAAAATATTTATCTTTAAATAAAAGATTAAGAATTTATTTATTATTTTTTAAAATCTTTTATAAAAACAAGAATAAATTACCATTTATACCCATGAAAGATATAGACTCTGACAAATATATCTATATAAGAATAAAACGACAATTGTAACCACGAAAGATGACCTTCGTGTACCAAAAGTACCGAGACGTTGTACTTTTGGCACACGAAGGTCATCTTCTGTGGTTACAATTATCGTTTTATTCTCATATAGATATATTTGTCAGCGTCTGAATTTTTCGTGAGTACAAATTGAAAATTTATTCTAAAAACAAAAAATTCTTTGTTGTCAACCATTTACCTTTCAATAAATGCCCAATGAGAGAACGACAAATAAATTTTCGATCTATTATTATTTTATGAAAACAAAAAAAAAATTTACGCACCAAATCAAAATACAAATAAGTTGTTGACTTTTGTAAATAAGAGAAACATAAATTCCTCTAGCAATAATTTGAATTTGATAGGAAAGGACATAGGTGTCTCATATCTCTCAATGCAACTATGCAAGAATCTATTTATAATTAAATTTAGCAAGATATTTATTTGCTTTTAAAATAAAATGCCAGAACTTATTAAGAATATCTCTCTTGTATTCGACACCTAATATTTTTAGAAAATCGAAAGTAAAGAGAAAATTAAATTTATTGGACTATATACTCAAAAAAACATCATGAATTTATGGATTTTATGTCCTTAATTCTTCTATTGTGGATTTAAAAAATTATAATTAACAAATTATTAAAAAAATAAAAAAATTGTAATTCAAAAAAAAAAAAAAAGTAACTAGGCGAATTAGTCTGAGTCTAGAAAGGAAAACTAGATAAACGAATAAAGACCCACTCCATCCCTTATCCAATTTCACGCAACACAAGACACCCCTGTTAAAAAAAAAAAGGAACATATGGATACAGGACGATATGACTATCTATTAAATAATAACAAAAATTAGTTTTATAATTATTTTATTTATAATTTATGAGGTTTTAAATTTTTATAAATTATTAATAAGTTTATTTTTAAAAAAAATTTTATTAGTAGTAGTTAAGTAGAAAAAGATTATTAATGATAATAATGTCACAAAAAATAAAGTAATTGCAGTATGGAGTCGTTTTAAAGAGAAAAAACATCATCAAATAAAAAATGAAATAAGATAACAGTAGAAGAGATAATAATAGTGATAAAATATAGTTACACAATAAAAATAGTAGAGATAGATGTGATAATATAAAAAATGAAAAAAAGTGGTAGTAATAATGATTATAGTTGGTTATATTATTAAAAAGAATTTTGTAGAATTTAAAATTCTATAAATTACAAATAATTTTTTTACAAGATTAATTTTCGTTATTATTTAATAGAATTTTTAATGAGAAATTGTATTATTCTAAAGTAAAAGATTGAGGACTGAAGTTGTTTTGTTGATTTTTAATAAATCAATGGTGGTTCGATTCTAATTGTCTGGGAGCGAAACTTACTCATCTTTTTTATAAGTACTAATTTTCTAGAAGTGCATCAAAGTTTTTCAAATTAAACAGGAATTAAAAGAAAAAACTGAAGGAATGAAAGATAAAAATTTTGAAAGTAAAATTGACTGAAATCGAAATGGTTTGCATTGAATTTAAACAAAGCGATTAAAATGCCTTCGACTGAATCGAAGGACTTTTGACATGGAAATTAAAAATGCTAGAATGTAAATTTGACAAGAAAATTAAAGTTTCTTAAAAGATAAATTGAACATGAAAAGTAAAGTTTTTGTAGAAATTGTAAATTGAAAAGAGACTCGGTCACAGACTTAGAAATTCGTTGGGCTGTGAGTGTGCTTGAGTGGTTTCTGAAGCAAAATTCTAACCCTTGTGACTTCAAGCCTTCTAGTATTTATAGCCATTTCTCTAACTGATCAATTTGAAATAAAAAATCCCACGTGTGTGAAAATGTAAGTAACTATTCCCGCTCTTTTGCCTGATCATGTAACAGTTGTAGAATAACCTTTGATTTAAAAAATATTCGATCCTTTTGCTTGAATAACTCCTCGATTTGCTAAGTTAATTGAGCTCTCACTCAACATCCCTAAATATGTCTCTTTCGATACCAACTTCTCTTCCAAAAGCTCACTTAACAATTTGAATAACCTTCTCCTTCGAATTCATTTATTTTTGACCAACAAATTACCCCCTAGGATTAATATGTTTGTTTTCGAAATCATTTCTTGGAAGACAAAACTCTTAATCCTAATGTAATCATTAACAGGAATTACTTTAATTAATCATAAATGTCATTCACTTTTCCCATTAACTTCTCACCCGTTTGACATGTCTTCCCACGATTCACAATCTCTCTCTTCACCACTTCACATTCTTCGCAAAGTTACCTCCTTCTTTTGAATTCTCTTCTAGAACAACGGTTAAAAAATAACTCTTCTTTAAATTAAAATTTCTTACCATTGTCTCTCTTCCCAAATCCTTATTTTTTACAGTGTTATCTCTTCTTGCACTTTTAGACTCCTTTCTGCTCTGCAACTGCAATTTCTCCTTCTCACTTCTCACTTTAACCAACAATGGCTTCCCCTTCAACCCGTGTTGCTGCACAAGACAAGGACAAAGGTCCTATGGTCCAACCTCAGGCTCCTCCAACCTTGCTCATACTCAATCAAATCAATGATGAAATTATTGAAGATCCTCAACCTCAAGTTGATGACACAAGGATTCTCATCCCGTTCAACATCGGCGATGAAACCCACTGCTTTATTGGCCCTATTCAGAACCTGGAACGGGCACACAAACGTATCCCTTACTTCCCTAATGCACAAGGGGAAGACCTGCTAATCAACTAAGACCTTGTCATTCCTCATTTCATTAACCCTTAGAAACCCTTCAGGAACAACCCTAAAATTACTCCTCGAGGGGCTGACTTCAAGATCTGGCATAGGCGTCTTGAATCGGAGAAAAGCACTGTCTGGAGGGATCTTGGCATTCAGGATCTTTTACGACTCTCCCACTTTACACCCATAACTCACCCCTGGATGATTGGGGCGGTGGTCAACTTCTCAAATAGGACCACAAATAACTTTCACCTCCCTTGTGGGATGATTGGCCCCTCACTCCTAGACGTGGCTGCCATTACTGGCCCCCCGATAAACTTTTCTGAGTTGACTTTTGATGCGCAACCGAATCGGAAGTACAGGATCAATCACAGGACTTCTTATAGTAAGTTTATCATTCAAAGCATGGGTAAGGAGAATGAACCCGTGACTGATAAGAACATGTTGCATTCCTATTTTACTGGCTGAATGCTATTATTTTCTTCTCTCGAAGTGCCCAAATGCAAAAACTTTTCTTCCCTCTAGCTGCCCTCTTACACGAGGGAAATAATTTCAATCTAGCCAAGCTAATCTTGGGACATCTATTCGAAGAACTTGGCCTTTTAGTCAAATGGCTTCGAACCCATTCTTCGATCAGCATAGGAGGTCCCCTCTGGCTTCTCCAGCTCTGGTTAAATGTTGTTTTCGAAAAGTTTATGCAGAAAGATGGGTATAGCTCATCTGATAAATAGCACATTGAAGGATTTTGATTGACTTCCTTCTAACCAAACTTCCCAAATGCCCAATCGACCGAGGACTTTTTTGGGCTGTTTTTTCTCTTTTTCATTCTTGCAAGAATTTCAACAATGATGAACTCAATTTCACTCCTTTCCTACGTTGAAATTGAAGTACTACATGGCTCGAACGCCTCCTCTTTCCAAATGATGATCAGGAGGATAAGATTGTCAATAGAAACTGGACAAATTTACTGGCTGTTCAGTTGATCCCAATGGGGCTGCCACAACACAAAAAAGAACAATTCAAGGCAACTATTTATACTCCTTACTACACTGCCAGACAATTGGGCTTCTCCCAAGCTATTCCAACTCCACTCTCTCGAAACAACAAACATTTCTGTCATGTTGAGTTGGTTTCGAAGGAAGCGCTCGATATTTGTCTCGCCTTGAATAAAAAACAAAAAACGAACTACAATCACCTTTTTTACGAGCGTAGTTCATACATGACCAAATCCTTTTTCAACTGGTGGACCACATATTTCTCCAAGTACGGTCACACCTTTGAAGAAATAAAAAATTCTGCCATTCGAACCATCCCAATTGTTGAAGGTTCTCCAAGGAGAACTTTAAAAAGAAGGATCGATGCTGCAACACCTTCAAGACAACCATAAAAGAGAAGTCGTCAAGCTCCTACAAGAGCTTCCAGAAGGGTAACCTTTTGATCAACTTCTTCAAACTCTTTCTCGATTGTATTCATTTGAACATATCCTGACTTCGATTCCTTCTTTAGTATCAGGTTCAATCTTCGAGTGAAAGCTCCTCATAGGGAAGCGAACAGCCCATACAAGATATTTTTGCTGATCCTTCCGATTCAGATGGAGATTTAAAAATTGAATCGGTCCCTCCATTGGTCCGAAAAAGATCCCTTCTGGTAATTTCATATCAATTTCAAATATATCAACTTGATTGATAAGATTTGACCTACTAAGTGTCTTGTTTCAAACTAAAGCCACCGCTCAAACGACTTCTTCTTCCTTTGCCCCCGGCCAATTGACACAACAAAATCAATCAGAAACAATGCAACAGGAATCCCACTCACCAACTCGAACTGTCATATCTGCTAAACCCATACAAGTGATTCCACCAGTTTCGATTGGGACACAAGTTGTCGATCTGACACAAAAGCAGCCTTTACCATCACAAACTCAAAACATTGAGAATCCTCCTTCTCCAACCCAGGCTAAAAATCCAAATGATTCTCTTATTGCCCGTGACTCCGATTCGCCTACACACGTCTCAGGAACCATTTCTTCTCCTCAGAAAACTCCAAGCCCACATAAAAACACTAAGCCTTCAAACCCTCTTGGTCCAGAACCACCTTCTGAAATCCATGATATGCCTTCTCAACCATCTGATATTGACCTCCCTGGATTGGTTGCCTTTTTAAACCAAATTGTTCAAGAAGATAAAATACCGATTTCAACTCCAACTCCTATAGGTCCTTCTACATCCAGCCTTCCCTTGGAGCTTAATCAAAACACCCGTGGACAATTAATCACTCTTCTAAAGATTTTATCAAATCCACCCACTGAATGGACTGGCAAATCAGACTTAAATTCACTCCTCTCTGATATCTTAAGTTCTTCTCTCGAATTTCATATTCCATCTCAATTCTCCGCTATAGTCAAAAAATTTATAAGAATTTTCAATGATTGCATCACTATCCAAGAGAAGTTACAGGAAGCCAAGGAAAAGGTTGCCAAAGTTAAGACCGAGTCAAAGGAAGCTAGCAAAGTTCTTTGACCCATGAAGGCATCCTACAAAGAATTCGATCTAAGGATCACTGACGTCGGGATTTTTGCCAGTAAAGAATTTCATAAAAACAGTCGTGTTGTAGATATAGTCTCTAAACCGACAGAAATCCCTTCGTACAAACGTTTTGGTTGTCACAAGTAACAAACCCCTTTTAAAATTGATAACCGAGTATTTAAACCTCGGGTCGTCTTCTCAAAGAATTACAGGGAGGTATGTTCTTATTATTGGTTATGAATTTGTAAATTGGGGGTTTTGGATCAAGGTAAAAAAGTTAGTTAAGTAACAAGTAAAATAAAATAATAATAATAAAATCTCTTGACAAGATATGAAAACTGGAAGTCCTATCCTAGTTACCCTTATCAATTGTAATGAGAATTGGATTTTTCTCCCACTTTGTTAACCTCTAACTATGAAGGTAAGTTAAGTGGATGAATTAATTCTGATTCCTCAAGTCCTAGTCTTTCCTTGGGAAAAGTCAGAGTTAGTGGAACTCGAATTAATTCTTGAAGAATTCCAATTTTCAATTAACAATGAGTTTGATAGCTCAAGAGTCTCCAATGACTCAACCAAAGCCAAAAGGGAAAAATCTAAATTATTTATATAAATAAAAGAAGCAATCATAAATCTGAAATACCTCAATTAACTCTAATAAAGATATCAAATGTAACATGGAATAGTTTATAAATTAAATTAGGAAAATAAATAAAAATAAAGAACCTGGGATTGAGAGTCACTCCTAAAACTAAGAGAAGTCCTAAATCATAATCCTAAGAGAGAGGAGAGAACCTCTCTCTCTAAAAACTACATCTAAAACATGAAAAGTGAATTATGAGAGCTTTCTTTTGAATGGATGTATTCTCCCACTTTATAGCCTCTAATCTGTGTTTTTTGGGCCGCAAACTGGGTCAGAAACAGCCCAGAAATCGCTGGAAAAGAATTCAAACACGCTGATTTCCGTCACTGCGATGTGGCCGCATGGATCACGCGGTCGCGTCATCTAGCGTTAGGAAAACTATAGCATATTATATATCAAATTGAAGCCCCAGACTTTAGCTTTCTAACGCAACTAGAACCGTGTCATTTGGACCTCTGTAGCTAAAGTTATAGCCGTTTGAGTGCGAACAGATCAGGCTGGACAGCTTAGCAATTTCTCCAACTTCTTGTATTCCTTCCACTTTTGCATGCTTCCTTTCCATCTTCCAAGCCATTCCTGCCTTATAATATCTGAAAAAACTTAACACACATATCAAGGCATCTAATGGTAATAAGAGAGGATTAATAATAAGCAAATATAAGATCAAAGAAGCATGTTTTCAATCAAAACACATAATTAGGAAGGAAATATAAAACCATGCAAATAGTATGAATAAGTGGGTAAAGAGTTAATAAAAACCACTCAATTGAGTACAAGATAAACCATAAAATAGTGGTTTATCAACCTCCCCACACTTAAACACTAGCATGTCCTCATGCTAAGCTCAAGAGAAGCTATAAAGATGAAGAGGAATGGTATGAAATGCAACCTATGAATGCAACTACATGCTAAATGCTTTTACTTACTTGGTTAAGAGTAAATAAATTCTCCAAGAATAAATATGAACTGGTTTTCACTAATTCAAATCATGAAAATGAAGTACAAATAGACTTGCAAGAAGAAAATAGCTCATGAAAGCAGGGAACAAGGAATTGAGCATCGAACCCTCACTGGTAGTGTATACACTCTAATCACTCAAGTGTTTAAGGTTCGATTCTCTCAATTCTCTACTAACCTTGCTTTCTAAGGCTTGCTCTTCATCTAACAATCAACATAAATTTAATGCACAAATACACAAATCGAGGTCTTTTAAGGGTTGTAATGGGGTTAGGGTCAAGGTAGGATTGTATTTGGTCAAGTGGACTAAAATCTGAATCCTTAATTAACTTAAACTTTCCACCTAACTTTAGACAATCCATGTAATCATAATACAACATCTAACTATCCATTAACCATGTTTTCCACATATTCATGCATTCTAATTTCAAGTACAGTACATATGCATTGCTTTCACCACATATTTTTGGGCATTTTGTCCCCTTTTTCTTATCTGCTCTTTTTCTCTTCTTTTTCTCTTTTTCTTTTTCTTTTCTCTTTTTTTTTCTTCTCTTTTATATATATATATATATATATATATATATATATATTTTTTTTTTTTTCTTTTATTTTTCTCAATACATATGATTAAATTATTGAATGCATGAACATGTCCTAAACATTTTTTTCACATTTTCAGAAAATTCTAACATACTCAATTCTCAAACCAAATGTTTCCAAATTCACTTTTCCCCACACTTAATTCATGAGCACTTTCACTAGTCTAAGCTAACCAAGGATTCAAATTAAGGACATTATTGTTTTTCGCTTAGAGTTAATGATGTGCTAAAGTAAAGAACAAAGGGGTATAATAGGCTCAACATTGGTTTGCAAGGGATAATGAAGGGTTAAGGCCATATGGGTATGTAAGCTCAGTGAAATAAGGGCCTCAATCATATAAGTGTATGCATACATCAAATAATGGAAATATAGAATTAAGCAAGACAAAGATCATAATTTTAGAGAGAAAAATACATACATCAAAAATAAAATATTGGTTGAAAAATGCAACCGATTCAAATAGGCTCAAAATCTCACAGGTTTTGTGTGTTCGAACTCTAAACCATGTTCCAGTATAATATTTCTTCAAACAAGTGTAACATTAAATTTTATTCAAATTAGTGAAAATTTCTAAAAGGTTTCTTGAAAAAGAAAATATTACTTTAACCAAGTGGTAAAATATGCAAAAAATCAAATAATCATGCAATCAAACATGCAAATGCAATAACTAACAAGGAAAATAAAACATTGGTGTTTGAGAAGGAAATACTAACCCATGGAGATCGGTATCGACCTCCCCACACTTAAAGATTGCACCATCCTCGGTGCATGCTAAGATGTACAGGTGGACGGGTTGTTCCAACTGATGCTTTTCTTTAAGGATTGTGCAGATGGACTTGTTTGTCTCCCTTTTATAAGTTTCTCCTTTTTGCCGTCTTTGGTGGCCAGCCTGAAAGAAGAGGAAAAGAAGAACAGTAACCCAGAAATAAAGATAAGAAACAATTAAAACATGGGTTGGTTAATGCCAAATAATGAGGATCTCAATTATATGGTAGCTACAACATGCAAGTGAGAAAACAATAGAAGCACATGGCATACCAGTGGTGCAAAAATGTTGCAACAAAGGGGAAGAGAGTGGGTAATGAAAGACGATGTAAGTTCATGTCAATGCAAAAAGAATATCAGTATTATAAAAATTAGCATTGATTTAAATAATATTACCCAATCAGAACAAGTCATGAAGCACCAGGATAATTCAAGAGAAGATGCAACAGTTGAATAAGAAAATTTTAACACCAAAGAAAAATAATTATTTTAGAAAAGAAAATAAAAATAAAAATATGCACAAAATTAAGATGCAATGAATGAAATATGCAAATAAATTAAGTGAAATAAAATGAAAAAGAAGAAGAATGAGAAGGGAAAGGAGGGAAGAAGAAGTAAGTAAGGAAGGAGGGAGGAAAAATTAGGATTGGAGAAGAAAAGATAAGATAATTTGGCAAATTAGGATAAGCTATGCGGCGCAAACGACGCGGTCGCGTGGGTGACGCGGCCGTGTGGTGCGCAATAAGGTCAAGCGACGCGGACGCGTGGGTCATGCGATCGCGTGACTCGATTTGTGCTAGTGGCGCGAATGCAGCCTCGCGCTCGCACAACTCTCTGTTCAAAAATCATTAATTGCCAAATATTGGGTGACACGATCGCGTGGGGCACGCGATCGCGTGAGTGGGCACTTAGTAGGATGTGACGCAGCCGCGTGGGGCACGCGGTCACGTGAGATGGACTGCGCGTCCAGCGCCAGTCCAGCACCACTCTAGCACAACTTTCGGCTGTGCACCATTACTACGTCGAAATCCTGGTCACGCGGCCGCGTGGGGCACGCGGTCGCGTGGGAGGCCAGTATTCCCACTCGATGTGGACGCGTCAGCGACGCGGTAGCGTGGGACGATTTGTGCCACGGGCACGCCTCCAGCCACGCTCCAGCGTGACTCTCTGTTCGTTTTTATTTTCTCCCCTCTCCTTACGACGCGGACGCGTCGCTGATGCGGTCGCGTCGCGTGGCGTTTTTTTTTTTTTTGATAATCTGAAAAAAAATGTAGAATGGAGTGTTAATATAAATATGATGCAAAACTCCAGGTTCAATATAAAACTTGAAAACAAACAAAACTAAATAAAAATGAAAAAGGAACGATCATACCACGGTGGGTTGTCTCCCACCTAGCACTTTTAGTTATTGTCCTTAAGTTGGACATTTGGGGAATCCTTTGTTATGGTGGCTTGTGCTTGAACTCATCCAGGAATCTCCACCAATGTTTATGATTCCAATGTCCTCCGGGATCCCAAACTAGGCGCAGAAAGACTTCAAGTAAGTTAAAGCATGTGACAAGGCCCCAAGAGTGCTGATTTCTAGATTGGATTCCGGGGTCCCAAATCTTGCTTTTGCACCCGTCTTCTTGTTGATCATCATGATTCCATCCGGGTGGTAGGCAATCTGAATTCTCACTAAAGCGGCCAAACAACTTCCTAGACCCATTCAGTGGAGCTTTACACCAACCTTTATATTTAAACTTTAAGCTTTCAACCATAATGAACCTTGCAGGACAATTCTTACCACTGACCATTTTCCTCTTACTCTTAATGCCACAAAGAGCTCTAAGTTGACCATCCGTCTCCAGTAGCCCATATTCAAGTGGGATTAGAAAGCTAAGGGATATGAATTTTACCCACTTGAATGTTGTGAAGGATGATGGCACCTTAGGGGGAGGGGTCTCCAATAACTTTGGCAAGGTGATTTCAAGCTCCACTCCCTTGTGCTCTTTGACTACTTCCACCTCTTTGCAAGCTTCTTCAATTTCAACCTCTTCCTCTTGGTAGCTTTCTTCCAATTCAATCTCTTCTTCATTGCTCACCAAGGGCATGGGAGGTTGTGCTTCTTCTTCTTCAATCTCCATCTCTTGATCAACCTCTACAAAGTCTTCAACCATGATCTGCCTTGGAGGTTGTACGCTCTCTTTAACAGCAACATCAAACACCATGGAAGGAGGCTCTGTGACTGGACTTTCCAATGGAGGTACAGCATCTCTTAAGTCTGCAACCACCTCTTCCTTTTTAATAATTGCTGCTTTGTCCAATTGTTTAAAGATAAAATCGTACTCATCCTCGACGATTTCCTTTCCATGACAACTCCTTTCAACTACTCCTTTATCTTCAAGGGTCTCTCCTACCTTTACCCGTAAGGCCTCTTCTAGCTCCTTATGAAGTATGGATTCGCGAAGATGATTCCTTTTTTCCTGTTCCATATCAATAGCATAATTGGGATCATCTTGCTCTTGGATTGATAGATGTGGGTGCTCTTCCATGGAGGGTGGTGATGGGATGAAAAGATCATTATGTGGTTGAAAAGGAAGTGCACCAGAGCTTGAGGGTTGGATTTTGGAGGTAGAGGGTTGGTTCATGCGGGATATAAGATTTTGGAGTGTAGAGGTGAGACCAATGATGTTAGAGATGAGTGTATTGTTATCCAATGGAGGTTGGGGTGGATCTATGTATGGCTCATTCGGTTCATAGGGTGGTTGGTATGGTGGATGTGGGTTAGGGTCATATGGAGGTGAATGGCGGTAGTTGGCTTGTGAGTGTGGTGGTTCAAAGTTGTGTTGAGGAAAGGGTTCATAGGCATATGGTGGTGGTTGTTGATAGTCCATTGGAGGTGGTTGTTGCCATAAGGGTTGATCAAATCCTTGTGGCTCCTCCCATCTTTGATTGTTCCAACTTTGATGCCTATTCTCATTGTAATTTTTTCTTCCTGCAACATAATTGTAACCAGACTCATAGCCAAAGGGGTGAGAGTTCATAGTAGTAAATAAAAATTAAAAATGAAAATAAAAATAAATTTAAATTAAAAGGTTATTTAAATTTTGAATTTGAAAATTAAATTTTGAAATTTAAATTTTGAAAATTTTTAAATTTGAATTTTGAAATTTGATTTTTGAAATAAGATAAGATAAGATAAAAATTTTAAAAATAAAAATCTAAATTTTTTTTCCGAAAAAATTAATTAAAAATATTTTTGAATTTAATGAAAAAAGAGAAAAATAATAAAATGACACCAAATTTCAAATTTTTAGATCAAAACGAAGAAAACAACTAAGAATAGCTTGAAGGTCAAGATGAACGTGAAGAACAACTTGAAGATCAAGATGAACACTAAGAACAAATTTTTGAAATTTTTTTTTAATAACTAAATAAAAACAAATAACCTCTTAATTTATGGAAAAGTAAAAATAAAAATAAAAATAAAAACAAATAAACAAGCAAAAATCAAAAAAATATTTACAATAACCAATAATAAGGCACACGTTTGCAATTCTCCGGCAACGGCGCCATTTTGACGTCGTGATTTTTGCCAGTAAAGAATTCCATAAAAACAATCGCGTTGTAGATATAGTCTCTAAACCGACAGAAATCCCTTTGTACAAACATTTTAGTTGTCACAAGTAACAAACCCTTTTAAAATTGATAACCGAGTATTTAAACCTCGGGTCGTCTTCTCAAGGAATTGCAGGGAGGTATATTCTTATTATTGGTTATGAGTTTGTAAATTGGGGGTTTTGGATCAAGGTAAGAAAGTTAGTTAAGTAACAAGTAAAATAAAATAATAATAATAAAATCTCTTGACAAGATATGAAAACTAGAAGTCCTATCCTAGTCACCCTTATCAATTGTAATGAGAATTAGATTTTTCTCCCACTTTGTTAACCTCTAACTATGAAGGTAAGTTAAGTGGATGAATTAATTCTGATTCCTCAAGTCCTAGTCTTTCCTTGGGAAAAGTCAGAGTTAGTGGAACTCGAATTAATTCTTGAAGAATTCCAATTTTCAATTAACAATGAGTTTGATAACTCAAGAGTCTCCAATGACTCAACCAAAGCCAAAAGGAAAAAATCTAAATTATTTATATAAATAAAAGAAAGCAATCATAAATCTGAAATACCTCAATTAACTCTAATAAAGATATCAAATGTAACATGGAAGAGTTCATAAATTAAATTAGGAAAATAAATAAAAATAAAGAACCTGGGATTGAGAGTCACTCCTAAAACTAAGAGAAGTCCTAAATCCTAATCCTAAGAGAGAGGAGAGAACCTCTCTCTCTAAAAACTACATCTAAAACATGAAAAGTGAATTATGAGAGCTTTCTTTTGAATGGATGTATTCCCCCACTTTATAGCCTCTAATCTGTGTTTTCTGGGCCGCAAACTGGGCCAGAAACAGCCCAAAAATCGCTGGAGAAGAATTCAAACATGCTGATTTCCGTCACTGCGACGCGGCCGCATGGATCACGCGGTCGCGTCGCCTAGCGTCAGAGAACCTATAGCATATTATATATTAAATCGAAGCCCCAGACTTTAGCTTTCTAACGCAACTAGAACCGCATCATTTGGACCTCTGTAGCTAAAGTTATAGCCGTTTGAGTGCGAAGAGGTCAGGCTGGACAACTTAGCAATTTCTCCAACTTCTTGTATTCCTTCCACTTTTGCATGCTTCCTTTCCATCTTCCAAGCCATTCCTGCCTTATAATATCTGAAAACACTTAACACACATATCAAGGCATCTAATGATAATAAGAGAGGATTAATAATAAGCAAATATAAGATCAAAGAAGCATGTTTTCAATCAAAACACATAATTAGGAAGGAAATATAAAACCATGCAAATAGTTTGAATAAGTGGGTAAAGAGTTAATAAAAACCACTCAATTGAGTACAAGATAAACCATAAAATAGTGGTTTATCAATCACTCAAGCCTTTACTGCTCGAGCCCATTACGACAAACAAGAGGAAGAACTTGAAGTAGAGCTGGCTCGAATAAATGAAAAGCTAGCCAAAATCAAAAAGGGAAAAGCTGATATGGCTATGCACTTGGTTATAGCTCAGAACAAACAACAAAAAATTTTCAAGGAACTCGGTATTGTCGAAGCCAAGCAAAAAGATGATGAGAAATAGCTTGACAAGGCTCAGAATGAAGAGTATGAGCAAACTTAGGCACTTTTTGCTCTGGACAGTGAAAAAATCCAACTCTATTCTGCCTTAGCAGCACTCTTGGCACCTGATATTTCACCACCTCAGGATATTTTATATGTATAATGACTTTTTATATTCTAACTTATTCACTTATATTATTAATGTTGATTCGTCATACATTGATACTGCTTCAAATACATTCCATTTATTGAATTAATCACATTCCCATAATCAATATCCTTAATTCGATATGCGTTTCCAGAATACAACTCGATCACTTGAAAAGGTCCTTCCCAAGTATGGGACCATTTACCAAGGAACCTTGACTTCTTTTTCATTGGCAATACAACTTTCAGGACCAACTCTCCTATACCAAAACATTTCTCTTTTATTCGACGATTATAATTTCGAGCAACGTTTTCCTTTTGTCGAATCATATTTTCAAGTGCTAAAACACGCTGAGTCTAAATCATTTAACTCATTATACATTGCATTACAATAATCATCACCTAGAAAATTATCTTGCTTTAAAATCCTCAAATTATTGAGATTAATTTCTAAAGGCAAAACTGCATCATGCACATATACTAATTTATAAGGAGAAGTACCTGTTGATCCTCTTGGTGAGTTTCGATAAGCCCACAATACCTGACTCAAAGTCTCATGCCAAGTTCGAGGTTTGCTTTCAATCTATTTTTTAATCAAACTAATTAAAATTTTGTTTGTCGCTTCGACTTGCCCATTGACCTGTGCATAATAAGGGGTTGAGGTAACCATTTTAATATTTCTCAAAGCTATAAAATTCTTAATTCGCTGACCAGTGAACATAGTCCCTTGATCAGTACTTAACGTTTGAGGAATTCTAAATCGATGGATTATATATTCCTCAATAAAATCTATCACTTCATTTTGCCCAGCCTCTATCAGAGGAACAGCTTCGACCCACTTTGTGAAATAATCTACGGCCACCAAGATAAATTTATGATTCTTCGACGAAGGAGGGTTTATCAACCCAATTAGGTCTAAAGTCCAACCTCGAAATAGCCATGGATTAATGATCAAATGCAACTCAGATGCTGGGATTTGTTGCACCACTCCTTGGCATTGACACTCTTGACACACCTTTGCGTAATCAATGCAATCTTTAACCATCGAAGGCCAATAAACATGATTTTGATGTAAAACCCATTTTATTTTTATCCTGGCCTGATGGGCACCACATATACCTCTATGGACTTCTCCTAAAGTAATGTCTTTATCAGCTTGACTTAAACATCTCGACAGACTTTCATCGATTCTTTTCTTGTATAACTCATCAACCATTAATACAAAATTTATTGTTTTCAACTTTATCTTTCTATCCACTTGAATGCTGGGATTCTTTAAATATTTGGTGATAGGTTTCCTCCAATCATTATCTTTCCATTCATCCAAATACAACGCTTCTCTTTCATCCACTGGCACTAATATTTGGCGAATTTTTGCCAATTTTCTTAGTGTTTCTGGGCCTATTTTATATCTCAAAGTAATCTAAGCCAACTCATTAGCAATTTCATTCTAAATTCTCAGAATATGGAATAATGAAACCTTTCGAAAGGAAGTTAAAAATTCCCATGCCGTTGCTAAATATTTTTGTAACTTCTCATTGTTACATTTGAACTCTTTCGACAACTGTTTCAAAACTAACTAAGAATCCCCAAGGATTTGAACTTCTAAAGTCCCTTTTTTTTAATCAAAATTTCAAGGCTCAAAATTAAAGCTTTATATTCAACCACATTATTCGAGCAAGAATATTTTAACTCAAACAAAAATTCCGACGGAATTCCCTCTAGTGAGATAATTAAAATTCCCACTCATGCACCATCTTTATGCTTCGAACCATCAAAATACAACTTCCAATAGTCGACACAGACATCAACTATATTTGTCCCCTGGTAATTCAGATTATTTGAATGATCAACTAGAAAATCTGCTATGACATGTTCTTTCACAGCCTTGGTTGAAACATATTGTAAGTCGAACTCTGTTAATGCCAACATCCATTTCCCTAGTCGACCTCACAACATCAGATAAGTCAACATATATTTAACGAGGTCAGTTTGTGCAATGATTTTCACAGGTTTCCAAACCATATAACACTTTAACTTTGTGCAAGCCTAATACAAAGACAAGCATAACTTTTCAATAGGTGAATACCTTGTCTCGATATCAGTTAAAACTCAACTAAGGTAATAAACAGCTCGTTTGTGGCCATTCTCATCATCCTGAGCCAACGTACACCCAATCGTGTTCCCATATACAGCAATATATAGTTTCAAAGGTTCATGAGGGTGAGCATTTACCATTATTGGCGCTTTGGACAAATAAGCTTTAATTGACTCGAAAGCTTCTTGATATTCTCCCGTCCATTCAAACTGTGATTCATTTTTTAGTTTTACTAAAGGTGAAAATATTCGAGTTCGACCTGAAAGATTCGATATGAACCTTTGAAGATAATTAACCTTTCCAAGAAAAGATTGTACTTCTTTTTTCGACTTAGGAGGGGATAATGCCTGGATTGCATCAGCTTATTCCTATCGATAGCAATCCCTTTTTTGTGGACAACAAATCCTAAGAAATTCCCTGCTGACTAGGGGTGGAAAAAGGCCAGGCGGCTTGCCAGGAGCCTGTAGCCTGGCCTGTATTTGGCTTGGCCTGTTATAAAATAGGCACAGACTCAGGCTCTTATAAAAGCCTTATTATGTTAATAGGCCAGGCCCAGGCTCACTAATTAGCCTTATTGACCCGTCAGGCCTGCCTGGGCCTTTTAATACATAATTACATATATAAATAATTTTTTATTATTAATAAAATTATGAGATATTTTAAATTTATTATATTTAATTATAAATAATTTTGTATATTTTAAATACTTTAAAGTTTAAAAATTCTTATAAAAATTAAATATGACATTTTACATATAAATATGTTTATTAAAAAATATTTTTTAAAATAATATTTTTATTTTTGTAAAAAAAAAATTTAGTAGGCCTTTTAACAGGCTTCAGGACAGGCCAGGCTGAATAACAGGTCATACTTAGTACTTTGAAAAAAACCTATAGCAGGCTGTAGGCCAAGCTCAGGCCAATCAACTACATGACAGGCCAGGCCTGTTAAGAGCAAAGCCTGACCTGGCGTGACCTGTTTTCACCCCTACTGCTGACACACCAAACGCATATTTTAAAGGATTCATTTTTAATCCTTTCTTCCGCATAGTAATAAATGCTCTTCTCAAATGATCGATGTGTTGAGTTGCCGAATTCGACTTAACCATAACATCGTTAATGGTATTGATAGCACATTGGTATATTGCACCAGCATTTTTCAGACCGAATGGCATAACTACCCACTCATAAGTACCCAACGCCCCATGACATCGAAAAGCAGTTTTGGACACATCATCTTCAGCAATGAAGATCTGGTTATATCCTAAATAACCATCCATAAAACTTAGAATTTCATTCCCTGCAGCAGATTCAATTAACATATCTGCTATAGGCATAAAATACTTATCTTTCGGAGTGGCATTATTCAAATCTCTAAAATCAATACACACTCTTAACTTTTCATTCTTTTTCATCACGGGCACAATATTTGAAATCATTCAACATAATGAGCGGTTCAAATGAATTTTGCTTTAATCAAGCGTTCAATATCTTCTTTAATCTTTTGATTAATTTCAGGAGCAAATTGTTGAGGCGCTTGCTTTACAGGTCGAGCGTCTGGTTTCAGCGCTAATCGATGTTTCACAAGAGAACGATCGAGACCAGGCATTTCATGATAATCCAAAGCAAAACAATCTCTAAACTCATGTAGAAGATGTTATAATTCAGTTTGAAATGGGGCCGCAAGACCTTTACACATATAAGTAATTCTAACATCATCAATAGATCCTAAATTAACTTCTTCTAAGGGGTCTTGTGATTCGAACCCTTTTACATGTTCATCATCTTTTACTGAGTATTTTTCAAAACTCAAAGGTTCTAAATCATAGATGCAATCAAAAGATAAATCAACTGATTCATTAGGATTAAAATGAATTAGATTATTTGCTGGATTAACAACATCTTCATTTTTAATACAATGAAATTCTGCTATCTCAATAGTAGTTTGACTAATAATATCATTAGAATTATGTAAATAAGAAGAGCTTAAACCATGACTAAATTCGATTGACGAGATCGAATCTTTAGTATGAGAAGAAGAAAAAATTACATTACTAAATGATTCAACTTCATCAGAAGAATCACCTTTATTTTCTACTGAAAAGAAATTACTTAAATATTTATTTAAAGTTACCAGATAATTCGAGACGTCTTGTTCACTTGCCATCGAAGAGCATCCTCAAATCATCTCTTATGTTGAACTATCCCACCCAGTTGGAGGGATGCTAAGTTGTGGGTAACGAAGCTTCACACATAGACCCTCTGAAGTCAGGTAACACCCTTCACAATTGTAAGAATTAAGTACCCTGTCAACATTTAAAGGCTTTAGTTTTGGACTATACATCTTAAAATCGACATGCAATTGTTCAACATATAAATTCGAATCAGCCTTAACTACTTCCGGTATTCCAACATCTGTCCAAAGAATGACGCTCTGATGCACAGTAGATAGTACAGTCCCAACTCTATGAATCCAATCACGACCCAGCAAAGCATTATAATTTGCCTTTGAAGACACCACCACAAAGATGGTATTTCGATCAGAAGATCCAACCTTTACCCCGAGAGTAACTAACCCTTTAGCAGGGGGTTGATGCACTACTAAATCCGTCACTGAAATATTGGTTGGGATCAAATCATCAGGATGCTTGCCTACGTTCATCAGCATCTTTTCAGGCAACAAGCTTATACTTGCTCCTCCATCTATTAAAACTTTGTTTACTTTAATCCTACTCATAGTTGCAGTAATGTGAAATGGGCACAGATGGAATTTTTGTTTCTCAGAAAGCCTTCAAAAATAACCTGGTTCATCTTCATATCGAATGAACGAGAAGGCTTCCTCATCTTCCATGTCATAATCATCCTCAGGATCACCTTCATATTCTCCCAAGTACTCATTTGGAATAATCGAAATGGTACCAACCATTTCCTCGTCTCCTTCTTCAAAGTATTCTTCATCCAACTCAGTACCCTTGTCTTTATCAACGATTGGAATGCTAATCATTGCTTTGCCCTTATCAAATTTCACAGGAGACGGAATTCCTTTCGGATATGTCTCTCCATCAGTCGGAAAGACTATTCGAGAATGCACAGACGGTGTTGCCCCCTTGCCCTTATCAACATAAGATACTTTAGGTGGATGTTGTCCTCTTCGACCTCTGCCTCGTGGGTACCCCCTGGCTAGGCCGTGGAAATAGGGATAACGTCCTCGAGGAGGACCCCTATGCCCCCATTATGGGTTACGTCTGTAATGAACATCTTTGTTCTGAAATTCTTGACAATTTCGAATCCATTGTACACCTAGAGCCTGAGAGCGGCTTATAGGCGCAGAAGTACTTTTCTGAGGGCCACCAGAACTTTGCCCCTCTACCCATCGAATAGGATGCTTTTGACGAGCCTGCTCTTCTCGATGAGCCAGTTCTTTCTTCATTCTTTCTTTTTCAAAAATTGTTGTAGCCTCAACATTGAATACTGCATTGCATTGGAGACACAGAGATACGTCTCGATCCTTGAGTTTCTACTACATCAAAAGCTCCAACAACCCATCCCCTACACCGGGGTAGACAGCACGAACATTCGATTCGAAATCCCCCAAAGACATATCGAAGTCATAAGACATTTGAACTTCAATCACACCCAAATATGGCTCAGCAAAACTAGCTTCAGAATCAAAAGGATCAGAATCAACTTTCATCTCTTTTTTACCATCATCAAACTTCAATCATCCTTCCATGATGGCTTCTTGTATTAAATCCCTGAAACGAATACAATTGTTAGTCGAATGACTAGTTGCTTGGTGAAACTTACAATAAGGTTTTCCTTTCAAATCTTTCACCGAAAGCAAAGTTCTGCCTTCTGGTAAAATTAACTATTTATCTTTAAGCAACACATAAAAAATCTGATCAGATTTCGAAATATCAAAGCTGTATCTCTTTCTACTTTTCAGTTTTGAATCATTCGACTTTTCACTACTAGGGAGCTTCTTAAGTAAAGAACACACATAAGGAAGATCTTTCTTGAGTTCAGCCAAATCAACCTCCACCTCTAAATTGGACTCCTCCTCAGAGGATTCCATGGCCACGTACGCAACTTTTTTCTTTCGAGAAAATGTTTTACTTTTCAACCTCCTTTCGCTTTTATACATCTCTTTTTCTTTCTTCAAAATTTCTTCCTGGCGAACTCTTTCAGCCAAACGAGCCAAGTCAGGAATATGCACATTGAGTAATTTTCGACGCATATAAAATCCTAATCCCATAACTGCTATCTTTACTACTTCACTTTCAGGTAGTGATACATAACAACGACTTCTAGCATTTTTGAAACGAATCATATAATCGTCAATGTTCTCACCATCTTTTCGTTCCAAAACTACTAAGTCAGTAACTGTCACATTCAATTCTCCTCGATAAAACTGGGCATGAAAGGCAGTTTCTAACTGAGCCCATATTATCGAATTTGGTCTAAGATTCGAAAGCCAAGTAAATGCATTCTTCGTTAACGAAGAAGGAAAAAAACTTCATTTTTAAACTTTCATCATTGGCTAAATTTCCAATCTCGACCAAATATCGAGCAACATGTTCAGTAGTCGATTCTCCAACTTCTCCTGTAAACTTTGTAATTATTTTAGGATTTTTCACTCCCCTTGGCACTTCAGCCATTTGAACATTATGAGAAAAAGTTGACACAAAGTGGGGTTGATTCATGATTCCTATATTGAATCCAACCCTATTAAGAACATCTTCCACAATTCTGGTAACCTGATAATATTCACTGACTTGATTAATGCATATCGAGCCAGAACATCATCTACATTTTGACCACGAGGAATTAACTAAGGATTTTTCTGTTTCTAAAAATATCATTCTCATTTGGAAATGGGTTTTCAAAACCCTAATTATTTCCTCTGACATTCTGCCTTTCTCCTTCATCATAATCAACGATTCGAGTAATTCGCTCGAATTGCCTTGTAAGACGATCAAATTTTGATTCGTGATCAACCATCATAGGATTTATAATTGTAGTCATTCGTTGGGTCAATAAATTGACCAAGTCATGATGGCTTTCTTCTACATGTTACCGAAATGCTGCTATTGAATTAAAAGCATTCGATGTAGAACCCACATTATAATCACGAGAATACTCAGAATGCTGTTGTGAATTTTGAGCATTGTTTACTCTATTCACACCTCCGAATCGAGTCGGAGGAACAAAGCCACTCACTGGTGGAGTATAGCCAGGAGGAAGGCCATAAGGAGGCCAACTAGTAGTTACTTGGGATGAAATAGGTGGTGGATTACCACGTAGACGAGTATTACGTCCATTGTTTCCAGCCTGTACATTTGTAACCGCCACACCTTCACTAATAACCATCCCTTCGGAATGTGAAGTAACGTCCGAAGGTTGTACAGTTATCGGTGCACTATCATTAGTGGACGAACCACCATTCACATTCGACACTTCATCAGTCATGTGAACAATCCTTCCACTTCTTAATTGCATACACCAAGTAATACCAAAATCATTTGACACACTTTGATTTAAAACTGTCCCACCAGGCGTGCCAATTTGTTTTGTCGATTTTTAGCAAATCGATGGTGGTTCGATTCTAATGGTCTGGGAGCGAAACCTACTCCTCTTTTTTGTGAGCATTAGTTTTTTAGAAGTGCAACAAAGTTCCTCAAATTAGACAGGAATTAAAAGAAAAAACTGAAGGAATGAAAGATAAATATTTTGAAAGTAAAATTGACTAAAATCGAAATGGTTTGCATTGAATTTAAACAAAGCAATTAAAATGCCTTCGACTGAATCGAAGGACTTTCGACATGGAAATTAAAAATGCTGGAATGTAAATTTGACAAGAAAATTAAAGTTACCTGAAAGACAAATTGAACATGAAAAGTAAATTTTTTGCAGAATTTGTTAATTGAAAAGATAAAAAACATGAAAGGAACTCTACAGAAAAGAGACTTGATCGCAGACTCTGAAATTCACTGGGGATGTAAGTGTGGTTGAGTGTTTTCTGAAGCAAAATTCCAACCCTTGTGACTTCGAGCCTTCTAGTATTTATAGCCATTTTCCTAACTAATCAATTTGAAAAAAAAACCCACGTGTGTGAAAACACAAGTAACTGTTCCCGCTCTTTTGCCTGATCATGTAACGGCGGTAGAATTGTAACATCCTACCACGCTCAACTTTACGCTTAAGCCTTAAAACAGAGGTGATATGGTGTTACGACCTCTAAAATAAAATGTGTTCATATAATAGCAGAAGGAGTATAATAAACTAGGAGCCTTGAAAAACAAGAGAAATAAAAATTGCGGAATAAAAGCGCAATGTCCAGAAAATGAGTTAACTTGCGTACAAAGAAAACTGTAGCTATGAGGCATAAGATAACAAAAATAGGAATAGAGGGCCAAAGACGCAAAATAACAAGCTCCTAACTCAGCCTGCGAAGTCAAGGATGGCCGAAGGATACACACACACACACACACATCCAAAACCCAAAGTTACATAAACAAAATCCTGTCTCTCTATAAGCCTCTAAGAGTGTTAAAAGGGCCAAGTCATGCGGAGAGAAAACTAAGTACACACACACACATATATATATATATATACAACAAAAAAACTCGATAACCACTTCGCCTCAGAAGTCCAGACACCTAATGAGGTACCTCTCGACCTGCATTTGAAAAACAACAACATAGTATGGAGTGAGAACCAGAGGTTCCCAGTATGGTAAAGGTGCTACACATATAAGATATAAGGTCCTGGGAATGCCAGAGGCAATCCTAGAAAAAGGTGATTTTCTAAGAGTATCTAAGCCTAATCTAACTTAATCTTGAATCTAGTCTTACCGCCTTTCCTCCGTACCTCCATCTCTGACAATATATCACAGAAAAATAAATAGATAAAGGCAATCACAAGTAGGTTACAAGTACTGCAGGTAGCAAATATACATTTAACATAGCAAATGCAATTAGGCACACCCAGTTAATTTACAAACAAGTAATTCAAGTTATATGCACATGATGCATACTTGTCCTATGGCTGATGAGTCTCATCTATCGGTTATCAAGCCAACTGGACAGTCCGGTTTGCTAAACCTTTGGACTGTCCCCCGACATGCATCCCCAAGAATCTATGCATAGCTTTTTCTCAAATAATCAGTATTGCTCAATGGGGGTTAACATTCCCGGGAATTTATAAGTACCCGGTCACCCTTACGTCGTAGGGTCAACAGAGTATCGAGTTTTCGACCTGGTACACGTGGTGACAAGCCACGGTACTTTACCCAAGAAATTTAGTAACTCAGATCATTTAATTAATCAAGCCAAGTATTATACATAATCATTCATAACATTGCATATTCAATTCATCACATTCTCAGCTTTACTTCACCTCCAAGTTATCTCTACTTCCTAACTTCATCTGACTATCAGATCTAACACTATTATTTATGACTAAAGAAATAAAAATAGAGGTTTAGAAGTTTAAAATAGAGTTTAAAACTTAGAAAAATCATGTTTGCTCAAAAAGCGGCCATGCATACGCGTGGGAGTGTGAAAAGGCAGCTCGCGCGTGCATCTCCTTGTCATGCGTACGCGTGGATATGCATGCTGGCTCATTACACGTACGCATAGGACCTCTCACGTACACACAATCAAAAGTCCATGCCACGCGTATGCGTGGACGTACGTTTTTAAAAAAAAATCAGATCAACCAGAGAGCTGCATAATCATGAAGTTCACCTGCATAGTTACATATTTCACACCAAAACTTCCGACGTGCATAACTTAATCGTTTTAAATCGGTTTTCTTCCGTTCTTCGAACGGTATAAACTTTAAAAACCCAATTTTTATTTAAAACAAGTTGAAAACAAATTAAGAGTCCAGAAGCCAAGTTATAGCCCGCCGAAATTTGATCCAAAACCAATTTTTTTTATAAATCTCATTAAACCTCCATCTCATTGCTTTGCCTTTCACATACTAGCCATTCCTCACTTGAAACTAATTCTAAAACATACAATATCTTAGCCACATGATCTTACACCATTTTATCATCCATCACATATCAACAAGTCACATTCTCACTTTTCAACATTTTCCTCATACACTAGTTCAATATATATACAAGCATACCATTACCAACACAATTATTTTCCATACCTAAACCAACATAGCAACCATCATCATTAAATAACCAACCTCAACATAAATATCAAGAATACTAAGCTTAATACATTTTTGTGCATTCCAGCTTATCTTATGGTCATGTAGCCTAAGTTTTCACAGAACATTATATATTAAATGCAAGAAACCTAAATCATACCTTGGCCGGTTTTCTCGTAATGATCAAAGAAACTTATTAAAATCAACACAGCCCCAAAAACCTCAACAAAACTCTAGTGTTTAGCTTCCTCCAAGTTCTAATATCCACAATTTCAAGCTCCAATTATTTATTCACAACCTAATACACATTCAAAACACATATATACCCAATTCAATATCCAAAGCTCAAATTCAGTAAAATTAAAAAAGAATTCTGATATCCTCACCTTACACAAGCTTCACATAAGCAGGAGTGAATGTTTTCCTCAAGCTAATTAGATCCTAAAACATCAATGAGCAAAGAAATTCAACACCCCTACAATATTTTTGAAAATTGGGGAAAAGGAGTGGATGGGAGTAATTAATGGCTTACATATGAAATTGTTCTAGTAGAAACATAGAGCTTGATGCAGTGGTCGCGTGGCCGCAAACGGTGCGGCGATCGGAGCTTGGACGGAAGAGATACGTGGATTAGAAGTTGACGTAAAGGTTAGGGGAATTTTCGTTTCTCCTTTCCCCCGTTGGCCTTCAGCAGAAGCAGCGCTGAATTAGGGAAGAGAAGAGGGCTTGGGTTCACTTAAGTGCTGGGCCGGTTGGGTCCCGGGCCCAATTTGGGCCCGGTTCAACCGGTTCGGCCCATTCGATCCAATCTTGGACCGTTTTCTTCGAAATTAGTGTCAAAATTCTCGTTTTGACGAGCTCTATCCTAATTTAATATAATATTCACATTTCTAATTTTTTATTAAAAATTAATTTATTGACTAATTATTTACTAATTTAACGGAGTTTACATCCTACCCACCTAACAAAGAATTTTGCCCTAAAAATTCAGATTCAATTATTTGAAATGAGGCGTGGATAGTCCCACCGCATACTCAGATTTTCTTGAAGTTGACTTCATCACTCGAAACGTCCATCTCCTTTCATTTAAACTAACTTAGTTTGTAAGACATGAATTTATTTTGGAAGCGTGTTTCAGAAGTTATGAAATGTGGAGTACATCGAATAGATTCGAAAGGTACGGTAGAAAAAATGATTGGGCATGTCATTGACCATCAATCCCCTCCAAAAATTGAAATGGACCAACTTATCAGGGTTTAACTTCTTAGTTTTTGATTGCTCGTCCGATTCGAGTTCGTTGAAGTAATCTTCAGAAATACGTATCTTCTTCCTTCAAACTTGAGAAGTCTTCTTCTTAGATTCGCATAACCCTCTTATCGGCTTTTATAATGAGGATCTTAACTTAAATTTGCGTAACCTTTTCTACGTCGTCTTGGCTATTAGATTCAGGAGCTAAAAATGTTTGATGCTCTAGTTTCAAATCAGTGTAGAGGCTTTTAGTGCACTACGAAGTCTTACCTACTTTCTGATGTATAGTCTCGTTTAATGTCTTCGATAAACAGTTTGCTCCGGTGGGCAGAATAGATTTGGGTTAACTGACCCATGATCACCTAACAGCATTACTTCCTATCTTAGTCCTCGATAACTCCTTTCATAATTAGTAGTAATCTCTTTGTACTTTCATTGTGAATCCTTTCATGGTTACCACATCTCGGATGACTCTTGGGACTCGTTTCTTATCTTCAAATGTGTCAGATGTTCAGTCACACGCGTCACCACATTATCCATCATTTCGGGTCCTTCAACCCTATCTTATCAAAATTATGATACATTTTAGCAATCCTCGGTCGAGTCAAAATCCGTTCTTGATGGCTTCGGACAATGGTTTACGTTCTCACTTTTTGCATTAGGCATACTAATTTCTTCTTGTACTTTTGAATCCATTTCTTCATTCCTCCCAGTCTCATTCTTTATTTTTCTCGATCTCTTCTTGATTTTTCCCTTTTTTTACCAGACTTTGACATCCTCATTCGCTCTCTATCGTCTTCTTATGCTTTTTGTATCTCGTCTTTGCCACATTTTAAGACTACAATAGATTTAGTTTGAATCCTTTAACTACGCACTTGATATCCAACTTTAAGTTCCAACTTACCTAACATTCCTTCCTCCAAAGTTCATATCCAAGCATTCCTTAAAAACTTCTTGCTCAGGGTATCTGTCACCGCTTCACGACGTTATATTTGCACACATCCTAAACCTATTTGATAATGCATCGCAGCAATTATGAGTAGTTTATTTGGTTCGGGCATCACAAATATTGACACTAAGGTTAATCTTTCTCTTCGAGATTCAAAAGCTTCCTTAGCATTCAGACATCCACACAGACGGTGCATTGTAGTGCGTTAACTTACTCATAGGCATTACGGTCGGCAAGAATTTAAAGCTTTAAAATTTCTCTTGATGGTGCACACTTACATGTTTCACCTTCTGTGTCCAAAAGTCTTGCTCTAAAGAATCAACGTCTTGCTGGTTATAGCTAGGATTCATACGCGATGCTAGTATAGGCTTGAGTTGGTTTTCAGAAAAAGACATTAAGCTCGAAAGACGAATGGACAATACAAACGATGTTCGTGAGAAATCAGAAAGAAAATCTTGTATACGGTCAAATAGAGTTGTATCGAAACAATGGAATGCACAAGAAGAAGAACCTAGGTGCATCCCAAGAAAAGAGTTCAAATTAAGGACCTTTGGTAGAAAGAATAGAGAATATAGAGTCAAAGAAATCTCAGCTGATTTTGAAGAATATGATTTGCGAATGAGAGCAATTCCACTCACCGCAAGTTTTCAAGATTCAAAGATTACGTGATTATACCAAGATAGGTTCAGGCTTATTCCAGAAGAGATAAGTTTCATATGAGTAAGGAATAGGATTAGAAGAACGATGAATCCGGCTTTCCAAGAAGGAATTTAAGATAAAGTTTTCAAGGTAAGCTGTAAAAGAAATATTAGATTAAGTCATGAAGATTAGTTGGCGCACCCTCACTCTCGTGTGAAACTTCCTATGGTTGTCCTTCCTTTTCACTTAACATAACCAGTATCTCCCACAGGGAAATTCTTGGTCGACTAGCTCTCTTTTCTGCTATTTCCTTTAACTGCCTCCTATCTTTTATCATGGTGCACTCGAAGTTAACCCGGCTTCTGGCACTAAGTCTGTCGGAAACTCACTTTCTCTCTAAGATGGAAATTCTGGTATACCTTCGAGAATTGTCTCAAAAACTTTCTCGTAGTAGGAATTCGGTTTCATCTTCACTCGCTTCTTAACAATTAACAACTCAAGGTTGAATTCGCTCTATTCTTCTTCCTTGAAGTTTCACCGTCACTAGAGTCCAAACAATAACTCTGTGTAGCCATCAACACTCCTAATTCCATAGATATAATCCAACCTGCTTCCGCTATGACACTTTGATCCTTAACCTTCAAGAGCTTAACTGCTCCTCTAAGTTAACTAAATATCGCTCCGTCTCAACAACTAATAGTCTTCGACTACTCATCGACTTAAACCTCACGATTATTGAAGCTTGTCGTGTGTCACGAATAAATATTACATATCAATGGTACGCAAGAAAGTTAGAAATTCGACTGCTAGTTCGTGGTTACCTCGGATCTTAGGATCAGATTCGGCTGCACCCCGGCATTTCCTGTGTGGACAATCTCGAGCTATATGCCCTGGCTTTCCGCACTTGTAACATATACCTAGCCCGACCCTACATGGTCTGCTTGGACGATACTTTGTGCATCTCGGGTAATTCAAATCTTTCGGTTGAGTACTAGTCTGCTCTTCTAAATCCTGTCTCTGACGGTTGCCGTTCCTCTGATGATTGTTCCGGCCATGTGAAGCGACATAACAACCCCTTTTGAAGCTTTGGCTCTAAGGTGTAATCTTTCCCTTTTTCTTTGTGAAGGATTCCCGGTGATTACTCCTTGCTACCTCATTCCTCATTGAGCTTTCTCCTGTTACTTGACCCGTGTTAACTTGCTCCGGATAACCCATTGGTACCCCCATACTCGGAACATTATTTCCACATTCATATTTGTTACCATCATCGTTGCCAGTCCTAGCTTGTGGTTCCATCCTATCCATCACTCGGCTGGTCGCAGCGACAACAGTACCGATGGCAGCAACAACACTCGTCATTGCGGTCACAATCGGTCAGACTACCTACCGGTATGGTTACCTCATTACCTCTCCGTCCCTGACTTCAATTACACCCATGACAGCACCCACGAGACGTCATTTGGTTCCTGTTTACAACAAACAAGTAATATCAAGGTGATCAGTCTCAATATCGCGAGTCTAGTATTTCAAAATTTCAAATGTATGCCCATGAGCATTCATGCCACATATAACAGTCAGATATCCTAATTAGCATGTATAGACACTCAGAGTATGCCCAGAAGCATAGTCAGTCAGTCCCTCAGGCTCTATAGGAACGAACTACTCTGATACCATAATGTAACACCCTACCACGCTCAGCTTTACACTTAAGCCATAAAACAGAGGTGATGTGGTGTTACGACCTCTAAAATAAAATGTGTACATATAATAGCAGAAGGAGTATAATAAACTAAGAGCCTTGAAAAATAGGAGAAATAAAAATCGCGGAATAAAAGCGCAATATTCAGAAAATGAGTTAACTTGCGTACAAAGAAAACTGTAGCTATGAAGCATAAGATAATAAAAATAGGAATAGAGGGACAAAGACGCAAAATAACAAGCTCCTAACTCAGCCTGCGAAGTCAAGGCTGGCCGGAGGATACACACACACACACACACATATCCAAAATCCAAATTTACATAAACAAAATCATGTCTCTCCATAAGCCTCTAAGAGGGTCAAAAGGGCTAAGTCATGCGGAGAGAAAACTAAGTATATATATATATACAACAAAATAATCCGATAACCACTTCACCTCAGAAGTCCAGACGCCTAATGAGGTGCCTCTCGACCTGTATCTGAAAAATAAAAACATAGTATGGAGTGAGAACCAGAGGTTCTCAGTATGGTAAAGGTGCCACACATATAGGATATAAGGTCTTGGGAATGCCAGAGGCAATCTTAGAACGCCGACACTCAGATTATTAAGTTTAAAAGTACTAAACAGAAACCATAAAAGGTGGTTTTCTAAGAGTATCTAAGCCTAATCTAACTTAATCTTGAATCTAGTCTTACCGCATTTCCTCCGTACCTCCATCTCCGACAATATATCACAAACAAATAAACAGATAAAGGCAATCACAAGTAGGTTACAAGTACTGCAGGTAGCAAATATACATTTAACATAGTAAATGCAATTAGGCACACCCAGTTAATACACAAACAAGTAATTCAAGTAATATGTACATGATGCATGCCTGTCCTATGGCTGATGAGTCTCATCTGTCGGTTATCAAGCCAACCCGACAAGTCCGGTTTGCTAAACCTTTGGACACTGTCCCCCGACGTGGATCCCCAAGAGTCTATGCATAGCTTTTTTTCAAATAATCAATATTGCTCAATGGGGGTTAACATTCCCGGGAATTTATAAGTGCCCGGTCACCCTTACGTCGTAGGGTCAACAGAGTATCGAGTTTTCGACCTGGTACATATGGTGGCAAGCCACGGTACTTTACCCAGAAAATCTCGTATCTCAGATCATTTAATTAATCAAGCCAAGTATTATACATAATCATTCATAACATTGCATATTCAACTCTTCACATTCTCAGCTTTACTTCACCTCCATGTTATCCCCACTTCCTAACTTCATCTGACTATCAGGTCTAACACTATTATTTATGACTAAAGAAATGAAAATATAGGTTTAGAAGTTTAAAATATAGTTTAAAACTAAAAAAAATCATGTTTTCTGAAAAAGGGACCACGCGTACGCGTGGCTCATGCGTACGCGTGGCTCATGCGTACGCGTAGGTGAATACTTCATGTCATGCGTACGCGCGTACTCGTGGATATGCGTGCTGGCTCACTACACGTATGCATAGGACCTCTCGCATACGCACAATCAAAAGTCCATGCCACGCGTATGGGTGGGCCATGCGTACGCGTGGACGTACGTTTTCCCAAAAAAAAAATTAGATCAACCAGAGAGCTGCATAGTCATGAAGTTCACCTGCATAGTTACAAATTTCACAGCAAAACTTCCGACGTGCATAACTTAATCGTTTTAAATCGTTTTTCTTCCGTTCTTCGAACGACATAAACTTTAGAAACCCAATTTTCATTTGAAATAAGTTGGAAACAAATTAAGGGTCCAGAAGCCAATTTATATCCCGCCGAAGTTCAGTCCAAAACCAATTTTTTTATAAATCACATTAAACCTCCATCTCATTGCTTTGCCTTTCACATACTAGCCATTCCTCACCTGAAACCAATTCTAAAACATACAATATCCCAGCCACATGATCTTACACCATTTTATCATCCATCACACATTAACAAGTCACATTCTCACTTTTCAACATTTTCCTCATACGCTAGTTCAATATATATACAAGCATACCATTACCAACACAATTATTTTCCATACCTAAACCAACATAGCAACCATCATCATTAAATAACGAACCTCAACATAAATATCAAGAATACTAAGCTTAATACATTTCCGTGCATTCCAACTTATCTTATAGTCATCTAGCCTAAGTTTTCACAGAACATTATATATTAAATGCAAGAAACCTAAACCATACCTTAGCCGGTTTCCTCGTAATGATCAAAGAAACTTATTAAAATCAACACAGCCCCAAAAATCTCAACAAAATTCTAGTGTTTAATTAGCTTCTTTCAAGTTCCAATATCCACAATTTCAAGCTCCAATTATTTATTCACAACCTAATACACATTCATAACACATATATACCCAATTTAATACCCAAAGCTCAAATTTAGTAAAATTAAAATAGAATTATGATATCCTCACCTTACCTAAGCTTCACATAAGCAAGAGTAGTGAACGTTTTTTTCAAGCTAATTGGATTCTAAAACATCAAAGAGTAAAGAAATTCAACACCCCCTACAATGTTTTCGAAAATTGGGGAAAAAGAGTGGCTGGGAGTAATTAATGGCTTACCTATGAAATTGTTCCGGTAGAAACGTAGAGCTCGACGCGGTAGTCACGTGGCCACAAACGATGCGACGATCGGAGCTTGGACGGAAGTGATACGTGGATTAGAAGTTGACGTAAGGGTTAGGGGAATTTTTGTTTCTCCTTTCCCCCCATTGGCCTTCAGCAGAAGCAGCGCTGAATTTGGGAAGAGAAGAGGGTTTGGGTTCACTTAAGTGCTGGGCCGGTTGGACCCAGTTCAACCAGTTCGGCTCGTTCGGTCTAATCTTTAACCGTTTTCTTTGAAATTAGTGTCAAAATTTTCGTTTTGACGAGTTCTATTCTAATTTAATATAATATTCATATTTCTAATTTTCTTTATTAAAAATTAATTTATTAACTAATTATTTACTAATTTAACGGAATTTACAAGAATAACCTTCGATTTCAAAAAATTTTCGATCCTTTTGCTCGAATAACTCCTCAATTTGCTAAGTTAATCGAACTCTCACTCAACATTTCTAAATATGTCTCTTTCGATACCAACTTCTCTTTCGAAAACTCACTTAACAATTTAAATAATTTTCTCTTTCGAATTTATTTATTTTGACTAAGAGAAGTATTCCATTTTTAGGGGAAAAAAACGACTTGTTCTTGGTTAAATTGGAGAAAGGTCCGGTTGGATCTTTCTTCTTAGATAGACTAATAAATTTGACCTATTTTCTTCTGTCGAAACGTGGCAGATAGGTCACTTTTGGCATTCCTAAATTTAGAGTGGCAAAATAATTTTTTAGGAAGTGAGAAGACATGTATGTATGTGTATACAAGTCATTAGTAATGTGCAAGATAGTAGGTGATACAGTAAGGATCGAAATTGAATGGTAACATGTTAAGTAGTAATAATTTTAGTGAATCCAACTACCATCTCCTAATGTTGGTTGGCTTTAAATTTCAATTTAATTAAGAGTCCAGTGGCATGCTCTGCATGGCAATTAATAATAGCGAATCATCTCTTTTCCTTTGAACAAAGCTAGCATGTGTCGCATGCACACCGCACCACTACTACTAGTCTATTACTACTACCACCATAGGAGCTGAGTGAACCAAACTGGATCCATCACTTACCCCACCTGTATTTCTTCCAATTATAGTTAGCCTTATTCAATTTCTTATCATCACAACATCACTCACATTTACTCCTACATCTAGAACAATAAATGACAATTTAATAATGTCATAAAATAAAAGAACAATATTTTTATCGAATAACATCCTAAGTAGTGTTGTTACTATCATATTGCTTTTTAATAGATTAGAAACTATTTTGTTTTAGTTAATAATTAATTAACATGTTTCCTCTAAACTTTTTTTCACTACTCAACAATAATAATTCAAATATTTATTTTTTGTTTATATATATTATTTTACTGATAAACTATGGGTTAAAAACCGATAAAAATTAACAAAAATATAATTATTTTTTAAAAGAGTCTATTACTATTAACATTAGAAATATTAACTTCTTAAATTTTTGGAATAAATAATCTATAATATGATATCAGATCTTTTATAACTAAATCTAAAATTTTATTTTTATTGCCTTAAAAAAATTTAGTATACAAAAATAGACTACTTATATTTCAAATTCAGATTATATCCAGGAATTATATATATTCTCTTTTTAGAAATTAAACTATTTTCGTGATTTATTTCACACTTTACCAAACAATTAAATAAAATGTTGTGTACAATATTAACAAATATAAAATATTAAGTAAAATAATAAATATATATATTTTAAATAAACAATATATTAGGTTGAACGGTAAAAAATAATAATGTAAATAGAGTAATACTACATGACTAGTAAATATTATTATTTTTACTTAACTTGATAAGTAATAATTTACACTCATATTTACAGGAGTTTTGCACATAAAAAATATATAATTTGGTCTTATGTTTCCAAAGTTTATACAAATAAATCAATACAATTTACATCTAATTTTTTAAGATTTGTACACATGAATAATTAGTAAAATTAAAAATTTCTCATATACATAAAAATATAGATTTTGCTAAGTAGACAATAACTTTTGTAAACAATATGAACAATGGGTTCTAAAATTGACCCAATAAAGTAAAAACACACTACACTTCTAAATTACCCATCTAAATTTTAATATTAGGATAACCATCCACACACCTAATAAATTGAACATCCGATATATCTATTATTCACATTGTTTAGTATTTTTATTATCTACCTATATTTTCCCAAAAATATACACACTCAAATGAGTCACATCCGCCACTTTTTATTTTGTGCCTATATATAAAACATATAAATTACATGGCAACAATTTCCTTAATAATTTCTCTCCGGTTCTTTCACACCTCTCTTTTTCTCTCAAACACATACACAAGAGGAAGTGCAACACATGGAGATAGTTGATTGTGTTCCCGTATGTGGAAACTTGAGAAAGCACACATCAAGAAGGGGAACATATCACATACTCAAGAATCACACATCACATGATGACTATTGCAACCATCATCACATTACCACATCAAGTAGTAATAGTTCATCATCATCTTCAAATAAAATGGTTCAAGTGATTCCACCACCTCAAAAAGTTCAACAACCAAAGTCTACAAATAACAATAATATCTTGAAGAGGGTTAGAGATGCTTATATAGAAGGTATGCTTAGTTTTGCTTTGCATGTTGCTCAAACCAACAATGTTGGAGACAACTGTTTTCTCAATCTCAAGAATAATACTCATCATGACGATCATGATGATCGATGATATTCTTATAGTTGGGCTCTTATTTTATTTGAGGCTGATCTAAGTTATGATGATGTAAGTAAACTAAAGTATGCGAAGCAGTACTTTATGTAAATTTTATTTTATTTTTTCCCCTTTTAAGTTTTATTTTGCTGAATGAATACTGTATGCGTATGTATATGGCAGCTGCTTAATCAATCTTTGGATGTAAATTAAATCCCATGAAACTAATTAAAGAAAGAACTCATATATATAGTAGTAAAACTTCTTCTGTATTTATTTATTTAGTTATTTATTTTTGTTTTCCATGAAACTTCTTCTGTTTGGCTATTGTGTTGGGTTTGAAATGCAAGAGCGAACAATGAATATCCCTAGTTTTAAATAAGAAAAAAGTATAGAACCAAAATAATTCAGTCATGACTAGTTAAAATTTTTTTAATTTGACTTTATTTATATAATTTTTTTTATATTTTGATTTTTTATCATTCAACTTATCACATTATATTTCCTTAACTATTAAGATGTAACATATTATATATTAATAAGTACTTTTATAATTTGATTTTCATATATACTATTACATTAAAAACTAATCATAATAATATACTTTGAATGTCATTAATATTAATTGATTTTTCTTTGTAACTACTAATTTATTTTTTTCTTATTGTTTCATTGAACTTACGTAGTAATATTGTAGAGGTTGAAGTAATATAAATTTTAATTGTCATTAATTTTAATTAATTTTTTTTGTAATCACTAATTTATTGTCTCACTTACATAATATTTATTTCATATTTTTTAAAGTGGAACAATAATTTATTCTAATTTTTTAACAAATATTTTCAAAAAAGAATTATCATAATTGAATTTAAAAAATATCAAATACTTAAATTAATTTATTCAATTGACAAATTTACTCATAACATCTCCATAAGTTTATATACATAATATTCATAATTTCATATCAATAACATCCATAATTTCTTATTCATAATATTCATAATTTTATACATTTAATATCCATAATTAATAAATTTTTATAATTAATATTACTAAATTTTAAACTATATGTCTTATTATATTTTTAAATTATTATCTCATATGTGTACTAATAGATTATAATTTTAATTATTTTGATATTTTTATTTAATATTCATATGTAGGCTTATCTGTTGATTTTAATATAATGAGTTAATAATTATTTTTAAAAATTTATTTCTTAATCTTTGTTTATATTTCAGTTTCTATTTTTTATTTTCTAATATCTTATATATAAAATATGAGTTGTATAGTAGAAGTTATTAAAATTTTTTAATTTAATATCTATAATTTTATATTATAACATCTATAATTTTAAACATAATATCTATAATTAATGAATTAGTGTTATATTTTATTATTTATTATTTTACTTTATAGGTTAAAAACTAATAATTTTGGATATTCTTAATAAATAGAGACTAATAAAATATAAGATTTCATTTTTTATAAACTGTATTGAGGTGATTATTTGAGTTTTTTTTAGGATTAAAAATATCAAAATTTAAAATTTTTATTTGATAAAAAATTATAAAAATTATGAATGTAATAATAATAAAAGAGTATTTTTTGAGATTTAATTCACCTTAATTTAGAAGAAAAAGTATAGATAAACATCTTCTAACCAACCTACTTTAAATAATTGCAATTAATAATAATTAATTTTGTATTTTAAAAAATTAAAATATAATAATACATATGGTTGGTTCAAATAATAATAATAATAATATATTTATTGTTATTGTAATAATTTTTATTTATTTAATTTTAAATATTTTATCATTAACATTGAAATATATAATAAAAATTTAAATTAAATATTTTTGTAAAAAGTTAAAATATTTTATATTATGTAAAAAAATTTAAAATTACAAAATTTATTACAATTATTAATATTATATTATTAATTTAACCAATCAAATAATTATCAATAACTATTATATATAAATTATAATGATTATTATTGAAGGGTATTTTGGTTGGACTAAAGTATCTGTTATTTTAGTATTAAGAAAAAGAAAAATATATATATTTTATAAATAGAAGGAAACGAATATGATTTATGTTAAGGTAGTAAATTATATATAAGGTCCAAAAGTAATTTTGCCACATAGCCTTGTTTTGGTAGCAAATTTTTTTTTTTTTAATGAACAAGCTCAACATAACAAGGTGGAGCAACAACAAGTCAAATAAGAAAATTGTAAGAGCAACACGTCTAAGAACAACTCAAAGTAAAGGAACCTTTAGTCATCTTCGGCATTGCCATCAACAACCAAAAGGTTCACTACCACTCCACTCGTCAGATAGCATAAAGGACCTGTTGATAATTTCCACCACACCTGAGTCTTGGTTATTGAAAATTCTGTTATTCGTTTCTAGCCAAATTGACCATATCACTGGAAAAAACCCAATCTACCACCGCTTCCTCTCTTTCTTATTTAGTGCAGCCTTCGTCCAACTCTCCAAATGTTGCTGTAGGTTACCTGGCAGAGTCCAGAGCCTCCCAAAAGCGAATAGCCAAGCACACCATACCTGCCAAGTGATCTCACAACGAAGAAACAGATGACAAACAGACTCAATAAACTTACAACATAAGACACAAATATTATCTTGTACATCAATAACACCTAATCTGCAAAGCCTTTCCTTAGTATTCACCCTCTCAACCAAGACAAACTAGCCAAATAATTCGACCCTTGGTGAGTTGATGGTAAAGATTTCATGGCAAATTTGAGGCACGCTAATTTAATTTTGCTACTAACATAGATCCGTGGTAAAGATTTCATGGCAAACTCCTGTATTTCTCATATGTTTCTTTAAAAACACAAGTAAACTAATAAATTTTTTGAGAAAGTTTGAATTTAATAAAGACAAATAGCTTCAGAAACTGAATTTGAGTAAATAGACCAAGTCAAAAGCAGATTATTACATCATGATACCATATGCATAAAGTTCAAAGGTACAAAAATTCCTTAGCTTAGAATTACGTTCTAGTAAAACATGCGGTTTGACTTCAACATTTAAAAGTTAACATGCTCAATAAACTAAATCATTTTAAAAAGTAAGTACAATATAAAATTATCATAAGAAAAAAAATACGCAGATATATATAAGCAAAAATACTTGTTTTTTATACTCATTTAATGAATAAAATGGTAGTGAAAGAAGAGTAATTTTCAACAAATCTTTAATAATCTCTTACTATATATAAAATATCAAATCCTAGAAGAATAAAAGAAATTGTGTAAGAAAATCAAGTATTGCAAAAAAATTTAGCTTTTTTTAGGATACGTTTGGTTTATGTTTTTATTTTTTATTTTTATTTTTAGTATTTTTTGTTTTTTAAATTTTGTGAAGAAAAAAAAGTAAAAACAGGAAATAGAAACAAAAAAATAAGATTTTATTATTTTTACTGTTTTTACTTTTTTCTTCGTAAAATTCTAAAAATAGAAAATACTGAAAATAAAAATGCAAATTAAACGCATATTTTTTAATTTATTTCCTCCGTACCTCTTCTATTTTAAAAGATGTTTGATTTAAAAGTTATAATCTAAATAGTTTCTTTTCATAAAGTAGTCTAAATTATATTTTTATAATATAATTTTAAAAATAATTTACTCTTATTTTAAATATCTCTGAAATATATGTAAAAGATATAAAGGACTTTCAAAATTAGATTGATAAATTTTCTAATTGCTCGAGGAGTCACCTCAGATTTTAATAAGGACTAAAGAAAAAATATCTAAGATTTTTAAATTAATAAAAAATAAATTTAACATATCTAAAAAGGTTAAGTTAATACTTAAACTTTTTAGATTGGTAAAAAGTCAATCTAAGTCATTATTTAATTTTAAAAAAATTAAAAAGATAATATTTAAAGTTCATAAATTGGATTGTAATCCAATATAAATTAAAGATTAGTTTGAGAAAGTTTGAGTAAATAATATTTGCTATAAGCTTTTCTATTAATAAAAATCTCAAATTTTCTTGAAAATTGGGACTATGTATGTAGACTTTGAAATCGAATCAATATATATCGCTGGTGTCCTTTTAAATTTGTATCTCTTTATTCTAAGTATTCATTAATTACGGCAACAATTAATAAATAGATAAATTATGATTATTTTTTATTAAATTTTTTTATTATCAAACATTTCCTGTTTATTACTTATATTTGGTTCGAAAGCTTCCTTTTATAACCGTAGAAGTACGTTAACAAAAACTGGTATCTTAAAGTCTGTTTTTAAAGACTTTCAAATGTAAACACTAATATATTCCATGCATACAAATTCAAAAAGTTAAAAATCTTTTTTAAGTTCTTTATTTTAAATATTAAAAAAAAAAGTAAAAAACACGATTTAACTCCCTTAGCTTCTTGCTCATGCATTTTTGTCTAGTTTAGACATCTCGCGGGAACGAGAGGATCATTTGCTCTTATATTATCAACTTTAATGTTTCTTAGCATAGGTGTAAAGGGAATTAGATAGATTATTAGGGATAAGCGATTGTATCATCCGAGTTAGTTACAACTCATAAACGGTGTCCTCTCTCAATTGACACAACTTGTATTCACATTACATATCAATACAATAATGCATGTTCATTCATATCATCACTATGGTTCCCCACAAATTAAATCTCTGTTTTCTCAAAACCTTGATAACAGCTAAATATTAATAATTGAGATTGATATTTTGTGCTATATATGTTGACTAGCATTTATTTTTCATACTTACCAGTTACCACTAGCTAGATAATAAAGATATTATGGTGGACTTTGACCAACTACATTCTTATTAGTTGGTACACCTAGGTATCACTTAGGAAGCTTCCAAAAGTACAGATCCCTTCTAATTTGCCTATACTTGTGGCTTTCTTAATGTTGGGTGTCTTTGATTTTTCAGGAAATACTTAAACTGATCTGTCTCTAACAAATAAAAAATCCAAATCCAACTAATAATGTTTTGTTATACATTTGCTCTAAGATTGTCACAACATACTCGAGAGATGGTTGGAAATTTGACATGCTATTCAATCTGTAAGGTGTTTTTCTGCAAACGATTCCATCCCTATTTTTTTTTGCTTGTAAAATAAATATATCTGTGCTATATATATGTCCTAGATCTTTATTTTATAAGAGAATATGTAATTGTGAAGTTAAAATATAACTATATATATAGCTGTATCAACTATGAACAATTACGAAAATATAAGTGGTTGACATATCAATGAATCAACTATGAAGTAAACGATGGATGGGAACTTTGAATTATTAAAAGTCAAACTGTTATAATTAATTACTAAACACCTATGCTGCTGTCAGATTTTGAAAATCAACCCATAATATGTTACATGTATACTAATTGATTATTTGAGATTTTGAAATTCATTATTTTTTTTTATGTATCTCTCAACTCGACAGATCAAAGATTAATCCGTGACGGTGGATCAAAGTTTTATTTAGCGATTTGTCATTGGCCAATAAATTGCTGTATACATAAGACAGAATTTAAAACATTTATTTAAGCAGATTAGTGAGCCAACTACTAAAAATCAATCAAAGTTGGTTATAGAATGTTGATTATTAAAATCAAGTTGCATAGCTCTGATTAACCAATTAACCTCAATTTGTAACCATTCTAATATAGTTACATGCAGACTTCAAACTACTTTACTAGATAACACCTTACTCTTTGATTGTATCCTGCATCTTGTTTTATATTCGCACATGAAACATATTTAAGTATATTCTAACCAATTATTTAATGATAGAACCTATTAATATTTGAGATGAAAAAAAAACATTTTTTTTAAATTAGCTATTATTTTTATTCTTTTACAACTTTGCCCTTCATTGTTGTTTTCATTTGACCCTTTCTTGTTTTCCCATAAGTTTATTATTAATTAGTTCTATCAGAAAGTGATTTTGTAACGGATTCCAATAATTAAGTCAATTGTTGTCCAAAAAGTATAATGATTAGGAAAATAATCATATCTACCTCAGGATGAATATTCTACTTCTTATTTATAGTGCATGTGTGTCCAGAAAATTTTACTAGATTCATATCGAATTTGGCGGGATTTATAGCTGACATGATACGAGTTAGATGGCTACTGGTCCACTTGTATTTTCAGGAGGAAGTGTATGTATTTGGTACAGAAAAACTTTGGAGATAATATTTATAATTATGTTTTGAATGAAAATTTGATTTATAATTATGTTTATTAGATATTTATAATCACAAAGATTTTAATGTTTGTGAATATAAAAAATATAATTTTTTTATGTCTTTAGAAATTATAAATTATTAATATGGTTGTGAAATTATATATATATATTATTTAGTAGTTAATAGTAAAAAAAAAAAAAGAGGAACTTTGGCGGGTTTAGTCTGCCAGCCCTCCAACCTGCAGTTAGGCGGGGGCTGGATAGGATTCTAGGACCGTCTCACTAGGTGGGGCGGACTTCTCCGCTTACTACCCCTACTTAGATCCATCTGGAATGCTGGACTGTAGCGAATGGATATATGAAAAATGCTTATGCGACTTTAGTATAAGAGTAAAACTCCACTCAGTCTCCTAACTATTGCTCAAAATGACAATTTATTCTTCCGTGATTAAAAAATGATAATGCATCTCCTATAATTATTAATTTCGTCAGTTTTTTTGGACTATCTGTTAAATTTTTTGTCTAGAGTTAATAAATTTTGTTTACTTGTAATGTTAACTCATTAGATATCAAAAAATTATTTCAAGGGATAAGATATTTTCTGTCATATTAATAATATATTGTTATAAAATAGAACAAATAAACTTTTAAAAATTTTTTAATAAGACATTTACACTCCTAACTAATTATAAACATTGATACTGTTGGTACAAAAAAAATTTTTTTCGACAAGAGGACATTTTGACTGTTAATAATTTCAACTACAAAAGCAAAAACGGACAAGTTAAAGTCGAAGAAAGATGGTACAAAGAGCATCGAAATCAAAAGGTAGTTAGTGCATTTCCTTGAGTATCAAGACTTGCTACTCGATCTTCAAACTGAGTGGAGGACATGAGTGCGAAATTTGAGGAGCAAGTTGAAGGAACATGGGACTTGAAGACCAAGAAAGATGTGGGTGTCAAAACTTGGGGGTGAAGATTCTTCATGATCAAGGCAAGATCATTGCTGAAAAAAAGAAAGAAGTAAGATCATGGACAACATGCTCCATGTCAAGTCTATCTCCATGGTTTATAAATAGCAGAAACTCAAAAGAGTTATGAAACTTCTTAAAAAATACTAGATCATTATCATCACACATAAGCCTCCGCCAAAATTCCTAGTTCCAGCAACGTAACAAAAGACTATGAACACAAGTGCATGTGAGTATTGGAAATCTATTTTTATTTGTTTCTCTTTTATTTTTTTTTCATTTCTTTTCATTATTTACTTTACGCATTTTATTTTTACTTCTGTTCTTCAAGCATTTTGCTTTCTTTCAATTTCAAATTTAAAGCTTCATCTGTTTTACTGTAATTCTTTATTATTTGTCATAATTCAAGCATCTCATACATTTCAACACGAATGCTAAGTAATTTCTGGGTCGAGTCTACTCTTTTTTAGAAAAGTCGTACCTGCTCTCCGAATTGAGATCTTAATACATGCTTAATTCAACATCCTGTGGAGACACCCTATCAAGACTAGGTTACCAAAAATCAAGTGAAACATACACGTAAATCCATAATGAACAATAAAGTAGAACAAATAATTATAAATTTCAACAAGACATTGTACCTGCTAGTGCATTGGTAGCTAGCTTTGGTTGGAAACAGGCTCAATTCCTTGCTTTTCCTTCTCTTTTTTCTTCTCTGAAAAGTCTTGATATGAACACAGTAAAAACTACTTCATCAAATTTAATTTCCCCTTCAATTATTCTCTCAATCTCCAATGCAGATTCTATGTCTCCATCCTTGCAATATCTATCTATTAGTTTTGTGAATGTGATCTTGTGAGATTTTAAACATCTCTCGCTCATCATCCACAAGCTTTTTAACTTCTTTCCAATGGCAGATCCTACAAAGGCTATTGATCAATGTATTGTACGTGATTAAGTCTAATCTAATGCCCTAATTGATCATTGCCTGAAAATTCTTCAAGGCCAAATCTATTTTTTCATATTAGCATTGCTCATCAATCAAAGTGGTAAAGGTAACACTATCTGAGACCAACCATTTCTTGCACATTTCATCAAACAAAATTCTTGCGACTTAAAAAGAAGAAGCAAGGAACTGAGGCTACCACCAATTAAGACCTGCAACCAATGTATCAGCAAGAAAAATGACTTGTTAAAATTTAGGGTATTTATTTGTCCTATTTTATAGTTCATTATGGGTTTATGTGTTTATATTGGTTTAAGTGTCTCATTAAAAAATTTTTCAAAAATTTACTTATCTTACTTTATTGCAGCATATTATTGACATGACAGGAGATATTTTGTCTCTTAAAATGGTTAATTATTGACACATAATTACTTAATATTAGGTAAGATCCATTAATTTTAGATAAAAAATTTAACAAAAATACTAAAAAATGTGATGAAATTATTAGTTATAAATTACATTATTATTTTTCAATGAGAAACAAATAGTCATTTTGAGTAATAGTTAGAAATTAGAGTAGGATTTTACTCTTAAGTTAGCGAATTGTATTAATGCAAATAATTAATTTAATTTTACTTCTTAATATCATCCATTTACTTTTCATACCGATTTTTGAAGGTTTCAATCCTCTATGATTAATCAATAATTACATCATGATTGAGTCAATAGTCATAATTCTTGGATATCCATCTCTTGGAAACTAACAAATAATTATGATTGGTTTATATTCGTTTTTATTAATACACTAGTGGAGTATAAATCCGTTTACTATCTAAAGTATATATTATATGAAAAACTTGTACCATTTATAATATATATAGTATATCAAATTCAACTTGTCCGATCCACTTGAATTGGTCATTTGGTCCAAATTAAAAAGGAATTTCTTTTCTTTTCAGGAAAAAAAAAAATAATCTCTTATATTAACATTTTTCTCAGTACGACACATAGGGGCCAGTTCTCATGTAGCTTGTGGGTGTTTATTAGTGTGAGTCAAGTCAACAAGAAAGGTATATAACTAGAATTAAATTAATAAGCCACCCATATATACATATAGATACATATCTATATATAAACATGCATATACCCAGCACTTAACTCCAAAGCATAGGACAACTTTGTTGCATGTTTCCATTAAGCAAACATGAAGGTAAGTAATAATGTTGAGAACTATATATGTTTTGTGTATCTTGTTTTTTCATCTATTATATAGCCTTTAGACAAATTTCTCAATAAATAATAGATCTATAAATGAAACTGTATGTAACTTTGCATGCAGCAAAAAATAGTTATGAGGATGCAAATGGATTGTGAAAAATGCAGAAACAAGGCGCTGAAAACTGCTGCGGAGGTAAAAGGTGAATATCATGCCATCGATTCTCATATATATATATATATATACTACTTTATTATCTGTCTATTAATTTAGCATCTAGAAGGGAAATAATGTTAATTATGCATATCACTTTTATATATTATAAATTATCCTTAAAATAATATTCTTCCAGAATGAGTTTAATTTTTCTTTTTCCAAGCAACTATTATTAAGATGTTCCTATAAAAAAAAATATCCCCAAAAAGACACAAATTAATAATATAATTTTCTATATGAGTAGATAAGACTCATAAGAGTTGTGTATGTTATTTATCTAGAAAAATACACAAATTAAACCATGTTTTTGCCATATATATTAGGATATGTTGGATAAGTTGGGTCATATATAAATTCAAGATATTAACACAGATTCAATCAAATTAAAGAGTGTACCTAAATTCGTCATTGGAAACAGGGTTATCAATGGTAACAAACAAAGAGTTCATCAGGCAGCTATTAACGTGACAAGTTAGACAATAATATAATTATAAGTATACACCTAAATTGGTCTCAACAAATTTTAGATTAGACATTTTAATTCCAATAAATTTTTATTACTTTTAAAACTTTTGAGAATTATTTCAATCAGTCAGCTTGATCTTTTTATCACTACTTATACTAAAATATTTAATATGTGTATTGGGTAAATAAATTCTTAACAAATTTTATTATAAGGTAATTAAACCCCTAACAAATACTGTTACAAGCCAAATTAATCCAGCTAAAAAGAATCAATCAGTTTCAAAAACTTCTAAAATAATAAAAAAATTGTTAAAATGTTTACTCTAATAATAGGTAAATCAAGTATTACTTACCTTTATGCCGCCTTGCGCGCCACGCTAATAATTTTCAATAGATGAACAAAATTGATAACATGAATTAAGCATAATTATTGAATTTAACGTTTATGTCTATAGTATCATATCATATCATCATCGTCAACCCAATTTTGATAAAACAAAATCCAAATTTAATTTTAGCGCACATTGTAGAAGGTTAGACAAATTGTTATCTTCTATATGTATATGCACAAATCATCACTCACATGCAGTTGTTAATTGTTTTTATATGAAGTTGATAGTTGAAAGTTTTTAGATAATAATTTAATCAAATATGTTAAATCATCTAATAATTCTCAATTAATAAATTCATTCATAATATAAAAATAACTGTATGTGAGTTTTCACAAAATAAATTAGAGTAATTATTTAAATTAGTAAAAACGGATATTTTAATCCAAAAAAATTAAGGTGAATATTCTAATAAAGATTTTATAATTATCTTCGTATAAAGATATTTCATTTTGACTATTGGATGATAAATTTTAGAGCTTAATTTCATATGTTATAAAAATATTATCTTTGTTTAAAGTGTGGTAAAATAAATAAGTTATATTTTTTAAACCAAGATCATTATAAGAAGATGTTTTTGATATCTTCATTGGAGTAGTTGTCAAAAATTAATACACAAAAATATCTCTAAAGTTTTACTCCAATAAACAAGTCAGTCCTCCATTCATTTTTCGACAGAATAATTATTTAATGGAAAAGTATAGGTAGACAATGAAAATATTAAACAATGTGAACAATGGATATATCTGATGTTCATTTCACTAGGTGTGCGGATGGTTATTCTAATATTAAGATTTAGATATGTAATTTGGAGGTGTAGTGTGTTTTAATTTGATTGATAGTTGTTCATATTGTTCAAAAAAAATTATTAGTTATCTAACATAACCCTTATCTAATTTATTTTAAAGATTGAGTTGGATAATTACTCAATAAATTATTAAGATGTTTAATGTACAAATGAGACAGGTGTGACTTCGGTGGCATTAGAAGGGGACGACAATGACCGTGTGGTGGTGACGGGCAACAATGTGGACACGATTTGTCTCATCAACCAAATGAACAAGAAGTTCAAGTGTGTGGCGATTCTTAAAGTAGAAGAGGTGAAGAAGAAGGAGGAGAACAAATGTTGTGCCGTTTTGTGTCTCCCATCGTCTTCGCCGTCGTCGTGCACCAACTGTTCGGGTAATTGCAAATGTGTGCTTGTATGCTCATCAAAATGCGAGGGCAAATGTGACAAGTGCGAGAAATGCGAAAGCCCTAAATGCAAATGCAGGTGTGTGTTGGTATGTTCAAAGTGTCAAAGTGCAAAGTGTGATGGGAATAGGTGTCTTGTTATATGCTTCAAGTGCAAAAGTCCTACGTGTGATGGCCAACGTTGTAAGCCTCTTCCACAACCATGCTATGCTAATAATTGCCCTCCCTGGTGCACTTGTCCAAGGTGCTATGTACCGTACAATCCTCCACCTTACTACTACAATAGGGTTGTTTATGAATCAAACCCTGACAATTGCTCCATCATGTGATCGATCAATCATGATCAAACAATCTACAGATTCAATAATTAAGAGGAAGAGCCATACTTGCCAATTTGGGAGATGAAGAGAACGTTGATTATTAGTATGATATATATATATTTAAATGTTTTTTTTTTCTTACAATTGAATTTGGCAAAAACAAGTTTTTTAAAGTGAAAAAGTTGGTTTAGTAAAAAATTAGAGTCTTAATTACCTTTAAATCGAAGCAGGTCAAGCTTATATATAAATTTAATGGTGATTAAGTCTTTATTTTTTATTTTACTAATATTCTCATATTATATATTTTTTTTTTCTCCGTATTGGGTGTATATGATAGATTTGGCAACGAGTTACTGTAAATTTTCCGAAGTTCTTTTCCTTCTTGTTATAATAATGAAAACATGTTTACAACTTATTCCTAATTTGCTATGAAAATTTGGGAAGAGAAACTACTCCATCAGTTTCCTCTAAGTCTTGGTGATTCTAAAGTTTTAGAATATTGGTATAGCATTATTAGTTAACTCTTTTCTTCTACTATGTTTTATCTAATAGTAACATTAATTACGGTGTCGATATAATAGCTAGTATCTTTTTTCTTTTTTAAATAAAGATAATTTTATCTGTTTATATAATTCTGATTAAGATATTTTTTGTTTGTTTTACAAAATAATTATAATGGATCATGTATTTTTTTTCTCCATTTTTAAATAAGTGTGGACTTAAGGTTTTCTTTGGATTAAGAAAATGATTTTGATCTCCGAGTATGCAGTACTTGATAAGTCAACAAGGCTGGAATTGATCTGTATGTTCACAATAAAGATTGGTATATGGAGTGCACGATCCCCCGGTGATGGTTGCATAATTGTGGCCATTAGGAATAGTTGACATGTACATTAGAAAATTAAAATTTTCTGGAGTTTAATTTCCAAGAAAAAAAAAGGAGGGAGAATTTCTCGTTACAAAGTTGCTAAAACCCACACTTTAGTTTCTCAAAGTTCAGGTATGTATGCCATGAGAGGAGCTAGATTAATTATTTAGGGAGGAGATGTTAATTGATTTACTAAAAATATTTTATATTGTTATTTTTAATAATAAATTTTAAATAAAAATTAATATATAATTTTAATTTTTATATATATATATATATATATATATATATATATATATATATATATATATATATATACTATCCAATTAAATAAAAAATATACTATTAATTTTGTTTTTGTTGACATGCATATACAATATTTATATGTTATATAATTCTTTTTATAAAATAATAAAATAATCTTATAAGTAAATAAAAATATATATAATGAATAAAGTAAGACAACAATATACAAAAATTATCACTTACAATTTTATATTATGAAAAGACTATTTGATGTATTTTTTATTTTTAAATTAATCTATTATTATTAAATTTGTGTTAAAAGTAGCTATTAATTCTTTTTCTATGTAGATGACTAAATTATCTGCAAGAAATTTATCTGTCATCTTACTTTAGAGTCTTATTTTAATAATTTTCATCGTTAAAAAAGTTTTTTCTATTATTATTGTAGACACTGGTAGAATCAAAATAAGATGTATTAATCTATCAACGAATCATGTGATAAGTTCTTAATTTTGTGTTTGTTGCAATTTGTTGCACAACTCAAAAAGGATACTAATGCCTTTCAAATGATTTGGTATATGAGCGGATTTTGAAAATCACAAACTAACTGACAAGTGTACTGGATTGTACTAAGTAATACCTCAGGTAAGTAAGGGTCGATCCTACGAGGATTGATGCACCAAGCAACAACAATTGAATGATTCACTTAGTTAGACAAGCAGAAATTGGTGTTTTGAGATTCAAAAGCATTAAACAGTAATTCAGATAATGAGAAGGCAAACAGAGAAATTGGTGTGAAAAGTATATGAGAAGATAGTTAAGGTTTTGGAGTTATTTATTCTTTCGGATTAAGTTTTCTTACCAAATATTTTAATCATGCAAGATTCATTTCATGGCAAACTGTAATTGACTAGACCCTAATTTCTTAGTGATTTAGTCTCCTCTAACCTAATCAACCGCCAATTCCTTGGTCACTATAGATTAGAAGGTTAGGTTCAATTCTAGTTTATTAGCCACAAAATTCCTAATTACCCAAATATAAGATGATTATATGTCACGTATCCCGTTAAGTCCAAGTAATTAGCAGTTTAGGAGGAATTTACTTTCAAGCTAATAATATTCAAACGAGATAAATTTTCTAAGAATCAACAAGAATTCATGTAGAATAAGAGTTATTTTCTAATACACTCAGATTCATAAGATGAAGAACGAAAGTAATCCTTGAAATTAAATCAATACATTAATTAAAACGGAGTGATAATAGTACTAATCCATGAAAATAAACAGAGCTCTAACCTTAACCAAGGAGGTTTAGTTGCTCATGACTCCGAGAGAAAACTAAGGTTCAAAAGTGTGTAAAGTGCAGAATCAAGAAGAGAGAGAAAGCCTTCCTGAAGGGCGAAATCTTTTCCCTTTTATATCTAACCTAATTTGATTTGAAAATAAAATAAACTAATAATTACTAAAACCCAAAAGATTGTATTTGGGAATAAAAATACTTAAAACATAAAAAAAGAAAAAATATAATAATTAGAAGTCAAATCCACTAAAGATGCTCATTTGGTGAAGATTGATTCGCATCATTGGCGCTAAACGCCAAACTCGGCGTTTAGCGTCCCAGAGGGCAAGACTCCTATTTCGATTCTGACTTTTTGGCGTTAAATGCCAGGCTTGGGTTTAGCGCCAGTTTGGTAGATTCCAAAATCTTCTCTTTTCTTGCACACGAACTCTGCCAAACCAATCCAAACTTCACCTGAAATAATTAAAATACCAAAGCGACTCAAAGTAGCATCCAAAGAGGCTTCAAACACTAAAATCTAATTAAAATTCAATAAATTTATATCTAAAATAAATAGAAAATAAAGAAAAAATTCTCACGCATCAGTCTATCTTGTTGATAATGTTGCAACTGAAATTTTAAAATATTTAGTTCATTAAAAGAAAAGTCAAGAGTATAAAACTTCTCTACTAACTTGCTAATTTCTTCAACGTTAAATTATTTGAAATTGTCGTTAGAATCTAAAGCACAACTCAAAGTCAAAAGCTCTATTGTTTGCTCATTAAATCTAGGATTAAGTACAATTTTAGTCTCTATGATTTAGACCAAAAAATTTTTTCGTCCCCAACCTTTTTTTTGCACAAAATCGTCCTTAAAGTTCAACGGAATTTTAAAATCGTCCTTTTCGACAGATCAAATTTTTAAATGACAAAAATACCCGCTTCTCTCTCTTCTCACCACCACTACCACCCACCCACTACCACTCCATCACCATCTGCACCACTTCACCCACTATCACTCCATCACCATCACTCCATCACCATCTGTTCATGAATTCAACAAGAAAATCCAACCTTCAACAACAACCTCAAATAAATCGAAACCAAAACATCGATCATCACCAAAACCATCATCATTAATAAGAAACAAAATCATCATCATCATCATCATCATCATCATCATCATCATCAAAACAAAAGAACCAAGAAAAGCAACAACAATAATCCATGTTTAGAAATTAGGGTTTGTGATGAAGGAGAAGAGAGGGAAAGGGAATAGGGACAAGCAAGGAACACAACCACCACCACCACCTCCCCGACGACGACGAGGAACATGAAGGCAAAGGCCAGGTGTCTTGCGACGAAGCGAGGGCGAGGGCCAAGCGACAGTAAGGGTGAGTCACGGCGAGGCTAGGGCGACAGCAAGGCTTCTTTCTCTCCTTCTCTCTCTCTGAGTTTTTGCTTCTCTCTCTATTGATGGTGTGATGGAGATGATGATACTGAAAGTTTAATTGTCTGAAGGACGATTTTAAAACTAAGTTGAACCTTAGGGATGAATTTGAAAACAAAAAAAGAGTGGGAACAAATAAAATTTTTTACCTAAATCTTAGGGACCAAAATCGTACTTAACTCTTAAATATACTATTCAACTCTTGTATGTGAGAGTCAATTGTTGCCAAGAATATATCTATTTGATAATGATGCTCAACTATCACACTTAGTTGACAAAATCGAGCTCTTCCAAAAATATATTGTGCACTCATATTAGGGACTATTCAATTTCATGCTTTTTACATAAATTTTTAAAATTTGTATAAAAATTACACCATCCACTATCTTTTAATTGTTGAAGAAGTAATTTCGATGTAAAAATAATATAAATTGCATTAAGAATATCTTGAGATTGTATTGTTGTTGAAGTGCTTGGCAAAGAACATTAGTGATTCCCATAATCTCCTACATCAAGTGCAAAATGAAAACAAATGCAAATGACAATAATATTTTACTAACACCATGAAACTTACCTCTTTGTGCATAAGTTGTTCTTTGTTTAATGATATTATTGAGAACAATGTTGGTAGGAGTATACATTATATTTTTACCAACATACAACTAGAATTAAAACGAGAGTTCCATTGAGTATCCTCAACTCTTTATAAAGTACTTACTTGATTCATACTTTTGCCTGTCTTCAATTCATTTTGAGCAACCAATTTTGTATTTTCAATTGCTTGCATTTTTTGTAATTGGTCATGTCTTTTAGAAGAAATACTAACAATAGTGACAATAGAGTTTAATTAAGTAAAAAATTCATGAATCTGAAGTACCTTTCTTAAAGCTGCTTCCAGTGCTAATTGTAACCTATAAGCAACATAATATTTATAATATGCTTGTGGAGAATCTTTAAAAAACAAAGCTTACAAACTATTCCTCTTACCCCACATAATCATACCGTTAACCCCTAATATTTTTAACTTGGAGATTATAATGAGAAAAGATAGAAATCAATTTTTTCTTTAAAGTTAATGTACTAGTATCAACGACATGCACAAGATAAAAAAAATCTCTTTTTAATAAAATCATCTAGAGTAACAAATCTCAATGGATATTTTCTCTTTTTTAGATTCATCTTTAGCTTCATCAATAATAATACAAAAGTTGACATTTCTACTATCTTCTCTAATTTAATTTCTCACCTTAGTAGCGTGGAATTTTTTTTGGATATCATTTGAAGTATACTTAACAAATTTTGGAACATTTTTTAAAATATTCTTTTTTACTCTTTTATAAGATCTCAAAAATTTTAACATTTTCAAAAAGTTACCTCTATTACTTGAAATTTGACTTTTATCATATCCTTTATATATATATATATATATATATATATATATATATATATATATATATATATATATATATATATATATGTAACCTTGAAATGTCAATCATCTAATACAATTTATAGATGTTTATAGTCAAATTTGATTATTTTTAATTTCTTCTGATATTTGCTTATGAAAAAGTCTATCGATATGTTGTGATTTTTTTATCAAATCATCATATGATTTAGCGCTTAATAATGAATTGAGTTGGGATTTTTGCCAATGTGATTCAGAAGAGCACATTTTTTTTACTATTTATTTTCTTCCAATTCCTGTTCTCAATAAAAGTATTTGAACCTGTGCTGATTGAAGGTTCCTTAGTAAAAAAAAAAGCATGAAAAATAATATATGACATGATCTTCTATAGAATATTCTTAGCGACGATAATTTTTATCATTAAAAAATGGATAGTGATCAAGAATTGGTTGATTTGGCCCAAATTTAATTTAAGTCTGACGAATTTTATCTCTTTAATTTGGAAGAAACTTCTAAATCATTGATCGCAATCTAGGATCTTTTTCCAAATGAAAAATATCCAGTTGATTAGGAAGAAGTTGTGGACGCTTTGAGCTACTCAATGAAAAACTTGAAGTAATGAAATTCGATGGTCCCTCAAGTGTTGGAGTAGTAATAGTAGAAGTATCTTCATTTCTTTTATCTCTTCTTTTAAAAAAATGTATCAATAATTTTGAACTTACTCATAATTTAAATAGCCAAATAAATTCCTATAATTTGAAAATATACTTAGCAAAAAGTGCAAATTACAATCTATAATCTTTATAAAATATAAAAATTATATTTCAATTCATAAAAAGATATTTAAAATTTAGAACAATAATACTAATACTGTAGCATCAATAATAAAAAATTGTAATTAAATAATTAATTAAAAAAACTAAATAAACAAACTAACATATAATTACATATAAATATAACAAATAATAATAAATTAAGTAAATAATCAAATATATAAAAAAATATAAGAAAGCAATCAAGAAAGACTACTAACAGAAAAATAAAATTAATTTATTTAAATAAAAAAATTAAAATATACTTTATCTATTCTATTATTTACCTATATACATTGTTACAAATAATGAAGAAATTAATAGGTTTAGATAGGAAGTAATATAAAATAAACCAAATTTAATACTCAAATATTTGGTTTGATAACCAGCTACTAATTCTTCTTCCGCTTCTAGTAAATCAAAAGGTAATCTTTCACAGTCTGCTAGGAAAAAAAATTAGAAAAACGACGAAATCTATAGGTTGCCGCCACAAATTCCACCCCAAAAAATTATATTTTGATTGTGCATTAACTCTATCAACTGTACTTAAACTATTAGATAATGCTAGTCGGTGAGAACATTACTGTCCCATCGCTATTCCAGAACCGTACATAAGATTTTTACCTCTGTTGAGTTAAGAAATTAACCAAATTAATTAGTGATGACAAACATTATTTTTGGGCAAAATAAATAATTAGTGTTGATTAATTTTAATTGCATAGTACTAATTATTTATAAAATATTGCAGGCCAAAATTTGAACTACAGCCCAAATAGAATGGAAAATAAAACAAGAAGTAATGGGTCAATAACAGAAACGAAGCCCATAAGGAAAACAAGGATAGAAAAATAAAAACGGGTTGCTTAATGGAAACCCGATCCAAGCCCATGTCCATCCCACAAAGCTTCTCATGCAAGATTGAAGTCTTCACTCTTTCAATGTGCTTCAATCAAAAGTAACGTTCACCTCTATGAGTTGGTCAGAAACTAAGAAAAGTAAGAAAGAGAGAAAGAGCTTCTTCCCTAAGCTAGCTAGTCACCAAAGAAACAAGAGAGAGAATGATTAAGCTTGAATGGCAGATGTCAAATCACCAAGCTCAAACCAAATCAAGTTTAGGTTAAAGGTAACCCATTTCCTCTTGCATGCATCAGATCTTCTTCTCGTCTTCCAAACTCTCTACAAGTCCGAAAATGGCATACAAGGGAAAGTTGTTTTATGTCCTAATCTGCTGTATATCTACGATCACAAGTAATTCTTGGGGACCAAGTAGCTTCTCAATGGCTCAGATTAAGTTAACCATTGAAAGATTTTTGTGGTTGCTGTTGTATGGCTTTCAGTCAATATGAGGAAGTCAAAAGGAGAGTTTCTACTCTGGGGATTAAGGAGAAAAAGTGAATCTGTGGGTTGGTGAAGCTCAAGGCTCAAGGTGTTGACCTTGGTAGAAGGACCCAGCAACATGCAAGGAGATAAAAGAAGTCTTTCTGCTCATTCAGAACCAAGGAGAGAAAACCAGAGTTGTGTGAGCAGGGTTCTGTAAAGAAGTTCCTCTACTTGGATAATGCTTTCTTTGAAAGAAGCATTCGGCCAATACTGAAGAACTCAAGCTGAGGTTTGCAAATCTGGTTTTGCATATAGCAAAGAAGCTGTTGATGAAGTCAATCTCCTTCATGTTTTACTGATTGTAATGTACTTTTCTATGTTTATCTTTCTATAATTTCTTGTGAGAAAAGGCATATTGAGAGAGCTCAAGTAAAAGCCATGAGTGGAAAAAAGTTGAGTGAAACACTTGAGAGAAAAGTCTAGAGTTTATTTCAGATTTCTTTAGGTATGTCTATGTCTTGTATCTTGTACCTATGAGGTATCCCTTTCTTAGTTGGGTTAGCACTAAGAGTGAATAGTTAGGTATTAGCATAGCCAATGTCAAGTTAGGTTAGAACTTGAGTATGAAAGGATTAGGTCAATCCTGTAAAATTGGTGTATGTAATACTGTTAACTATAGTAAAAATTCTTCCATAGTTGTGGAGGAGACTGATGACTCTGCATCATGTTATGTTTTTCTATACTTTTTCATATAAAAATCAATTCATAATGCTTAATTATGGAAGTGTTTTGGTGATTAAATTGAATATTGCTTTGATTGCTTGAGTTAATGAATTTTAAAGAAAATGATAGAAAAAGAAGCAATAAAAGTACTAATAGAGGAAGCACACTCTCAAGGTGGCAAAAGAGTTAGAAACAAACTCAAAGAGAAGCAAAGAGGATTTGCAATCCTGACCTCTTCATACTCCAACAAGAATAACTCGAGTTACAAAGCTCCAAATGAGGTGATCTCAGTGCCATTGGAAAGTAGACTTTCAGAGCTTTCCAACCATATATAATACTCTATAGTGGACACTAATTTGGGGGGACAAATTGCTATTCATTTAGCTTCACAATTTCAGCGTAAAACAAGTCCCTGCATTTCGCCAGACTGACCTCTTCACCTTCAAAAGAGCATAACTTGGGCTAGAGAAATCCAAATGACATGCTTTCAGCGGCATTAGAAATCTGAGATCCAGAGCTTTCCAATGATATATAATAGTCTATAGTAAACATTCATTTTGGGGACCCAAACAGACCAATTATTCAGCGAACAAGGTTTCCCAAACCTTCACAAGCCCAAAATGCCACTTCAATGACACTCCACATTGGGCCACTTCCAAATACTCCAATCCCTTCATTTATTCTTCAATGTTTCAAGCTTCTATGAAGGGAATTAAAAGTTCACAAGACCAAGTCAAGCCACAATTAACAATCAATCATGACCACAAGAATCATCTAGAAGTAATTAGAAAATTTGCATTTGATTTTAATTTCATTTGAATTTGTAATTTAGAGAGCTTATAAATAGGACCTTAGCTTCATCATTTGACACACACCATGGAGGGGTGGAGGTGACTCCACTCCCCTTTCACTCTCATTCTCTTCTCTTCTTCTATTTTCTTTCATACACACTTTTGTAAATATTTTGCTATGAGTTTCTAATTTCCAACATTTGGGAAAGGGAGCTCTATTGCAATTTAATGGATTGATTTATTTTCATTCTTCATTTTCAATTCTTCTTTCATTGCTTCTTTAGAGAGAGTCTTTGTGCTTCAAAGATCTAATTACTATCGAGAGAGGGATTAGATCTATTTGAATTCTATGATAGAACTTGAGAAAGGAGTCATAGAATTTAGTTTGAGGCTCTTCTCTCACAACTCTCTTGATTGATAATTCTTAGCTTGATATGTGAGATGTAATCACTTTGAATTGAAATCTTGAGGGTTGTGTGGCTCTAAATTAGAGACAATTCTTCATCTCTTCTCATGAGCAATTAGATCAAGACATTGGCAATTGATCAAGTTAAGAGAAATCAAATCACCAAGAGATTGGGGTTTGATTACTTAAGATTTTCCAAGAGATCAATGATTACATGATTGAAGTGGAAATGAGAATTGTTGATCTTGAGAATGCAATATCTCTTGATCCCAAAGTTAATTTCATTCTTAATTCTTGTTATTTACTTCTTGTCTTTAATTCTTGTCATTTAATTGTTCTCTTTAAATTCTTGTCATTTACTTATGCACATTTATGGCTTTATTTACTTTTGCACATTTATGCATTCTAAGTGTTTGTAGAAATACTTCACTTGGTTTTACTTTCTAGTCATTTACTTTCTTGCACTTTACTTTCTTGTACTTTCCATTCCTTGCAATTTACATTTTTGTACTTTAATTTTCAGCACTTTAATTTCTTGTCATTTACTTTCCTTGCACTTTATTGCTTTTATTTAATTTCAAGTCATTTATATTTCTTGTTGCTTATCACTCAAACTTGAATCGTCTAACTAGAATAATTAATCAACTATTGCTTGCTTAATCCATTAATCCTCGTGGGATCGACCTCACTCTAAGTGAGTTTTACTACTTGATACGACCCGGTATACTTGCCGGTGGTTATTACGTGAAATTTTTTTTTCACGTATCAAGTTTTTTGCGCCGTTGCCGGGGTAAGTATACGCGAAAAAAATTAACGGGTAACCACCGACAAGTATACCGGGTCGTATCAAGTAGTAAAACTCACTTAGAGTGAGGTCGATCCCACGAGGATTAATGGATTAAGCAAGCAATAGTTGATTAATTATTCTAGTTAGACGATTCAAGTTTGAGTGATAAGCAACAAGAAATGTAAATGACTTGAAATTAAATAAAAGCAATAAAGTGCAAGGAAAGTAAATGACAAGAAATTAAAGTGCTGAAAATTAAAGTACAAAAATGTAAATTGCAAGGAAAGTAAAGTGCAAGAAAGTAAAGTGCAAGAAAGTAAATGACTAGAAAGTAAAACCAAGTGAAGTATTTCTACAAACACTTGGAATGCATAAATGTGCAAAAGTAAATAAAGCCATAAATGTGCATAAGTAAATGACAAGAATTTAAAGAGAACAATTAAATGACAAGAATTAAAGACAAGAAGTAAATAACAAGAATTAAGAATGAAATTAACTTTGGGATCAAGAGATATTGCATTCTCAAGATCAACAATTCTCATCTCCACTTCAATGATGTAATCATTGATCTCTTGGCAAATCTTAAGTAATCAAACCCCAATCTCTTGGTGATTTGATTTCTCTTAACTTGATCAATTGCCAATCTCTTGATCTCATTACTCATGAGAAGAGATGAAGAATGGTCTCTAATTTAGAGCCACACAACCCTCAAGATTTCAATTCAAAGTGATTACATCTCACATATCAAGCTAAGAATTATCAATCAAGAGAGTTGTGAGAGAAGAGCCTCAAACTAAATTCTATGACTCCTTTCTCAAGTTCTATCATAGAATTCAAATAGATCTAATCCCTCTCTCGATAGTAATTAGATCTTTGAAGCACAAAGACTCTCTCTAAAGAAGCAATGAAAGAAGAATTGAAGATGAAGAATGAAAATAAATCAATCCATTAAATTGCAATAGAGCTCTCTTTCCCAAATGTTGGAAATTAGAAACTCATAGCAAAATATTTACAAAAGTGTGTATGAAAGAAAATGGAAGAAGAGAAGAGAATGAGAGTGAAAGGGGAGTGGAGTCACCTCCACCCCTCCATGGTGTGTGTCAAATGATGAATCTAAGGTCCTATTTATAAGCTCTCTAAATTACAAATTCAAATGAAATTAAAATCAAATGCAAATTTTCTAATTACTTCTAGATGATTCTTGTGGCCTTGATTGATTGTTAATTGTGGCTTGACTTGGGCTTGTGAACTTTTAATTCCCTTCATAGAAGATTGAAACATTGAAGAATAAATGAAGGGATTGGAGTATTTGAAAGTGGCCCAATGTGGAGTGTCATTGAAGTGGCATTTTGGGTTTGTGAAGGTTTGGGAAACCTTGCTCGCTGAATGATTGGTCTGTTTGGGTCCCCAAAATGAATGCCTACTATAGACTATTATATATCATTGGAAAGCCCTGGATCTCAGCTTTCTAACTCCGCTGGAAGCATGTCATTTGGACTTCTTTAACCCAAGTTATGCTCTTTTGAAGGTGAAGAGGTCAGTCTGGCGAAATGCAGGGACTTGTTTTACGCTGAAATTGTGAAGCTAAATGAATAGCAATTTGTCCCCCCAAATCAGTGTCCACTATAGAGTATTATATATGGTTGGAAAGCTCTGGAAGTCTACTTTCCAATGGCACTAAGATCACCTCATTTGGAGCTTTGTAACTCGAGTTATTCTTGTTGGAGTGTGAAGAGGTCAGGATTGCAAATCCTCTTTGCTTCTCTTTGAGTTTGTTTCCAACTCTTTTGCCACCTTGAGAGTGTGCTTCCTCTATTAGTGCTTTTATTGTTTCTTTTTCTATCATTTCCTACAAAATTCATTAACTCAAGCAATCAAAGCAATATTCAATTTAATCACCAAAACACTTCCATAATTAAGCATTATGAATTGATTTTTATATGAAAAAGTATAGAAAAACATAACATGATGCACAGTCATCAGAGACTGGACGTAGGTTGCATAGTACAAAGCAACCGAACCAGGATACATGCTGGTGTTAGCTTTTCTCTTCTCTGCTGTGTTCTGTTCTGATATTCATGAGACAAAAATAAACCGTCTCATAAATTTTCGCTGCTGAGTACAAACAGAATCAGAATTGAAAGTTTGTTTTAAAAGGGTAATAACAGCAACTTAAAAGGAAGGCATAGATTCAACCCCCTTCTCTAAGCCTACCACAACCTTCAATTGGTATCAGGAGCTAAGGTCTCAAGAATCAAGATTAACCGCTTGGAGCAAAGATCCAATGGCGAACAACTTGGGCATAACCACAGTTGCCTACACCCTCACTGAAGGCCAATCAAACAACTGGCCACCTTTCTTCAACGGGATGAACTATGCCTACTGGAAAGAAAGGATAAGGATCTTCATCCAATCCATTGACTACAACATATGGAAGATTGTTGTGAGCGGTCCCAAGATCCCAACAAAAATAAGTGCTGATGGAGTGGTGACTCCAAAAGAAGAAGCTGAATGGAATGAAGATGATAAGAAGAAGATGGAGCTGAACGCCAAAGCAATCAACCTTTTTCACTGTGCTATCAGCTTTGAAGAGTACCGGAAAGTTTCTAGATGCAAGACAGCTAAAGAAATCTGGGAAAAACTCCAGGTTACACACGAAGGCACTAAACAAGTCAAAGAAACGAGGATTGATATGATGCGAAAAGAGTACGAGATGTTTAGCATGAAGGATGGAGAAAGCATTGATGAAGCATTTGAGAGATTCTCAATCATAATCAACAACTTTGATGCTATGGGTACAAACTATGCAGAACAAACTTTGGTGAGAAAACTCCTTAGAAGCCTCACAAAAGAATGGGAAACCACTGCCACTGTCCTAATCGAGAGCAACAACCTAAGTCCCATAACCTATGATGAGCTGAGAGGAAAACTCCTTGCCTATGAAACCATACACACAAACACAGACTCAAAGAAAAAGGAAATAGCCCTCAAGTCACAAATAGAACCAAAAGAGAGTAAGTCTAGTGATGGTATTTCAGATGACGAGCTTTTGTTTTTTGCTAGGAGATTTAGAAGGATGATGAAGAACAAGGGTAAATACAAGGGTTCAAGTTCAAAGGAGCACAAGATCGACTTAAGCAAAGTGACGTGCCATCACTGCAAGGAGGCTGGACACTTCAAGCTAAACTATCCAAAGCTCAAAAAGAAGGACAAAGGAAAGAAAGAAAGGAAGAGAGTACTCATGGCAGCTTGGAAGGATCTTGAGAATGACTCAAATGAAGAAGAAGAATCTGAAGGAGATGACAAAGACTACTTTATGGCTGGAAACAACAATCTTGATGAGATTTGCCTAGCATCCAAGAACAAAAAGGACATGTGGTACATAGATAGTGGATGTTCAGTGCACATGACTGGAAGGTCAACCTACTTCATCAAACTAAATAAGTATGATGGAGGTTTTGTGACCTTTGGAGATGATGGTAAAGGTAAAATCATTGCTGTTGGAAAAGTAGGTAATGAGCAATCTACTTTCACTAATGATGTACTTTTGGTATGTGGTTTGAAGTACAATCTTTTGAGTATAAGTCAGCTGTGTGATTTAGGATATCTAGTGACTTTCAAAAAATTTGAATGTTGTGTTGTTAATGAAAAGACAAATAAAGTGATGTTTGTTGCCAAGCGTTTTAATAATATGTATGGACTTACTCTTGATGAACTAAAGGATCAAAATGTAGCTTGTCTTCACTCTAAAGAATCTAAAAAGTGGTTATGGCACAAGAGATTGGGCCATGCAAGTATGTTTTAAATAGACAAACTTGTAAAGAAAGAATTAGTAAGAGGTCTTCCTTTGATAAAGTTTGACAAAGACATCACTTGTGATGCTTGCCAAATGGAAAAACAAACCAAAAGTTCTTTTAAACCAAAGGAAGACATCTCTACTAAAAGACCACTTGAGTTGCTACACATTGATTTATTTGGTCCAAGAAGAACTCAAAGCCTAGGTGGTAAACATTAAGGTTTAGTAATTGTAGATGACTATACTAGGTTTGGTTGGGTTTTGTTTCTTGCACACAAAAATGAAGCCTTTTCGGCCTTTGAACCTTTTTGCAAGAAAATTCAAAATGAAAAGGATTTAAAAATCTCTTCTATAAGAAGTGATCATGGAACTGAATTTAAAAATAATTTATTTAAATCCTTTTGTGAGGAATTTGGAATATCTCACAACTTCTCTTGTCCTAGAACACCACAACAAAATAGTGTTGTAGAAAGACGAAATAGAAGCATACAAGAGATGACAAGAGCTATGCTATGTGAGAATAATGTTCCAAAATTCCTTTGGGCTGAAGCGGTTAACACGGCTTGCCACATTTTGAATAGAACAATCATAAGGAAATTTTTGAAGAAAACCCCTTATGAACTTTAGAAAGGTTACCCACCAAACTTAGACTACTTGCACATATTTGGATGCAAATGTTTTGTTTTAAACAACAAGGATAATTTGGGAAAATTTGATCTAAAGGCATATGAGTGTGTGTTTGTAGGATATTCCACAACTAGTAAAGCATATATGGTTTATCATCAAGATGCTAGAATTATTGAGGAGTCCATACATGTTACATTTTGTGATACTAACTTGGTACAAATCATTTTGGAAGATTGTGATGCAGGAAATCAAGCTCATAAGGAAGATGAAACTACTCAGAATCATGACAAAGAAAATTCTGGTCAAGCTAAACCAGAAACTGCAACTGCTGAAAATTCAAGAGACAATTCCATTTTGTCTCATGAATCTGAAGGAAATCCTGAAGCCAGCAGCACCCAGAATCCCTTGGTATCTGAATCTGCCTCCAAATCTACCAGACCTCATGAATGGAGATTCTTGAAGAATTATCCTGAGGAATTTGTCATTGGGGATGTTTCTCATGGAGTGCAAACACGGTCTTCTACTAGAAAAGAAAATGAAGGATCAAACATTGCCCTTCTTTCACAAATAGAGCCTCAAAATGTCAAGGAAGCCCTTAGTGACCCTTCTTTGGTTAAAGCTATGGAGGATGAGCTTTTTGAGTTTGAAAAGAACCAAGTGTGGACTTTGGTCCCAAGGCCAAGTGGAAAGAAAGTGACGGGCACCAAGTGGATATTTCGGAACAAGTTGGGAGAAGATGGTAGCATTGCAAGAAACAAGGCGAGGCTAGTGGCACAAGGATATGACCAAGAAGAAGGAATAGACTTTGATGAATCCTTTGCCCCTGTTGCCCGAATGGAAGCCATAAGACTTCTCTTAGCCTATGCTGTATTTTGTGGTTTTAAATTATATCAAATGGATGTGAAATGTGTATTTTTAAATGGTGTGATAGATAGAGAAGTGTATGTGGAGCAGCCTCCTAGTTTTGAAAATAAAGAGCATTCTAATAATGTTTTCAAATTATCAAAAGCTCTCTATGGTTTAAGACAAGCTCCTAGAGCTTGGTATGAGAGACTTAGCTCTTTTCTTTTGAAAAATGATTTTCAAAGAGGCACCATTGACACAACTCTATTTATCAAGAATTCTAATGATTCCTTCATTCTAGTTTAAATATATGTTGATGATATTATTTTTGGATCAGCCAATGAATCCCTTTGTTCTGAATTTGGAAAACTCGTGACAAGTGAATTTGACATGAGTATGATGGGAGAACTTAATTTTTTCCTTGGGCTGCAAATTAAACAAACTGAAAAAGGTATTTTTATTCATCAAGAAAAGTATGCCAAGGAATTGGTTAAGAAATTTGGTATGGAAAATGCCAAACCTATGGGAACTCCCATGCATCCTAGTTCAAAACTAGATAAGGGAGAAACTGAGAAAGATGTTGATGAGACTAGGTATAGAGGAATGATTGGGTCTCTTATGTACTTAACTTCCTCTAGACCCGATATTGTGCAAAGTGTTGGATTGTGTTCTAGGTTCCAATCCAAACTAAAAGAGTCACATCTTTCTGCAGTTAAAATGATCATTAGATATGTTCATGGCACATCCAATTTTGGTCTTTGGTATCCTAAGATTGATGATTTTTCTGCAGTTGGTTATAGTGAGGCAGATTTTGTTGGTGATAAAGTTGATAAAAGGAGCACTTCAGGCCTATGTTGCTTCCTTGGAAAGTCATTAAATGTATGGTCAAGTAAGAAGCAACCGACAGTGGCCTTATCCACTGCAGAGGCTGAGTATATAGCTGCTTCTTCTTGTTGTTCTCAGCTTTTATGGTTAAAAACATAACTTGCCGATTACAAATTAAATGCTGAAAATATTTCTTTGATGTGTGATAATATGAGTGCCATTAATATTTCTAAAAATCTAGTTTTACACTCTAGGACTAAGCATACTGAAGTGAAATTTCACTCAACAAGAGAACATGTCCAAAAGGGGGATATTAGCATTCAATTTGTTAAATCAGAGGAGCAATTAGCAGATATTTTCACAAAACCATTAGCTGAGGACAGATTCTGTATGCTTAGGACAAGTCTAGGAATTTTGAGTTATGATTTTTTATTTGATAATTGCTGATGTATTTGCTGGAGCTTTTTGTCTCATAAACAGGTATGAGACAATTCTGGGAAGAAGAAGAGCGTTCCCCTTAATCAGCGTGATCTGGGATTATTTCAAGTAAAAAATGATTTGGGCCAACCTAAAAAATCAGATCTAGAATGGTCCAATATATTTCCTTAAATCCAACCATCTCTGGGCCCAAATATGGATGTTACAAGTTTTGGTTGGTTGTTAATTTTTTTTGGTTGTTGGGCTGTGTGTTTAAAATATCTTTTGAAAGGATTTTTATTTTTTAAAGGATTTTTAGTTTGATTTTATTTTTGTTTTTCAAAATTTAAAATAAATTTCCAGTTTTATTTTAAAATCAAATAAAATCTTTCTTTTATGAGGTCAAGTCTTTTCAAGTCTTTTCAATAGATGATGCAATTGCATGGTTTGAGAAACTTTCTTTTGGGTACGGTTACCAACACTTCCTCTCTTCCCTCCATAACTCTTCGGTTTCTTCCCACTCACTTTACTGCTTCTCTTCCCTCAAAAGCCTGAATCTTACCAAATGAGGACGAAAACCCTGGCTAAAAGGCCTCCTCGTGAGAAAATTTTCAAGCGTTCCACCAAACCTGCAACTTGCTCCCAAGACCGAACCTTCACACCTTCACCCTCTCCTCCTACCTCTCCTCCTCGCACTACTCCCACGGCCCGAACCAAGACCACACCAAGATATCCAGCCTCTGCCAAGCCGACGCCACCACCGAAGGCCACTCCTTTCAAACCAGGCTCCTCAAAACCTGGTTCTGCAAAGCCTAGATCCTCCAAAGGCAAACGTCCGATGGCTGAAGAACCTGTTCCCGAACCAACACAACCCAAATTCAGGTCGGTTCCTGTGCGCTCTCAACGAGGTAACACTCGAGTCCCTCTCAAAAATGTTAAAGAACCAGACATTGGACCTTTTGATCACAAAGCTCATTTTTTGAGCTCTCATTCGAACTATAACCCCTATAGATTTAAATCTGCCATGAATAATAACTTTTATGAGGGGGTTATCCGGTATCGTACCCTATGCCCATCTTTTCTCACTGATTTGCCATCTTTGAAAAGAAAAGATTTTACATTTGTTGATAACTTGATTTTTCTGGACTGGAATCATCTTTTTGACATCAAAAAGCCTGTTTATCCCTTATTGGTCAAAGAATTTTATGCAAACATGACTTATCATGAAGGCACTACTCACTCATATGTAAAGGGCCGAGACATAGTTTTAAATAATGAGACTATCAGTGATGCTTTGAAGTATACTGATGTTGGGCCTTGTGCTTACACTTCGGTTAAGTGGGATGAAGGTGTTGGAATTTCTTATCATGATGCTTTGGCTCACATTTGTGAACATGTTTCTTTAATTGATGGTATTACACCCACTTACAAAGCCCTAGGATATAAGCGTGCTCAGTTGCACTGAATGGTCAACCACATTATACTTCCTCAAAGTGGCTCATATCAAAGGGTTTCCTACACTGATACTCTTGTTTTATATGCCCTTCTCACCAAAACTGAAATTTCATTTGCATACTTTATGGTTAGATATATGTTTGACTCTGTTAGGAGTGAAAAGGACAAAGCACTTCCTTATGGCATGTTTCTAACTTGCATATTTGAGTATTTTGGTGTTGACTTGACCAATGAGGAATATCAAAATAGACATTCATACCTAAAAGGAGGTGGTTCAGTGAAACAGAACAAAGGACCTACTCGATCTGAAAGGGTGGTCTTAGATGATGAAGATGATGACTTTGTTCCTGAGGATTCTTCTTCTCTTTCCACTGAGGGTACATCTATCTCTACTGGGAAGAAATCTGCTCTGCTGAATGTGGTAAAAGATGTTGTTCAGGAGTTCGTTTCTCAATCAAATCACTTGATTGCTATGAGCAAAGAGCAAAGGAAGCTGGCTAGCAAGCATGAGAATTTCCTAAAGAAGCCAAGGGATAGAGTGGCTGTGTTCATGACTTTCATTGATAATCTTCAAAAGGATGAAGACCCTGCCACTGATATTGAAGAGGAAGCTGACTCGGAGGGGAATGGTTCTGATGCCTAGGATTTGTCTCATGAATACTGCTGCTGCTGCTCTCTTTTTGTCTCATGAACTCTGTTTTTTTTTTCTACTGCTACTTTTGAACTATTTTTTTTGGATGACTGTAATAACTCTAAATATTGTTGCACCTTTGACAGTTTAGTTAGTACTTTGCACTGTGAACTGACTCTTTTCTGCAGGATTCAAGATATTGTTTTTGTTGATCATGCTTATTGTCCGCCCTTGATGACAAAAGGGGGAGTGTTCTGAGGGTTACCCGAAACTGGAGGTCGATCTCGGATGAGATCTTCTGTACTGGTCGGAGATGACGTGTCCGACTGGCTGATGACGGCCGGAGCTGTTGGGTCCAACTCGTTGGACTTGCCGCGTTGCTGATCCTTGGCCACCGGAGGGTGGGGGTACCTGCAAGAGACTCCGATGCTTAAGTTAGCACGGGTATTAAGCAGGTTTTTATGTAGAATCAGAGTATGAGTTATACCTGGGTGCTCCAGCGTATTTATAGTAGAGTGGGCTGATCTTCCTGATAAGATAAGTTTATCTTATCTTATCTTATCTTGAGTGAAGTCAGCTTATCTTCAAGGGAGCCGCCCTTATCTCTATAGGCTGGGATTGCCTTTGGATTCTGGGTCGTGTTCCTCTATTTGGGCCCTTTTATTGGGCTTTGCTTGTCGTTTTGGCCGAGTTCTTCATAAAGAAGTCGGTCCTGCTTGATCATAACAAGTCGGTCGCTTCGCTACTGAACATCCCGGTTCGGACAGCTCGACCCTGGGTATGAACAGTGCCCCTGCTTGAGCTCGGTCTTCCGTTTGAGGTCGATTTCTTGACTTCGGTCCTTCTTTAGTGAAGCCGAACTCAAGCATTTTGTCGATTCCTTTGCAGAAGCTTTTTTGAATGTAGAACGTTTTCCTTCTAAAAGCGCGCCCTTTTGTATTAGCGTTTTGTCCTGGGGAACGTGCGAGGGTTTAATACCCTAATTAATTAGTATTAATTGCTCCGTTTTTCCTTTGGCTCTTTATTTTGATTTTTGAAAGCTTAGAGACGGTTTCTCTTCTTTGCTCTTTTCGTAACTTCTTCACCATTTTCTTCCATTTTTCTCGTTCTCTGTTTTTCGCCCTCGTTTCCTCTTTTCCTTCGTGGCGGCGTTGCTTGACGATTCTCGGGACAACCTGCCTCTCCTTTGAAGCTTTTCTCTTCTCCAGGTGAGTTCCATTCGCATTTTCTTCCTTTTTCGCTGCTTTTAGCCTTTTGTGATTAAATTGCGATTTTGCTTTGAGGGAAGTTTGGATCTTTCTGCTTCTACTGTGCCTGGTTATAGTCGTAATGCGTGCTTTGAATCTTTTTCGCCTTTCCTATTGCTTGAATGTGCTTAGGGCTTCTGCATGTTATTTCTCGTTTGTGCTTTTGATGATAATACATCTGATTCTGGAAAAAGGCTGGTGTCTTTGATGATTTCTTGTTTGGTATTCTCGATGTTGGTGCTTACTTTTTGCTTGATTTCGAAAAAGTTTGCACCTTTCCGCTTGGTTATTTTTGCTAAACTGTAGAAATAGTGCTTTCTTCTGATAAACTATATGAGGGTGATCTTTTTTGCATTTTCGCTTTCTTTTGTTTTCTTTCTGAGAGATGCCGGGGTGCGAGCTATAGATTTTTCTTGGAAACTTTGCCTGATTATTGCCTCCAAAGGATGCCCCAAGATTTTGGTTTGAGCCTTGGGGTTTTCCTTTTCTGTGTGATCTCCTGCATCGTATTGAGTTATTTTCTCCCTTGTTCGAGACGTTTTTAGTAATCCCCTCTTCTTTTCTTACTTGTAGGATTTAGTTGGCCTCATGTCTTCTCGCAATAACATTGTAGAGATGTCTTCCAGAGTTCCCGAGGGGATGTCCGATTGGCTGGACTCCCTTGTTTTGTTGTGTGTTTCTATTGTGGATGCTGAATTTTGCACAGAGCTGAGGAAGCGCCATAAGATTTGTGCTAACAGTTCCTGCGAGGGTGATTATGAGCTTGTTGCTCCTGATTCTGATGAGAGAGTTTCTTTTCCGACTTCCGTCGAGGGGGAGCGTCCCTCTTTCTATGCTTATGAATACTTTTTTAGCCAATTGAACGTTACTTTCCCTTTTACTGCCTTTGAAACTGATTTGTTGTGGTCCTGCAACATTGCCCCATCCCAGCTGCATCCAAACTCCTGGGGTTTTATCAAGATATTTCAACTTCTTTGTTGGGAGTTAGATATAACACCTTCTGAAACTCTTTTCCTTTATCTTTTTGTTTCGGCCAAACCTGGGGATTCCTCCAAAAAGAAAGCTTCCTGGGTTTCTTTCAGGTTGGCCCAGGGGCATAAAGTTTTTGCCATGTATGATGAGTCGTTTAAAGATTTTAAGAACTATTTCTTCCGAGTCCGTGCCATTGAGGGGGTTCGCCCCTTTTTTCTTGATGAAAAATGATGAACCTGCTTTTCCTCTGGAGTGGCAAAAGAATGTAAGAGTGCCACGTTACACGTGGGAGATGCTTAGTGAGGTTGAGCGGGCCTTTGTGGTCGTTCTTGAAGATTTGTGGGGGAAGCCACCCCACCTGGACACGAAGAGATTTTTGAGTGATCCATCTTTGGTTCGGGCTGCTTTGGGTACTGCCTGATTTGTTTTTATACTTGCTCTCAGGCTTTGTTTTTTCTGTGTTGTAACTTGTCTTTGTTTTTTTATGTTTTTCAGAGATGTCGAAGAATAATGATTCTATGAGAGCCTATAAGAAGGCAAAGAAGGCGACCGCAGCACTAAACCTCTCGGCCAAAGCGGCCGGAGAGGGGTCTTCTCAGCCTCTGGTTAAACCTCCTATACCGAGTTCTCCCGGGCCGAGGAGAGCAATTCCTACTCCTCGGGTCCGTCAGGTCGATCCTCCACAATCTTCCGTTGCTGCTTCCGGTCCCCCTCCTAATAAGAAGCAAAGAACAACTGAACCTTTCAACCTTGATGCTCCTGACTTTGATGCAGTTGAGTTTGTAGATCAACAAATCGGCCCTTATGGTGTTCTTCCGATGGATGATGTGTCAATTCTTCATCATTTTGATTATATCACCCGGAGTGGTATCAAGTTGGCACACATGGGGGCGGCCCTATATCGGACTGCTCAAAGTCTTCCTCTCCATGCTACTAAAGCTTTTATGGAGGAGGCCAAACAGGAGTTTGATCGGATGAAGGATTTAAAAGGGGAGCTTGAAGTAAGGGTGGCCAGGTTGGAGAAAGATTTGGAAAATGAAAAGGCTATTTCTACTTCCTTGGCTGGCTCTCTGAAACTGGCCGAGGACACGGCTATGCGGCATAAGGACAGTTATTTGACGTCTTACGGGGAGGTGTTGCGTCTGAGAGAAGAGTTGGAGAATGCCCGGGCTAATTATTCCGAACTCCAAGGTCATCTTGTTGGCAGTGTAACTGCTGCCTATGAGAACCTGAGGGAACAAGTTCGGGTTATTGCTCCCGAGGCCGACCTGACCCTCTTTAGCTTGGAAAACGTTGTCAGGGATGGCAAGGTTGTCCCTGATGACGAGGATGAGGATGATGTCGATCCTCCCCCTGTGGTCTCTACTAAGGTGTCGACTTATGCTGTCCCTGCCGAGGTTGGTCCTCCCGCTTCTGACCCCGACTGCCAGATCTTGAACCAGGATGACGGTACTGTAGATGCCGTTCCTCTCCAGACTCGGCCTCCGTCTCCTCAGCCTGATGCTGCTAAAAAATCTTCTGACCCTTAGTTTTAATCTTTATTTCGGATATGTAGTTGGCCTGGCTTGTGGGCTTTTTTAAACTCTTTATATTTTGCTAACACTTTTTTGTTGCTTGCCTAGCAACTTTTGTTTTTTATAAAAACAAATGGTAGCATGCTTCTACTTTTGCGGTAGGTTTTGGTTGCCTCCGAGGCTTTTTTAATCTTGTGGATGATAACTTTGTCTTTTGTGCTTGACTTGGTATTTCTTTTGCTGTGAATGTTGGAATCCTACAGCTTAACCTCCTTTGGATTGCTTTTGTATTTTGTGTTTTGAATCCTTTGTGGTTGTGGCTAGGTAGGTCTAAGAATTTTTTGGTTCGTTCTCGCTCTGGTTTATTTCTGACGATTCGTAACCGATTCCTTCAAGTTGGTCTCCGAGTTGTTTTTCGCAGTCCATTTTCAAGTTATATTTGTAATCCCTTTCCTGGATCTTTGTCAGATTTCTTTTAGGAACTTGTTTGTAGTAGGAGTCCGACTTGGTTATATCGGTCTCCTTTAAGTTATTTGTAGTCCTCTTTCTTGGATCTTTATCAGATCTCTTTCAGGGACTACTTTGATAACTTTTAGTAGTAGGAGTCCGACTTGGTTATATCGGTCTCCTTTAAGTTATTTGTAGTCCTCTTTCTTGGATCTTTGTCAAATCTCTTTCAGGGACTACTTTGATAACTTTTAGTAGTAGGAGTCCGACTTGGTTATATCGGTCTCCTTTAAGTTATTTGTAGTCCTCTTTCTTGGATCTTTGTCAGATCTCTTTCAGGGACTACTTTGATAACTTTTAGTAGTAGGAGTCCGACTTGGTTATATCGGTCTCCTTTAAGTTATTTGTAGTCCTCTTTCTTGGATCTTTGTCAGATCTCTTTCAGGGACTACTTTGATAACTTTTAGTTTGGGCTGACTTTGTCATGTCGAGCCCTTCTAAGTTAAAGTAATCCTCTTTAATAGGGTTGGCCAGACCTCTTTCCAGGGTTTACTTACAACTTGGGTTGACTTGGTCCGACTTCTCAACGTCGGCCAGTCTTAAAGTTATTATTTTAGCGATCCGTAAGACCTCGTCAGGTTCTTTTTTAGATCGCTTTCGATAACTTCTTACATTATTCTGTGTTCATCTTTTGCTGATTTGTAGAAAGTGGTTGTCATCTCTAGATCTTCCTTTGGGTGAATCGCGTTTTCACCTTTATCAGACGGTTTGTCTTTACCGTGATCGTGCAGTGAAACTGTTTTTCACTTTCTGCCGATCTGTCGCTTTATAATCGGACGATGAATGCTTCAGATTAATGCGTCTTGAAATCTTTGTAGAATATCTCAAATTTTATTAAAAGAAAAAGTAGAAATATATATGTACATATGGGATTGTCTGAGTCTCAACTTGGTGCCTCATTAAAAAACCTTTTCAGGAAAAAGAGTGCACCCAATGATGAGATCTTTTATATCCTCTTTTCTAACTGTAGTACCTTCTGAGGTTACAAGCGTGCCATGAGCTGGGGAGCTCTCGTCTGTCGAGCTCAGACAGTCTGTAGTAGCCCTTTCCAAGTATTTCTATAACTCGGTAGGGTCCTTTCCAGTTTGCCGCCAGCTTTCCTTCTCCTGGTCGAGTTGTTCCGATATCATTTCGGATTAGTGGTTTCAGAAGGCCTTGGCTAACAATGAGGCATCTTTTGGTGCAAGACTTTGGTGGGTATGGAGACATAGGTACAATGACATATTCAATACTGACAACCCTTGGACAGACCATGATGAGCGGATAATTTATACGCTTTTTGGCATTGTTTTTACATAGTTTTTAGTATGATTTAGTTAGTTTTTAGTATATTTTTATTAGTTTTTAAATAAAATTCACATTTCTGGACTTTACTATGAGTTTTTGTGTTTTTCTGTAATTTCAAGTATTTTCTGGCTGAAATTGAGGGACCTGAGCAAAAATCAGATTCAGAGGTTGAAGAAGAACTGCAGATGTTGTTGGATTCTGACCTCCCTGCACTCAAAGTAGATTTTCTGGAGCTACAGAACTCCAAATGGCACGCTCTTAATTGCGTTGGAAAGTAGACATCCAGGGCTTTCCAGAAATATATAATAGTCCATACTTTGATTAAGGATAGGCGATGTAAACTGGCGTTGAACGCTAGTTCTATGCTGCATTCTTGAGTTAAACGCCAGAAACAGGTTGCAAAGTGGAGTTAAACGCCAGAAACAGGTTACAAACTGGCGTTCAACTCCAAGAAAGACATCTACACGTGTAAAGCTCAATGCTTAGCCCAAGCACACACCAAGTGGGCCCCGAAAGTGGATTTCTGCATCATTTACTTATTTCTGTAAACCCTAGTAACTAGTAGTATAAATAGGACTTTTTACTATCTTTGTAAGGGGATCTTTGATTAGTTTTATGCTATCTTAGACTTTTGTGAGGGCTGGCCATTCGGCCATGCCTGAACATTTATCACTTATGTATTTTCAACGGTAGAGTTTCTACACACCATAGCTTAAGGTGTGGAGCTCTGCTGTTCCTCAAAGATTAATGCAAAGTACTACTGTTTTTCTATTCAATTCAACTTATTTCGCTTCTAAGATATTCATTCGCACTTCAATATGATGGATGTAATGATCGTGACAGTCATCATCATTCTCAACTTATGAACGCGTGCCTGACAACCACTTCCGTTCTACCTTAGATTGAATGGATATCTCTTGGATATCTAATACAGGGGACCGAGTCCGAGTTATTAGTGTCTTCGTGGTATAAGTTAGAACCCATGGACGGCCATTCTTGAGAATCCGAAAATTCTAAACCTTGTCTGTGGTATTCCGAGTAGGATTCAGGGATTGAATGACTGTGACGAGCTTCAAACTCGCGAGTGCTGGGCGTAGTGACAGACGCAAAAGGATAGTAAATCCTATTCCAGTATGATCGAGAACCGACAGATGATTAGCCATGCAGTGACAGCGCATTGGACCATTTTCACTGAGAGGACAGGTGGCCATTAACAACGGTGATGCCTAACATACAGCTTGCCATGGAAAGGAGTAGGAATGATTGGATGAAGACAGCATGAAAGCAGAGGTTCAGAGGAACGAAAGGCATCTTTATACGCTTATCTGAAATTCTCACCAATGAATTACATAAGTATCTCTGTCCTAGTTTATATTTTATTTATATTTTATTTATCTTTTACTTATCAATTCATAAAATCAGTTGAATTCGCCTGACTGAGATTTACAAGGTGACCATAGCTTGCTTCAAGCCGACAATCTCCGTGGGATCGACCCTTACTCACGTAAAGTTTATTACTTGGACGACCCAGTGCACTTGCTGGTTAGTTGTACGAAGTTGTGAAACAGAATTAAGAACATGAACGTGCGTATTGAGTTTTTAGCGCCGTTACCAAGGAAGGAATGATCACGATTTCGCACACCAAGTTTTTGGTGCCGTTGCCGGGGATTGTTCGAGTTTGGACAACTGACGGTTCATCTTGTTGCTCAGATTCGATAATTTTATTTTATTTTTAAGCTTTTTACTTTTATTTATTTTCGAAAAAAAATATATTTTTTCTTCTTTTTCGTTTTTCCTAAAATAATTTTTGAAAAAAAAACCAAAAAAATTTAATAAAATCATAAAATAAAAAATATTCTTGTGTTTCTTGTTTGAGTCTAGAGTCAATTTTTAAGTTTGGTGTCTTGCATGTGTTTGTTTTTCACAAGAATTTTCAAAAATTCATCATATGTTCTTCATGATCTTCAAGTTGTTCTTGACCAGTCTTCTTGTTTGATCTTTATATTTTCTTGTTTTGTGTCTTTTCTTGTTTTTCATATGCATTTTTAATTTGTTAGTGTCTAAATAGTGAAAATTTTTAAGTTTGGTGTCTTGCATGTTTTTCTTTTCTTGAAAATTTTCAAAAATAAGTCTTGATGTTCATCTTGATCTTCAAAGTGTTCTTGGTGTTCATCTTGACATTCAAAGTGTTCTTGCATGCATTGTGTGTTTTGATTCACAATTTTTATGTTATGTGTCAATTTTGTGTTTTTCTCTTTTCTCATTAAAAATTTAAAAAATAAAAAAATATCTTTCCCTTTTTCACTCATCAAATTCGAAAATTTGAGTTGACTTTTTCAAAATTTTTTTAAAATATAGTTGTTTTTATGAGTCAAATCAAATTTTCAATTTAAAAATCTTATCTTTTTCAAAATCTTTTTCAATTTTCTTTTCATATTTTCGAATTCCTTTTTAAAATTTTTCAAAATATTTTTCATTTTTTCGAAAATATTCAAATTAATTTTCAAAATCTTTTTCTTATTTTATTTCTTAATTTTCGAAAATTTTATTAGCATTTAATGTTTTGATTCAAAATTTTTCAAAGTTGTTACTTGCCTATTAAGAAAGGTTCAATCTTTAAAATTTAAAATCATATCTTTTAGTTTCTTGTTAGTCAAGTAATCAACTTTAAGTTTCAAAATCAAATCTTTTTAATTTCCTCTTTAATTCTTTTTCAAATTAAATTTCAATCATATCTTTTTCTATTTCAATCACATCTTTTCAAAATCAATTTCAAAATCTTTTCTAACCACTTATCTTTTTAATTTAATTTTCAAATCTTTTTCAATCAATCATATCTTTTTGTTTCAATCATATCTTTTTCAAAACTACCTAACTAACTATCTCTCTCTAATTTTCGAAAATCCCGTCCCTCTTTTTCAAAATTCCTTTTTAATTAACTAATTGTTTTTAATTTTAATTTTAATTTTAATTTTAATTTAATTTTAATTTTAATTTTCGAATTTTAAATTTAATTTTAAAATATTTTTATTTTATTTTGTTTAATTTTCGAATTCCTTTCTCATCTCTAATCTCCTTCTATTTATTTATTCATCTACTAACACTTCTCTTCCACCCAAAATTCGAACCCCATCTCCCTCTCTGAGTTCGAGTTTTTCCTCTTCTCTTTCTTATATTCTTCTCTTCTTCTACTCACATAAAGGAACCTCTCTACTGTGACAAAGAGGATCCCTATTATTTTCTGTTCTCTTCTTTTTCATATGAGCAGGAACCAGGATAAGAACATTCTTGTTGAAGCTGATCCTGAACCTGAAAGGACTCTGAAGAGGAAGCTAAGGGAAGCTAAAGCACAACTCTCTGGAGAAAATCTGACAGAAATTTTCGAAAAAGAAGAAGATATGGCCGAAAATAATAACAATGCAAGGAGGATGCTTGGTGACTTTACTGCACCTAATTCTAATTTACATGGAAGAAGCATCTCAATCCCTGCCATTGGAGCAAACAATTTTGAGGTTAAACCTCAATTAGTTTCTCTGATGCAACAGAACTGCAAGTTTCATGGACTTCCATTTGAAGATCCTTTTCAGTTCTTAACTAAATTCTTGCAGATCTGTGATACTGTTAAGACCAATGGGTTTAATCCCGAGGTCTACAGGCTTATGCTTTTCCCGTTTGCTATAAGAGACAGAGCTAGAATATGGTTGGACTCCCAACCTAAGGATAGCCTGAACTCTTAGGATAAGCTGGTCACGGCTTTCTTAGCCAAGTTCTTTCCTCCTCAAAAGCTTAGTAAGCTTAGAGTGGATGTTCAAACCTTCAGACAGAAAGAAGGAGAATCCCTCTATGAAGCTTGGGAGAGATATAAGCAACTGACCAAAAAGTGTCATTCTGACATGCTTTCAAAATGGACCATTCTGGATATATTCTATGATGGTCTATCCGAATTATCAAAGATGTCACTGGACCATTCTGCAGGTGGATCCATTCACCTAAAGAAAACGCCTACAGAAGCTCAAGAACTCATTGACATGGTTGCTAATAACCAGTTCATGTACACTTCTGAGAGGAATCCTGTAAGTAATGGGACGCCTCAGAAGAAGGGAGTTCTTGAAATTGATACTCTGAATGCCATATTGGCTCAGAACAAAATATTGACTCAGCAAGTCAATATGATTTCTCAGAGTCTGAATGGAATGCAAGCTGCATCCAACAGTACTCAAGAGGCATCTTCTGAAGAAGAAGCTTATGATCTTGAGAACCCTGCAATAGCAGAGGTGAATTATATGGGTGAACCCTATGAAAACACCTATAATTCCTCATGGAGAAATCACCCAAATCTCTCATGGAAGGATCAACAAAAGCCTCAACAAGGCTTTAATAATGGTGGAAGAAACAGGTTTAGCAATAGCAAGCCTTTTCCATCATCCACTCAGCAAAAGACAGAGAGTTCTGAGCAGACCCCATCTAGCTTGGCAAACATAGTCTCTGATCTATCTAAGGGGATCTTTGATTAGTTTTATGCTATCTTAGACATTTGTGAGGGCTGGCCATTCGGCCATGCCTGAACATTTATCACTTATGTATTTTCAACGGTAGAGTTTCTACACACTATAGCTTAAGGTGTGGAGCTCTGCTGTTCCTCAAAGATTAATGCAAAGTACTACTGTTTTTCTATTCAATTCAACTTATTCCGCTTCTAAGATATTCATTCGTACTTCAATATGATGGATGTAATGATCGTGACAGTCATCATCATTCTCAACTTATGAACGCGTGCCTGACAACCACTTCCGTTCTACCTTAGATTGAATGGATATCTCTTGGGTATCTAATACAGGGGACTGAGTCCGAGTTATTAGTGTCTTCGTGGTATAAGTTAGAACCCATGGACGGCCATTCTTGAGAATCCGGAAAGTCTAAATCTTGTCTGTGGTATTCCGAGTAGGATTCAGGGATTGAATGACTGTGACAAGCTTCAAACTCGCGAGTGCTAGGCGTAGTGACAGACGCAAAAGGATAGTAAATCCTATTCCAGTATGATCGAGAACCGACAGATGATTAGCCATGCAATGACAGCGCATTGGACCATTTTCACTGAGAGGACAGGTGGCCATTAACAACGGTGATGCCTAACATACAGCTTGCCATGGAAAGGAGTAGGAATGATTGGATGAAGACAGCATGAAAGCAGAGGTTCAGAGGAACGAAAGGCATCTCTATACGCTTATCTGAAATTCTCACCAATAAATTACATAAGTATCTCTATCCTAGTTTATATTTTATTTATATTTTATTTATCTTTTACTTATCAATTCATAAAATCAGTTGAATTCGCCTGACTGAGATTTACAAGGTGACCATAGCTTGCTTCAAGCCGACAATCTCCGTGGGATCGACCCTTACTCACGTAAGGTTTATTACTTGGACGACCCAGTGCACTTGCTAGTTAGTTGTACGAAGTTGTGAAACAGAATTAAGAACATGAACGTGCGTATTGAGTTTTTAGCGCCGTTACCAAGGAAGGAATGATAACGATTTCGCACACCAGACCACAAGGTTGTTGCCTTGGCCAGAATTACTGCCAAAGACTTACAGGTTTACAGGAATCGAAACAATGCCTTTAGGTCTCTCCAAAATTGCCTGTGTTGGAAATCACCGGCAGGCAACAGTGTTAAAGTTAATTGTGATGCAAGCTTGTATCTGGATTCAAATCTAGCAGAATTTGGGTGTATTATTAGAGATTCTAAGGGAGATTGGATCTCGGATTGCTCTAGAAGCATTCCCCTGGTCTATCATTAGATGTAAATTATTTGCTGCTTGGAGGGGGCTATTTTTAGTTTGAGATTGTGGTTTGAGGGATCTTATATGTGAAACGGATTGCAAGTCGGTATTCATCTGAAGTAATAGATTTGGTCACAAGATTCAGTAGCTTTTATCTCATCCTTGACTTGTTCATGTTGAGTGGGTATCCTGGGAAGCAAATAGAGCTGCGGATCGGATGGCTAGATATGATACCAAGAGTAACTCTAATCATGTTATTTGGTCTGAGTCTTGTGTTGATCTTCAGCAAATCATCCGCTCGGATATAGGATAAAGCTAAGTTTGCTTTATTTTTTTCCATGTTTAGACACCAAAAAAGAGTAAAAGATAAAAAAAAGAGAGATAAAGAAAAAGAATATAAAATGTTGCTGTTGCTTTCCTGCAAAAGTGAGAGTGATTCTTTGAGTAGATGAGTGTATGGGAAAGACAATAAAATTTATATTTTACTTTTTAAATAAGTTTATCTTCTTAACGCAATAAAGGAATATTTGAGTTTTTTTATGGGCTTCCATTAAATTATTAATAAAAAATTTTACTAGACTAAATGAATTGAGTTGATGGTTAATTAATGACCAAAAATAATAAATTTTGATAGTCTTTAATATTTCTCATTATTAATAGATTGTATATATTATAATTTAAAAAAGAGACTATTTTTTTCTTGAAAAGAGACAGTATAATATAATTTAGAGGGGACTATTTCTGTAAAACTTATTTTTTCTAAACAAAAATGATAGGGGACTATACCCCCTTTGTTACTAAGAGTTTCCACCCCTAATATATGCATTTATGCAGTTTTTTTTATATGAGTGAGAGATATTAAGAGAATACAAATAATATAAGGTGAATTCTCTGGTGTAGAAAGGGTTGTTGTTTCTACACGTGTAGAAAGCTGCTGGCAATGTGAGATGAGGACAAGTGTCTGTTAAGAGACAAACTCTACACTTTGTTGCAGGTTGGGCAGAAGGCATGTCCCATGAAATTTCCGTTGCGGTGATAGTTAATGATAGTATGATTAATTAAGGGTTTTTTGTAAGGAGCCTCAATGTGAGTTTGGAAAAAAATTATGTTTGTAGTGGGTTTATTATTTAATGTTGACATTATTTTGGGCCATAAACTATTCACTCTAAATGAATTTTAATGCACATGCCTAACATGAGCTTGTCTTATGTCCAAAAAATATTATGTATATTGTTATGATAATTATATTTGTAGTTAATTAATAATTTATATTTGTAGTTAATAATTATGATAATTTATATTTATAGTTAATTAATAATTTTTATTATGTATATATTTCTTCCTTTCATAATAAATAATTATATTTGTAGTTAATTAATAACTTATATTAATTATTCAAATTATAATTAATTATATTATCGTTATTAAATATTATGTATATTGTTATGCTAAATTATAATTAGTTAAATTTGTTTAGGTAAAAAAATAAATTTAATTTTTACACACTTAAAAATAACTTTTAGTTAGGTTATTTATTTTTATCTATAAAATTTAAAAATGCTAACTATATTATAACTTTTTTAATATTAATATTTTTTAATAGTAAATTATTTTTGAATTCATAAATTTGAATAATATTGTTGTAAAAGAAATAGTAACTAAAATAATCGTAATTATTTTAAGTATTTAATGTAGTGGGACCATAGTAGGGACTAAAGTTAGTTCTTCTTAATAGAGAAGAGAGAGATGCTTTGAGTTCCTATTTACTATTCATGACGCAAAAACTGATATGGATTTACTTTTTATGACAGGTGGGCCATAAATAGGGATTGAGATGAGTTCCGCACTGGAGATGGTCTCACTCTCCCGGTCTGTGTCTCTCTCTTTCTATATATATATATATATATAGGGATTGAGATGAGTTCCGCACTGGAGATGGTCTCACTTTTCCGGTATGTGTCTCTCTCTTTCTATATATATATATAACTCCCTCTTGTGGCTCTCTATGTTATATCTCTCGCAGTCTTCCTGACTCCCCCTCTCTCCCATCTCTGCCTGTGTCGCTTCCCCCGTATCGCTCTACCTATCTCTTAACACAAGCTGTTTGGTTATCTAACGCCATTATTGAGAAAGTTGCTAGAAAGAACGTAACGAGAGCATCATGCTGAGAAAAAAAAATTCTGAATCAAACCAAGTCACGGTATGATGTGGCTAGAAGGACGTAATGAGAGACAATAATTACTCAATATTTAAATTTAACGGGTATATTTCTAGGTCATTTTCCAACACCCAGGACGTTGATTTACAATCATTTCATTGAGACATTCCACTTTTTAGTATCTAAATAAAAAAACATAACAAATGGGAGGGTTGTCAACGTAGTTAACCATGCCGTATGAATGATAATTAGACCATTCTTATATTCTACAGTCTATATGCATGCACGTTGGGTTAACTAATTTACTCATGCTCACAACATTCTAGTGTTAATATGATGATGATGCAGTTGGGATAGAAGTCATACGACCTATAATTTGTTAGCACAAGAAATTCATTTCCCTTGTTGCTATGTTTCATCAATCACAATGACATTTTCGGTCCTCAATCCAATAACAACATCTCACCCATAGAGTTAATGGGCCTCAAGACCGTTGATTCTCAGTCCACCCTACGTAAAAAACACACTCCTACTGCATATCAAGAAGGAACTATTCAACCTGATTGAAATAAAAAACAGTACAGCATAACACTAATTCACAACAGTAAACAGTTAATCCCTCTATCATCCAGGTACAGATACATGCAAAGTGTCATCTTAAAACATCTGACTTCCTCTTACACATACGGTATTCATGCAAAGTGACTATATACTATTCCCAGACAACACATTTTTAAAAACATACTCGACAAAACGCTAGCTGAGGTTGCGGAGCAGTTCCATGACCTGCACGGAGATAAAACTAAATTAATTCAATTTTCGCACTGCACCCTAATTAATGACTGACAAAATATACCGAACACACGATAGTACAGTTTGGAAGTCGTGATTACCTCCCTAGTTACGTTGGCAGGGTCCAATAGATGTTCTGACCTCACATTCCCGCTTTGCGTCGTTCCTATCACGTCTTCGCCAAGACCAAGCAGGCGATACGGAAATACAAAAAAATTGGGATAAGACATTTTAGCAAAATAAGGAAATACGAAAAAAACGTTTGACAAATACAGATTATTATTTTTTCTGGTAGTGTCAGATGTCATCTTTTTTCCCTTTTTTCCTTTAAAAGAAATCATTTTACCATTTGGTTATGAAAAGAATTAACATCTTTCTTACACTGACTACAGTTGCCTTGAATGTGATTGTAGAACTACTTGTTCAACATGCTTTTAGGATACACAAGCTGCTGCCCACGCTCAGGTGGAAGCAGTCAAAGAAACGAAAGTAGAGGTGGACAAGAAAATAGAAGCTAACCTGAAAGCAATTACAGAAATTAAGGTTGCAACATATATGGCTCTGAGGAATGCAAATATGGCAGATTCTGTGCTAGAAGCAGTCAAGGATGACCCAAGAAGGTGGCATGAAAAACAAAACAGCAATATGGGCTATACAAAAAATTAACCAACCTCGTCAATCTCCTAGCACATCCACAAGGGAATAAAAAGTCAAAGATCAGATATATAGATAGTGTTCAATCTATAACAAAAAATAAGCAAAAGGGAACCATATTGGTTGTAGCAATTAAAATTTTGCCCTTTCTCTTTCGGATTTGGGAGTTCTTAATCAACTACATGTCTAGCACGATCATCTTACAGATGAACAACTTCCATAAAAATATTTTGCAAACGCAGATAAACTCATTCTCAAAATCTGTTTCAAAGTATTTAGCAGGGAGACTATACATGTAATCAAACTACTTTGGCATATTAACATTGCAAATTAGCAATTAATAACACCCTTGCTTGCTAAAATTGTGTGGACTGTTTAAATTAATTTACCATTGAAAATTGAAATGGAATGCTGTTTAAACTAACTTTTGTTATTACAATTACAAACTTTAGGCACAAATTTGTTAGGATCAGAAATTATGAACACGATCCTACAATGGTAGAATCAAAACTCTAACCTTTTCTTAGGAAGCACATCACATCTTTACCCAAACATGAGCATACCCATATTACAGAGACAAAAAAAACTTATGGCATAATAGTTTCATATGGACTTTGTGCAACGAAAATATACAATGCATACCTCCACTGGCAGATCGCGATCGATGGCAGTCTCGCCCAACTTCGGTGCTCCATTTTTTGCGCATCGACACTGTCCCACCCGCAGCACAGCGCACTCTCTAGTGAAGCCGACCAATCTCCGCCAACACACGTGGAGCCACCACCCAGGGAAACTCAGCCTCGCTCCGGCGCTGTCAGAGGAGGAGCAAGTTCTTCTTTCTATCTAGGGTTTTTATTTTCCCCCCGTTAAGTTCATCCCCTGGGTTACCCTCTTTCTATTTCCAACGAAGCAAGCTGAAGCCACCACCAAAGCCATTTTTTCTACTCCATTTACAAATACTATACAACAATAAAAACCCACTTCAGATAGGCCCATTATTAGCTATCATAAGTTCATAACGGATCCCGTAATACAACTTAATTAATATACTTCATCCCGTAATCTTCTAAACTCACCTGTCTCAACATTCACGGATTCACAATCTTCTCTGCACACTGCCACCAGCTTTCTCAGAATTGGTCTCATGAAGTGGATAAGTGTCACTGAATTATCCTGCCACCACATTTCTATACATGTAGAACATAACTTCCTTTCTACACCAGAGAATCCACCATAATATAATCCAAACAATATTTTTGTGACAGTTTCGTCTGCGTTTTCTTTGCAACATTTTTTTTTGCGTATTTCTTGCGGCAATTTTGTCTGCGCATTTTTTTGTGGCAGTTCCGTCTGCACTCGTTCTATCAGTTTAATTTATGTAATTTTTTTTATTTTGTTGTTTTAAATAAGTGTCATTTGAGTTTGAGGGAGTTGTTAGAATATATTATGATCAATTAATTTTCATTAGAATTATTTAGTATATCTAAATATTTATTATAGAATATTACATCTTTATTATTTTGATTCTTCTAACACCTATAAATATCTTTTTATATTATATCATTCAACACAACTTAAATACTTACAAATTTTTTTCTACTGTTTTCTGTTATTTTTCTAACAATTTAAATTTTAAATGTTAAAATAAATAAAAGAATTTTAAAAAGATTAATGAATATTAATTAAAAAAAATAATTACTTAGCATTATTCAATTACGTAGTATATATCAATACTCAATACATTTTCTTCAGCATTCATTGTTCCAAATTCTGTGTCTCCTTCTTCCACCATTCTCTGCAATATTGTTGTGATATCTTGAGGATCTAAATATCCTTTCACGATCCATTCATAAATAAACTAACGAATACACGTACGTACCCACAAGTAATTAATGGACAAAATGAATTTGGAATCACTAATCAATTATTGTATATTTGCAACGTCAGTCAACATATTTATATTGTAAGACTAGTTATTCATCGTTCTTTTTTTTTTGTTTAAATTTTTATGATACATGGGAATCGGATTCATTATTCATATAAACAGCACCAACATTTTTTTTTTTATTTTGCTTGTGACCGCCGACCAGACACAGTTTTTTAGGAGAATTTTATCCCTTAATGTGGATATTATATGGCAAATGAAAATTATTTTATTTTTTAATTAATGGATATAGAAAACGCTTGCGATTTTAACTTGACTAACTTTATTAGCCAATATATATATACTTAATTTTCAATTTGTTTAACATATATTTTGTCCTCCGTTTACTTTCCGTACCAATCCTTGAAAGTGACTTGGTGACTAACCAAGGAGGCCGGAAGTTTTCAAGTCTTCTTGATAATTAATTATTAGTTTTTTTATTGTTTAATAAATTATTAATAAATTATTTTTTAAATAAATAAAATAAATATTTTATTTACGAATATATGTAATTTGTAACATTTTTACAAATGTACATTGGATTACTTATCTCGTTTACAATATAAACGAAATAACAATGTGCAGCTCTCGTTTACACTCACTGTAAACGAGATATGGTGTGACAAATTTTCAGCAGCTATAAAAAGATCTGCAATCATTTGTATTCTCCATTTCACTTCTTTTTCTCTTCCTTTTTTTTTTCAAAAATTAAGCAAAAATGTCTAGTGGTAGTGGATATGTAGTTGTAAGTGTGTATCCCAATTGTTATATGAGAAATAGTGACACTGGAGTGATATTTGAGTGTGATAATCCCATTATGTTGTGCACTTGACGAGTAAATTTTTTGTCCAAACTAAAGAGTCTATTATTGAAGAGCATTTGTGCTAGCGGGAGAAAAGAGGTTGGAAGGGTTGGGTATAGGTTGCTAGCACCAATAAAAAATGGAGTTTTTTTGTTTCATCTGTTTTGGCTCCATGGCGATGAGCATGTGCGTCTCAGGTTTGACATCCATGGGAGAATCATGGTGGAATAAGTGATGGAGCATTCTGCGGAGGTTGGTGATGTTGATGGTGGTGGATTTGGCTACTCGAATTTTGTGCAGGATGACCCATCTCTTGCACCACGACTGATATACTATGCAAGTCCAGTTAGGGGAGGCAATGGGGTGGGTAGGGGCAGGTTTTTGTCCTACCCGACCCCGCCCTGCCCTACAATAACCCGCATCGAACCCGCTCCATTTCTACCTGCGGGTAGTAAAAAGTAAAACTCTAACCCGTCCCTGCGGGTACCCGCCTCGTCCCTACCCACCCCTATAATTATTAAAATTTAACAAATAAAATTAAAATTTAAAATTTATATAACATAAATTAAAGTAAAAATTTAAATATGATACAATATTATTAATCATTTTACTATATATATATATATATATATCGGGGCGGGTACCCACGGGTTCGGGTAGTATTGAAGAGTCTGATGAGGAGTATGTTGCCGATAGCAATGATAGTGGTTCTTCCAAAGATGATGAGGAGGAGGAGGAGGAGTTTGTACTAAAGATTTCGGTCGATACTAGACGAGAATCTGTGGCCGGAGTAGCACGGGACACGTTGCGTCCTAATCCATCCATGCGCAGGAAAGCAACCGGTCGACTAGTTTCTCTGAGGTTTCGTAATGAGATGGATGAGGGAGAGTGTCAAGAGAACGGTGTGGGTTATGCAGGCAAATCGGACATACTCGGGGAGGCTGTCCCAATCAGCTCACAAATGAGACTTAGAGTGTTCTGTTTGTATTGCCATCGTATGCACTGTTCGTGTCCTACATTTGTTGTGTGTCGTTTATTGTTTTTTTGTTAGTTCATTTATATGTAATTGAATGAAATATCATCCTTATACTATTCGAGTCACTTTGTGAATGCAAACTTGAAATGAGTTTATAAACTACTAGACAACAGTAGATAAAATTTAAATATCAACAACTTAACTAAAGTCTCGAGATACAAACTAAATAACATAGATAACACATGTTACATAAGATATGCATAGAAATATAAATTTTATACAAAATACAGACTGACAAAAATAATACAAAAAAGCAAGATAAGAACATCATCGGTGCTAATCAACGGGTAATGCAAGCGATGTCTGGTGCCGCATGGTGGAGGTTGTGCCTACTTGGTTTGCTAGGCCATGGATTCGAAAGAGGCTGTGTGTGCGGAGGGGGATCCTATGAGTGTGGTAGAGGCAGTGGAGGTGGCAGATGATGTGGGGCAAGGTGAATGTTGTAGTACTGCACCTGAGGATATGATGAATGGGTCTGATACTGAGGCTGTGAAGCTGCATAACATGGTGGTGTAGGGATCGGCTGTGATGCAGTCATCAACCGCCCGTAGTCGATGGATGGGATGTTGTATACTAAGCATCGGGCAGACATCTGTGTCGTATGAGATGCTATCCCTCGGTGACAAGTACGGTATCCAAATTGAGGTAGAGGTGGGAGCAGACAAATGATAATGACCCTGTTCGACACTCTGCTCCCTTCCCATGTGAAACTGCTCTGCTATCCGCTCCATGTTCTGTTGGTTGGTGGTATGAATCTGGAATGCCTCATCGAACTGGATCTCGTCGACCATCAAATCCTTGTGACGACTGCTCGATGCCATGAGATCCACCAAGCTAGGTGGGACTGCATTTTAATCGTTCTGAAGTGGCTGTGACTATGACGCCAGTGGTGGTGGTGGTGGTGGAGGAGGAGGGGGTGGAGGTGATGAGTTGTTGTAGTCAACTGGTATGTCACCGTGCTCCTCTTGCTGGTGATACTTAGCCTCCTTCTCAGACTCCACATCCAACCAAGCCTTGTGAGGCCTGACCCTCTCCCTCTGGGGCCCTGCAGCTCCTCCGCGGTCCCTGGCACCCCTCTCTCCTAGTCGGCCTCCGGGTGTCCGCTTGAACTTCCCGTCGATGACGTTTAGGGACGTCCTGAGGAAGGTCAAGCACGTCCCTAGGCTGGCTGGCAGTAGGCTGGGCGTCATCTGGTAGCTCCAACAATCTGGGATCATCAAGCACCTCCTAGCCAGAAAGATGTCTGATGCGGCAAGCCCGTCGGTACCAGGCCCAGTACTCCTGCGTAGGCTGGTAGTCTGTGAATGGCTGAATAAAGATTTGATGGACATTCTAAAATCAATCCCTCCATTCATCATATCACTGCTGATGATGAGTAGGCCACCACACGTTCTCATCCCGTCCTATGGTGGTCAAGAACCTGTCGACATTGACCGGGACCCTAGGCACTGGCTGTTTGCCACCGAACTGATATTTCACCTTATTGACGTGGTGAAGCTCAATAATGTTGAAACAGACGATGGGGACAACAATCATCCATGTCCCCTACTCTGCCTCCTCTCTCTACCATTCTGGGCACAGGGCCTACAGTGCTAGGTCGTCGTACGATTTCCAAAAGAGGTAAAAGATACGGTGTGATATAATCATCAGTAACAATTAACATTGGAGATGTAATTATTAATAAAGAAAGTTCGCTTACCTCATATAACTGTAACTGATCCAACGACAGAAGCCATCGAAGGACTCTCTGGTCGTACTAGTTCCTACTCTGTTGGGTCATACGTGGACATATGCAATAATAGAAGTGTCTCAATTTATGCAAAAGAATGTTCGATTACATAAATAAAAAAGGAAAAAACCATAAGCAGTAATAGTTACCTCCGAGCCATAGAATACATCATAACCTGTCTCTCGGATGGACATCACTGAGGAAGTCTATAGTATATCCAAGACACTAAAAGCGGAGTGCACCCAGCAATGTCTGTGGTATCTTGATGTGCTACAAAACATAAAAAGTGGTACGTCCATGCAAGTATAGCGGATCCCTAAGATAGACCGCGGCACCTCTGGAAGTCATCCAATAGTGGCAGCCACTTGAGATTGACCTGATTATTTGACTTGTCGGTCATCAGGTAACCTCCGATCAGCAACAATATGTAGCACCTTGTGTACTATTGGACGGTGGCCGCAATAGTGGTATCGGGTATGTGCTGGACTCGGTCTCGAAGCTATGTCAGTTTGATGGAAAATGAATCATTCCTTTATGCAACCTACTGTTGAGCATGAGGAGGCCTAGCATCGAAGAGCTACTCTACCCACTCTCAGGTCTGATACTCGTACCACTTCCTCCCTATGCATGCATAACCCAAGGTGGTACCCAACGTCCAATAGGGTGATGGTGCACTCACCCCGTGGCAGGTGGAAAGTGTAGATCTTCGAACGCAAGTGCTCCACAATGCAGTTATCAGGGAGTTGTCGAATACAAAGTTCCTGAGATGCACTGTGTCGCTAAACCCAGCGTCCCTCAAGTAAGAGAGAATGGCTTCCGGTAGTGCAAGAGTAGCCCACTTGCCTAGGGAGAAGTAGACGAGACTTCTGATAAAAATAAAAAAGTGGAATAAGAAATTTATTTTAAAAGTAAATATTTAAAAGTCGAAATAAAAAGATAAAATTATACCAAACATGAGTTTTACATTTCCAAACTTAGTTGGACATAGAATAATTGAATCTTAAAAATCAAACGTCGAAAAAACATAGCGAACAAACATAATTTCCACTAAAACATTGAACAGTTAAAAAACACTACAAATTACATATCTTTATAAATAAAATATTTATTTTATTTATTTAAAAAAATCCTAAATGCAATAAATATAGATTTCACATTAAAGACATCACAAAATGCAATAAAGATTTACTAGTTAAATTAATTTAACTAATAAGTTAACTCATACTTATTAATTAACACTTACTAACAATGCATTCTATTACCAAATATATACTATGTCTATAAAAGTATCCTAACCATGACTATAGTTATATGCTTATTATTTAACTTAAACATGAAAATAACAACACTAACCTGGAAGTCAATTGTCCCAACGATATGCCACGTTGCGTTCAGGCGGTTGATGTCCTCATTCCGTATATTTGCACGCACCTTAATATGATCTCTGAATACTTTGATAATATGAATAGAAATGGCTAAAGGTGGGAGAAAACTAGTGAAAATGGTTCGAAAGTGACTTAAAGTCACGTTGTAAACAAGTTCTATATATAGGCACGCTTATTACTTATCTCATTTACAGTGTAAATGACATAATAATGTGTATATCTTATTTACACTGTAAACGAGATAAACATGTTATACAGCACGCTTGTAAACGTGATACGTACATGTAGCATCATGTTTTATCTTATTTATCTTGTAAACGAGATATACATATTATTATTTTATTTATACTATAAATTATCTATATTTATAAATAAAATATTTATTTTATTTATTTAAAAAAATCCGGACGGGCATGGAGATACTATAGAGTAGAGACCAATAATTTTGATTTAATCAAAATACTATTGCAATAATATTTGAATGAACGAAAAAACAATCCCGTTCAACCGCCACAAAAAGTACAAAAGTTATTTTTTTTTTATTTCTCGATGCATAGCATTTTTCTTAATTAAGGAAGCATCCATAATACATAGAATATGCATGAATCGATTTATTGTTGAGACATACATTTTAATTTGAGTTTAGTTAATATGTAAACTAAAAACACATACAGTTTATGGTTACCAATAAAAGGATTATAAAAAATATATAGAATTTATTTGTATAATTTAAGACCTAGCTAGTATATACACCAATACACCTTTATTTGCCCACCATACTATTAGAAAAATTGAGGTTTCATAAGTACTTGTCTAGCAACAGAAGCACTAAAAATGATTTTTTTATAATTTGTGTGATTAAATAGGCAATATCAAAGATACTCCAAATAGCAAATATAATAGCAGAAAATAAATAATTAAACACCATAATTTTATCGTGGAAAAACCCCAAAAAAAGGGACAAAAATTCTACAAGACCTAATCTAGTAAGATCTTTTACGCTATCAAAATAATGGGTACACAATCAGTCTTCCTAATAGCAATAAGGCATCTCAATAATCAACAAAATACATCATTAAAACTGATGGAATCAACATAAATCCTTCACAAAGTGGGTATCTGAAATCAGACAAAAGAGAAGGCAATACAACTAACAAGTTATATCCTAATATTCATCTTTACACCAAAAATACCATACTAAAATTTCATAAAAAATGGAGCAAAATTACTGATTCAATCGGATAAAAATGGCATTGCTCTTTTCCCTCAATTTCTTCTTCCCTTTGACGCCAAAACTCTCCTTACTCTCTTACTGTTTCATTTCTTTCTTTTCAAAAGTGAGGGACTAACTTCTCACTCTCTCTCTCTCCATGGCTATAAGCCACTTCTTTATTTATTTATTTATGTTTGTTTTTGAAGTTGTGTGGGCCCCACTTGAGATTGGGGATCCACCAACAAATTTCTCCTTCACCAACTCAAGTGGGGATAGGCTGCTCCACCAATCCCACTTTCTCTTTGCAGGAATAAAACTTCACTGTAGGTAAACTCTTAGTCATCATATCTGAACCATTATCATCAGTATGGATCTTCTCAAGTTCATATGACTTCATCTCAAGTGCTTGATGTATCCAATGATACCTCACCTCTATGTGATTCAATCTGGAATGAAATGTCGGATTTTTACTAAAATGGATAGCACTTTGACTATCACAAAATAACACAAACTTCTCTTGATTGATGCCTAACTCTTGTAGAAATTTCTTCATCCACAAGAGTTCCTTAGAAGCTTCAACAACAGCAATGTATTTTGTCTTTGTAGTAGACAAAGCAACACATTTTTGAAGTCGAGATTGTCACGACACAGCTCCCCCTGCAAAAGTCATCATATAACCAGAAGTAGACTTTCTTGAATCAAGATCCCCAGCCATATTTGCATCTGTGTAACCATCCAACACAGATTGGCCACTCCCAAAGCATAAACAAACTCTGGAAGTGCCATTAAGGTATCTGAGAATTCACTTCACTGCTTGCCAGTGTTCCTTACCAGGATTAGAGAGAAACTGACTAACAACTCCAATGGCATGAGCAATATCCGGCCTGGTACAAACCATAGCATACATCAAACTGCCAACTGCAGATGCATATGGAATCTTCTTCTTTTCTGCTTTCTCTTTCTCAATTGTAGGATATTGCTGCGAACTCAACTTGAAATAACTAGTAAGTGGAGTACTAACAAGTTTGGAATTACTCATGCTAAACCTCTCTAAAACCTTCTCAATATACTTCTGCTGCGATAACCACAGTTTTTCATTCTTCCTGTCACGAGTGATACTCATACCAAGAATTTTCTTTTGCAGGACCCAAATCCTTCATAGCAAAGGACCTGTTTAAGTCTTTCTTAAGACTTTCAATCTTTTTAGTGTCATGACCAACAATCAACATGTCATTAATATAAAGTAAGAGAATTGTAAAATCACCATCATAGAATTTCTCAATATACACACAATGATCAGAAGAAGTCTTACTATACCCATGACCTTCCATGAAGGAATCAAACTTCGTGTACCATTGCCTTGGCACTTGCTTCAACCCATATAAGCTCTTCTTCAACTTGCATACAAGGTGCTCATTTCCTTTAACCTCAAAACCTTCTAGTTGTTCTATATAAATTTCTTTGTCTATGTCACCATAAAGGAATGTAGTCTTCACATCAAGCTGCTCAACCTCTAAATTCAAGATAGCCGCCAATCCAAGTACAACTCGAATAGAGGACATATTCACAAATGGAGAGAAAATCTCCTCAAAATCAATACCTTTCTTTTGCTCAAAGCCTTTTACAACCAATCGAGCTTTGTACCTTGGCTATGAGACATTTTCATCCGATTTTAATTTGAACACCCATTTATTCTTGAAGGCTCTTTTACCCTTCGGTAGTATCACCAATTCAAACGTATGATTCTCATGTAAGGATTTTATTTCTTCTTGCATGGCCTTCAACCAATATTACTTATGCTCATCAGACATAGCTTCCTGGTAGCTCTCTGGCTCTTCAGTCTCAGTTTTCATCACATACTCATAAGAAGAGTATTTTTGAGAAGGATGATGCTCTCTAGTAGATCTTCTCAATTCAGGCTCAGCTGGTGGTTCAAGTGGAACTTCAACATCTGGTGAAACTTCTACATTTGGCACCTCAGGTTGAGGTGTAGGTTCATCATTATCAACTTGTACATCTCCCCATCAACAGGAGGTCTAGTGGAAGGACCAGATTCATCATCAGCAGAACATCTAACAGTTATTGTTGGCTTATCTATCTTCTCAAGGTCTTCAATAGTTTTGTTTTCAAGAAAAACCACATCTCGGCTTCTAATTATTTTCTTATTCATCGGAGCCCATAATCTGTAACCAAAGTCTTCGTGACCATAACCCATGAAGATACACTACTTTGACTTTCCATCAAGTTTGGACATTTCATCTCTTCGAATGTGAACAAAAGCCCTGCAGTCGAACACTCGCAAGTGACTATAGGAGACATCTTTTTCTCTCCAAACTTTCTCTGGAATATCACCATTTAGTGGAACTGAAGGAGAAAGGTTGATAAGATCTACTGCAGTTCTCATTGCTTCACCTCAAAAGGATTTAGGCAACTTTGCATGAGAGAGCATAAACCTAACTCTATTATTGATAGTGCGATTCATTCTCTCTGCAACTTCATTATGTTGAGAAGTCTTAGGAACCATCTTCTCAAGCTTGATCCCATGTTCTTTACAAAACTCTTCAAATGGACCCCTGTATTCACCACAATTATCTGCTCGAACACATTTCAGTTTCCTTCCTGTTTTTCTTTCAACACTTGCATGAAAGTGTTTGAAGATACCGAGCACCTGGTCTTTAGATTTCAAAACAAAAACCCACACTTTTTGAGAATAATCATCAATAAAAGTAATAAAGTATAGTGCACCACCTAGTGTCTTAGAATCCATAGTGCAAACATCAGTGTGAACTAAATCTAGAACATGTGATCTCCTACGAGGTCCAGAACTATGAAATGATACTCTAGCATACTTTCCAACAAAACAATGAGTACAAGTATTTAAGGTTGTACTTTTTACTGGAAGTGAGTGCTTTTTGGCTAAGACATTTTGTCCTTTCTCACTCAAGTGACCAAGACGTATATGCCACAAATCACAAAAGGAATCATCATCTACATTTACATCTTTTTTGCACAATTTTGCTTGCAACCGGTAGAGAGTAGTGAGACTATTGCCTTCTTTAGCAATAATGAGAACTCCTTTGATAATCTTGCATTTTTCACTACCAAAGGAAGTGCAATACCCCTCTTAATCCAATGCCTTCAATGAAATAAGATTGAACTGCATATCTGGTGCATGCCTAACATTCTTCAACTGCAACTTGCATCCCATGTTGGTTTCAAGCCACATATCACCCATACCAATGATATCACACACTCCTTTATCTCCCAATTTGATCTTGTCAAAATTTCCAGCAGTATAGAAAGTGAAAAATTCGCGCCTCAGAGTGACATGACATGAGGCACCAGAGTCCATAATCCAAGTGAAATCATCACAGACAAGATTCACACATAATTTTATCATATGTGATAAGAACATATTCATAAATAATAGCAGTAGTTTCTTTATCACTATCTTTACCTTTGTCTTCGTTTCTTCTCATTGATTGTGCTCTCTTCAAGAACCTACAATACCTCTTGATATGCCCCGGCTTGTCACAATGGTGACAAATGAACTCTTTTCTTGGCTTGTACTTTCTCCTTGACTTGCTTCGACTCTCTGACTTGTCAGAACTGTGAGATTTTCTACTTTGACTTCTCTCCCATGACTCTGAAACAAGTGCTTCTGATTGGGAGGAGACATTAATCAAACCTCGCTCTCTTCTTCTGACTTCTTCATTTAACATGCTCTCTTTAACCATTGCTAACGTCAACTTTCCTTTTGGAGCTGAGTTAGTCAGTGTCACAACCAAAACTTTCCGACTATCAGGCAAAGAGATCAACAACAAAGCTTGTAACTCATCATTTAAAGTGATTTCATTATATGTCAGTTAGTTCACCATCTCTTGAAAAGTGCTTAAGTACTCCGACATTGATTTACCTTCAATATAGTTCATATTGACAAGCTTCCTAATCAAGAATGCTTTGTTTTGCACATTCTTCCTCTCATATAACTCCTTCAATTTCTTTCACATCTTCTCGGCATTCGTTTCGGTGTCAACATGTGGATACACCCTAAGATCAAGTCATTGCCTAATCAAAACAACTACCTTTCGATTCAGCTTATTCCATTCAGCATCGAATTTGGTACCTTTGGATTTATCTCCCTCTACAGGATCATACAAGTCATTGCTATACAACATATCTTCAATGAGGGTCTTCCAAACCGAGTAATTTTGGAAATTCAATTTGACCATATTCGGTCCATGAGTATTTTCCTCCATTTAATCAGCACAAAGATAAATAACCAAGGCTCTGATACTACTTTGTTAGGAAAATTGAGGTTTAATAAGAACCTGTCTAACAACAGAAGCACCAAAAATAATTTTTCCACAACCTGTGCGATTAGGCAATACCAAAGATACTCAAAGCAACAAATATAATGACAGAAAGTAAATAATCAAACACCAAAATTTTATCGTGGAAAAATCCCCAAAAGAGGGACAAAAAATCCACGAAACCTAGTCCAGTAAGATTTTTCACTATCAAAATAATGGATACACAATCAGTCTTCCTAGTAGCACTAGTACATCTCAACAATAAACAAAATATATCATTAAAACTAATGGATTCAACATAAACCCTCCACAAAATAAGTATCTCAAATCTAACACAAGAGAAGGCAATACGACTAACAAGTTATATCTTAATGTTCGTCTTTACACCAGAAATAACATACTAAAATTTCATAAAAAATAAAACAAAATTACCAATTCACTCAGATAAAAAATGACACTGTTCTTTTTTCCCAATTTCTTCTTCCCTTCGATGCCGAAACTCTCCTCACTCTCTTCAACTTTATTAATTTGTCACTTTATTTTTTTTTAATCTATATTAGATAAATCAAACTTTGCTCTCTTCAACTTTACTTGTTTTCCAAGCAGTGGCCCAACAAAAACACTTAACGGTCAAAAGATGATTTTTTTTTTTTTGTTATTTTTCAACAACAACAATAACAATATGAGTAAAGTAAATATTTTGTTTTTAACATTTACGATTTTTTTACATATCTTTAACATTTAATTTTATTCAATTTTATTTTTAGCATTTTTGATTTATTCAATTTTATTCTTAATATTTTTGGATTTGAATAAAAACTATCACTAAAAATTTTTAATTTTGTCTTTAATATTTCACATAGAGTTAATGATTAGGAGTAACTTTGATACAAATTAAAAACATGGCCAAATTTGAGTAAACAGCTTAATTAAGCTCATTTTTAAAAAAAATAGCTTAAATAATAAATGCTCTTATAAATAAATTATTTTGTGTTTATTTTTTTAGTTTTAAAAGTACTTATTTTAAAAAAAAAGTGATAAAAATCTTTTTATTACGAGAGAAGTTATTTTTTTAACTTTTCCACAAGCACTTAAATAACTTTTTAAAAAGTTACAATTTGGTTTTGAAAATTGTACCAGACATTAATATTACTATTTTTCATAAGTCAAAAACTCAAAAAGTAACTTTTGAAACTTTTCAAACGGACTCTAAGAACAAAATTAAATGCAACTAAATTTTAAGTGTATTTTTCAAAAAAATTGTAAATGTTAAATAATAAGAAAAAATTTCACTCTCTTCTTCTAAGAGATGTTAAAATGACACTTTTCTCCCTTCTATTCGTAAAATATATATTCTTCTCCATTATAACTTTTAAAAAAAACCCTCCTCTTTATCTATTTTAAATTTTTGTGAAAACTAATGTTAACTTTATCCATTTTTTTAACAAAAAAAATATTTTTAACAAAAATATCCTTTAACGAAAATTTTATTTTTTTTGTCATTAAATTTTACTTACCAAAATACCCTTTAATAAATAATTTTTTTATTAATTAAATTCTATTTTTACCAAAGTATTTTGAAAAAAATTTAATAATTAAATTATTTTTTCTAAAGTATCCGTCAATAAATTTTTAATTATTAAATTATAGTTTTATCAAATTTTTTTTAACAATTAGTTTTATATTTTACTATTAATTTTTCGATATCAATATATATTATTTTAATATTAAATAAAAAAATATTACTACTGTTAATATGTATAACAATTAATATATATTGATATCAAAAAATAATCTTACCAATATTTTTTTATTCAATATTAAAATAATATATATTGATATCTGAAAATTAATAGTAAAATATAACTATAATTGTTAACGAAAATTTTGTTAAAATCACAATTTAGTAATTAAAAAATTATTAAAAAATATCTTAAAAAAAATAATTTAATTATTAATTTTTAAAAAAAATATTTTGATAAAAATATAATTTAATCAATAAAAAATAATTTATTAAAGAGTATTTTGGTAAACAAAATTTAATGACAAAAAGAATAAAATTTTTACTAAAGAATATTTTTATAAAAAATAATTGATAAAATTAATATGAGTTAACACAAAAAATTTAAAATAAATTAATTTTTTTTTAATTATAAAAGAAGAGAATATATATTTTACAAATAAAAAATTTTCTCTAATAACAATAATAGTAACATTTTTGTTAATAATATACGGGTCAGGTCTTGTATGGCTAGCGGGCGTTTGGAGATTGGAGTCAAAATGAAGAATGAAGGCATATAGCACATGATATCATATATCTACTTATCTATATATAAACAATTAAACATAACATAACCACTGCTCATCACTCAACTCCAAAGCATAGGACAAAACCGCCTTCAGTTTCTTTGGGATCACAACACCAACAAAGCATGAAGGTACGTACATCATCATCTTAATTAACCTCATATATATGCTTTATTCCGATAAGCTCTTCAAGAAATTAAATTAACATGCCAACTATTGCAGCAAAAACTTGTTATAAAGGTGGAAATGCATTGTGAAAAATGCAGAAACAAGGCGTTGACCATTGCTGCAGATGTCAAAGGTTACTATATATATATATCATGCCAATTCAATTCTCTCTCTCAATCTTTCTCTCTCTATATATATGTATGTATAAATTTACCTGTATATTTTTGTATATCACGAAGAGATGTATCATATAGAGTCAACAGTTCTTTGATGAATATTATTGGTTCATAATCATTTTAACAGATACTTTAACAGGATCCTGTAATACACCCCAAAAGTAACACAGATTAATTATTATATATTACTCTATAAGAATTGATGTTTGAAGTAATATTATTTGTTAAAAATATATATCATTGGACTTATTATAAGTAAATTTATATGAAAAGAAAAATACAGAAAGCCGTGATGATATGTATGTCAATCATTAGACAAATTTTATAATATTAATTAACTTTTAATTCTCGTAACAAGAAAATTTTAAAACTCTCTAAAAAGGAAAAAGCAACTGATATAAATCAATGGCTAAAAATTCAGGTGGAGTCATAAAGTTGATAGTTGAGATCAGTTAAATGATTTAAGTAATTTGACTAAATTTTATCTAAAGTGACTCTCAGTTATAACCTGAGTTTCTACCAAATCAATGTCTGATTATATATTTTTATATCAACAAAATAACTATATATTTTTGACGTTATTATTACGTGTATAAAATTATCATGATGATAAAATAAGATTACAAAATTAGCACAGGTGTAACTTCGGTGGCACTAGAAGGAGATGACAAAGACCAAGTAGTGGTTACCGGCAGCAATATCAACACGATTTGCCTTTTGAACCAGCTTAACAAGAAGTTCAAGCGTAGCGTGTCGATTCTCACAATAGAAGATTTGAAGAAAAAGGAGGAGGAAGACAAGAAGAAGAAAGAGGAAGAGAAGAAAAAGAAAGAAGAAGAAGAAAAGAAAAAGAAGGAAGAACTAGAGAAGGCATACGCCCTTTTGTGTCATGCATTGAATTGTTCTGGCAAGTGTGATCACTGCTCAAAGTGCGAGATGACGAAGTGTCAATGCAAGTGTGTCATTATTGCATGCTCAAAATGCAAGGGGAAGTGTGAAAAGTGTGACAAGTGTGAAGGCCCCAAATGCAAATGCAAGTGTGAGTTGGCATGTTCAAAGTGTGAAATCCCTAAGTGTGATGGAAAATGTTCTAAGCCTCTTCCACAACCATACTACATTAATTGCCCTCCATGGTACAATAATCCTCCACCTTACTACTACAATAGGGTTGTTTATGAATCAAACCCTGACAATTGCTCCATCATGTGATCAATTAATTCATAGTAAGATGTTCGGAATAATGTCCTCTGTTGATTGTCACAATTGTATTTAATTTGGTGTGTTCAATTTCGCATTGATAATATATCGTGTAATTTCCGGAATTGCTTTCCTATGCAAGTTTGTAATATGAGAATTTGGGATCAAATAAACTTCTCCATTTATCTTTCTCTACTCCAATACTTGTTTTCCCTTAAAGTACTAATTTAATTCGTAATAGAGATGAGGATGAAAATTGTGGTATAATTTTGAGGGCTTAAAATTTTACTACTTTAGAAGGACTAAATGAGTCAAATTAAACAATTTAGGACATCAATTTAATTATATTGATTGTCATGTTAGTGTTTAACGATCTGCGTTAATATTGTATTAGCAACGGTTGAAATTAGTGACTAACAAAAATTTATGAATTGAAATTTCAAATAACTATTTGGTATTTTTAAAAATAAAGAATTAATTTGATTTGCATTAAAAATTTTAATAATCAAATTGAACATTACCTTTTTGTTCCACAAGCTTTCTTGCATTTGAATCAATAATAGATTGTATGTCAGCCTAGTTATTTTTACATAAAATAAAGAGATTATATATATAATGTTTGCGTACTATAAAATTAATACAAAATAATAGCAGTATTCATATATATAGCACCCTAGGTAAGTTGAATTCTCAAAGGTCTTAATAATTCTCAATTGGCATGGATAACAGGTATGAATGATTGAGGTTCAACAACCGAGTAGTTACAAGAAATGTCGTAGTCCAGTTTTTCAAACCGCTCCTAATCTTTATATATATAATGAATAATGAATATAAGAACTTGTAATATCTGCTTGGAGTAAGAGGTTAGGCGAGATACGACTACAAAAACAATTCTTAATTAACCACATGCATTAGAAAAATAATGTCTATTAATTAGTAGTTACATATTCAGTAGCTGGTTCTTGTAACTCTTTCGTGACTGAGGAAAATACTCTGATTAGTTTCGATGATCTAATCTTTTGATCCCAAATCTCCGTTTAAGAAAACTTCTCCATAACAACAAGAGAAAGTATAAGACATTAATTATATTTTTAATTAGTTAATATTAACTAATTTTTTAAGAATTGTAATTTAAATTAAAAATTTAAAATTTAAAATTTAAGATAATAAAATAATTTTAAAAAAATTGATTGACGTTTGTTTGAAAAAAAAATAATTTCTAAATATTACTCTAATAACAATAATAAAAAAAAAGGAGTTCACAAATGTTCTCCTTTTGGCTCGAAAAAAACAACTCATATTACTGAATTGTAAAAAATTAATTCATAGTACTGTGCTACCGGCGGAACAGACATACGGAGCGAGTGGAGGTTTCGACCCCAACTTTTTTAAAAAAAATTAATAGTAATAAATTATTAAATACGATTTAATTTTTTTAAAATTTATTTAGTATTTAGTTTAATATAAATAAAAGTTCAATCTAACTTAAATATTAACTATTTCTAATATCTAAAAAGTAAGTAATAATATTAAAAAATTCTAAAAAGATATTATTATTAATATTTTTTAATTAAATAAAATTTCAAATTTCATAAAGTGGATTTTTTTTCTTCTTATGAGCATTCTTATTAATTCATTTGGTATTAATTCTCTCTGTTTCAATTACTACAACTGAGAGATCTTTTTTAACTATGAATATTGTGAAGAATAACTCAGAAACAAAATGAAAGATAAATTTCTTGCTAATTGTCTTTTAATTATATTAAAAAAATTACTGAAAAATTTGACACAAATTCTATTATCAGTAAATTTTATAATACGAAAAATCGACCACTTCATTAATAAAAAGTACATACATATTTTTTATACTTTAAAATATATTCTTTATTAGTATATTTTTGTAATATATTTTACATTATATAATTTTTTAAAATTATATATATATTATTATTCTCCGTGATAATATTTCTAGATTCATCGATATTGTCAAAATATTTGTGTTCATTTTTTTTTTCTGTCATGCACGTGAATTAGTACGGACCTTGATAAAAATATTTTCGTGCCGCGTATCAAGTGTAAGTGTGAAATTATTTTGTAAAACAAAGCGTAAGTGCTAAATTTAAGAAATTTGGTTATTCAAGTGTTTAGAGCAAATAGAGATTAAAACAAGTAACAACCAAATTTAGATTTTTTCTTCAATAGGAGGTTAACAACAATCACATCATGTTTCAAGTTAATTATGATCTTTTTTCCCAAACTTATTACTGGTCATATATGCGAGAACACCTATATTACGTATATATTAAAATTAATTATTAATATAAAATATATATTAAAAATAAATAAATTATATATATTTATACACAAATATTACATAATAACTAATTTTAATATATAAGTAATATTTTTATGTTTAAATTATGCATCATTCTTAAGTCATTGTCAAATTAATAATTCGTCACTCATAACATTGCCACATTAATTCACACTACTAATAAATTTTTTATTTAACTGTAAACAAGATAAAAATTAGATTTTTAAATTAAACAGCAATTATAAAGAAAAAAGTGAATTCTCCCTTTTTCTATCTCTCTCTTTAATAAAAAGATTCAGTTTAACGAATTTTCGCTACGAGAAAAATCACTTTTAGCAACTATTTATTTTATTTTTAGCGGCAATAAAAATAGCCGCTAATACATTTATCGACAATTATTAGACATTAGTCGTCTTGTGCTTTGTTGCTAAAAAGTTTTAGCAGCAATTATAACATTTGCCAGTAACGACCTTTTTAATAGCTGCAAAAAGTATATAATTTTTAGTAACCATTTTTTTGGCAATTTATATGGCCACCAAACGTAATTCTAAGATTGCAATATTATTCACTTTTAGTGGTCATTAATATTGCCGCCAAAACTCATTTTACCGGCAATTTATACAGCCACTAAAAATAATTCTAAAATCATATTCACTTTTAGTTGTCATTACTATTACCACTAAAAGCTTAAGACTTTTTTAATTATACTCATTTTTTTAGAAATAACAACCAATTCTTTTTCTAAAATTTCAAATTATTTTTATTGTACATAATATAAATATACTAAAACTAATTACTAAAAAATGAAATATTTCATTAAATTATAAATATTTATACACAAATTTTTCTTGAAAAATAAAAAGGCATAATACAAATTTAAACAATACAAATACTACAAGTTTATGTTACATCAATGATTGGTACATAACTAATGATCAAAAGTAAATGAGTATTTTATAAGCAGCAGTTATTACTTATTAATCTATAACACTACATGCTCTTAGTAGTTTTAAATAATTGTTGACAGTATGCCTTTTGACATTGTTTATTCTTACAACATAGGGTTATTTTTAACTGTTATTTTTCATGACACCCACATCACATTTTGCCTATTCTTACTAGCTCTTTGAGGTCTCTACTTCAAGCTAAGGAGAGACAGAAGCGAAATACCCTATTGTACAGTGCAGGAAGGTCAGTGATGAGCGGAAAATTTATACCCTTTTTGGCATTATTTTTACATAGTTTTTAGTATGTTTTAGTTACTTTTTATTATATTTTTATTAGTTTTTATTCAAAAATAACATTTCTGGAATTTACTATGAGTTTGTGTATTTTTTTGTGATTTCAGGTATTTTCTTACTGAAATTGAGGGACCTGAGCAAAAATCTGATTCAGAGGCTGAAAAAGGACGGCAGATGCTGCTGGATTCTGACCCTACTGCACTCGAAATGAATTTTCTGGAGCTATAAAAGCCCAATTGGGGCGCTCTCAATTGTGCTGGAAAGTAGACATTCTGGGCTTTCCATAAATATATAATAGTCCATACTTTGCCCGAGATTTGATGACCCAAACTGGTATCCAAAGCCAGCCTAAAACTTTCTGGCGTAAAACGCCCAAACTGGCACCAGAATTGGAGTTAAACGTCCAAACTGGCACCAAAGCTGGTGTTTAACTCCAAGAATAGCCTAGGCACATGAAAGCTTCAATGCTCAACCCAAGCACACACCAAGTGGGCCCCAGAAGTGGATTTCTGCACTATCTGCACTTAGTTACTCATTTTCTGTAAACCTAGGTTACTAGTTTAGTATAAAAACTACTTTTAGAGACTTATTTTAAAGCTTTTATCTTTGGAACATCTTTTGATCACTTTTGATCTTTTGACCATTGTTCACGTTTGGAGGCTGGCCTCACGGCCATGCCTAGACCTCTTTCACTTATGTATTTTCTACGGTAGAGTTTCTACACCCCATAGATTAAGGTGTGGAGCTCTGCTGTTCTTCATAAATTAATACAAGTACTATTATTTTTCTATTCAATTCACGCCTACTTCTTCTCCAAGATATACTCTCGTACTTAATTCAGTTAAGTCAGAATGAAGGGGTGACCCGTGACAATCATCCAATCTTCGTTACTCGCTTAGCCAAGATCCGCGTGCCTGACAACCATAAGTGGTCTACATGATGTTCAACGTAGTCATTGGACGACAGCTAGAGTATATTCTCTTGGATATCTAATACACGGACCGAGTCCGTGAGATTAGTATCTTTGTGGTATAGGCTAGAACCAATTGGCAGCATTTCTGGGATCCAGAAAGTCTAAACCTTGTCTGTGCTATTCCGAGTAGGATCTGGGAAGGGATGACTGTGACAAGTTTCAAACTTGCGAATGTTGGGCGCAGTGATAGTGTGCAAAAGGATCAATGGATCCTATTCCGACGCTAGCGGGAATCGACAGATGATTAGCCATGCGGTAGCTGTACTTGGTATTTTTCATCTGAGACAAGAAATCCGACAGTTGATTAGCCGTGCAGAAACCGTAGAGGACCATTTTCACTGAGAGGATCCTACAGCTTGCCATGGAAAGGAGCATGCATGGTTGGAAGAAGGCAATAAGAAAGTAGAGGTTCAGAAGAAACAAAGCATCTCCAGAAGGTTATCTAAAATTCCCACCAATGAATTACATAAGTAACTTTATTTTATTTTATGTTTTATTTATCTTTTAATTATCAAAACCTCATAACCATTTGAATCTGCCTGACTAAGATTTACAAGGATGACCATAGCTTGTTTCAAGCCGACAATCTTCGTGGGATCGACCCTTACTCACGTAAGGTTTATTACTTTGACGACCCAGTGCACTTGCTGGTTAGTTGTGCGGAGATGTAAAAAGTGTGAATCACGATTTCCCACACCAAGTTTTTGGCGCCGTTGCCGGGGATTGTTCGAGTTTGGACAACTGACGGTTCATCTTGTTGCTTAGATTAGGTAATTTTATTTTATGTTTAAACTTTTTATTTTTAATTTCGAAAAAAAAAATTTAGTTTTCGAAAAATTCAAAAAAAAATGTGTTCTTCAGAATTTTTAAGAATGAATTCTAGAGTTTCATGAGAAATGTTGAAGCTTGGCTGGCTGTTAAGCCATATCTAATCTTTTGGACCGAGGTTTCCACTTATCTCTGCAGGAGCCTTTTGGTTCCCATCAATTTGGCTGTTGTATGTATTGTCTGCTAAAACTTGGCTGGCCATTTGGTCATGTCTAATTCTATTGGACCGAAGCTTTAGACTAACATTGCATGATTCCTGGAATTCTTATTAAAAATTTTGTATCCTTTTATTTTCTTTTTCAAAAATAATTTTTGAAAAATTACAAAAAAATTAATAAAACCATAAAAACAAAAAATTTTGTGTTTCTTGTTTGAGTCTAGTGTCAAATTTTAAGTTTGGTGTCAATTGCATGTTTTAACTTTTCTTAAAATTTTTGAAAATTCATGCATGTGTTCTTCATTGATCTTCAAGTTGTTCTTGATGATTTTTCTTGTCTGATCTTTAATTTTTCTTGTTTTGTGTCTTTTCTTGTTTTTCATATGCATTTTTGAATTACTAGTGTCTAAAGTTTAAAAATTTTTAAGTTTGGTGTCTTGCATGTCTTTCTTTGCTTAAAAATTTTCAAAAATGTGTTCTTGATGTTCATCATGATCTTCAAAGTGTTCTTGGTGTTCATCTTGACATTCAAAGTATTCTTGCATGCATTATTTGTTTTGATCTTAAATTCTTATGTCTTGTGTCTTTTTGTTGTTTTTCTCTTTCCTCACTAATTCAAAAAAATCAAAAAAATAATATCTTTCCCTTATTTCACTCATAAATTTTGAAATTTTGGGTTGACTTATTCAAAAATTTTTAAAATTTAGTTGTTTCTTGTTAGTCAAGTCAAAATTTTAATTTAAAAATTCTATATTTTCAAATCTTTTTCAAAATCAAATCTTTTTCATTTTTCCTTCATGTTTTTCGAAAATCCTCCAAAATTAATTTTCAAAATCTTTTTCTTACTTTTATTTCATATTTTCGAATTTATTACTAACATTTAATATTTTGATTCAAAAAAATTTTCAAGTTGTTTTAGTTGCCTATTAAGAAAGGATCAATCTTTAAATTCTAGAATCATATCTTTTAGTTTCTTGTTAGTCAAGTAATCAACTTTAATTTCAAAAATCAAATCTTTTTAATTTCCTTTTCAAATCTTTTTCAAAATGAATTTCAATCATATCTTTTTCAAAATTTAATTTCAAAATCCTTTTCTAACTTCCTATCTTTTCAAAATTGATTTTTAAATCTTTTTCAATTAACTACTTGACTTTTTGTTTGTTTCACTATTTCTTATCTTTTTCAAAACTACCTAACTACTTCTCTCTCTTTATTTTTCGAAAACCACTAACAAATTTTTCAAAATTCCTTTTGATTAACTAAGTGTTTTAAATTCTAATTTTATTTTATTTCTTTTCATAAATTCAAATTCTAACTAATAATTAAAATAAAAAAAATATTTTCCTTTTCCCTCTTCTTAAAATTCGAATTTCTTCTCTCTCTCATCTCTTTCTATTCATTTATTTACTAACACTTCTCTTCTACTCATAATTCGAACCCTCTCTCTCTCTCTTTCTCTCTCTCTCTCTCTCTATGTGTGTGTGTGTGTGTTCGAATTCTTCTTATTCTCTTTCTACCTCACTCTTCTATTCTTCTACTCACATAAAGGAATCTCTATACTGTGACATAGAGGATTCCTCTTCTTCTCTGTTCTCTTCTTTTTTATATGAGCAGGAACAAGGATAAGAATATTCTTGTTGAAGCTGATCCTGAACCTGAAAGGACTCTAAAGAGGAAGCTAAGAGAAGCTAAAGCACAACACTCTGGAGAGGACCTAACAGAAATTTTCGAAAAAGAAGAAGACATGACAGCCGAAAATAACAACAATGGTGGAGATGCAAGGAAGGTACTTGGTGACTTTACTGCACCAACTTCTGACTTCTATGGAAGAAGCATCTCAATTTCTGTAATTGGAGCAAACAACTTTGAGTTTAAGCCTCAATTAGTTTCTCTAATGCAGCAGAATTGCAAGTCTCATGGACTTCTATTGGAAGATCCTCATCAGTTCTTAGCTGAATTCTTGCAAATCTGTGACACTGTTAAGACCAATGGGGTTAATCCTGAGGTCTACAGACTTATGCTTTTTCCCTTTGCTGTAAGAGACAGAGCTAGGACATGGTTGGACTCACAACCTAAAGAAAGCCTGAACTCTTGGGAAAAGTTGGTTAATGCCTTCTTGGCCAAATTCTTTCCACCTCAAAAGTTGAGCAAGCTTAGAGTGGAAGTCCAAACCTTCAGACAGAAGGAAGGTGAATCCCTCTATGAAACTTGGGAAAGATACAAGCAATTGATCAGAAGGTGTCCTTCTGACATGCTTTCAGAATGGAGCATCTTATGTATATTCTATGATGGTCTGTCTAAATTGTCCAAGATGTCATTGGATCACTCTGCTAGAGGAATAGGCATCTTCTTTCTACTGATAGTGCTTAGACCACTAGGCAGTTTAGAGTTTTCCATCAACCAAAAACTTAGTGTTCTTCGGTATGATATTCTTCCTATTGATTAAAATTTCTTGTAATATGGTTTAAATACCTTAAATGATATGTTGTTTTGCCATCCTTTTTTTTTTTGGTATGATTAGTTTGATTTGGTGTTAGTTTGTAAGATGCTAGAAAAAGTAAAGATCCACACATGAGACAATTGTGTGAATTATGACTGTGATCTTAATGCACTAAACTTGTTTGAAAGAATGGTAAATCTGACAATGATTTTGTATGGCACAAACATCGTTTAAGTTATTTATGTGCATGTTGGTGAATACAATAATCTCTATCATCTTCCAATTTAACATGTAGGTTATAACTTTATCAAAAATAGCTCAGGGTACTCAAAATGTTGATCCGAATGTTGTTGCTGTTTCTCAAACAACTTCAATTAAAGGTTCATCACTTTAGGTAGGTTAGTTGTTGCCTTTTTATGGGAAGTGAGTAGTTCATTCGAGGTTTAATTACTTTAAAACTCTCTATAGTTCATTGAACTTCCATGTTAGGTATTAAAAAGCTTTTTTTTTTTATACTATTATAAGACTGATGAGCAGATATTTTATACGCTTTTTGTCATTAGTTTCATAGAGTTTTAGTTATGTTTTGTTAAGTTTTATCAAGTTTTAATAGGTTTTAGTAAAAAAACTACTTTTTGGATCCTACTTTGAGTTTTTGTGTTTTTCCTATGTTTTCAGGTAATTTGGGGGTGATTCTGGCAAGTTTTGGAAAAGCCTAATTCAGAAACAGAGAAAGGACTACAGATGCTATCAGATTCCGACCTTCGTGTACTCAAACAAATATATCTTGAGCTACAGAGGTCCAAACAACGCGCTCTCAACGGAACTAGAAAGCTAACATCCAGGTCTTTTCAGAAATATATAATAGTCCATACTTATATTTGGAAATGAAGGCCCAAAACGGGCATTGGACGTCCATTTAACCCCCTGCCTAGCGTTTCAACGCCCCAGAAGGACCAAGATGGCGTTTGGATATCCAAGAGGGAGCAAACCTGGCATCCAACACCCCAAGAGAAGTTCTAACACGTGGAGTCACTCCAAGCTCAAACCAAACACTCATCAAGTGGGCCCAAGAAGTGGATTTTCGCACCTCTAAGTCTAGTCCATCATATTTTTGTATTCTTTTCATTATTAGATTAGTATAAATAGAACAAAGATCACATTTGTTAAGGACAAACTTTTAATATTTGCCCCTTGGCACGTACTACTATTTTCTGTAAGCTATGACCAACTAAATCTTCTAAGTTAGGGTTAGGAGCTCTGCTGATTCTCATGGCTTAATAATATTACTGTTTTCATTTCAATAAGTCTGATTCTATTCTCTTATGCATTCTCGTTCTTCAATCTCAATGAATTGAGGGTGAACCGTGACATTCATCCTTATTCTACATGGGTTCCGTGCAAGTCCAGACCCAGATAGTATTAAACTAAAGCTAGAGAATGCATTGCAGATTCCAAGAGCGTGTCTGGGAAACTTTGGATACGTGACATGAAATCCCATTGACCGTGGGTTATTGAGGTCTCTGTGGCGTTAAGGCTAGAGTAAGAGAAGCAGCACTCTCTGATCCGAAGATCTGAATTTGTCTGTGACATTTTGAGTAGGATCGCGAAGGGGAGTGGATTGCTTAGAGCTTCATCTTCGGCTGCAGTGAGAAGCCAAGAGTCAACTTGATGAGAGGACATGAGTTACTCGGATATGGTGGACTCCTGTGGTTTAGAAGAGATTAACTTGATGAGAGGACATGAGTTAGTCACTTACGGCTGCCATTGAAAGAATCATTCGTTATTGAAGTAGACATTAAGAAAAAATAATCCGAAAAAAATACGCATCTTCGAAGCCTTAACTGAATCCTTATCACTGTTTTCGTATCAATATGGTATTTCGTTCTTTACTATTTCATTTATGCTTTCAAACAAACAACATCTTTTCAAATCACCTAACTAAGATTTATAGGATAGACATTGCTTGCTCAATCCGACAATCCTCGTGGGATTCGACCCTCACTCACCTGAGGTATTACTTGGACGATCCGGTGCACTTGCCGGTTCAGTTGTGCGGAGTTCAATTTCGCGCACCAAATTTTTGGCGCCGTTGCCGGGATTGTTTGAGTTTGACAAACTACCATACTATCTTGTTGCTTAGATTAGGTACTTTAAAAAAAAAGAGAGCAAATAAACCATAATCTTACTCTTTTGTTTGTGTCTTTTACTTTCTTTTTCAAAAATTTTTCAAAACCTTTTCTTTTCTTTAGTAATCTTTGTTTTTTGTTTGAATCTTGTGTCAGTTTTTAAGTTTGGTGTCCCTTTTTTTTTTTAATTTTCGAAAGTGTTCTTATTTTTCCTTCTTGATATTCGAATTTTTCTTGGTAATTTTTCTTGTTTGATCCTAAAAATTTTAAGTTTGGTGTCTTTTAGTTGTTTTTCCTTTAATTTTCGAAAATTAGTATCATTTGATCTTAAATTTTTAAGTTTGGTGTCTCATAGTTATTTTTCTTTTTCTTTAAAATTCAAAAATCCAAAAAAAATATTTCTTTCATCTTTATTCAAAATTTTTGAAATCTGGGCTATCTTTTCTTATCTTGATTTAAAAAATTTTAAAGTTTGGTGTTTTCTTGTTAAGTAAAGTTTAAATTTTAAATTTCAAATCTTATCTTTTCAAATCTTTTTCAAATCTTTATCTTATCTTTCTTTTATCTTTCTTTAAATTTCAAAAATCCTATCTTATCTTATTTTAAATTCAATTTCAAAATTCAAAATTTAAAAAATTCAAAATTCAAATTTCAAAATCAAATCTTTTTCAAAATTCCAATTTCAATTTTCAAAAATTCAAAATCTTTTCAAATCTTCATCATATCTTTTTACTTTAAATCCTTCCTATCTTATCTTCTTTTAAAATTTTAAATTTTAATTTCTTATCTTTTAAATCTTTACTATCTTTCAAAGTTTGATTTCTAAAACTTTTAATTTTTAAATCTTATCTTTCTTAATCTTTTTAAATCTTAATCTTATCTTTCTTTTTAAATTTTAAAACTTAGTTATCTTATCTTCTTTTCAAATTTAAAATTTTAAAATTTTGAATCTTTACTTTCTTTTAAATTTGATTTTCAAAATCTTTGTTTGACTTTTTCTTTCCTTCATTTTCGAAAATCACCTTTCAATTTTTCAAATCTTTTTAGTTAATTAGTTGTCCAAGCTTTTAATTTTCTTTTATTCTTCTTTCTTAATTTGAAATTAAATAAATAAAATAAAAACAAAAATATTTTAATTTTCTTACTCCTAACTTTCGAATTCTTTCCCCCCTCTCTATTCGAATTCTATCATCTCCATCTTATCTTCTACATTCATTCATTCTTCTTCTTCTTCTTCTTCAGATATCTCACAGGGAGTTCTCTATAATCTGACATAGAAACCCCCATTCTTTCACTTTCTTGGTTTTATTTTTCTTGTTTATGAGTAGGAACAGAGATAAAGAATCCCTCTTTGATCCTGACCCTGAACCTGAGAGGACTCTAAGGAGGCGGCTACAACAAGCTAGAGAACAACACTCTGGATAAAACCTCACAAAGCTTTTTGAACAAGAAGCTGAGAATACAGACATGGCAGCCAATCCCAATGATAGAGGAGACGTAAGGAAGGTCCTAGGTGACTTTACTGCACCCACTTCTAACTTTTATGGATGGAGCATCTCTATACCTACCATTGGTGCAAACAACTTTGAGCTGAAGCCTCAACTGGTCACTCTAGTTCAACAGAACTGCCAGTTTCATGGACTTCCACAGGAAGATCCCAACAGATTCATCTCTGATTTCTTGTAGATATGTGATACTGTCAAGACTAATGGAGTGGATCCAGAGATTTACAAGCTGATACTTTTCCCCTTTGCTGTAAGGGACAGAGCTAGGTTATGGCTGGATTCTCAGCCCAAGGATAGCTTAGACTCTTGGGAGAAGGTGGTCAATGCATTCTTAACCAAATTCTTTCTACCTCAGAAGCTGAGCAAGCTTAGGGTGGAAGTTCAAACCTTCAGGCAGAAAGAGGGTGAATCCCTCTATGAAGCCTGGGAGAGGTACAAGCAACTGATCAGAAAGTGCCCTCCTAACATGATTTCAGTCTAGACCGTGCTGGATATATTCTATGATGGTCTTTCAGAGATATCCAAGATGGCATTGGGCCACTCTACTGGTGGATATACTAATGTAATACTATTTTTTATTAATTTTTTTAATGGTATTCACATATTTTTGTTAATGTTTTTTATTGTTTTTGGAATGCATTAGAGTACATGTAAAAGCACATACCTGATTTTTTTTCCTTAATTTGATAATGATATAACCACGCTTTAAAAGCGTGGCAATAGGTCTATGTATCTTCGACTATTGACACGCTTCAAAAGCGTAGCCATATCTTTCACTATTGGCACGCTTTAAAAACATGGCTAAAGGGTATACATATGGCCACGCTTTTAAGCATGGCAATGGATAAAGCGTGCCAATAGATCGAGAAAAGCGTGGCGATAAAGCAACCAATACGCGTGCAAATGTGACTCTTTCAAAAACGTGCTGGTAGCTCAAAAAGCGTGACGAAAAGCTATCAGCACACTTTTTTGCAATTTTCAGCACGGTTTAAAAGTGTGGAAAAAAGTTTATTTTCTTGTAGTGCAAAGACATTGTGTCCAGAGATATTGAATTAGTGTATTTTGTGTCCATCCTAATAAGAAGGATACAATGACACTAACAAGAGACACATCTTATTTCTCATTTTTACTTTTATTATTTTTGTTAATTTTTCATAATTATATTTTTCTTCTAAATTTTTTGAATAAAAAAATAAGAATAAATTAGACTTTCATAATTTGTTCTACTTTATCACCAAATAAAATATAAGAACATTAATTTTTGTGTCTCTATTCTGTGTTTTATTTTCAATATCTTGTCTTGTTCTATTTTCATAATCAAACGCAATCTATGGAAATAATTTTGTTAAAAAATTACTTTAAAATTAAATTAATGATTAATGTAAAATTAGAAAGAGAATACCAATTAGAAATCGAACTAAATAGGTCTGAAGGTAATTAATCTTGCTATTACTAAGAAGGAAAAGTATAGGTGAACAATAACATTAGTGAACAATGTAAATAATGGGGTTAAAAAAGTAAATTAATTCTAAATATAATTAATGGTTTGATTAATTAAATTCTAATAATAATCATTTTTCAAATTAAAAAAAATAAGGGTTTTCACATTGGTGAATTGAAACTCTGCAACTAGCCTCTCATCTTATCTTCCTCTCGCTTGACGCTTTTCTCTTCTGCACTCTTAACCCAGCCCCAACCCTCCGTCCGACACCACCGTCATCACCACCGGCGACCACCGTCGCCTGCCCCCCTCTCTCTTTCCTCTCTTCTCTTTTTCTTTCCTATTTCTCCATTTCTCCTCAATCCCCTGTACGCTACCCCTGTTCTCTGTGCAAAGCCCAACCCCGCCGAGAAATTCCAGTGCAACCCAGTAGCGGCTGAGCTTGTGTCGCTGCAACACCGCGTCTGCTACCCCTCTCTTTCCATTCTTCCCCTTTCACCAATGCAGGTTCCATGCTTCCTCCTGTCCGTATTCTTTTATTTATTTATTTTAACTAATTTTTAATTCTGCTTTTAGTGTTTAGATTAGGCTTATATTAATGGATTGATACTTTTTGGATTCCAAAATGTTTGATGGCTGATTTTTCTGGATTGATTGTTGCTTAAATTGAGTTTAAAGTCCCTGTTTATATATTGTGCACACCATATGCTCGATGAAATGCCTGAGTGAAACATTTTGTTTAATTCTTATGTTTGGCCAGTATTTGTCGTTAATTTTTGTTATCTTTAGGCATTATAATTCAGAATTGTGTAATGTTATACTGGAAGTGATGACACAGATCTTGTTGATGAGGTTTGATCTCTAGTATATTGCTGTTTTTTCGTGAACCGCATATTTGAATCGACCATTAATCCTTATGTTCATCGAATGATGTCTGTTTTGAACTTATTTGTAGTTACCGAATTATAGTTGCCTTGCCAAAGACGAAATACCAAGAGTTGGGATGCGGTTTGAGCATTTGAAGCTGGCTTAGGATTTTTATGCAACATATGCAAAGAAAGTTGGTTTCGATTCAATATCGTAGCGGATGGTTATTTCTATTGGTACCCAGATGGTTATTTTGTAATGGCCTTGGTGTGGTGTGTATAATCAGTTACAATTATGTTAAACTGGATATTCGATTTAATAGGATAGCGGATGTTTATTGCTATTGTTACCCAGATGGTTATTTTGAATAGTTTGGGTGTAGTGTGTGTGATTCGTTAAAAGTATTATAAATTGGATGTTCGATTTAATAGGAAAGCTAATGGTTATTTCTTTTGCTACCCAGATGGTTATTTCGAATAATCTGGGTGTAGTGTGTGTGATGAGTTGCAAGTATTTTAATATGGATGTTCGATTCAATAGGATAGCAGATGGTTATTTTTACTGGTACCTAGATAGTTATTCTCTATTGTCACCCAAATGGTTATTTAGAAGAGTCTTGGTGTAGTGTGTAAATAGTAACAAATAGTAGAGGCTGGATGTTCGATTCCATATGATAGTGGATTGTTATTTTTATTGGTACCCAAATGGTTATTCTTAACTAATAGCTTTTATGCTTCGCTAATATTTTGAAACAGAATCAAAGTAGTTAGAGAACTAAAAATGTTATTCACCATGGAAATTTATTCTTTCTGTTGTAACAAAACTCCACCACGAAAATACGTAAACAATGTGAAAAAGGTATTTGTGGTCTTAAGACTAAGGTCCAATTTGGGTTAACAACTTAAATAAGCTCTTTTGGAAAAAGAGCTTAAAGTAGAAGGACTTTTATTAATAGCAACTTGTAAATCAGTTATTTTGTGTTGATTTTTAGTTATAAAATTACTTATTTTAAAGTTGTAGTGTTTGGATAAATAACTCAAAAAATACAATTTTTTTTACACAAGAGAATGGATATTAAAATTCTAATTCACAATAATTTTGATGGCAATGCAAAAGAAATTATTGTATAGTTAGTATTTGTTGTTTTATTGTGCATGATATAGCTAGTAAGTGAAAATAAAAAATGAATATAAAATGTGTGTCAATGTATATATTGTTGCTATTTTTTAATTTTTTTATTGTGACTTTTTCATAATTTAAAAGTAAAAAAAAGTAGCTTCTGCTACTTCCCAAACGGGCTCTAGGTACATCTATTGCTTTCTCTGATTCCGGTTCTTCCTCACAGGTTCATCAATGTCTTAGTGCTTGGTGCTGTGAAAGGTGATTTAACCTCCTTTTTCTTGTTTCTTGGACGGTTGTGGCATACACGTTCTTCATTTCGGTCCAACAAAGTTCGCACATGTTCAATGGATCCATTGTGTGCTCCCATGATAATATTCTCCATAATCTCCACTCTCATTGCCCGAAGCATATCTGTATGGTATTTTTATTGTGAGGGTGATGAAAAAACACAAATGAATAAGACAAACCGAATTTCAAAATCATATACACAAAATTTTTTCCGCCATTATAATTAGTCTTCCATAAAATTCAGAACCGAAGTAATACGTCACGAGTTACTTCAACACAAAAGTCTGTCTCAGAATTGCATCAAAGTGTCTTACAAAACCAAACATCCCTATAAAAATTAAGACTGCAGAAATATTGTTAATCAACTCAAATCAATTTCATACCTAAAATAAAATTAAAAATGGCCCTTTGTCATTTTCTTGAAATATTTTCTGAACACAAAAAAATTAAATAACTAACATTTACTTTATCATGGATTAATGTTAATTAATTTTGTATTCAGAATGATCACTTGATCTTAATATATCTTATTCAAAATAAAACATCCATAGTCAACCAAGTAACAAAATAAGATAGTAATCATCTGTAGAAAATGTATATTACACTATTAACTGTTATTAAAAAGATATCAAATAACCCCAAACCAGTTCAAAAACTTTATATACAGGCAGATTTTGTAACATTAGAAGAACACAAGCGAATAATTGCCTATCGAATTCTAGAACCATAGACCCAAACCTTTTTAACTCCATCATAACTTGTCTTCCATAGTTACTTCAACACAAAAGTCCATCTCAAAATTACATGAAAATATCTTACAAATCCAAACATCCATAACAGATATCATTTCAAATTAACTCAAATGAAATACAAATACATAAAATTAGGACCGCAAAATATTAATAATCAACTCAAACCGATTTCATAACTAAAATAAAATTAAAAAAAATTCCCTTTGACATTTTATTGAAATTTATTTTGAACCTAAAAAATTAAACAATTAACATTTATTTTATCATGATTAATATTAATTAATTCTGTATTCAGAATGATCATCTAATCTTGATATATCTTATTCAAAATTGATTACTTAACAGAAGCCAGAAATTAGGTCCCAAATCTCAAATAAATTTCACATTCTTCGTACAAAATTCAACCATCCATTCACATAGTGAAGTAACCATCCCTTTTAAATTGTATAAACAAATCATACTTGAAGTAAAAAATAATATGAACATCTAATCCGTCAAGGAAGAGCCAGTCGTGGAGTTACCTTCGATGCGGGCGAACATGCAGACACGATGGTTGCCCTGATTTGTCGTCGGAAGACCACAGGCACCGCGAACAGGTGGGGACTTCAAGCTCGAGAGCTGGCCGTTAGAAGACGACGCGGGTTGCGGCTGGGCGAGGTCCACGCAACAGGGACGGGGGGCTACGACTGCCGCTGCTCATCTACACAATGGAGTCGCTCCGGAGGATGGTTGCTGCGGCGAACGTCAGGCTGGACGATCGCAACCAGGACAGGTAGACCGCCAGCTGTGAGGGGGTCTCCTTTCTGAATGCCGTTTCAATTAGGGGGTAGGAAAAAGATTTTTACTGCTAGGTCAAAAAGGAAGAGGGGAGTGGGTGAGATGATTATGATGTTAGTAATTAGGATGATTAAAATTAGGATTTGGGTGGGGGGTGGGGGTGAACTTAGTTATTAGTGTAATTGGACCAATTTTTTGGATCTGTTGTTTATGTTGTTCAAAATGGTCATTGTCTATCTAGCACTATCCTACTAAGAAAGGGAATTCATATACGCTTGCTTGGCATTCGTTATTATTGTTAACACATTAACGTTAAACAACTACGTTAATAAGATCTGGATTCCTTGTATACACGGCCGTACAAGTAGTAACAGACAAAAATGTACATACATAATATAAGTATATAACAAGTTATTAAAATGAAGGAATCGCCTCATATTTTAATTTTCGGATGAGGACCAATTCTTTATTGCCAACAATATGTTAAGTCAACCACATTTACGTATATTTTATACTTATATTGACTTGCCTTCAATCATCTCAATAATGCAGCATTACTTATTCATATAAACAACCAATAACCTCTTTTTTATTTTTTCTTTCTTTTTTTTTTTTTTGGGTGCGACCATAGACAATATATATACACAATGCTATGTCTAGTTGAAAATTTCGTCCATTATATTTTAAGGTGGGTTATCGATTTAATTTTGTGAAAAATCTCCAATTAAATTACTCGAATATGGAGATATAATCATTTATGTTGTCTTCTCTTGTTCGTTTAAATTTTTGGAAGAAATAGTATATGATAAAAATTTTAAAATTAACTTGGGTTGGTCGAGTGGTCAGCTCACTCGTCCGCTTAAACAAGTGTTAGGAGTTCGAATCACGCCTTGTACATACAGCTCAGATTCGAGACGGATTAATTCTTAACCTGTCGAATGGGAGGATACCATGAGAAAAAAAAAAAAAAAAAAACTCGAATATGTGCGTATTATTACTTTAACAAATTCTGTTACATATAGAGCAGATGATGGATTGATCCATAGTAGTACATACAAAGATTACTGACACTTAATTAGATCGTTAATTAAATCACGGTATATAATGATAATAAAAAGAAATGAATATAAAACATTTCCGTCAAGTAATTAATATTATCTAACTAACAGCCTAATGTAGCTACAATTTTCATATGCATAACTAATTTGGTCTCCCATCGGTTTTTATGCTAATAGTTGAAAGTGACCTAGTGGCCAAACACCGGCACCCTAAGATAGAGAAATCTTCGAAGTCTTCTCATAAATTTTAATTTTTTCCAAGTTAACACAAATTAAATTAAATTAAACTTGCTAGGCCTTCTATAGATATAGCTAGATGCGTATATAAACCTATTAAGGTACATACCCACTCAACTCCAAAGCATAGGACAAACATGAGGAACTACTTCTTGTTCTTTTCTCATTGCAAGAGCATAATTTGGGTGTGGCTTCTCTCTAAATCAAGCTAACATTAAGGTAAAGATAAAATTTAAACACACAACCTAATGTGGTTTAATTTGCTTTTGCACGTCTGAATTATTTTGCTTCCGGATAATAAGTTCTTTTTTTCTAATATAGAAATTCACCATCCATTAATTGCCAAAGCAGCTAGGCAGCCAAAAATATTTATAAATATCCACAAGCACAGTGAATAATATATAATAAACAAGGCACTATATATATATATATATATATATATATATATATATATATATATATATATATATATATATAAACAATCTCCGTTTTTTATTTTTAACTATAAATTTTAAGAAATAATGTTTTATTCGATGATTTTTCATAATTTTTAGGAATAAACAAAAATTAAGATTAAAATTGGTAAATTTATTTTTAGTTCTGTTTATTTTTTTAATAGGTGCTTTTGGGTAATTTTTGTTATCCTTTAACTTTTTCTTTTTCATTCTTCGGCCCTTTATTGACTTCTAATTTAGAGGAAATGCTACTTTGAAACCCATTTATACAACGTAACTCTCATAACACGACTCATATACAATCGACTTTGTGCAAATTTTTCATGGGCTATGTGGATGTGTAAACTTTTTCTATTTTCATAAGTTTTTACAGCGCAAGGAGGTTGTGTGGAATAATTTATAAACTAAAATTTTCAAACTCTTAGTGTGTATGCCAAACTTATCGCTTCCTCTATATAGGGATCCAACCCATGCTATCCTATATGTAGGTGACCGAATTCATACGAGGTCTTGCTTGTAAATTAAGTATTCACCTTTTATCATTAATTTGAAGATTATTTTATAACATTTGATGAGGTTTATAACTTGTCCTGCATATCTCAAACCATCACTACAAGGAACATGCGATTTGGTGGCAGTTTTTAAGGGCGAAACCGTCACAAAATAATTTTACAGCGTTTGGTGGATTGCTAATTTTTAAGGTATCGGTAAATAGATTTGCGATGATTTTCGGTAATTGTCAATATATCTGTCGCTATATCAAATATTGTGGTGGTTTGTTTCTGGGTCAGTTTATAATTGCTGCCATGTCTTAAGCTAGAATTTGGCAATTAATTGCGGTAGTTTATATATTATCTACTGTTATTTCAGCCAAAGAAAATTTTATTATTTGCAGCAGTTCATAACTGTTGCTAAAATAGCCTTTAAAAAACTCACAATAATTTTTCACGTTTATTTATGGCCGTTTTTAACTGTCGTTATTTTTTATTATTTTTTAAAATTTTGTTGATATATCATGCTATTACTTTTTTAGATATATTTATTATTTTAAAAAATTTATTATGTTTTTACGTGAGAATTTGAGCAAGTGAATAATTTTAACCGGTAATTTGTTTACCATCGGATTTAGCGGCAGAATAAATTCAACGATATAAACCTCGCCGGTAACTATTTACTAGCGGATTTTTTCGTCCGCCGCTAAGATATAAACTTTTAATTAGCGAAATTTTGGAACTTGTTACAATTGAATTCCCCCTGGTAAATCCAACCGTAATATATTATTTATTATTATTAATTAAATTAATAGTTATCGGCAGATTTAACCGACGGTAAACTTAAATTTTATCTTTTTTTAAAAGTTATTTGAAAATTCAATATATAATTTTAAATATTTAAATTTAATAATTTTTAAACTCACAAAATTCAATTAAGCAGGAAAATCAGATTTGAAATGCACTAAACCCTCAATTACAAAAATTGAACCAAAATTAAACCAGAAATCGAAAGAGCAATACTGATGAGCATTAGAGATTAGGCTATAATAATGTTACTATATTACATAAAGAATCAACCATACCAAACTAATTATGATATTAAGGCTATTATTGGTTCTAAGATTGCAGAAAAGAGTTAAACAACTCCCAAAACTAATCAAACACAGAGTTCCTTACTACTATATTTGTAAATTGTATACACTTTATGGGCTCGAGAAAAAAACGTGAAATCCATATGAGATTGAAACTACAGCACAATGTCTCCCAATTTCGAGTCCATTGTACATAGACTTTATGGGATGGGTAAAAAAATTTGAAACATTTTTTGGAGACAAGATTAGAACCAGGATGATAAAATTATGAGCAACACCCTTAGACATGTTATCGTATTGCTTCTTTTCAATATCAGAGTGCCCAAAATTCAATTAATCTTTCCCCTAATTTGATGAGAACTCGATCAACCAAATTCGATTTCAAAAAAATAATTATTCTTTATTCCTTTTGTGGTAATCAATTATATGAACATAAAGACATAGGATGGAACTGAAATTCAAATTTTCAAATTTATAATCAGACATGAAATTACAATTGACTAGAGATTTGAAGAAATAACAAAAGGGATACTTATATAACATACATGCTTGTTACATAGACCTAGAGAAGCTTACAGTATATGCTTACACTACAAGAAAAACGTTGAGTATCATCGGATTTAGTGTCGAACATTAGCGTTGGCTTTACCGACAGATTTACCGACGGCTTTGACATGAAATTCGTTGAGCCAAACAGTTATCGCCGGATTCCAGTTTCCGATGGTAAATTTGTCAGTAATACTTGCGGGGGAAATTGAGGAAATAGGCGTGAAATGTTGCTTGGGATTTACTGTCGAAGAAAGTCGTCGGTAAATCCATCTTAGTGAAATGCTGCGTTTTGGTCATTCGCAACAAGTTACTGTCGGATTTATTCGCCGGTAAATCTGACAGTAATAAGCCCTAATATTCAAGCACGAACGCCTCTCCCCTTCGATTCGAAACTACTCTCTCTCTCTCTAACCCCTCTTCTCCCTTTCTCTCTCTAGCTGTGTCTCAACCCCGTCGATGCCGTCAACCCCGCCGCCACAGACGGTTACGACGCCTCCCTCCTCTCCTTACACCCCTTATTTGCCGCGACATCTCTATTGCAGCCACCGTTGCGAACCCTAGCCTCTGTTGCAGCCGCTGCTCTTCTCACTGCTGACAAGCGCTGTTTTTTGTGTTGCCAACTTTGTCATCTACCGCCAGGTCCAACTTTGTCATCGTCCACTAGGTCCAGGTTAGTGAGGTTCCCACCAATTTTTATTATTAAGTCTAATTTGTATATTGTTCTGCTATTGTTCTACTGTTTTTTTCTAAAATTCTTTTTGTTTAAAAGAAGAATGAAAGTATAAGCCTTTGACCTGTGAGGTAGATGAGTTGATTTCATGTTAAGATTTTGTGTTAATGAATGATTATAGAGATTAGAAAAAATATGCTGCATTATTTGAACTGTTAGTAATTAGTGATATTTTCATTTTTTTATTCTTTCTTCATCTTAAATTTGTTGATGATTGCAACCTTACATCATGACATGCAGAGTGCAGTTTTAATTTCATATTTCTTGAAAAAAAAATCGTTGAAATTTGAAATGGACCATCCATCCATCCATCCATTTTGACCTACCCATTTTCCAATATGTATTAACATAATACTAGCATTATGTATAACATTACAACTAAGTCTAAATTGCTAATGTTTGCAAGAAAAATGTGTTATCTGAAAGTTCCTGTTGTGTGTGGCAATGGTATTTAATTATCTAAGTCTAAGGGTATTTTTGGTTGCGGGTAAAAATGGAGTGAAATTCCTATAAAGAAAATGGGCTAAAAATTTTTCATGGATGTGTTTCAGTGTGTAGATTTTACCTACAAAGCTCATCCATGGAGATTTTCACTATTAAACCGAACCTAGCTTATCTAGTTCCTTTCAATTTGCAATAGTTTTACCATGTTATACTTTTTTTCTTGTTGCATTCATCCAATGCTTTAATCATGTGTAGATTCAAAGCCACGTTCTTATCATTCAGTCAAACAATTTTTATATTTAGTAGAAAAGTTTTGTCTTTCTATTTTGCGCAATATTATCAATAACTTCATCAATTCAAAATAACCATTTCCATGCTCCTCTCTTTTACTTGTTCAAAGATTTTACAATGCTCTTCTTTAATTGAAATTTCATTTCCACTTCAAGTGACAAATATAGTAATATGAAATCACATGTGCAAGCTTCAATATCAATGTTAAAAGAGCTCAATACTTTATTCCATTAATTGATTTATTGTTGCTGTTTGTGAAATTCTTCTGATCAGCTTATACTTACTATTAGAAAACAGTAATAAGCTTATAATTAATCTTTGTCTAATTCTTATTGTTAATTAGACTTCATACCTCTCTCGTATTTAAAAAGTATTTTAGAATTTAGCACTTTCTCTGTTGATCAGATCTTGAATCTTTTACCTTTTTGGCCTGCTCACCCATATTCTCATTATTGCAAGGCCTCTTAACTTTTGCCTATCTAATCTTTCTATTTTAGCATGGTTGTTGTTCCACTGATTGATTGTGATGAATTGTGAAAGAGGTCTTGTTACTTGTTTTTTTTATCAACTGGTAATTAGTATTTTTTATTGAACCAAATAATTTATTGTGTGTTGACCGATGTTGTGGGTTGAGATTGGTTGGATTTGTGAGAACCGTAAAGGTGGTTATATGTCTAATTTTAAGGGAGCTTATGTCTAATTTTTTCAGAAAATTTTGTTGAATGATTCATGTAGTTAATATATGCTGATTAGTGTTAATAATACATTCTTGTTGCAGACATGATGACAAGTAACAGAGGTAGACCGAGTAGGTCTCGTGATCGCGGTAAAAGGAGAGTTTTTCCACCGAATCCCCTGTGACTATTCAGTCTTTGTCCTCTACCTCAACTACCCCGTCGACCCTTGTAATATCATAGGTTGGTCTAGCAGACCAACAGTTCATAGTCCCAAACCCGAAATACGTGCCTCCTTCTGCTACGCCCCCTGCAGATCTAGTGATAGAGCCCGCAGTGGGTGATTCCTTTAGTGTCCCCAGCAGGATGTTCCTCCACCACCGCCCGTCATCTGGCTGAAAATTTGGCCCGATGGCATGCAGGAGTGAGTACATACAATTTTTTAATCTTAAGTTTGTTAATCTTAAGTTTATGCGTTCTATATGTTTACTAATGTTAGATTTTTTCTTTGATAGGTTTGCTCCAAACCCCAATGCTTGCACACATAAGATCTCTGAGGTCATTAAGTCAATGTACGACTACCCGTGGCTGACCTACACTCAGATCCCGGCTGAGACCAGATATCGATGGTTTCAGAAGTGGGCGGTAAGAACCCAATAATGTTGAATTAATCAACTGTATTTGAACTGTATTTTATTCTGACTAACTAATATTCTTGAATCACTTTGTGTAGTTGAAATTCATATGCGATGCAGAGCATAATATCATGATCAAAAAGATCTACGACCACCAGACAGCTAAACGACTTCAGCAGATGATAAGCGACGTTCGTAAGGATGCGACCACCTAACGTCGTAGATTTGTCCAGCCATCAAGAAGGAACTGGAGGCTTATTTTAAGAATGATGAGGGGTTCAAGCATCACGGTCTGATAAACATTGCTAATAGAGTTTGGCCCAGGTCGTCGAAGTATATGGGTGGGTTGGTGACCTTCATGAAGGCAAAAAACAGACTGGTAAAAATTTAGTCATTATTTAATTTTTTAGTAGTTACTTGAATTAGTTGGTTAATTTATTCATTTATTTTATTGGTTGATATATTAATTTGTAGTCTAGGTTATTGGACCGTGAGGCGACACTGGCAGAGATCTTCAAGTATACCCAACTTTGAAGGCCAACAAGGAGAGATTTGTGACCCAGCAATCTTAACTGTCTAGTGCAAACGACGAAGCCAGCTCTGAAACCTCAGTGGTAGAACCTGATAGGATTTGGCGCGAGACCGCCTCTGAACCCCACAAGAATCGCCGCTTTGGGTTGGGGTCATTTTTCGCCAGTGGCCTCCGCTCCTCCTCGTTGGCGGGTTCCTCTGCCTCTGCCTTTGCCACCAGCCCTGCCGATCCTCAAGAAGTTGTCGACTTAAGGGAGGAGGCGCAGAAGCTGACACAAGAGCTTCATTAGCAAGCAGAACAGTCTGAGTAGAGGTACAATGACCTTCTTGCACGTGTGGAAAGAGCCGTTGCACTCTGCTTGAACCTGACGGAGAAGCTGGAGTAGCTAGATTGGTTGCAAGAGCAGATGGAAGCGTATAACCAGCAGATGCACGCTAGAGGCATCGACACCGCTGGTTCCAGCGGCAACGCTGCTAGCGAGGCACTGGCGTTAGCACCTACTATGCAACCTCAGCAGGGGGATCATGACGATGATGACGATGACGATTACCGAGATCTGTAGGGGTCAGGGTTTTATTTTTTTGTTTGTTGACTTTATTGTATTCTACTTCTGTGACATTTTATTGTATTCAGACTATTTATTTTTAATAAAATAATTTATTGATTTCTTCTAATTTTAGATTTTTGCTAATAATTTTGTTAACAAGAGTTTTAATTTGACTACTAATTATGGCTTAACTGAGCCAAAAAAATATTAGTGATGGATTTACCTTGGATAAATCTGACGGTAACTTGGCGCCTAAACACGTGAAATGCCGCCTAAACACGTGAAATGCCGCCAAAGTTACCGTGGATTAATCTGACGGTAATTATAAACTCAGTATCGACAAATCCATTGAAAATACCAACGGAAAATGTGCCGATAGTTAGTGTCGGATAAAAAAACCCGCTGGTAAGCAGTTTCCGATGACGTTTATACCGTCAACTCCGGCGATATTCAGTATTTTTCTTGTAGTGTTAATCAAACTAAATAGACCTAATGGAATCTATAACAAAGAAGGGGCTTTAACAACAATAATTGCAGTAAGAACATGTATGTATGGACATCTGGACAGTGTTAAACAATCAAGAAGAGATTGACACTCGATCAATCCCGCTGAGAAAATAAGGGAAGATCTAAAGCACTAAAAAGCCCCCAATCACCCGACAAACAATAACAAATGTATCATCATCCTATTAAATACTCCAAGAACACTCAAATAATAAGAGGTTTAAACACGACATAAAATAGATCAATTAGAACAAAAACAATAACAAATGTATCTTCATCCTATTCAATTCATTAAGCAAAGGAGTCAAGCAGTATATATATATATATATTTTGAATTTTTTTCAATAATTGAGGGTAGAAGATTTGTTCTGTTGTTTAAAATATTTTTGAAATTGTTAATCTTCTGAGTTTGTATGTCTATTTGTTCAATTGTTTGTGCAATTATTGCTAACTTTTTTGTTTGAGGGTTTAAGGTTTGTTTAATTTTTTGTTTAATTGCCAGATATACATACATACATACATAGAGGGGGGAGAGAGAAAGAGAAAGGGAGAGAGAAGTGAGGTTGATGATGTTGCAGAAATAGAGGGGAACTGTTTGCAAATTCGAATTTAGGGTCAATTTTACCGGCAGATTTACAGTGAAAAAAATTCGTCAGTAACATACAGCCTGCGACCAAAATGTGCGTTTCATTTAATTACGTTACCGTCGAAAATTAGTTAACAACTCTCGATGAAGCACTTATACACTCATACAGACAGTTTTGGTCGAGTAACAAGTCAGCTAAACATAGTCTTTTAAGTGCTACACACAGATTTTGATGAAGCACTTATACACTCATACAGACAGTTTAAAAATAATGGGTGTATAAGTGCTTCATCAAAATCTGTGTGCAACACCTAAAAGTTGTTAACTATATGATCGAGTAACAAGTCAACACCTAAACATAAAAAGATTCATCAAAATCTGTGTGCAGCACCTAAAAGACTAAAACATTTTGAAAGGTCTTCCATTAGATTTCTTTTCACCAATAATATATTGTCAAAATACATTATATCCTTGTTAGAAGCTACTATCTATTTCCCCCACAAATAAAATATATGACACAAGATGACAAGTGTCTGAAAAAGGTTTGAAAACCAATAATAACCTTTGACAGATGTTAAAAAAATAACTAATTAAAAGCACTTGTAATACAGAAATCAATAACATTTTGCTAAATTAGCTCCGGTACAGGTTGAAGTATACATTCTCGTTTATCAAGTGAAGACTTTATCAAAAGGAAATGCATGTATATTGTTTTCAATCTTGCTGAAAACTTTAACCAAAGTTAAATTAAACTAAACATTATTAAAAATGAGGATTTCAGCGAAGAAGGGGACAAAAGTACCTCTAGTTTGACATCATTAGGATCTTCAATGTGAAAGATAAGCATAAAGTAACTAATTAAGAAAGGCATTATATTAATACCATTGGTTCATCTTCAGCATTTGAGTATTCGGCGGGTGAGTCCTCCTTGACGAGTAATGGACATCTTCGCCTCTTTTGGCCTTTTGGAACCTTTTTTGGAGTCCCTCTTGACTTCACAACAGCTGGATCACCTATTAGCGCTGATGTGGGAGAAAGCCTTGCTTGTGCATCACTTTTATTTTGCACCTTCGAAATTAGCTTAAGTAACTCACCTGAGATTTTTCTATAGTCGGCTGAATTTTTTGAAGAAATATCACAAAGCTTCCAATAAATTGATGCCATTGCACCGCATCTAAGTGTGGGCACTATATCATCAGCGTAGTCTTGCTCGCCAATTGAGCATATAAAATCACTCTTTGCATCTCTTGTCCATCTTTTTAGGATAAGAGATGTAGGGACGCATTTTGCATTGCGATGCTTCAAGACCCCAAAGATGTTGGAGCACGGTAATCCACGAGTCTCAAATAGCCTGCACTCACACGCAAACATGTCCTTGTCTTTATTGTAAGATACTTTAAATTGACATTGCTGATTAAAATACTCACTCGTGTTGTACTCAACAATGTCTCCACTGTTTGGGCATTCAGTCACATTTAAGGCACCTGCTGCTTCTATCTCATCTTTCACAAGTTTGAAAATATTTCTAGTATAAGTTCAGCAGCTTGTTTCTCAAAACTTTCCAAGCACACGTAGTCAAAACAGGAAACTTATAAAAGGTTTCAAAGTCAGTAGTAAGATGGTTGTTTCGGTAATGCCTTAGTACTTCACTAAATTTATGCATGAATTCAAGGAGACTGGTTTTACTGTCAACATAGTTCTTCAATAATGAATGAATTCCCTCACACTATGATGTAGTTCTTATGCGGCCAAAGAAGTGCTCCCTCAAATATGCGGTAGCCCACTTCATTTTGTCATTATAAATGCCCTGGAACCATTCATTCTCGGCAAGTCCGTATTTATATATGATCTCGCTCCATATCTCCTCAAATATTTGTACGGTAAACTGTACATATAATAATACATTAAAATCGTCCCAAAAATGCTTGTTTTTTATATTCTGTACCGCATTACGATGCAGATTCCATGCACAAAGGTGGTGTGGTATACCAGAAAATACTTCTAAGATAGCCTCTCTCATAGCATGGTCTCCGTCTATCACAATGCCTCCGGGTAATTTTCCTGACATGATTTCCAAAAATTCCTTCAGTGCCCACTTGAAAGTTTCGGACCTTTCATCTAAGAGCAGGGCACATCCAAAGATAGTTGTTTGGCCATGGTGGTTGGTCCCTGAAAATATGACTAAGGGCTTGTTGTAGACATTTTTCTTGTAAGTGGTGTCAAAAGCGAGTACATCGCCAAAACATTCGTAATCAACAACGCTTGCTCCATCAGCCCACACCAAATTATCCAACCTACCATCCTTTAAGGTGAACTTTCCTAGAAATAACGGGTCACTGTCTGCCTTGGACAACAGATAGGCCAACGCAGCAAATGCATCACTGTTTTTCACTTTGCCACGCCTAGTCTTACTAATGTGGTTATGTAAGTCGTTGCTGGTAAAACCCACTTTATCATATCCACCTTTTTGGGAAACCATGTAACCCATTATGTGGCAAGTTTTAACACCACATGCTCGCAAGCTGTCTGCTTGTGTTTTATCGGCCTCATTAAGCCCACGATTCGCGGCAATAAGATGTCTGTACTTAGGTGGACACAGTGGATGATTGTGTTCACTCTCAAAGAGACTGACTTTTCACTTACCCGTTCTATATTGACGAATGAATCGAATCATCGCCCTGCAGTTGACACGAGTAATTGCCCTATGCTCCCTTTGCCGATTGTCCCTTTTAAGGTGTTTCCAATGTCTTTCTCCTGCTTTATTTCAAACCAACTGTCTTGTATTAATGTTGCCATTAGCATCCACCGTCTTCAAGTCTTTTCGGGACACAAATCCATAGCACTTGGCATATTTGGCATAAAATTCACAAACTTGAGATTCTGTATCAAACACCAGTCCCCATATGTCTTCGATGGTCAAATCAGTTATCAACTTTTCAAAACCATCAGCATTAATTATATCTGCCTCTGCTTCATCTACAGTTACATCCACCATATCATCACTTTCATCGGAACTGCACTCATACTCAACACTTAAATCCTCAGATTGATCACCATCCTTATACGACTCTTTGCCATCATTCTCCATGACTGAACTTAAAATTTTAACATGTTAGGTACTAAATAAATGCTAGGAGAATGGAATAGGCAAAATAAACTCAATTTTTTATGATTAAAATTATTGGTCAATCAAATTCTATGAAACCTAAGAGCTATTAGTGCATAAGAATGTTATTTATATGACAACCAAGAGTTACGAAAAAAAATTCTCTGACTTATTAACTTTCTATGGTCTTTCTTTTGAAAACAAGAATACAACGGATTCAAATAAATATGAAATGACTTATTATCTAGGAGCATAAAGAAAGAAAATTGAGTATGATCCACTATAATTTTCTTTTTATTCTTTTTGCACTTTTTCTAGTGATAAAATTCACTCAATGCACCTATTTTATTTCAACTACCCCGTTCTAAGATCACAATTTTAGTCACATGCTTCTCTGGTAACTTACCCACGCGAAAAGTGTTCTATTTGATAAGGTAAAGATAACAATAATGTTAGATATTAGATAAATCTATATGAGATAATAATAAGTGAAATTTTTTTTCATTATTTATAAAGATTATATAAAATGTGATGAAGGATCCATGACAATGATTTCATAGGATCTTCACTGTAGTTGAATAAAGTTGGGGTTACAAATTACATACATATATACAACTAATTAATAAGCAGGAGTTAATAGCTCTATTTGGAGGTTGGCTAGAAAGCAGGGTTATAATGAATGCAATGTGAGCATGCATGGGGTTGTGCCATGCTAAGGTTGGCAGCCATGGCCATGGCCCCTTTTTCTAATATTAAATGCATACTATATATTACAAGCTAGGCAAGTAGCTAGCTCTAGTCTTTTTCCTTATTCATAGCAGTACTACTAAGGCTTAGTTTGGTAAAGCTTTTACATTTTGAAAGTAGCTTATAAAAGACAGCTTTTTAAAAGCTGCAGCACTTGCGTTTGGTAAAATCAAATCAAAAATGACTTTTAACAAGTACAAGTACCATAATTGTGTTTGGTAAAACAACTTTTAAAACTTAAAAAATTATAATAAACATGTTTATAACGAAGAATAATTTATTTTTTTAAATTCTTTAAAATTTTATATAATATTTTTTTAAAATAAAATAATTTTAAAATAAAAAATTCATAATAAAAATAAATATAATAAATAAACTCTTTTCTTTTTTAACTTTAAAATTTTACATAAGTATCATAAAAATTTATTTTATCCTAAACATCATTAAAAATATTAAATTACCTAAATCAAATTTTAGAGACTAATAGTTTAAATATTTACTCCTGATTCCAGATGCAAAATCAAAACAGACAAGGGGATCAAAATTAATAAACTAGGGAGAAAAGTAATCAAAATACATTAATTTTATATAAATAAAGCAAGGAGATCAACAATCTTCAAGTAGGCAAAGAGCAATAATGCTTAATAAGCAAAGCAGAAATCTTCAAATCAAAGCATCAATATTGAAAGCATTTGCACTTATGTAGTTATGTTAGCAAATGATAGATATCAAAAGGCAGCTTCATCCACAAGGATCCACCTAAACCTAGATCAAATCACAGTAAAAGGAAGCATTTTTAGGCAACCCAGATGAAAAGATAAGACCTACAAAAGGAACACAGGTAGAAGTAAGAACCTTGCTGGGTACAAAAGATGATGGGAGAGTAACTTGTGATTACACTAATACATAAGTCCCTCCTCTTCTCCCACGAATTGAGACTATCTTCTGCTTGATCATCATGCAGTTTGAAGGTCATCACAGTCAAAGAAACTCTCTCTCTCTCTCTCTCTCTCTCTCTCTCTCTCTCTCTCTCTCTCTCTCTCTCTCTCTCTCTCTCTCTCTCTCTCTCTCTCTCTCTCTCTCTCTCTCTCTCTCTCTCTCTGACCGTGTTTTTCTCTATTTAGTTCTCTTCGCTTTTGTTAGTGTTCCATAAAATGGCATCCACTATGCCATGATTTCTCACTTTGTAGAAAATATAACAGCAAGATTAGAAAAAGCTTCATTTAAAAATTTTCATTTAGTGTGAATTTTTTTAAAAATTATTATGGATCGAATACTTGTGTTGAATCTATAGTAACTAATTTCAAAGTTCCAAAGAGGACATCCAGTAGTCTAATTAAAGTGTTAATTTCATAAAGGTTGACTCCACAAAATGCTATGTGCCTATGTTAATAAATTATCAATAATCCTAGTGAGAAAGATACTAGTTATACAATAATCAATAATCATAGGTCATAACTTTGCAATCCTAGCCGTGGGTTGTTTCTGTATATTGTTGAGTTTCATGTGTATGACTTGACAATTGAATATTTATGTATCATACCTCAGTTTCAGAATTCACAAATTAGTAAGGATTTGAGCTTCAATATTTGTTAACATTTGACAAGTTCAAAATTCAACAACCTAAAATTCAAGAGGAATTTGGGTATGTTTGTTCGAATTTCAATATTTGTTAATATTTGTTCAAATTAGTTCACTTGCTATAGTTATGGTTTTAGTATAAGCATAACATAACAAAAGGTAAAATGTAATAATTATCACATAACTTCAGAGAGAAAAAGTATAGTTTACTCTTATAGAATGAAAATTACACATAGAACTATTGAAAAAAGGTAAATCTAAAATGAAAAAGCTTTCTTGGAGGCTGGACTTAGAAGACGAACAGAAAGAAAGACAATCAAAAGTAGCAATAGAAAGATAAAATCACTCAATAACAGAAAATTGAAGAAATCAAAGAGTCATCCAATAAATCTAAGAAGTGACATTATTGATGATGACGATGATGAAGATTAAATAATCATTCAACAACCCAACAATTATAACACAGTAACAAACATTACAACAACATTTGAACAAAAATTTTAGAAATTAAAAGGAAGAAGAAAAATGAGCGCAAAAAAAGGGTGCATTTTCAGATATTATACTAAAAAAGAAGTAAGAGGAAACATGAATAAGAGACTGTGTTTGAATATAGCATCCAATCCTTTGCAGAAAGAAGTTTTTTCTTTCGATTTTTATAAAATTTTGAAAAATTAGTTTGTAATCAAAAGTTAACTAGTTTAAAGTATAGTGAGTAGACATAGTGAAAGAATAGACCCGGAGGATATGAATTTTCTTTTGAAGTTTATTATATGGAAAATTTTTTGTTTTTGGTTTTAACTTCTGTCCATTCAGTTTCATGATAAAGGAACAGAACTATATCGATTCCTTATAATATGTTTTTGGTTTACTTTTAATTCACAGAGTCTTTGCATTGAGCTTTTTTTTTAATCAAATTATTTTATGGTTTTTTCCGAAGACTTGTGGAATATTTAGGAACTTTCAAGTCAAAGGATGTTTTGGTAATAGATTGTAGCCAATAAAGTATATTCTATGTGAGGTATTTGGTTTCACCAACCACTTCACTAAAATTGAATTTTTGAAGAGATTTATTTTTTGAATTGTTCTGTTTTTGTCCTGTTCAGGTGGATTCTATTAGTACCAAAATTTTTAGAGATTTTGTTTTTTTTTTCAGAGATTTTGTTCATGATTGAAAATAGCTAAATGGCATCTTGCAGTGCATCACTTAGAATTTGTGAAATTAGATGTGCATTAAGACACTATGCAACATTTGAAAAATAAAACTATTGTCATCTAGATTAAGTTTTCTATTAAAAAAATTACATTCACAGTTTCAGAAACATGCAGATAAAATAAGAATTCAACAATTTGTCAAAATTAACAACTAATATCAAATCACATAAATCAAACCAAATTACCCTAATTACAAAAATCACACCAATGCTATAATAATTCAAATCACAGAAATCATAGGGAGGGAATTACCAGAAAGGAGAGGCTGACGACAGTGATGAAGAATGAGGAAGATGACAAAGAAGACGGCGAGGAAGACGGAATCAGGAGGAAGGCGACGCTCTCTGGAACGCACAAGATGGCGATGCTCTATGACGCGACGATGACCTCAATTGCGAGACCAGAGAGGAGATAGGGAGAGATCTTGAGTGCGACACCACAGTGAGACAGATGAGAGAGATCGAGCTTCAGTGGGAGAGAGAGAGAGAGAGAGAGTAGGAAGAGGAGAGAAGAAGATGAAGAATACTGGAAAACCTTCATAGGCGTGATTCAACGAGAGGGTTTCTGAAACCCAGATGAAGAGTAAATTTGATTTTTTGTTTTTTTGATGTGTTTTTGTTTTGTTGTTTAAATTATTTGAAACTATAAAATTAGGATTAATTGAATTCTAAAATTTCATTAATTTAAAAGGATATTTTTGTTTAATCAAATAAAGAAAGGATGTTTAAGACTTTTTATAAAATTAAATAAAAAATATATTTTTATTTTTATTTAATTAAAGGGGTGTATTAATAAAAGTAGTGATATAATATATATTTAAAAAAGAAAAAATTAAATGCTGATGTGAAAAATAAATTCCACGTAGCTTGTTATTATTTGTCCATATTTTAAATATATCGGTACGTATAAATTTATCATCGTACCGTAACAAACGCTTTTTTTTTTTTTTTTTTTATCATAAAAAAAATAAGCATATACTTGGACATCAATTTTGTCCGACTTAATGTCCCATCATTAATAAATTTATTATGTTACCAATTCAATTTAGATTACATGTGTGTTAGCTCTAAGGCGATATTCAAAGAACCATGTCCAATTATTTGCTTCAATTCTCCATGGGCGTCCAACAGTATTCTGTTCCAAAATCTTCATTGAGTCATAATACTGGTGATACAACCGGTTTATTATTTCTTTCTAGGACTTGTACTTTTCATCATCATTCCTTTGATACTTTTTTATTAAAGATTTTCTATTTGTTAGTAATTGATAAACCAAAACTAACTTAATATAACAACACAATCAAATTGGTTCTTTACAATGTCGTTATAAACCTAATCTTTCACTCTAATCTTTTTCCAATTCACAAATAAAAAATTTACTATAGTCAACACCAACGATTCAAGAACACCAGTCAACAGGGGCAGAGTCTCATGCAATAAAAGGAGGCAATGGTCCCACAAACTTCAATTTTTTTAATAAATTGTATACAAATTTTAGTTTAATTCCCGATTAAATATTTTATTTTACTTTCTGCTTATTGCAAAATTAATTTTTGGCCTTTCTCTAAAATTCAATTTATTAGCTCCGCCCCTGCCAGTCAATAAATTAGTCGCATCATGATGGTTGCAGTTCCATAACTTTTCTACCATTAGTGATTGCATAGCTTCCTTCCCAGTCAAATGAGCTTCTTTGATCGTGCCATCAATCTCAATAAATAATAAAAGTCTTCATCGTCGGATACTACTAAGATACTACTTATTATTATTATTATTATTATTATTATTATTATTATTATTATTATTATTATTATTATTATTTGTTACTTTAATTTCCTTCAGTTTTTATGATACTACTATTTTTTCACTTTTTTTGGCAAGTTTCAAAGCTAATCTTGCTTTGTGACATACATAAATGCCTTGGACACCCTTCACCTATTATTATTGAAACTGTTCTTAATCATTCTAATATTCCTTATTCTAATAAATTAGATTTGGATTCTTTGTTTGTGAAGTTTCTTGTATAGGTAAAATCCAAACCTCCCTTTCCCTAATTCCCAAAATACTTATTAGCATCTTTGGAATTGGTTTTTATTGATGTTCCAGGTCTGATTACAGTACTTTATGTGAGTTTGGTTGATGTCTTCAATATATATATATATATATATTTGCCTTTATCTCTTACACCGTAAGGCTAAGGATTTCTAGCTTTTTAGTGGTAGTATAAGTGTTTGTTTGGATGTTATTAAAATTTTTTTTATTTTTAATATATTTAATAAATTTTTAATAATAAAAGTATTAAAAAAATAAAAAATATTTTTTAAAAAAATTATAATTTATATCTGTAAAAAAAATCTTTTTTACTTAAAAATGGTTTAATATAAAAAATAAATAAAAAATACTTTTATATTATTATATAAAAATATAATTAATAAATAAATAAATATTTTTATATAAAATATCTAAATATTAAATTATTTTACTTTTTTAAAAAATAAAAAAAACATTCAAAAAATATATTTTTTCATAAACTCACTCAAATAAATTCTAAGAGTTTAATGAAGAAAGAAACTATTTGCTACCTTAAATCTATTCATACTAATAGTGACATAATTTTTTTCTAATGATTTCAAATCCTTTTTACAGTGTCACGATGTTTAATGTTTTACATAGCTCTATTATCCACACACATAAGGGCTTTTTTATATAATTAAGCATGGTAAAAATTATAATTCCCAAAATACGCACGGTAGAAAAACGTTACGGAAATACGCATGCCCATGTGTTGGTCGTCGCCCACGAAATGGGTTTCCTCTTCATTTCTGGTGCAGCGTCCTTGAAATGGAAAAAGCAGCAGCAGGTTCCAACTCAATAGCGGCGGCCACAAAATGGTGCAGATCCCATTTAGTGCCTGTCACATGCGAAATGGGGCACATCTGGGTCGGCGGCCACGAGTTGGCCCCAACTCAACTGCAGCGGACGCGAGTTTAGCCACTTCTGGTGCACGGGCCACAAAATGTGATCGTGATTTGCCTATATAAACGCTGCTGGATCAGCCACAGAGGAAGCCATTATGTATCCACTCTCTTGCAACTCTCCAACATTCTCTCTCAAGTTCACAAGCTTCTTTCTCTCTTAAATATTTTTTTTGGGTATTCAGATTAGGTTGTTTTGTGTATGGCTTCGGAGAACGTGTATTTAATTATATATCCCAATGGAGAAATTTCTCATACAGCAGAAGGTATTACATTCGTTTGTGATGATCCATTATGGATAATGATTCCACCACAGACATCGTTACAAGATTTGAAGAATCTAATTCTGGTTCATACCGGAATGGTTGGAAAAAAAATCACGAAGTTAACCTACAGGATGCCGGTTGCAGTGGCCAACTCGTTTGCATATCAAAAAATGCAGATAAAATCTGATCAGCAGGTGTCAATGATGTTCTCTTATCATCGCAGCATAGGTACCATATATTCGTTGGAGCTTTGTCTGAATATTCAGGATATTGGCGGAAGCTCGTCCAGTTCCAATAATGTGAATGGTGTGAGAAATCTGGAAGTGGCTGATTTTGTACCGGGTCCGGATACAAGTAGGGCCCGTAGTCCAAGCTTCAATGCGTTTGTTGTGCGGGAACAGAATGCAAATCTTCGTGAAGCGCGGCCCTCCACTTCAACCTTACATGGGTTCGATAGGCATCCCGATGTTGGCATCCCTGATAGTTCTGACGAGGATGACATTGAAGAATTCAGTGGTGATGAGGCAGAAGTTGTTCCGGAAACGCAACCTCTGCATGGCGACTCTGTTCTTCCAACACCTGTCGAACCGGTAGGTGGAGGTGTATCCTCCAGCACACCTGCACACTACCTGTCCCTAAATCTTGGAGCAATGCATTCGAGTAACGCAGAGGACAGACCTAGTAGCTACCCTCTCTCAGGCGAGATGGAGCTCGAGATTGGGTTAAAGTTTTTGAACTGGGAAACAGCGATGCTGGCAGTCAAAAACTACAACATCCGTAGGAGTGCAGAGTATAAGGTCGTAGAGTAAGACCAAAGAAGGTATGTATGTCGATGCAAGCAGTTCGGTGATCAATGTCGTTGGACGGTACGGGTTGCAAAGACAAGGTCTTCCAGATTTTGGGAAATTCGAAAATATGAAGGGCCTCATAGTTGCTTGGCAAGTTCGATGTCTCAAGACCACGCTCAACTAGATAGCAATGTGATATGCCAGCACATATTCCCCATGGTGCATGCTGATGCGACTATTTGTGTAAAGGTGTTGCAAGGATCGGTAGAGTCAGCGTACGGGTACAAGGTGTCTTACAAGAAGGTTTGGCACGCGAAGCAGAAGGTAATCGCAAGGATCTATGGTGATTGGGACGAGTCGTATGACCAACTGCGCAGATACTTCAATGCGCTGCAAGCTTTCGTCCCAGGTATTCCTTGCAATTTCCTTTTGTATGGTCTTTGCTCTTTGTTGTCCATTTACTCCTTAACAACTTTGACCAAGTAAACAAATTTCGCAACAGGGACAATTGTTGACCTCCAAACGGTTCCATACTATGTCGGAAACATGCTTGACCGTGAAAGTGTCATGTTTCACCAGGTCTTCTGGTCGTTCCCTTCGTGTGTTCAAGCGTTTAGGCATTGCAAGCCGCTGGTGTCAGTAGACGGAACACACCTGTACGGTAAGTACGCTGGCACCCTTCTCATGGGCATAGCATAGGATGGAAATAACAACATTCTGCCCGTCGCTTTTGCCCTGGTAGAAAGAAAGAACACAGATTCATGGTACTTCTTTCTGACTAATTTGAGGAGACATGTAGCGACTAGGCCAGGAGTTCTTCTTATCTCCGACAGGCATGCTGCAATAAAGGCCGCGTTGGAGCGTGAAGGATGTGGTTGGGATCACAATGCTTACTGTGTACGACATATTGCCTCCAACTTCGCAACAAGTTTCAAGAGTAAGGAAGCCAAAAGACACCTGGTTAATGCCACTTATTCGAAGACCCAAGAGCAGGCGCAGTACTATCTTGAGTTAATTAGCAGCGAGGATCCCATAGCATCACCGCAGATGATGGGTTGGATACGAGGGTTAGAGCCACCTAAATGGCTACAGCACCTTGATGAGGGCCGACGATATGGTCACATGACGACCAATCTTTCTGAGTGTATCAACTCCGTTCTGAAGGGCACTAGAAATCTACCAGTCTGTGCAATTGTCAAGTCTACCTACCATCGCCTAAATGAGTTATTCGTCGTGAAGGGTCAGCAAGCACAAGCGCAGATTGCAAGCGGTCAGGTGTTCTCACAGTTCCTGCAGAAAGCCATATTAGCGAACCGTGAGGGAATTTCTCAAATGTTAGTGACGTCGTACGATAGAGCCACAACCGTATTCACAGTCAACGAGATAGCTGCTGCAGGGGTGCAGTCTCGGTTTAGGGTTAACCTTCAGTTTCGTAGATGTGACTGTGGTTACTTCCAGGCATTACACTACCCATGTGCTCATGCTCTAGCCGCTTGCGCTATGCGAGACTCGAGTGGCAACAGTATGTAGACTTGGTTTATCGCATGGAGAGCGTGTTTCGGGTCTATGAAATGGAATTCCAGCCAATGCCGGATGAGGAGATGTGGCCCCCTTATGAAGGCCAACGTGTCTGTCCCAACCCCCTCCTACGACGCACACTTGAAGGACGTCCGGTGTCTACGAGGATTCGGAATGAGATGGACGAGGTTGAGCCTGGACTCGGTAAGCGGTGTGGGCTTTGCAGGCAACCAGGACATACGAGGCGACATTGTCCCAACGCTACTGCAACCTAGAATGCCACCAGCTTGGTTTATTGCTACTTTTTTTTTTGCAGTTATTTGAGTTTTATTGTATTAAGGAATCTATGTTGTTTCTTCTTGTTATGTTAAGTTCGGTTCGCGTGTGTTATTTATGTAAACAAACTAGTATCATCATAAACTGCGGTATAGTCGTTAAAAAAATTCATGATTGACGAAAACAAACCAATACATAACACATACAAATAGAGCCATTCATAAAGGTACGAGTACATCAAGATAACTAAACGGTAAAACATATAACATTAATCGGAAACAAGATAACTAAACGATTAAACATAGAACAGATAACATCTGAAAGAAGGCTACTGGTGCTAGTGCCCTAGTCTGCCGCCTGTGCCACACGGAGGAGCTCGAGTGACCCGGCGGGGACGACCATGATGTCCCTCGTCCTCGTCCAGGCTAACATCAGCCCCAGTGTAAGAAAGTCGTCGGCCCTGCATCTGCATAGCGTCATAGGGACGGAGTGTAGAGCCAGCTGTGTCACAGATGGAGGTAGATCTCCTCCCCGCAAGCGCATGCTGAGTCTCAGTGTCGGATTGGGGCAAGGCGAGTGCAAGATCAGTTGGTGTATGCGGGGATGCTTGCTGAGGAATGAAATGGTCCAAACCATCGAAAAAAGAAGAGAAATTTGTCCACCCAACTCTATCCATAGAATCAATTAAGTCCTGTGTACCTCCCTGTGATGAACCCCCAACCTCGTAGCTACTCTGATATGGCATACAATGCTGAATCGAAGATGGCTGGATAGGCTCTGTTGGTTGAACATAAGGCTGCGGGTAGTAGCAGTCCCCTGGAACTGGAGGAGGCTGTGGTGGGTAAACCATGTCTGGCTCAAATCCAGGCCGGTCTTCCACCGGTACATCCGGCCTATCCTCCCCAGGGTCAGCATCTTCTTCAACTCTACCTCTGCGAGGACGGCGATGATGATGGTCTCGTGGAACCGGCGGCAAATTAACCACGGGGCCTCTTCCATACTCTTCCGGTGCGCCTGCGGGGACAACTTCCTGCCTCGGATCATGGAATGCATCAGGGGCAGACAAAAACCTCCTTGTTCTATCGTAGTACAACCTATAGTAATCTTGACTGGGACGCAATGTATCTGCACGATCAATGCGCAGCCTATATGCATCACTTCGCCGGTTTGCCCATACCTCAAACCACTCAGATAGTCTAACCGGCCACCATTCGTCATCATTGCGGGCCGACTGTCGATGGAAGGTATCAATATTAAGAGGAGGGTTTGGAGGTCCTTGCTTTCCCCCAAATTGACGCAACACTCTGTCAACATTTAGGATCTCAATCCACCGGAAAAATATGAGAGGCACACCGGCCGTATAAAAGTCTCCATGTGGGTGGCCAAGGAAATCAGCCGAAACTCTAGAGAGAATCCGGGGGTCCATGTACGGTTGACAAACAAACTACACATGAAAGAAACCCGATCACTAAAGGCATATACACAGTTGTTGGTAACACATTAATAATAACTAGCACCGACCTCGTCCACCTGAAGATTGTCCAATCTTAGACGGTGCCTCAATAAGCGCTGCTCAGCATAGTCATTTTGTCCTTTTTTGCCTGCCCACCTGTTCGACAAGGAGAAAATTAAAAAAAAAATCTTCCAACAGCAAAGGATATCTAATAAAAGTCACAAAGTGGGAAGACATATACCATACCTTGTGGCTAAAGGAAAACTATACGCTGTCGTGACATTTGGTGCGAAGAAAGGTAATCTGTAGTATATCCACGACATGAGCAACATATGACAACCGGCCATACCCTCGACACTGGGATCTGTTGCTAAGCACATAGCACGATATAACCAACAGAGGACGGCGCTCCCCCAGCTGTAGGTGCAGATGGCATCATAGTCAGCCAATAATGGCAGATATCGAACATGCACTGTGTTGTTCGCCTTGTCTGGAAGAAGCACTCCTCCCAACAAGTAAAGTATGTAACACCGTGCGTACTGCATGAGGCCATTATCTTCTAAGTCAAGCGGCATCTACTGAAGACGAGTTCTGAGCCACTTCAACTTTATGTTGAACTTTGTTGTCCCTACGTGGCCCGCGGGAACCTCACCTAGAAGTTCATGACACCATTCCCAAATATCTCTTTGGTGAAACTTGCTCCATGACCTCAAAGTACCACTAACGGGCTGACCATCAACAGGTAACCCTAACTGCATTGCTACATCCTCCCGGGTTACCGTACACTCGCCCCAAGGGAGGTGGAAGGTGTGTGTCTCCGGTCGCCATCGTTCAACGAAGGCACTAATAAGTGGATTGTCGTACTCGAAGCGCTTGATCAAAGCGGCGTGGTAAAATCCCGTGCGTCTCAGATAAGGCTCAAGCCTCTGCCGCCTAATTTCCATGCTTGGATCCGCAGGATCCACCGTGAAAACATCTACGAGCGTGCCATGAGGAGTAAGGACACGTGTCGGCTGCAACAGAAGGTAGCAAGAAATACAATAATTCAAAATACATTACAAAAATTTTTAAACGTGGAAAAAATTATGTCGAATAATCGCTAATGACAACTATCAACTTAATGACGTAAACTAACCTTTTGGAATAAATGAGCCGCTATATGATGTTCATCTAACCAGTTCAAGTTCTCCTCTGCGTTAACCCCTCCCCCACTCATATTAAAAAATTTTTTTCAGCACTACCAACTTCTCCTACCTTCCTTTTACCACTTATACAATTTTTTTTAAACCATATGTTCCCTTCAATTCAACCGTGCATGAGGTCCCCTCCCCACAACTCTTTTATAATGGTCTTGGCCCTCTTCCCAAGTGTCTCATGCCTCCCAACATAGCCAATGCATGTGAGGTACGGTTCCTGCAACATGTCCTTTGACCACACCTTTTTGTGGGCGCCACGCACAAGGTTCTCCATTTCGTTGGCGCCGCCAGCAGGTTGGCCAATTCGCATGCACTGCCCCTGAGGTGCACCACCTTGTGTGCGCCGTCATTGACTTGGCTCCATTTCGTTGATGGCAGAAAGAAAATGGAGAAAGCTACTGCCATTGCGCCATTTCGTGGGGGTCACACATGAATTTAAGTGAAACTCCATTTCGCGATTGCTATGCACGAATTGGGCGTGCGTATTTTAGGATCAGTTTAGAATGGTGCGTATTATGGGAATAAAAGCTTTTTTAATGCTTAATTATATAAAAAATCCCATACATAAGCAAGACGGAATTGTAGAAAGAAAACACAAGATGGGCATGTCCCTTCTTTCTATTGTCAAATTGCCAATGGTGTATTGGAAAATGATTTCTTAGCTGTTATATTTATGATTAACAGGCTCCCCACAAAAATTTTGCTTATAAAATCTACTCATCATGAGATGTTACATCATTCTAAACCCGATTATTGTATGCTAAAGGTTTTTCATTGTACCTGGTTTCCTCATTGGTCATAAAAGTGTTTTTTCTTAATTATGCTTCTGGAAGTGTTGGTGTAGGGTTTTTTTAGGCACATTTGAACTCGTGGATGAGGGTTAGGTCTTTCTCCTGTACTACACATGCACCTTAAAATGATTGAACATTTATATTGTCATTATATTGTTTACAATTTTTCAACTTTAAATTAAAGGGCAAATTACTTTGAACATTTATATTGTCATTATTTTGATTTGGCTGATTTGTGTAAATTTCTCCTCCCCTTAGCTTAATTAAGTGATTTGCCCTAAATTAAATTATGAAAATCGTTGGCACTTTTAAGGAAGGTAAAAAACAAAAATAAGCCATGAGAAGAAAAAAATTACGTGAATCAGCCAAAACAAAATCTGATTCACGAATCAACAAATGCACAAATATATGTAGTTCGAATCAAACTGTTTCGAATTTGGATTGAACGTAATTCTAATTGAGCTACTTCGAATTACATGCAAAGCTGAAACATACATAATTCGAATTGCCTTAACTATGAAACCTGTAATTAAGCATAATTCGAATTGAGCTGGTTCGAAGTACTCCTATGTAGGGGTGTGCAAAAAAACTGGTTTCACTGAACTGAATTGAAACTGAACTGAAACTGTTCTAAATAAACCAGTTTTTTTAAATAAAAAACTGAACTGAAACCATAGTTTTTTATGAAAACCAGTTTATTAAAAACCAGTTTTTATGGTTCAGTTTAGTTTTAAACCAAATTAAAACTGGTTTTATTTAAACTCTAAAATTAGTTTTTACATACTCTTTCTCTCTCTCTCCTTTCACTTTATCTCTCCCCTTCCTCTCTCTCTCCACTTTCTCCCCCCTCTTTCCCTTCTCTCTCCTCTTTCTCCCCCCTCTCTCCCTTCTCTCTCTATCTCTCTCCTCTTTGTCTCCCTCCTCTCTCTCCTCTCTCTCTCCATCCTCTCTCTCTTCTCTCTCTCTCTCCATCCTCTCTCTCTCCTCTCTCCTCTCTCTCTCTCTTTCCTCTTTTTTCCTCTCCTTTCTCTCTCCTCTCCCTCCTCTCTATCTCTCTCCTCTTTGTCTCCCTCCTCTCTCTCTCTTTCTCTCTCTCTCTCTTTCCTCTTTTTTCCTCTCCTCTCTCTCTCCTCTCCCTCCCATCTCTCTTTCTCTCTCTCTCTCTCTCTCTCTCTCTCTCTCTCTCTCTTCCTCTCCCTTCCCGTCTCTCTTCCTCTCTCTCTCCTCTTTTTCCCCCTCTCTCCCTTCTCTCTCTCTTTCCCCCCTCTCTCTCTCCTCTTTGTCTCCCTCCTCTCTCTCCATTCTCTCTCTCTCTCTCTATCTCTCTCACTCCGTCTCTCTTCCTATCTCTCTCTCTCTCCCTTCTCTCTCCTTTCCATCTCTCTCTCCCTCTCCCTTCCCGTCTCTCTTCCTCTCTCTCTCTCCTCCTCTTTCTCCCTCTCCTCTCTCTCCCCCTCTCTTCCCCTTTCTTTCTCTCTCTCCTCTCCCTCCCCTCTCTCCCCCTCCCATCTCTCTTCGTCTCTCTCTCTCTCTCTCTCTCTCTCTCTCTCTCTCTCTCTCTCTCCTTTGCCTCTCTCTCTCTCTCCCTCTCCCTTCCCGTCTCTCTTCCTCTCTCTCTCTCCTCTTTTTCCCCCCTCTCTCCCTTCTCTCTCTTTCCCCCCTCTCTCTCTCCTCTTTGTCTCCCTCATCTCTCTATCTCTCTCTCTCTCCGTCTCTCTTCCTATCTCTCTCTCTCTCCCTTCTCTCTCCTTTCCATCTCTCTCTCTCTCCTCCTCTTTCTCCCTCTCCTCTCTCTCCCTCTCTATTCCCCTTTCTTTCTCTCTCTCTCCTCTCCCTCCCCTCTCTCCCCCTCCCATCTCTCTTCGTCTCTCTCTCTCTCTCTCTCTCTCTCTCTCTCTCTTTCTCTCTCTCTCTCTCTCCTTTCCCTCCTCTCCCACTCTTTCCCAATTCCTTCATCTCTCTCTCTCTCTCTCGTCCCTTCTCTCTTCTTCTCTCTCTCTCTCTCTCTCTCTCTCTCTCTCCCTCTCTCCCTCCTTCATTTTTCTCGCTCTCCCCTTTTTTCTCTCTCTCTCTCTCTCCTCTCCCTCCTCTCTTTCTCCCCCTCTTTCTTCCCCTCTCTCTCTCCTTCTCCTCTTTCTTACCCTCCTCTCTCTCTCTTTTTCCTCTCGCTCTCTCTCCATGTCTTTTCTTTTTCTCCCCTCTCCCTTGCTCTCCCTCCCTTCCCCCTTCTCTCTCTCTCTCTCTCCCATTTTGTTTCTCTCTCTCTTCCTCTTTTCTCTCTCTCCCATTTTGTTTCTCTCCCTCTCTCCCTCTTTTCCCTCTCCCATTTTCTTTCTCTCTCTCTCTCCCTCCCTTCTCTCTTCCTCTTTCTCTCTCTCTCTCTCTCTCCTTTTTTTCCTTTTCTCTCTTTCTCTCTCCTATTTCTCTTTCCCCCTTCCCTTATTTCTCTCTCCTCTTCTCTCTCTTTCTTTGCCCTCCTCTCTCTCTTTCTCCTCTTTCTTTCCTTCCCTTTCTTTCTCTCTTTTCTCTGTCTCTCTCAACCTTCTCTCACTCTATATCCCTCTCTCTCTCTTTCTCTCTTCTCTCTCTCTTTCTCCCTTCTCTCTCTCTCTCTCTCTCTCTTCTCCCCCTCTTCTATTTCTCTCTCAACCTTCTCTCTCTCTTATTTTGGAGAAAAGAGGGGGAGAGAGGGAAGAGGGATATAGAGTGAGAGAAGGTTGAGAGAGAAAGAGAAAAGAGAGAAAGAAAGGGAGGGAAAGAAAGAGGAGAAAGAGAGAGAGAAATAAGGGAAGGGGGAGAGAGAAATAGGAGAGAGAAAGAGAGAAAAGAAAAAAAGGAGAGAGAGAGAGAGAGAGAAAGAGGAAGAGAGAGAGAGAAACAAAATGGGAGAGAGAGAGAGAGAAGGGGGAAGGGAGGGAGAGCAAGGGAGAGGGGAGAAAAAGGAAAGACATGGAGAGAGAGCGAGAGAAAAAAGAGAGAGAGAGGAGGGTAAGAAAGAGGAGAAGGAGAGAGAGAGAGAGGAAGAAAGAGGGGGAGAGAGAGAGGAGGGAGAGGAGAGAGAGAGAGAAAAAAGGGGAGAGCGAGGAAAAGGAGGGAGAGAGAGAGAGAGAGAGAGAAGAAGAAGAAGAAGAAGAAGAAGAAGAAGAAGAAGAGAGAAGGGACGAGAGAGAGAGAGAGAGAGGAAGGAATTGGGAAAGAGTGAGAGAGAGAGAGAGAGAGAGAGAGAGAGAGAGAGAAAGACGAAGAGAGATGGGAGGGGGAGAGAGGGGAGGGAGAGGAGAGAGAGAGAAAGAAAGAAAGGGGAATAGAGAGGGAGAGAGAGGAGAGGGAGAAAGAGGAGGAGAGAGAGAGGAAGAGAGACGGGAAGGGAGAGAGAGAGTGAGAGAGGGAAAGGAGAGAGAGAAGAGAGAGAGATAGGAAGAGAGACGGAGAGAGAGAGAGAGAGGAGAGAGAAGAGAGAGAGGATGGAGAGAGAGAGAGGAGAGAGAGAGGGGGAAAGAGAGAGAAGGGAGAGAGGGGGAAAAAGAGGAGAGAGAGAGGAAGAGAGACGGGAAGGGAAAGGGAGAGAGAGAGAGAGAGAGAGATGGGAGGGAGAGAGAGAGAGGAGGAAGAGGAGAGAGAGAGGAGAGGAAAAAAGAGGAGAGAGAGAGAGAGGAGAGAGAGGATGGAGAGAGAGAGAGGAGAGAGAGGAGGGAGACAAAGAGGAGAGAGATAGAGAGGAGGGAGAGAAGAGAGAGATGAGAGGAAAAAAGAGGAGAGAGAGAGAGAGGAGAGAGAGAGGATGGAGAGAGAGAGAGAGAGGAGAGAGAGGAGGGAGACAAAGAGGAGAGAGATATAGAGGAGGGGGAAAGAGAGAGAAGGGAGAGAGGGGGGAGAAAGAGGAGAGAGAAAGGAAAGAGGGGGGAGAAAGTGGAGAGAGAGAGGAAGGGGAGAGAGAAAGTGAAAGGAGAGAGAGAGAGAGGGGGGGTAGGAGAGAGAGAGAGAGAGAGAGGAGAGAGAGAGAGAGAGGAGAAGGGAGAGAGAATAGGAAAATGGGGAGAGAGAGAAGGGAGAGAGAGAGAGAGAGAGAGAGAGAGAGGAAGGGGGAGAGAGAGGGGGGTAGGAGAGAGAGGGGGGAAGGGAGAGAAAAGGGGAGAGCGAGGAAGGAGAGAGAGGGAGAGAGAAGGGAGAGAGTGTGGGAAAGGGGGGAGAGAGAGAGAGAGGAAGGAGGAGAAAGAGGGGGAGAGAGAGAGGGGAAGGGGAGAGAAAGAGGAGGGAGAGAGAGAGGGGGGTAGGAGAGAGAGAGAATGGGAAAAGGGAGAGAGAGAGAGAGAGAGGAGGGTAGGAGAGAGAGAGGGGAAGGGAAAGAAAAGGGGAGAGAGAGAGGAAGGAGAGAGAGAGAGAGAAAGAGAGAGGAAAGGAAGAGAGGGAGAGAGAGGGTGTGAAAACTAGTTTTAGGCATAAACCAGTTTAAACTGGTTTTTTTAATTAAAACCAGTTTTATTTTTATGAACTGGTTTAAACTGGTGCACTGTATTATAAACTGGTTTAAAACCAGTTTCTTATATGACAAAGCAGTTTGGTTCAGTTTCTAAACCATTTAAAATGGTTTAGTGCAGTTTCAGTTCAGTTTATGGAAAAACTGAACCATGCACACCCCTACTCCTATGTAATTCGAATGATGTTGATTCGAATTACACATTGTACAATAAGATACTAGAAAAAATATTATTGACATTTTATAAAATTTTGTAGATTTGTGTCTTCTGAAAAGTAAAAAAAAAAATATAGTAGAGTAAAACTTACCTGAAACCAAATAACATAGTGTAACACACATCTTTGATCAATATTAAAAAAAATTAGCCTAATTATGTACATAAAATCCTAAAAAATACAGTTCTATCTTTTTTAATTAAGTTAGCTTTAAAATACCAATAATGCTTTTTCATGTGCTGCTTTTAATCTAAAATCCTAGAAAAAAATTGATTTAAAATATTATAATGTTATTATATTGGCACAACACTTTATTTTTGTATGATAAATATAAGTACATTTTTATATAAAGTATTTAAAGTATATAAAAATGTACTCCTATTATAAAAAGAATATTTAAAAAGTCATTAAATTTTTATATGTTATTAAAATTTAATAAATACAAGTACATTTTTATATGTTATTTTTAATTCAATGTACTAATAGGAGTTAAAATTAATTTATATTTAATAATTTTATATTAAAATTAATTTACTATAATCTTGTTTTATACTTCTTTTAGTATATTTTTTTATATTATATAGTATTTTTTCTAGTATCTTATTGTACAATGTGTAATTCGAATCAACATCATTCGAATTACATAGGAGTAATTCGAACCAGCTCAATTCGAATTATGTTGAGCTCACGTTTCATAGTAATTCGAATTGCTTCAATTCGAATTATGCTTAGTTCAGGTTTCATAGTAATTCGAATTGCCTCAATTCGAATTATGTATGTTTCAACTTTGCATGTAATTCGAAGCAGCTCAACTCGAACTACATTCAATCCAAGTTCAAAACGGTTTGATTCAAACTACATATATTTATGCATTGGTTGATTCGTGAATCAGATTTTGTTTTGGCTGATTCACGTAATTTCTTTCTCCCTATTGCTTATTTTTGTTTTTTACCCTTTTAAGGATTCTATGTTATATTTTCTTAGCACTTGGCTAGATGGAAAACTTATATTGTGTGTGGCAGTATTTAAGTTTTACATAAATATATAAATAATAATATTTGAAAGACAATAAAAAATCATCTTAAATAATTTAAAATTATTTTATTTAATATTTATTAATTATTGTTAGAATAATTATATAATTTTAGAGGTAATAAATATATAATTACGAATATTATGTGTATAAAAGGGATAAGTATTGTTTTGGTCCCTAACGTTGAGGGTCAGAATCGAAACCGTCCCCAACGTAATTTTCGATTTAGAATCATACTTAACGTTTTTTTTCGTATTAAAATCGTCCTTTTAATTTTTTTGGACAAAAATACCCTCACCACTACCAACACAATTACCTCCTCCACCACCACCACCACCAACAGCAACAACACCACCACCAGCACCACCACCACAACCAGCACAACCAACACCAACACCACCACCACCACCAACACCAAGAACACCAAACAACACCAAACCAAGAAGTAGAAACAGAAAACAAGAAAACAAAAAGCAAGAAAGCAGAAGCAGAAAGCGATGCAGAGGCGGAGGCAGAGGTGGCGAGGCGGCGAGGTAGTGACCCTGACTCTCGCGTTTCTCTCTCTGCTGGCCCTCGATGGCGACGGCTCTAAGGGAGACGATGAGCAAGGACGGCGGTGGCTCCTCGGACGACGACGCACGCGACGGATCCAGCAGCGGTGGGAACAGCCGAGGCGACAGCGACAGTCGCCGTCCCCCTCCCCCTCCCCCCTCCGCCTCTCCCCTTCCCCCCACCTCCACCCCACGTCCTTTCCCCTTCCCCCAACCCCGAACCCGCGTCCCCTTCATTTTCTTCCTCTTCTTCTCAGGCTTCTTCCACTTCACCTCTTCATGACGGCGACGGCGGCTCCAAGCTTCGCCGCCGGCGCCGTCCCCCCTCCCCCCCCATCCCCATCCCCTTCCCCTTCCCCTTCCCCTTCCCCTTCCCCTTCCCCCTTCCCCTCCCCTCCCCCTTCGTATACCCTTTTTCTCCCCCCCCCCAATCGCGTTTTCTTTTTTTTTAATTTTATAATTTTTTTTATTAAAGTATGGGTAGTTTCGAAATAAATTAAAAAAAAATTTATTAGAAATGACGATTTTAAAATGAAATGCAACATTAAGGACGATTTTAAGTCGAAAATTACATCAGAGACGGTTTCGATTCTGACCCTCAACGTTAGGGACCAAAACGGTACTTATCCCGTGTATAAAATTATAAATATTATATTATACAAGATAACTTTAAATATTATCTCCTTAATATATTATCGGTATATGAATTATAAATTTTAATAAACAATGAATGAACTAGATTATTTACTATATATAAGTTTTTTGGTGTGGAAAAGTTTAGTGTATGTCATTTTTTCCAAAGATATGTAATTGCATTATTTTGTAAAAAAGAAATACACTGTCCATTATAGAGACAAAGATTAAAAAAAAGGAGATCTCCTACTTTGATACGCACCAAATACTAACAAAAGAAAACCTAACAGAAGATATTATGAATTTACAAAATACGATACTCTATAACTTGAGTCATTCCTTGCTGGAACTTCCTTGTTGTTTCTACAATTACTGTTACTGCCAGCTTCTCACCTTCAAAGACCTCCAAATTTCTCACATTCTACAATGCCCAACACAGAGATACAAGGAGGGCTATAGAAGATTGTTCTCTTCCAATACCTCTACCTGCCATTTACCACCAGACTGCAAACTTCATGATTTCATTTTGCACTATAACATTCACAAAAAGAGAGAAAGACCAAATCTTAAGAGTGGGACCGCATTGCACCAAGGCGTGAAAGATTGTTTTGTCATCGTTTCTATATCTTAGGCATATTGCTGAAGTATTTGAAAATCTCTGGTTGATCAAATTAAGTACATGTAATTTTTTATGGGCTGCTCTCCACAGAAATTTTTTTACTTTTGATGGTAATTTTAATCCCCCAAATTGATTTTCAGCGCGTTGAATTCGTCATCACCGTTGGAAGGTGCTCAACTGGCGCATGAAAAAAATCATAAGCCATGCACCCAATACCCTGAGGCCACATCGTACTGCTTCCTCTTGTTCCAGGCCCATTCAAGCTTGTCCTCACCATCGTCGTTCAGTAGTAGGGAGAGAATTTACGAACTGAGCTCAGGAAAAAAAACTGCTTCAACTAGCATATTATTTCATCTTTCATCCATTGTAAATAAATCATGTACCTAATTGATGTCTGTTATTGGATTGTTGTTGTTACTGAGTTTATAAGAGTAGGGTGGGAGTAACCACGGGTCCTCCTAGATACGAATATTTATGCCAGCTCTAATTAAAATATGTTTGTCACTTGCTGATAACAGAATCCTCTTCCAAGCCTGAACTCTTTTCTGAATTTTATCCTTTATTGTACCGATTGAAGCCTTTTTATATCTTTGAATAATGGATGGAAGGTCTAGATATTTATCTTAGGCTCCCACATACTCTATGTTAAGTAACTCTACTGACTGTTGTCTTCTGGCGAGTGAGGTGTTTTGACTGAGAAAAATTGTTAATTTGTGGAGGTTAACTTTCTGTCCGCTAAACATCTCATATTCATTTAGTAGAGATATGATATTGTTACATGATTTCTCATTAGCCTTCCCAAAGAAGTTAAAGTCGTCAGCAAAGAGAAGATTATTGACTGTTGGAGAGCTTTTGTGAATCTAAATCTCCTGAATAAACCTGTTTTATTCTGCCATGTGTAACAGATAGGATAATCCTTCCGCACAGAATATAAATAGATAAGGTGACAAGGGATCTCCTTGCCGGATACCCTTTGTTGGCTTAAAAATTTCATAAGATTGACCTTCCACAAGAACACAGTAAGAAACAGTAATGATTAGTTATCTTATCCAAGAAATTCATCTGGTTCCAAAACCCATTCTTTCCATGATGAACCATAAAAAACTCCACTCAACTCTATCATATGCTTTTTTCATATCCAATTTAATAGCCATTTCACATTCCAATTCACACCTCTTAGTTTTGAGGTAGTGCATACATTCATGAATTAGAATATTGTTAGAAATTAATCTATCCTTTAAAAACGCACTCTGGTTTGGACTTATTAAATTTTTCATAAAATCCTGAAGTCTATGTACCAAAATTTTGGAAATAATCTTATAAAAGATTGAGGTTAAGCTAATAGGTCTGACATGTGACATGTCTTTATCATCCAGGATCTTAAGGATCAAGCAAATATGTGTATGGTTAAATACCTTGAGAATTTACCTCCACCAAAGAAGCTATGAACTGTCTTAAAAATATCACCACCCACAATGTTCCAATAAAACTGAAAAAATCGTGCTGTGAAGTCATTCTCACTTGGAGCACTTTAAAGACAAATGCTAAAAGTGGATCTCTTGATTTCTTCCATGGAGATTGGTCTTATTAGCCTCTAGTTCATGAAAGTTGTAACCGGAGGACTGAAATTACTGAATATGTCACCAGGTTCTAATGGGTTAGCGAATGAAAATATTTTCTTGAAATAATTTTCAACTACCGGAGCAATATTCTATGGATCTGAAGCTATTTACCATTATTCCGAATTAGTCCTCAAATTTTATTTTTTCGGTTTTTAGCTTGGAACTTCTGATGAAAGAACTTTGTATTGCTATCCCCTTCTTTCAACCACTTACATCTTGATTTTTTCTTCCAAAAACTTTCTTCTTTTGATAGCTTCTTTTCTAATTTATTTTTCTACCTCTAACACTTCTGGCCTACCAAAATAACCCCAATGTCTTCAACTGTTCCAACCTAAAATTTAGTTCTTCAATTACTTTCTTAGAGTTGGATTTGTTATGTTGCTATCACTCCACTAGACGGTGCCTACAACACTTCAATTTTTGTGCCAAAATATACATAGGTGAGTCATTAACTTTCATACTCTAAACTTTTGCTATCAGTGCCCTTATATCCTCCATCTCACACCACCGCTCCTAAAATTTAAATCTTCTTTTAGTAGACCTTATTGGAGGAACCGAATCAAGTAAGAGATGAGCGTAATCCAAACCATTCTCCGATAATCTTCTTACCACCACATCTACATAAGTCTCCCTCCAAGTCATTCCAACCATAAAACGATCATGCCTCGCTCTAATTAACATCTCTCCAACCCTCCTATTTGACCATGTGAATCGTTATCCTATCATCTCAAGATCAACCAATTGATTATCGTCAATAAAACCATTGAAATTTTCAATGGAGGCATCAGACCTCATATTCTCTCTCTCTTTTTCTCCATAATTTGTAATTGCATCGAAGTCACCCAAGATGATAAAGCTACCTTTAAATAATTAAAATCGAGAAAAGAGTTATTCGAATTGATTGATTTGAGTCAGCTCATTAGTACTCAAGTAAACTCCAACTAATTTCCAACTCACATTCTTATTCTCATCTTTAACCAAAATAATTATAAAAAAAAATTTTTGAAATAGAATGTGTACTTTCACATAATCTTTTCATGCTAGAGTCATTTTTTTATGTTCCATTCGAATCTACTAATATAAAACTTTGATATTCACATTATCTGATTTTACGTTCCATCATTTGAGATTAATTTTTAATGTATGTCATTTGACTCACGAATGAATTCAATTTTTCATTATGCAAGAAAATTTTATTTTATTAAAAAATGAGTATAATTATTAGTTAAAAATTAAATACGTCAAATAGCAAATGTCTTAAAAAAGTGACTCAATTTAACGGAGTGATTTTAATATTTTACTAGTGGTTGCTAAAAACCGTTATTAAATGCTTTGGTGACGAGTCACCAAAAAAAAAATGCTTTGGTGACACCCCAATTAGCAATGGTTATCTAATCATCGCGAAAAATTTTAGTGCCAGTTAAAATTATTGCTAAGCAGTGAAAACAAATGTCGTTAAACTCTTGTTTTGCTGCAGTTGATATGAGAAATAAATTTAAAAGAAGATTTAAATATTTTATTAATTTTTATAATTTTACAAAATTATAATTAGAATTTTATATTTTTTTTATTGAATTCTTACACTATCTTTAATTTTATAACTAAATTTTTGTTAGTGTAAAAAATATTTGAGTTAATGGAATATTTTTTAACAAATTAAAAGTACACATAAATTAAATCTTTGATCACATATTTTTTTGAAGAAATATTTTACTAATTTTAATATTTTTAACATAAAAATGATTTAATTATAAAATTAAAAACTGTGTAAGAATTTATTTAAAAAAATAAAAAATTTTAATTACAAATTTAATAAAATTATAGAAACTAACAAAATAATTAAATCTTAAAAAAATTATCAATTACAAAACTATATATAAATAGGTTAAGTTATATACTAGGTTATGATCATCAATTAATCTTTTAGGTAACACGAAAAATTTAAATTTTTTAAGATTGCAAATTTAGAGAAAATGTGAACAGAAGAGACCCCAATACCATAATTGAATTTCTTTGTCCCTTCATTGTTTTCTCCATTATTTTCTCCGTCAACTAATTCTCTGTTTCTTATTATGGAAATTATAAATCAATTCAATATATGCTTTTTTTTATCTTCTCAAATTCTCCTTTAATATAACTAATTCCGTGCTTGACCTGTTGCTTTTCTTACAACTTGTATCAACATCAAATTTTAATTACTTAATTCTACTAATAATAATGCTTAAGATGCGCAATGCTCTTGTTTCTCCGTCTTTTGTCAGATTCTGCTTTTTTTTTTTTAAATGAATAAAAGCAACTTTTTCCCGAAATTTTAACCAAATGGACACATTAGCGTGACGAATAATATATATCTTATTATAAGTAGTAGCTAATACTAGTTTCATTTGTTTAATATTTAATTTCATGCTCCATCAATATTTCATTCCAATCTTTGAAAGTGACTCACTGTCTAACCAGTGTAACAGCAATATTCCAAGCAATCTTCATAAAAACTTGTCATCACTACGTCTTTCTCGTGTTCCTTCTCTTCTTTGCATTCAAGTAACAACAAAACAAGGCATCTATCTATACTGAAGTCTCTCTTGCTATTTATATTTAGTGGTGGAAGCTCTCTCTGCACGAATTCAAGGCTACTTAATTATCTCAATTAAGCCAACATTATGAAGGTAAGAATCTAATTAATCAACAATGTTTCGTTCCTTTCTTCTCAATAATCATGTGTTTCAATTACTATATATATTAATGGTAATTAAATTTATATGCAGCAAAAGGTAGTTATAAAGATCCAAATGCATTGTGATAAATGCAGAAATAAGGCCCTGAAAACTGCTGCAGAGGTACAAGGTCAATATCTTTTACCAATCCACTCTAGTTTAATTTACATTTTATCAAAGCAATTAGTATAATTTTGGTCATTAAAAGTGGATATCAAATTTAGATATAAAATAACTTAATTGGATTAGTGGAGCGGTCAGCTCACGCATCAATTTAAATAAGTGTTGGGAGTTTAAATCTCGCTTTATGTATACAATAATTCATTATTAACCAGTGACAGACATTTATTGGAGTTCAGATCTATAAGGTGGCGTTTGGTGGAGAGATAGAGACGGAAAGACTGAGATTGAGAGACAGAAATTGAAATAAATCTCAGTATTCTGTTTGGTGCAAAGTGGGAGACAGAAATTGAAACAAGAATGAAACTCTAATTTAATTTGTACAAGAGTAAAATTGAAATTAATTAATTGAAATGAAGATATTTTAGATATAAAATGTTATTAAAGTTTTAGTCTTCATCTCTAAAAATTTTAGTTCCCTGTGTCCTTATTTTTTGGAGGTAATGAAATACTGAAATTTTAGGGACAGAGACAGAAATTTTAGTACCAATCTCTGAACCAACAAACATGATATTAAGTTTCAGTCTCCCAGTCTCTGTCTCAATACCTCAAAACAAACACTACCTAATAAATTACTCCTTGACCTATTATACTGAAATACATTAAAAAACCAAAATTTAGATATAAAATAGCATTTAACTAGAGTGAATTAGGATAGGAATTTGTGCTATCTCATGTGGTATTGAAGGATTGATTTTAGATATTTAACTTGTTTTTGGAACGAATTGTCAGGGGTGACTATGGTGTCACTTGAAGGGGATGAGAAAGATCGCGTGGTGGTGACTGGAGACAACATCAACACAATTTACCTGATCAACCAACTGAACAAGAAGTTTAAGTGCGTAACGGTTGTGAGCATCGAAGAGGTGAAGAAGAAGCAAGAGGAAAAGAAGGATGATAAGAAGGATGATAAGAAGAAGGATGAGAAGAAGAAGGATGAAAAGAAGAAGGAAGAGAAGCCATTCTGTGCTGTTCTGTGTCTCCCAGCTCCACCACATGCTCAATGCTCCAGCTGCCAACCCAAGTGTGAGCACCTATCATCCACAAATATCTCATTTTTATTCCCATACTATGTCTTATTTGTAAGAGTATTTTCGTTATCGTATCTATTAATTCACTCTTTTATTTATTATATAGAAAATTATATGATGTCTAATACACCAGTGTTTAATTTGTCTTAAAATTGAAAGAGATAAAAAAAAAAAAAAGTGGATTTCGTCTTTTATTGTTATATCACATAATTAAAAACATTTGACACTATAGAACACACTTTATTATATGTGTCAAAGTTAATAAGTTTAAGATTGGTAAGATAATAAATACTTTATATTTTATCTAAGAATTTTTATAAATTATATATAATAAACATATTATAAAAAGAAAGTTGTGTATGTATTAAGAATATCTCTCATATTTTGGTATAATTTTTTTATTTTTTTTTTACTAAATTATCATGTAACTTTAATTTAATTTTCAAAAATTTTGTGATATTAATTGAACCTTTAAAAAAATTGTCAGATTAGTTTATTCTAATAGATAAATGCTACATTTTTTTTATCTTTGAGAGATAAATATGACATCAAATAGTCTATTAGAAGAAATGTGAGAGATCAATATATTTTTTCAAGACTAAATTATTATGACAAACATGTCCTTTTGAGAGATTAAATTGATATGGGAAAGTTTCTTATGACTAAATTTAGTTTTCTTTTTGTCATAAACTTGTCCCATTCTTTGGTATTCAATGCTGGTATTTGTATTTTCACAAGATAGGCGATCATTGCACCAAGTGTCAAGGGCCAAAGTGTGAATGCAAGTGTGTCCTAATATGCTTCAAGTGCAACAATCCAAAGTGTGATGGAAAATGCAACATTTGCATCAAATGTGAGAGTCCCAAGTGTAGTGGTCACTGTTCTTCCCCTCCCAAGCCTCCTACTAAGCCTGAATCCAAACCGCCAGAGCAACCAAAACCACAGCCACAGCCACAACCACAACCGCATCCGATTTACATTAATTGCCCTCCATGGTGCAATTGTCCAAGGTGCTATGTTGTGCCATGTAATCCCCCAGCTTGCAACTACAGGGTTGTTTATGAATCAAACCCTGATAATTGCTCCATCATGTGATCAATTAATCAAGGGATGCTATGTATGGCTTAATAAGACATTTGTGATTTTCTGATTATTACTCATTTTTCAGACACATGCACACAAGCACACTTGTTCATTATTCTACCCTTGGTTCGTTTCTTGAAAATTTTCTATGTTGCAACCATGTTTAATTGAGGAGAGAAATTTGTATGTGCTTCTAAGAATAAACTCGTCACAATATATATATATATATAGTAGTGGTCAATTTTATTGCTTTGGCATTAATTTTTCCTTTGTTTTAGTGGTCACTTGTCTCATGTTTAGAAGTATATATTTGAAACGTGAAATTTCTGAGATTAGAAATATTTTCAAAATAAGAATTGTTTTATACTATAACATTTATATTTTTAATTGACGTGAAATTTCTAATAGGAACAAAGCTAGAATTTGATACAAATTAACTATGTATTTTTAAATTTTACTCTCAGAGTTAATTTTTCAGCTAATATATATTAATTAATTTTTTAAATTTTATGTAAATATTAAATTTTAAATTCTAAAGCTATTAATTGGTTTGTTAATGTGAATGAACAAAACTACTATGCAGATATACTAAAGTGAGTCGGTGTTAGAATCCAAACAACTATACGTGTTGCATTTTAATTTGTGTATTATATTTCTCAAAAGAAAACACTTTTTTTTTTAATTTGTATTGCAATTAATTTTAAGAAATTGTCACAGATAAATCAAAATTTTCAAGCGTCACAGTTCTCAATTATTATAACGGATATATATATAAAATTGAGAATACAACAAAAGAATGATTACAAGAAGATAAAGTATTTGATGGAGCTCTCAAAAAAAAGTTTCATCAAATAGAACTGCTTAAAAGTATTTATAATGTGGTCTGATGAGTTTGAAAAATTTTAAATTAATTTTATGACGATGAAACATTATTAAAATTATTAATTATAAAATTATTAATTTGATCTTAAATTTATATTTTTAATTAATAATTTTGTTGTGCAGATTTTGTTTTGGGCCAAAAAGAAAAATGACAAGTCCAATATGTTGAAGAAATTCAGCCTTAGTTACAAAAATGTTTTAAAAATTATGGCTGAATTATTATCATATTAGTTGGACCAGATTTAATCATTATTAGCCCAAATCAATTTTGATGAGAGACCAACTAGCTTGGTCCGAAATCAAAAAAGGAGAGAAAGCAAAGGTTGCATGCTTGCAACGGATACCACTTTCACTTTTTGATGGATTTCAAATTCAATTAACTTGCATTAATAGCATTGTAAACATGAAAGAGAAAATTGGAATTGATTTGATAGCCATCATTACTATCACCACCACCAAGCCAAAGGGAAGTGGAAACTTAATTCATTTCATTCTCTTTCCTAGTTACATTGAAAAGTTTTTCAATTTTCTCTCTCTTCTCCCTCAAGTTTCGGTCAATTCTTTGTCAGGAAGAAAGATGAAGAAATAAGCCATCAGAGGTAGAAGTAGAGAAGCTAGCTGCAAGCAAGAAGCCATTATGATGATGGCATCAAGAAAAAGAAGATCCATAGTAGGGTGTGCCTGAGATCTTTGCCACTTATGGTAAGAAGTGGTGAAGAAGTCTCAAACTCTCCATACCTGAAAATGGAGAAGATCCAACTCGGCCAGAGAAGAAGATCCCTTGGAGGCATGACTCGTCTTTACTTTTGATCAACAACCACAGGAGGTAGCTACTATAGCTACGTGGAGGATGAGGCAGAAGATAAGAGCAGGAGGAGCTGCCAAGCAGTCAAGAACTCATCAAGGGCTCATCAAGGGCTAGGAATCCTTCTTGGGGAGCAAGTCAAGATGGAAGGCCCGGATTGATGGATCTTGGTGAGAAGGGATGACACAGAGGTAATTGCATATTGGTTTTAGCATTCGATTTCCTCTCTCCTCTCTTTGGCCGAACCAGTTTTTGCATGAAGAAGAAGAAGTTGGCTCGGTTCAACAGTTTCAACCTTGAAGGCTTCCCCTTCTATAAATAAGGGAGAACAGCCAGGGCTTGAAGCAAGGAGAAAAGAGTGAAAGCACAAAGTTCTCATAGCTACCCAAGCTAACAAAAGTTCTTCTCCTTCAATATTTTTCATGTTGTATTTTTCTGTTTAGTTTTGTCTGTCTTGAGTCTCATGGAAAAAAGCAAACAGTGAGGTTTGTTTAAAAAAGCCATAGAACGAAAAAAGGCAGAGGATACAAAATTAAAAGAAAAAGCCATAGGTGTCTCAAAGGTCCTTTGTATATCTGTGTTGTGTTTCATGATTCTGTGGGAATCCCCTTGCAAGTTGGGTTAGCACTTAGCAGTTGAAAGCTTGGTAGGTGACCAAGTCAAGTTCAGGATTGGGGATAGATTCTGGACTTGTCCTAGATAGGAAGGGTAGTTCCTAGGGAAAATTGGTGTATGTAATCATGAAGATTATAGTGAAATTCCATCATTGTTGTGATGGAGACTGGATGTAGGCTGCACTGCACTTAGCAGCTGAACCAGGATACTTCTGGGTGTGATTTTCTCTCTCTACTCTACTCTACTCAAATTCTGATTCTATTCGAAGGAGACAAAATTGAAAAATATCTCCTCATTGGTTACGAGACAAAAAGAAAAAGTCTCTTGACTAGTGACGAGACAAAAACAGAAATATCTCCTTAAGCGTTTTAAAAGGGCAGCAAGTTTTACTCAGTAAAAAAGGGGCTAAGATTCAACCCCCTCTCTTAGCCACTAATAAACCATCAATTGGTATTAGAGTTTGGTCTCAAAGAGATCAAGCTTTACAGCTTGGAGAAAAGATCCAGATGGCAGAGAACAGTGGCTCAAACCTGGTGTCCTACAATCTGACAGAAGGACAATCAAGCAACAGACATCCTCTTTTCAATGGGAGGAACTACACCTATTGGAAGGAAAGAATGAAGATTTTTGTGCAAGCAGTAGATTACAGACTCTGGAAGATCATCCTGGAGGGTCCTCAATTTCCAACTACCACAAGTGCTGAAGGAGTAGTCTCTCTTAAAGCCGAAGCCAGTTGGACCGAAGAAGACAAAAAAAAGGTGGAGTTCAACGCCAAGACTATCAACTTGCTAAACTGTGCAATCAGCTTCGAAGAATACCGACGGGTATCACGATGCACAACGGCAAAGGAAATCTGGGACAAACTTCAAGTCACTCATGAAGGAACTACCATAGTAAAGAAGACCAGGATAGACATGTTGAACAGAGAATATGAAATATTCTCAATAAAGGAAGGATAATCAATAGATGAAATGTTTGAAAGATTCAACACCATCATTGTTGGCTTGGATGCTATGGGGATCAAGTATCTTGAATCTGTGCTTGTAAGGAGAGTTTTGAGAAGTCTCACAAAAGAGTGGGAAACAAAGGCATTAATAATATCTGAAAGTAGTGGTCTTGATTCTATGACATATGATGACTTGAGAGGAAATTTACTTGCTTTTGAAAACACTTATTTGAAAAAAGATTCAAAAAGAAAAGGAATAGCTCTCACATCTGTTTCTAACCCTCTGGATGATGAATCCAGTGATAACTCCTCTGAAAATGAATTTGTTTTATTTGCCAAAAAATTCAGGAAAATGGTGAAACTTAAGGAAAGAAACAAGGAAAGCAGCTCAAGGAAACAAAAGAAAGACTTCAGCAAAGTGATCTGCTACAACTGCAAAGAGACTGGACATTTCAAATCCGATTGCCCTAAGCTGAAGAAGGAGGAGACACCAAAGAAGGGAAAGAAGAAAGGACTGATGGCTTCTTGGGAGGACTTGGAACACGACTCAGATGATAATGAAGAATCAGAGACCAAGTCCCAACCATGTCTCATGGCAGATCACGTTGAACAGGTAGCATTTCATAACCCTGACACTAAAGATCTTCATCTCATGATAGACCACTTTTCTGAAAAGATTAGATGCTTCCTAAGAGAAAACCAAGATCTTGAATCACAAATTACTATTCTTAAAGCTGAAAATGGTTTTCTCAAGGACAAATTAAGGGAGGCTGAAACTGTTGTTGAACTTATTGAAGAAAACAAGCAGTTAAAAGCCTAACTTAAGAGTTGTGAATTCCACCATTCTGTGACTGCCAATCTGAATTACTTTGAAGAAAATGACTGGCTGCATAAAGAGATAAGAAGGCTTAAAGAAGACTTAGCCAAGTTTACTCAAAGTTATGAAAATTTAAATAAACTCTTGGCTAGTCAAAAATCTCTTTATGATAAAGCTGGGTTGGGATTTCATAAAACTGAGAATTTTGTTGAGAAACCTTCTTTTGCAAACATGGATTCATCTTCAAATGATACAAGGTTTCAAAACCCAACAAGCTTTAGCAAAATAGCAACTCCAAGATTTTGTAGATTGTGCAATAAGAGTGGTCATTTTTCCATTCAATGCTTTTTCATTGAAAGAATGATTGGAAACAAAGTTTGTAAAGTTGTTTATGATTACAATGGCTTGGGACAAAGGAGATGGTTTAACGTTAAAGGATCCAAAAAGATTTGGATACCTAAGGTCACTTGAGCTCATTTTGTAGGTGTGCCTAGCATCCAAGCGGAAGGACAATATGTGGTACATGGATAGTGGATGCTCTAGGCATATGACCGGAAAGGCAACCTTCTTCATTAAGTTTGATGAATATGATGGAGGGTTTGTCACTTTCGGTGATAATGGCAAAGGAAAGATAGTGGCAATAGGCAAAGTTGATAAAAGCTTTTCTTCTTTCATAAATGATGTTCTACTTGTTGATGGGCTGAAACACAATTTACTAAGCATTAGCCAATTATGTGATCTTGGATATGAAGTTATTTTTAGGAAATTGGATTGTTTAGTTATTTGTAAAAAATCTGGGGATGTTTTGTTTGAAGCCAAACGGTGTAACAATGTGTATGGATTGACTCTTGAGGATTTAAAAGATCAAAAGATGACATGTTTTACATCACTTGAATCTGAAAAATGGCTATGGCATAAGAAATTGGTTCATGCAAGCATGTACCAAATTTCTAAGCTTGTTAAGAAAAAATTGGTTAGAGGAATTCCAAACATTAAATTTGATAAGGATATTACGTGTGATGCTTGTCAATTAGGCAAACAAGTAAAATCCTCTTTTAAACTAAAAGATGAAATTTCTACTAAGAGGCCATTAGAAATGTTGCACATTGATCTTTTTGGTCCCACAAGAACTCAAAGCTTAGGAGATAAACACTATGGTTTGGTAGTGGTAGATGATTACTCTAGATTCGGTTGGGTACTCTTCCTAGCTCATAAGAATGATGCTTTCCATGCTTTTTCAACCCTTTGTAAAAGAATTCAAAATGAAAAAGATTTGAAAATTGCCCACTTGAGAAGTGATCATGGAAAAAAATTTGAAAATCAAGACTTTGGAAAATTTTGTGATGACTTTGGAATTGCACATAACTTTTCATGCCCTAGAACTCCTAAAAAAATGGGGTAGTTAAAAGAAGGAATAGTCTTTAAGAAATGACTAGGGCTATGCTTTGCAAAAATGAAGTTCCAAAATTTTTGTGGGCTGAAGCTGTAAATACAGCTTGTTATATTTTGAATAGGACAATCATTAGGAAGGGTTTAAAGAAAACGCCTTATGAGCTATGGAAAGGAACCCCACCAAATCTTAAGTATTTCCACATCTTTGGATGCAAATGCTTTGTACTTAACAATAAAGAAAATCTTGGCAAATTTGATCCAAAATCCTATGAAGGAATGCTTGTTGGATACTCTACCACTAGCAAAGCATTTAGAATTTACCTCAAAGAACATGAAACCATAGAGAAATTCATACATGTGTCTTTTTGTGATACTAATTCAATTTCCAGTGCCCCATTAGATGATGATACAGGTAGTGAAGCAGAAATGAACCATCAACCAAGTCAAGAAAGTCCCAATGTTGTCCCAAGTGAAGAATCTGTCCGTCCAGTTTTGTCTTATCAGAATGGAGGAGACATTTCAGTTTTGTCTCCTGAACCAGTCAGAGATTCCGGAACAGACCAGTTTGCTGAAGCTCATCAAAGCTCAACCTTACTCTGAAAACCAAGAGAATGGAAGTCCATGAAGGGTTATCCCAATAATTTTATCATTGGTGATCCCTCCCAAGGAGTAACAACAAGATCCTCAACCAAAAGGCAAGCCGACAAAGCAATTTTGCTTTCTTGTGCCAAATAGAGCCTAATAATGTGAAGCAAGCTCTTGAAGATCCTTCTTGGGTCAAAGCTATGCAAGAAGAGCTAGCTCAATTTGATAAAAATGAGGTTTGGACACTAGTACCTCATCCGAATGGTAAGAAGGTAACGGGTACTAAGTGGGTTTTCAAAAATAAATTAGGTGAGGATGGTAAGGTTGTTCGTAACAAGGCTAGATTAGTGGCCCAAAGTTACGATCAAGAAGAGGGTATTGATTTTGATGAGTTTTTTGCTCCGGTAGCAAGAATGGAAGCAATTAGGTTGCTTCTTGCCTATGCTGCCCATAAAGGTTTTAAAATGTTCTAAATGGATGTCAAATGTGCTTTCCTTAATGGCTTTATAGATAGAGAAGTGTTTGTGGCACAACCCCCCGGTTTTGAAAATAAAGAATTTCCTAATCATGTTTTCAAGCTTTCAAAGGCCCTTTATGGTCTTAGGCAAGCTCCAAGAGCTTGGTATGAAAGGCTTAGTGCCTTCTTATTGGAAAATCACTTTCAAAGGGGTACCACCAATACTACTTTATTTATTAAAGTATCTAATGATGATATTCTTCTTGTTCAAGTTTATGTGGATGATATAGTGTTTGGATCGGCCAATGAATCCTTGTGTGAAGAGTTTGGAAAACTCATGACTAGTGAGTTTGAAATGAGTTTACTGGGAGAACTAACATTCTTTCTTGGTCTCCAAATTAAACAGACTCCTAGTGGCACCTTTATTCACTAAGGAAAGTATGCTAAAGAATTAATCAAGAAATTTGGCCTAGAAAATTCCAAACCAATGGGAACACCAATACATCCAAACACTAAACTTGAAAAAGCTGATGATGCCAAAGATGTGGATGAAACACGGTATAGAGGAATGATAGGGTCACTCATGTATCTTACCTCCTCTAGACCGGACATTGTTCAAAATGTGGGTGTATGTTCAAGGTTTCAATCTCACCCAAAAGAATCCTACCTTTCAGCCGTCAAAAGAATCATTAGATATATTGAGGGAACTTGTGATTATGGCCTATGGTATCCAAAATCTGATGACTTTTGTGCAGTAGGTTTCTGTGATGCATATTATGCGGGAGATCGGGTGGATAGAAGGAGCACATCCGAAATGTGTTGCTTCCTTGGAAGCTCACTCAACATGTGGTCAAGCAAGAAACAAGCCACAGTAGCTCTATCCACAGCCGAAGCCGAATATATATCTGCTTCTGCATGTTGTTCACAATTTATTTGGTTGAAGACTCAGTTAGAGGATTACAAATTAAAGATCAATAGTATACCTTTGTTTTGTGATAATATGAGTGCTATTAACATCTCTAAAAATCATGTTCTGCACTCAAGAACTAAGCACATTAAACTAAATATCATTTTATTAGAGAACATGTGCAAAAGGGTACTATTGATATTCAATTTATGAAATCTGAAGAACAACTTGCTGATATTTTCACTAAACCTTTGTGTGAGGATAGATTCTGTTCATTAAGGAACAGCTTGGGTATGTTGAATTTAAATTCTGTTGATAATTTGGAATTTTTGATGAATCTGTTGGTTTTGTCTCGTAGGAAAGCAGGAGACAAATCTGAGGACATGATGAACTGGCCATGATACAAGGGGAGACTGATTCGGACATTAATGATCATGGGCTCCACCAAATCTTTTTTGACCCCATTCATAACCTTGGCCCGTTTTGAGTTCCCCAATTTTTTTAATCATACTTTTTGGAAGTTGTCATATCATATCTTGTAGGAAAGAGTTGTTGTCAAATCAAAATCTTTTTCTCTTCCTCATCCCTTGATTCTAGGAGCTAATCTCTCGTTTTTTATTTTAAAATTCCTTCCTTATTGATAACCGCGCCACTTAATGGTCATTACTCTCTTAACCATCTCTCTCCACTCAGCATTAAATGCTCTAATAACCTCCCACCTCTCTCCAATCTCGTCACTCACTCCTTCATCTTCCTCTCCATTCTTCACTTTCATAACATGAAAAAGAAAGTGGCTCCCAAGAGAAGTAACCGAACTCCTCTACCCAAAAATCTTCCATTTTCTTCTACTCCTCAAATACATACTCACATTCACATACACTCCACATCTTCTTCATCTCTTTCACCTTCCTCCAAACAAACCGAAACTATGAGAAGAAGGGTCATTGCACAGAAAACTTCATCCAGAAAAAAGATTGGAAAGGATAAAGAACCAATTGTAGAAGAAGAAGAGGAGTGTCAGTCTTCTCTACCCCATTCACCACCAAGGAAATCAACCCCTCGCCCCTCTGCTGACCGCAGCTCACAGCGCGCAAAAAGTTATGTGCTTCGTAACACCAGGGAACCACCGAATTTGGAATCACTTGATTTCAAAAATAAGTACAACAAAGGTCACTCACACTTTGATCCAGCCAGATTTAACTCATGTGCTTCATATGAGTTTCATAATGAAGTTCTGAGAAAATGTCACTTATGTGCATCCTACATAGTGAACTAGGAATCCCTCACTGCAAAAGGCATTAACTTTGTCACTCTCTTTGAAAATCTGAAATAGACCCCTTTGTTCAGCATTCAGAAACCTGTGTACCCAGCCCTAGTTCGCGAGTTCTATGCGAACATGAGGCTTCTTGATGGCGCTATTCACTCATATGTCAAGCGGGTTCACGTGTCACTAAACAGAGAAACAATTAGTGCTGCTTTGGGATATGTTAATGAATGAGCAACTACCTATATGACGGGAAAATGGGATTCGCAAGTTGGGATCTCATACCAGGTTGCTTTGAATCAGACTTGCAAAAATTTCTTTGCTTTGGACGGCATGATTCTGACTCACAAGGCTCTTGGACTTGTAAAAGCACTTCTTCACAGAATCATCAATCACATTGTAATGCCTCAGAGTGGTTCATACCATAGAGTAACTATCTGTGATACTTTAGTACTTTTTGCTATTATTACTTCTGCTCCTATCTCTTTTGCATATTTTATGGTGAGACACATATGGGAGTGTGTTAGAAGTGACAAAAAGGCTAATCTTTCTTATAGAATCTTTCTTACATGCATCTTTGAATATTTTAATGTTGATTTAACTAATGAGGTTGTAGAAAATAAAGTTTCCATAATCAAGGGGGGAGGAGTCTCGGGTTCTATGAAAGGTAACAAAGAAAAATGCTCCATGCCATCTGAACCATCTGAAAGTGATCTTGAGAGTCGTCCACATGAGTCAACAAAGGTTGCGGACTCCATCAAGGACGTACTCACTGAGTTCTCAAATATATCAAATCTGATGGTGCAATCCTATAAAACAGCTCGCAAGCAAGCATATGAGAATGAGAAAGCTTGGCTTAAGTGCCATGAAAGAGTTAACCTGCTGCTGAAGAGTTTTGAAGAGGAAATGGCTGCAGAGGAGGATAATGAATCACCTGGCTCAGATTTTAACCTCTCTGATGATTGATCTATTTGTCCCCTTTTAAACTCTGTTTCTGTTTTGTTATTTTAGTATTTTGTATGCACTTGGATACTCTGAACTATTATGTTTTGATAAAAACAAATATTATGCTATTGTTATGTTATTTTCACTTGTTTTGTAGGTTCCCCCATTGATGACAAAAGGGGGAGGAAAGTTGAAAAAATTGAAAAAAACAGGGGCTGAAATCATTTTGATTCATGATCACCCCTGTGCATAAGTTCTATGGTCATGCTTTATAATTTATGATCTGATTTGTTGAAATATTTGCTGCATTATCATTATTAGAACTTAGTTATATTTTGATAATTCCTTTGTGCTCTGATATGTTGGATAATTCTGTTTGATTGACAATTTTTTTGCTATGTTGAATGATTATTTCTCTAACATGATTGCTGAAAATTTGTCTATTTGATCAAATAATTTGGCAGCAAAATTTTTGGGAATTATCTGATGAGTTTTGGTTGAAATGTACTCTGTACTCAGGATTTTATGTTTGTATTGAGCAGAAAATTATTTATATGATAACAAATCAGTTTTGCTTATCACTTCACTTCTACTCATAAATCAAGCAGTTCAATATAATTTAATATTCCATATGTTGAATACATTGTGGCTTTAAGCTTGATAAAAATGTTACATGTAATGCTTCCTTTGATATAATGACACATATTAAGGGGGAGCTATGTAACTGATGGAAAGGAGGAGGAGTCCAAATCTTCAAAGAGAGTACTCTAAACTCTAAACCTTTTCATTTCAATTTTTAATAATATTTGTCATCAAGGGGGAGATTGATGAGTTTGGAAAACTCCAAATTAATTTGATGATGATCAAACATTATTAAAATTATTAATTACAAAATTATTAATTTGATCTTAAATTTACATTTCCTAATTAATAATTTTGTTGTGCAGATTTTGCTTTGGGCCAAAAAGAAAAATGGCAAGTCCAATATGTTGAAGAAATTCAGCCTTGGTTACAAAAATATTTTAAAAATTGTGGCTGAATTATTATCATATTAGTTGGGACAGATTTAATCATTATTAGCCCAAATCAATTTTGATGAGAGACCAACTAGCTTGGTTCGAAATCAAAAAAGGGGAGAAAGCAAAGGTTGCATGCTTGCAACAGATACCACTTTCACTTTTTGATGGATTTCAAATTCAATTAACTTGCATTAATAGCATTGGAAACATGAAAGAGAAAGTTGGAATCGATTTGATAGCCATCATTACTGTCACCGCCACCAAGCCAAAGGGAAGTGGAAAACTTAATTCTTTTCATTCTCTTTCCTAGTTACATTGAAAAGTTTTTCAATTTTCTCTCTCTTCTCCCTCAAGTTTCGGTCACTTCTTTGTCAGGAAGAAAGATGAAGAAACAAGCCATCAGAGGTAGAAGTAGAGAAGCTAGCTGCAAGTAAGAAGCCATTATGATGATGGCATCAAGAAAAAGAAGATCCACAGTAGGGTGTGGCTGAGATCTTTGCCACTTATGGTAAGAAGTGGTGAGGAAGTCTCAAGCTCTCCATACCCGAAAATAGAGAAGATCCAACTCGGCCAGAGAAGAAGATCCCTTGGAGGCATGCCTCGTCTCTACTTTTGATCAACCACCACAGGAGGTAGCTACTGTAGCTACGTGAAGGATGAGGCAGAAGATAAGAACAGGAGGAGCTGTCAAGCAGTCAAGGACTCATCAAGGGATAGGAATCCTTCTTGGGGAGCAAGTCAAGATGGAAGGCCCGGATTGATGGATCTTGGTGAGAAGGGATGACACAGAGGTAATTGCATGTTGGTTTTAGCATTCGGTTTCCTCTCTCCTCTCTTTGGCCGAACCGGTTTTTGCATGAAGAAGAAGAAGTTGGCTTGGTTCAACAGTTTCAACATTGGAGGCTTCCCCTTCTATAAATAAGGGAGAACAGCCAAGGCTTGAAGCAAGGAGAAAAGAGTGAAAGCACAGAGTTCTCATAGCTACCCAAGCTAATAGAAGTTCTTCTCCTTCAATATTTTTCATGTTGTATTTTTTTGTTTAGTTTTGTCTGTCTTGAGTCTCATGGAAAAAGACAAACAATGAGGATTGTATAAAAAAGTCATAGAGTGGAAAAAGGCAGAGGATACAAAATTACAAGAAAAAGCCATAGGTGTCTTAGAGGTCCTTTGTACATCTGTGTTGTGTTTTACGATTCTGTGGGAATCCCCTTGCAAGTTGGGTTAGCACTTAGCAGTTGAAAGTTTGGTAGGTGACCAAATCAAGTTCAGGATTGGGGATAAATTCTGGACTTGTCCCAGATAGGAAGGGTAGTTCCTAGGGAAAATTGGTGTATGTAATCATGAAGATTATAGTGAAATTCCATCATTGTTGTGATGGAGACTGGATGTAAGCTACACTGCACTTAGTAGCTGAACCAGGATACTTCTGGGTGTGATTTTCTCTCTCTACTCTACTCAAATTCTGATTCTGTTCGAAGGAGACAAAATTGAAAAATATCTCCTCATTGGTTATGAGACAAAAAGAAAAAGTCTCTTGACTAGTGACAAGACAAAAACAGAAATATCTCTTTAAGCGTTTTAAAAAGACAGCAAGTTTTACTCAGAAAAAAAGGGGTTAAGATTCAACCCCCTCCCCTTCTCTTAGCTATTGATAAACCATCATGGTCCAACTTATTATGATATATTTATTCATGAATAATAAGATTTTTTATATTTATAAAACAACTTCAAATATTTTTTTGTGACTGCTACCAAAAAAAAAAACCCGAGAGAGATCTCCCTAATCACAATTTTGTTAGAGAATCTATTCTAATCCACGAGGTGGACGAGACTCACGCCAGAGAGAACGAACGTTAATCAACCCAGAGAGCAACAGTGGCAGCATGGACCAGTAGTGGAGGCGGCGCCAAAAACAGCCAAGCAGCCGTGAGCGCACCACCAGATTGATGGTAGCAGCCGTGGCGCATCGATCTGGATTAAGAAAACAATCTATAGCTCAGCAGTATCGTGAGGCTAGGCTGGCGGAGGATACGCAGCGGTGGCATCGGAGCGGCAGCTGCGTTCAGATTCTCTTCGCCAATGGAGGCATGGAGCGGCACTCTGAAGGAGGATGAACCGGGTCGCAACGCTATCAATCCGGGCTATATATGTACTCTTCCGAGTCGGGTCTTTATTTTACCTAGCCCACGACCAAATAAAAAAATCAGCAGCAAATTAAAGCGAAGCGGACAATAGTGCAGTACATCCTCGCCGAATCTTCAAATGCAAATATGCAATACCTTGTGAATCAAATCTCTTTACGAATGCTTGCCCGGTATCCTCCATTATTCACAAGAGAAAATGCTTCAGTACTCAACATCTAAAATAGAAAGAACATTTGTACAAAATTGGATATTAACAGCTTATAATTTGTAGAAGTATTGACATTTGCTTGTGCTATTGCTACGAAACACGATCATTAATAAGTTTCAATACTTAAAATTCATGTAATTTGTTTATCCTACTGGTTATTAATAGTCCATATATTTTGCATAACTCTTGACATTTGCTTATGTTTTTGGTGAAAATTAATACTTAATATTTTATAGTTTGTGAAAGTTTTGGCATCTGTCCATGATATTTTATATTGATAATGAATATTGAATATTTTGTGAAAGAAATTATACTTACTAATGCTACTAGTAAAAAATCAGATCATTAACGAATATGTATTTAAATTATGTGAGTTTGGGATTATTTTACAAATATAAATCACCTTGTTACTTGTACACAAATACATCATAGTAAACTGGAGCCATGTTATAAATAATTTAGAAAGCTCCATAAGATAGAACTCTCTTTAAAAAGCTCCATCAAATACTTTGTCTTACAAGAAGACAAGAAATGTCGCAATCCTATTTCGTATTTAGGAATCTAGTAATATCAGCTTGAAGCAAGTCGGTTAAGCGAGACATGAGGTCTCATGTGATCATTTAAATAAGCTATTGAAAAATTAATTAATTTATAAATAGAATAATTCACGTTAATAAAATAAATAAAATTTAAAATTATACATATATTTTAAATTAGAATTGATTACATGTTCTATCTTAAACAGATCTATATAATTCAAATTAAGGTAATTCGATGTTAGCCATTATATGTAAATCGAATTAATCTGATTTGATTTACTACTTGTACAAGATAAACATAATAAATTAAATCAGTCTAATATTTTTTGGTATTTGAAAAATCGGTCTAATATGATATCAGTCCGATTCGATTTATTATTTGTTTATTTATTCTTCATTAACTTTAAAATATAAATGTCAATAAGAAAATATTCTCTATTTGGATTCAAATAAAATATCAAACAACTCAAAACACTACAAGAAAAATCTTGAATATCAGCGGATTTTTCTCAGAAAAACGATGAAAATCTGATGGTACTAGAATTACCGTCGGAATGAATCAGACGGTATAAACCTCGCCGATAAATGTTTATCATCGGATTTTTTTCGTTCGACGGTAATTACCTTCGGATTTTGCAACGGATTACCACCAACTGAAAAAACAAATTGGTTACCAATTGGTGAAGGCTGTGTTGGAGCTCCTGCACCTGCAGCCTCAAATCCACGCCTTCCTCGAGTTCGACGGCTCGACTGGTAGCAGAGCCTGACGACGGCCTCAATGTGGATGTGCGGAGGCCGCTGGCGAAGAACGACCCTAATCCGTTTACGCGGTTCTTATACGGCGCTGAGGTGGTCTCACGCCAAACCGCATCGGGATTGACGACTGAAGCTGCAGAGCCATCGGCAGCATCCTCCTCACTTTGCTGAGACTGCTGAGTCGCGACTTCTAGTCTCTGTGTGTAGGACTTCTGTGTAACACAATTTGTTGTGATTAGTACGACAAATATACAGTTAATCTCTAATAATTTTATACTAGAAGATCAGATGTATGTTTACTCACATAATGGTCCTAAGACCGTTGATCAGTAAATCTTGCTTTGTTCTCCTTCAACGTATGGGTGTACTTGAACGTCTCCACCAATGTTGCCTCGCAATCCAACGACTTCGACTACATATGTTGCATTGAAACAATATGATTAGGATGCCTAGTAATGATATATAAAACAATATAACTAAGTTATTAACAAAATTAAAGTCTCTACATACCAGTCTGACCTTAGTCTTCATGAAGGTCGCTCAGCCACCAGTATACTTCGACGACCTGGCCGATGCCCTGTTAGCTCAGTTGGTGAGACATTGATATCTGAACACCTCATCGGTCTCCCGATGAACTAACAAAGCCTTCTTTATTTTTGGTTGGATCCAAGTCGTCAGATGATCCCGCCCCTTACGAACATCTTCCAACATCTGCTGGAGCCACTGACCCATTCTGTGGTCGAATATCTTCTTAAAGTGGAGCTGCAACAAAGAAACTTTAAGATTGGTTAATTAAAATAGAATATATAAACTAGTTAAAAAAGTTTGAAACTAAAAAAAGTAATTACCGCCTATTTCTGAAACCATTGCTCTCTGTCTCAACAGGGATCTTCTTGATGACATTGGTCATCTCCGATATTCTTCATTAACTTTACCATCTTCTAATCCAAGGATGATCGTACATCAGCTTGATGACATTGGTCATCTCCTGAGTACATCCATTGTTGTTCGGCGCAAACCTAACAACAATCCACAAACATCACAATATGGCAATTCCATAATCAGTAAACAGGAAACACTAACCAAGCAACCAAACCTAAGTTCACTAAACAAGAAACAATAACCACACACTTTTAGCAATAACCATAACTAGTAAATAGGAAACACATTTAGCCATTCAAACCTAAACCCACTAAACAAGAAATAATAACTAGGTACTTCCAGCAATAACTATAATCAGTAAACAAGAAACACATTCAACCATTCAAACCTAAATCTACTAAACAAGAAACAATAACCAGGCACTTTTAGCAATAACCATAATTAGTAAATAGAAAATACTAACCAAATAACCAAATCTAAATCCACTAAAAAAGAAACAATAATCAGGCACTTTTAGCAATAACTATAATCAATAAATAGGAGACACATTCATCCATTCAAACATAAATTCACTAAACTAGAATCAATTTTTAGGCACTTTCAGGATTAACAATAAACAGAAAATATATAAGACTCAAAGTGATACTTAGTCCGTGCCGCAATCAGGCCAAATGTTCAACCGTACGATAGGAGATGGTGGATGGACATCAGCTGCCGCACTTCCATGAGAGGACTCCGGGGCCGCGGCATCTGTCTCTGGAGGCAGCGTCACTATAACAGCGGGTTGCTGAGCGGTAAGAGGTGGCAACGTCACCGTAGACGGAAGCACGTAGTTGGGGTTAGGGACCATGATGAACGGCTGGTCCGCTAAACCCGCAACCTGTGACGTCACTGGGGTAGTCAGAGTTGAGGAAGAGGATCCAAAATTTTCAGGGGTTACCAGAAGAAATTTTCCCTCTACCACGACCACGTCCATGATCAGTAGCCTGATCCGCAGCACTTGTGCCTATCGTCATGTCTGCAAATAGCATACCAATTAACAGAAATTCAGAACAACAAATCAACAATAAATTATAATAATACCAATGTAATTCTTATAACTAATACCATAACATTAAGTTCAACATTTGATGATCCAAATAGAAAGTGTCTTAGAATACAACCATATCAACCATAACGTGCATTATTAGATCTAAATCAGATACTAAGTGTGAAAAACACTTCAATCAAGCAACTAGGCATTTACAGTCAACATACATACATAAAACTCAATTTGCAAATAATATCCAACACATTACAATCCTTTATCACAAAGAGACTTAATTAACTATGCCAAGCAAAAATCAAACATCCTAAATCACAAGGTAGCTACAACACGCAATTTAAAACGGGCAATCACTACAAGAAACACTGTTAAAATTGACGGTAAAATAGACGGCGTGACATGTCGCTTTTAAAGACTTATTTCTGCCAAGGCACTTATTTCTATACAAAGTACATATATGTATGTGACATAAAGACTTCATTACCGTATCAATATTGGAATAATCATTTGTATCATCTGCAATTCCTTGAAGCACTGGTTGTAGCATTCTAGCCTGTTGTTCTCAACATTTTAAGAGTAATACTCGGTTACTTGCCACACAAACTACACAGATAATTAAAGAAATATCAAGTGAAAATCAACAGTACCTTTTCTCTCGATGTAAATCAACACCAATTGAGGGAGGTGTTGAAATAGTTGCACGAATTGTTGGACCAAAAACTGCTACAAGCTTCAATAGCATATCCAGTGACAACTTTACATGCCTACACTTTAACAGCAGAAAAATAATATATGAATTTACAAAAGCATCCATTAGTCTATAGATAAGATTTTAATCTAGTCTTGATTATTCAGATCATGGCTGGCGTGTTAAAGCGCAGGCATATATAATGTAAATTTACCTTTCTGTTTTACCATCCAGCAATCCTGAGAGCACTGGAAGCAAGAAAGCAAATAAATCTATGGCGAGGACATCCATCTTCTCCACAAGGACACTGATAACATCTGCTTGAACCTGCATCATATTGAAGTTATTTTTAGAACTATATATTCAATAAGAAAAATATGAATCTCTGGTTAGAAGAATTAGAAACAAAACAAGCAACAAGTCAACATAAGTGCAAGAGGAACTTCAAAAAGTACTCACAGATTGATCTGGCAACTTTCTCAAATCATTAATGGCCCCTTCAACATCGTTGCACTCCCAAAAATGCCGCACCACCAGCAAATACACATTATGACCACTAATTCGTCAGTAACATTTATTACAAAGTTTCCAGTTTTTCTCATGTTTCTTTCTTTGATGCTGTGAAGCATACCAGAAAAACCAAATGTATAAGTTCCATGGCAATGAATAATACATAATCAACGAATGATACAATAACTAGTAGAGACCTAGTAAGCAAACAAATAAAATTAAAAGCAACAACTAGTTAAAATTACCTGTAACTTTGTTAAGCGTGAATGAAGATTACTCAAAGTTACATCATAATTTTTCATCAGACCTTCAATGATTTCCCCTTCGTTTGTAGATTTTGAATCCCCTCTGCACAACTGAGACTCAACCTTCTAACAAACATACAAGGGTAAACATGATTCACAGATTCAATTTAACTACATATAAGGGGTTCAACTTTTTAATAAATATTATACATGAGGATAAAAATGATTTGGTGGAACTACACCTAACCAAAATTTTGTAAGAGTAAGGGCTTCATGACTAAGTTTGAACTTTTACATGCTTTCTTGACATATGCTTTCTTTACATATGGTTCATCAATGATGCTGCTTGACCTTATCTTTTGACATATAAACATCAACGAAAATAAAGCAAGGAACACCAACTTTTTGCTGCATCATACCTAAGATCAGGGTTGTTTAGTTCCAATAGTTTGCCAACAACAACATCACCCTCAACTCCCGCATTGGTTTCAATTGTGTGCAGAGGAGTCTGGGATGTTTTTTGATACAGTGATACCTGCTTCATTTATTTATTTGATGTTAAATTAAATTGAATCTGAAAACAGCTTTAACAATTTTGATTAGGTTAGATTGGGATTGGGATTGGGATCGGGATCGAGTACTTTCCCGTACTTTTGAGAGAGGGCGTGCACTTCCTCTGCGATCTCAGATATGATATTTTGCGCCACCACCTTGCCATCGATTACGGAGCGACAACGGCGCAAGTGTGACGGAGCGACGACATGCACGAGAGCAGCAGAGCGACGAGAGGGGGCAGTGGAGCGAAGATGGCGCGGGGGCAGTGGAGAGGGAAGGTTAGTGAAATAGTGGAGGTGAAATGGAGAAGGCACAAATTGGGGTTAGTTAATTTTTTATGTAAAATGTAAGAAACGAGGGACGCAGGAAGTAAAAGCGGTTGTAATTTTTTGTTGATAAAAATCGACAGTAATGTCGTCGATTTTAGTTAAATAAAAAATCAACACTTTAACCATCTATTTTATATAATAAATCTACATCATTCGTCTAATTTTAAAAAGAGATCTTCATTGTCTAAATTTGTCAACGACAAAAGCTGTCGATATTATAGTTATTAAAATAGACAACCTGTTTGTAGATTTTTTTAAAAAAAATTTTAACCCACTACTCTATCGACAGTGTGACGATAAAAGGGAAGGTGTTAGAAGATTGCAAAAACAATAGACGATATGGCCGTTGATGAGCGGATAATTTATACGCTTTTTGGCATTATTTTTAGTATGTTTTTAGTATATTTTAATAGGTTTTTATTATGTTTTCATTAGTTTTTAAATAAAAATCACATTTCTGGACTTTACTATGAGTTTGTGTGTTTTTCTGTGATTTCATGTATTTTCTGGCTGAAATTGAGGGACCTGAGCAAAAATCTGATTCAGAGGCTGAAAAAGGACTGCAGATGCTGTTGGATTCTGACCTCCCTGCATTCGAAGTGGATTTTCTAGAGTTTCAGAAGCCCAATTGGCGCGATCTCAATTGCGTTGGAAAGTAGACATTCTGGGCTTTCCAGAAATATATAATAGTCCATACTTTACCCGAGATTTGATGGCCCAAACAGGCGTTCCAAGTCAGCTCAAGAATTCTGGCGTTTAACGCCGGAACTGGCACAAAAGCTGGAGTTAAACGCCCAAACTGGCACAAAAGCTGGCGTTTAACTCCAAGAAAAGTCTCTACACATGGAAGCTTCAATGCTCAGCCCAAGCACACACCAAGTGGGTCCGGAAGAAGATTTCTGCATTAATTACCTATTTCTGTAACCCTAGGCTACTAGTTTTCTATAAATAGGACCTTTTGCTATTTTATTTGGGGGGGAGATCTTTGGACGTCTAGTCCCTAGACCTTCGGAGGCTGGCCATTCGGCCATGCTTACACCATTATCACTTTTGTATTTTCAACGGTGGAGTTTCTACACACCATAGATTAAGATGTGGAGCTCTGCTGTTCTTCATGAATTAATACAAGTACTATTGTTTTTCTATTCAACTCAAGTCTATTTCTTCTCCAAGATATTCATTCGCACCCAAGAACATGATGAATGTGATGATTATGTGACACTCATCACCATTCTCACATATGAACGCGTGACTGACAACCACTTCCGTTCTACATGCAAACAAGCTTGAATGTGTATCTCTTGGGTTTCTAATCTAAGATTGGAACCTTCGTGGTATAGGCTAGAATTATTGGCGGCCATTCCTGAGATCCGGAACGTCTAAACCTTGTCTGTGGTATTCTGAGTAGGATCTGGGAAGGGATGACTGTGACGAGCTTCAAACTCGCGATTGTTGGGCGTGTGACAGACGCAAAAGGATCAATGGATCCTATTCCAGCATGATCGAGAACTGACAGATGATTAGTCGTGCGGTGACAGCGCATTTGGAACGTTTTCACTGAGAGGACGGGAAGTAGCCATTGACAACGGTGATTCCCAACATAAAGCTTGCCATGGAAAGGAGTATGAATGATTGGAAGAAGGCAATAGGAAAGCAGAGGTTCAGGAGGAACAAAGCATCTTCATACGCTTATCTGAAATTCCAACCAAAGAATTACATAAGTATCTCTATCTTTATTTTATGTTTTATTTATCTTTTAATTATCAATTCTCCATCACCATCTGAATTCGCCTGACTGAGATTTACAAGGTGACCATAGCTTGCTTCAAGCCGACAGTCTCCGTGGGATCGACCCTTACTCACGTAAGGTATTACTTGGACGACCCAGTGCACTTACTGGTTAGTTGTGCGGAATTGTGACAAAGTGTGATTCATGTTTAAGAGCTCCAAGTCCCTTGGTGCCATTGTTGATGATCACAATTTCGTGCACCAGCCGTCGATTTTAATATTTTATTTCTAATAATTTCTTTTTCATTTTATCGATGACAAGCCATCCAAAAATATCGATGAAAAATCTGACCATCGATTTTTAGTGTCGATAATTACGCTGTTTCTTTTAGTGAATAGACATAGAGGCATATTGGCGTGCACATACATCAAAGATGAAAAATCAATGCAACTAAGTAAAAGTTGATATTTCAAATTCAAGTCAATGCTATTTAACTAAATTTCAGCAATTGTTCAACAAAACAAATAGTTTTTTAACATCAATTCACACAAATTCAGCATATTCAACACAAATTTAACAACATTATCCATCAATTCTGTCAACTTCTAATACTTTCAATAATATAACACAAACTAATAATCCTAAAACTAACCTATCTTAACCACCTAAAATCTACTAAAATAAAAAAAAAAAACTCTAACTAAATTAACTAACTAAAATTAGAATAATAAAACAACGTAACCAAAATAGAATTTGAAGAAGAAAGAGAAACAGAGTTTAAAGAAAATTGGAATGCAGAACAAGGAGAGAACAGAGAAGAGGTGAAGATGCAGAGGCACTATGCTGTTGCCGGAGCTAGAGGTGGTGGAAGGGTGGTCGCCATAGGCTGGGAAACTCGCCGAATGCTGGGCAGCAGCGACGCGATGATAGTGGGGGCGACGGTGGTTTGACGACACAAAGAGAAAGGAGAAGTGGGAAAGAAGGAGAAGAAGGAGGGGTCGACAGTGAGTTGACGGCGACGAAGAGGGGCTATGATGGTGGTGGTCTCGGCAGTGGCGGCAGATAATGGTGGTGATGGAGATAGTGGAAGAAGTGAGAGAGGGGGATGGTGATGATGGTGGTGAATCTCGAACAAGGGGGAAGAGGGTTCATGATTTGAATTTACGCTCTATTATCGTCGGATTTACCGTAAGAGAAATTCGACGGTACACCATTGCGGTAACCAAAATGCAACGTTTCACTAATTGGGGTTACTGTCGAATTTTTCCGACGATAATTTCGATGATAAAGGACGTGCCAGTTTAATTTTTTTCCCTCCAAATATTACCGGTAGATTTACCATCGGAAACCTAAATCTACTGGTAATTACTTAACCTTACAAATTTGACGTCGTTACCGCCGGTAAATCCGCCGCTACTCTGTGACGCTAAATCCGACGGTATTCAACATTTTTCTGGTAGTGAAATGAATAAGAATAATAGAAATTCAAATTTTGTATTTTAGTCCAAATATCAGAAAATCTACACTTTTATAAACTTATGAATTTAAAATGGAATAATAAACGATTCCTAAAAATTCATTAAAAATAATCATTTAACTCATTAGCATCTAAAGAATTATTACCGAGACTTTTGATGTTAAAAAAAATTAATATAAAGTATAAGCTTTTAAGATGATATATGAACTCAAACTTAGATTTTTCAGAGTTAGAAGTAACACATAACGTCATCAAAGCATTTGTTCTACACTTAATTTTACAAATTATAAAAAAATGATAATTTAATTGATATAATACTTTAATTATTTTTCAAATTATATCTTGTATAAATATAAAGTTGATTTTTTATATAATATTATTTTTGATTTAATAGGTCCGACTGATATTTTTACCGATTAACTACTAATAACCTATCAGTATTTTTGCAAGTCCATTATATTAACGAGTTTTTTTTTGTTAGAGTCAATTTTGATATTTTTTTATTTTTTTACAGTATCTCTAAAATGATAAGTTAAAAATTATTCTACTAGAGATATCTAAGCTTTATTTAAATATTTATTATTGGTCAATAAATTAATACATGCATAAGACAAAATTCAAAAGATTGAACTTTGATATTTATTCTCCTTATTATGTGAATCAAGCTAGTGGACTCCACGAACAAAAAGGAAAACAACTTAGTTGACCCAATGATTAATACTTCAAAAGGTTTTCAATTTTCATAGTCTATGCCCACATCTCAATATCTCATGGACCCTTGACGATTTTCTATTAAAATAAAAGCCCAATAGATCAACATCGGATGAAGGAAAAAGAGCACTTCTCAATCATTGGTGCCAGAGATTATTCGAGACTCCAATAGCAGACAACAATAAGATATGGGGTTTATATGTGGGGTTGAAGATGACAAGTGAATTCTATCATCAAAATGAATTCTTTGTTTGCGATCCAACTGATTAACAGTGCCTTTGTGCAGCAACATCACTCCTCCACCTCTTTGATTCGGGCAATTCAGTCCCTACTTGCGAAGCCTGAAAACTAAAAACTTCAGCATGCATCATCATGTCTTTAGAGAGGCTAACCAAGTCTTCTCATTAGTGCTTCAATGAAGCTTCTTTCCTTTATCCTAGGGCTTTTGTTGTTTAGTCATTTTCTTTTTCTTTGTGCTTGTGGCCCCGTACCTTATCAGAAAATATTTAAGAAGTAAGAACACACATTTTTTATATATTTTTTCAAAAAATAATTTTTCAAATGTTTTATGGTTTAGAATTGATTTAATTCAAATCTATTAACTTTAATTGTTAAAAAATAAGTCTAAAAATATATTTTTCATAATCTAAATGAGTTTTTTCTTTTCGATAGTTCAATACAAATTCTATTATTTTAATATGTTTTAATTATATCTCTAGATAAGACAATATATAATGTTATATTCTATACTAACATGCATGTTACTGACACGTTAAATAATAGTTATAATTGTCATGCTAACATTATTATTAATGGTATTAACGTTTAAAAATATAATTAAAATATATTAAAAATATTAGGAAAAAATTAAAATAAATTAAATATTAAAAATAGTTTTAAAATTTGGAAAATGTGAGTAACAAAGATATATTTTAGCTGGCCCTTCTTAAATAATTGTTACATGTTAAAACGTGCTTTCTAGAGTAAAAACCCATGAACCCACTTGCTGCCTTGTGACTTGTGAGTTTTTTTTTTTATGATTTTGACATTTTTAATTTTCTTTCCCTCTAGTTTACGCTGCTTCACATTTATTTGTAGCTTCTCTAGTTCTCTTCCGTCTTTCAACTTCTGCCATCGCCTAGAGCCCGAATGCGAGACTGTTAGTCCTCTACGATAATAAAGTTGCATTTGTTTGTCAACTCCGCCAAAAAATATAAAAAATCTAAATAATGTGAATAATGCACTAAAAAATAAAAAATATTATATAAATTATCTAAATAAAAAAATAATTAGTTATTCCAAAAAAAATAACCATTTCAAATTTTAATTTACTAAAATATTTCACTCCAATATTTTCTTCTTTTTTAATTGGCTGTCACTCCCACCTTCATCAATAATCATCCTATTTTACTGTCATTGCTTGGCTTGTCACACGCTATCACCGACGTTCCTCACCTGTAATAAAAATAACCATCCACTACTTAAGGATAAAAATAATCATCCGCATACCTAATGAATTGAACATCCAACATATTTTAATTATATATAACTAAACCCAATTCAATCAAAATAATCATCCACATAAGAATTAAAATAACCATCTACATACTTACTAAAATTACCATCATAAACTGACTATTGAAGTAGAAGAAGAAGGAGATGAATGAACAGAACCAGCAACCATGATCAAGCTCCATTCACTCTACGTAAGGGTGATGAACGTACCAAAATACAGCTGCGTATGACAACGTATGTTGTTCAGACCTGTCGCGGAAGGTGACGTTATCAGCTGAAGGATGGGCGGCAGCGGCTGGCATCTGGGCGGCAGTGGGCTACGGGGGAGGATGCACGGCATGCGGCAGGTAGGCAGTGCGAAGGAGGCTGCCCGGAGCTTGTGCGGCGCGATCACACGTTCACGGAAAGGTTGATCGCATGTTTGCGAAGAGGTGTGACGCTGTCGGCTGAACGATGGGAGGCGACGGCTAGGGTCTAGGCGGCAGTGGGCTGAGGGGGAGGATGCATGGCCGGTGGCGGTTGGGCAGCACGAAGGAGGCTATTCGGGGCTTGTGCGGCACGATCGGACGTTAGCGGAGAGGCTGGGCGGCTTCGAGTGGAGTCTGGGCGGCAGGGGCTGGAATCTGGGCGGCGACGACGAGAATCTGGGCAACATCTGACCGGAGATCGAGGAAGTGAAGTAGCGGCTGGTTACTATGCAGACTGGAGTTTGCGAATAGAGGAGGGAGGTTAGCGTGATAATGGGTGTAACTGATTTGGTTTAATTTAAAATTCTTATTTTTTAAATTCCAAAATCTGAAATAATTAATAATTAATTAATAAAAAAATTTATTCCGTTTTTTTTTTTTATTCCATTCTTCATATTGTTTACCTCTCATTGTTTTCTCGTGCTTTTTCTTTGTTTATAGGTACTAAACATTAAAACAAATTAGAGATACTGAATTAATATATTTTGTATCATTCTTAATAGGAAAAAGAAAAAAGAACCCAAAGACGATTATAAGAAATATAACTTATTTTTTATTTTTTATTTTATTATTTTTATCAATTTTTAATAATTATATTTTTATCATTGTATTTTTTTAATTTTTTGTATGAAAAAATAAAAACTTTTATAATTTATTATAATTTATTATTAAATAAAATATAAAAATATTAATTTTTATATTTTTATGTCTTATTTTTAGTGTTTTGACTTGTTTTATTCTCAAAATCAAATGCAGTCTAAACGAATAAACTTTTCCAATAATAAAAGTCATTAAAACAAGATGAAAGATAATTTTCCGAAGAATGATATAATTGTTTTGGAAAAGAAATTGTTGCCTACATTAATAAATTAAAGTCACTTTAGATATGATAATTAATGAGTTTATCATCAGCCACAATTGAAAATAGGATATCAAATTTAAGGTATGTTTACTATCATACCAATCTTATATTGTTCTACTTGTACTTCCATAATTTATGTTTTTATAAGTTGTATAATATATATTATGATTCTATATAATTTATATGAATGTTTTAATTTTTAGGTGTTTGCTACGGTAAGATGATAAATTCATATGTATCGATACGTTTAAAATATAGACAAATAATAATAAGACATGTGGAATTTATTTTTCACGTCAGCATTTAATTTTTTCTTTTTTAAATATATAGTATATCACCACTTTTACTAAAACACCCTTTTAATTAAATAAAAATAAAAAAACATTTATTTATTTAATTTTATAAAAAGACTTAAACATCCTTCCTTTATTTGATTAGACAAAATATCTTTTTAAATTAATCAACTTTTAGAATTCAATTAATCCTAATTTTATAGTTTCAAATAATTGAAACAACAAAACAAAAACACATTAAAAAAACAAAAAATCAAAATTATTCTTCATCTGTATTAAACATATTAAAAAAACAAAAAACCAAAATTGTTCTTCATCTGGGTTCAGAAACCTTCTCGTGCAACAATCCACAACGCTATCAAAGCCAAGGATAACTTCATCATCTGCAGAGTCTCGCAGCGCCACGTCGCTTAAATACGAATTAGCGCACGTGCGTCGATCATCATCAACCTCCTGTAACGGCTTGAGGCAAGGCTTCTCTGTGGAGAATTTGGCTTCATCGTCGGATTCAAACAACACAATGGGATCAATGGCGACGTCTCTGGATGGCGGAACTTTGGAACCACGCGCAACTGCATGGAACCGGAAATCACATAACAAGAAGGTTAAGAATAACACTGGACAGTGAAACGAGGAAGAGTGAGTGAGACTCACATGCTTGGAGGAAATTGTATTTGGTAACGGGGGAAGTACGATCACGAGAACGAGTGTCTCTAGGGTTCGAGAACTTGCTGAGGATGCGGCTAGAAGCATTCTCGATGTGCTCGTCATCTCCGCCGAACTCGAACACATTGAATTTGCTGCTTGAAGCTGCGGAAGAAGACGATGATCGCGTGCGACGAGTCATGGAGCGAGTTCACTGAGTGGGACTTCTGAACCTAGATGAAGAACAATTTTAGTTTTTTGTTTTTTTAATATATTTAACACAGATGAAGAATAATTTTGATTTTTTGTTTTTTTAATGTGTTTTTATTTTGTTGTTTCAATTATTTGAAACTATAAAATTAGGATTAATTGAATTCTAAAATTTGATTAATTTAAAAGAGTATTTTTGTTTAATCAAATAAAGGAAGAATGTTTAAGTCTTTTTATAAAATTAAATAAATAAATATTTTTTATTTTTATTTAATTAAAAATGTGTTTTAGTAAAAGTTGTGATATACTATATATCTAAAAGAGAAAAAATTAAATGCTGACGTGGAAAATAAATTCCACATGTCTTATTGTTATTTGTCTATATTTTAAACATATCGATACGTATGAATTTATCATCGTATCGTAGCAAACACCTAACTTTTATATTTTATCCATACTGTTAGTTTGAACCCATCTTCATAAAATTCTAATTCCATTGTTATCTGGTTCGCCCATAAGAGGGATTATTGAAACGAACGAAAGTAGCAAGTAGTTGTATGTCATGTTCAGCCAAGTCGTCTAGAGTCAATTTGTCTTATATCAACCAACCTTTTTCTAATGTCCGGCGTGGGACATGAATAGGGAAACAAATTAACTAGGAAAAGATGTGGCCATATGTGTCATTACTAGGAAATTTTCCATTATTTTATTTTATTTATTTTTAATTAGACTTTATAGTTTAAAATTAAATTTTTTTTTATTATAAAATAAAAATATCTTTATTTTTGAAAACAAATTAACTAGCATTATATTTCAGAAATTTTTTTTTTAGTTTTCGTAAAGTTCACCTAACTATCTCTCGACAGATGTTATCAATTTTTTTAAAGTTCGTCCAACTTTTCGTGAACATCTAAAAATTACATTATATTCTTTATTCTTCTTTTTTTATCATTATATTTAATTGTATTCATCTATTTTATATCATAATTAAATACTCCTTATTTTATAAAAATATTAATGAATACAATAAAAATAATTATTTATTAACATTTTTTTATAATATTTTTATTATACTTATTAATATATGACTAGACTTTTATGATAGAAAATTATAAATATTTTGATAAGTGCTGATTAAAGTAGAGAACATACCCTCATATTAGATAGGGGCCATTATTTTATTTTACAATAAGAAACTATCGGAAGTATTAGTAAAGTAGTCCTTAAAATTTTGATCCATTATTACTTCAAATCCCAGGTCGTAATAATTAATAGGAAAAGTATGAGGAGCCAATATAATTACTCTACAATGTGTACAATGAGAATAATTTTGTAATTAAAATTAAATGATAATTAAAATAATTAATTATTATTTATTTATTTCAAATTTTAAATTTGAATGAAATTAGGATTCTCCCTTTGTTATTATCTCATTCATCTAATCCTCCCTCTCCTGTTGACCTAGCAGAAACCCCCTCCCCCAATTTGACCAAGTAGCCACCGAAGAGAGCCCCACCGCCGACGCTGGAGAACCAACCCCCATGAAATCCGTTGTAACCTGAGCAGTCGGCGCTACCCAACCGGTCTTCCCGCACGATTGGAGTGTTTTCTTCAAGCTTGGTGTTCGCTGCTGCCATCGTCCCGCGCGCCTCCCTCGTGCTACCGTCGAGCGTCAGTCGTCGACTAGGAGCTCCCCGTCACCGTCGCCTGGCCGCCGGACATCCGCACACCCGTGTGGACCTGTGTCGCACCATACTCATCTCTGAACGCCGCGTGTTCTTTGCGTTGTCTGTGGTCTGCCGTCAACGAATCTAACGCCACCGTTTCCTCTGCCTGATCGCGACGCTTCTCTTCGTCCCCCTCTTGGACTACAAAAGGTCAGTATAAAGCTATCGTTCTACTCTATAGTGTATGTTTGTTTGACACCTAGGCTTCAGATGTTCTTTGATTAGGTGTATGCTGATTTTGAAGTTTATGGTGGTGTAATGGGATTGAGTTCTTGTTGTTTATATATGGTGGGGCTCCATACCAGACTCAGGAGAGTAAGCTTAGGAGAGGCGTTGATATTGTTGTTGGCACTCCAGGTCGCGTGAAGGTATTGCCTTTATAATATTTGTTGGTTTCATATAATGGTTTTTCATTTTTGCAATATGATTCATACCTATTGCCAATGTTGATAATGGAAGCTTCAGTCTATTTAATGGCTATTGTTGATTTTATATAAGATCATATAGAGAGGAGAAATATTGACCTAAGCCAGCTAAAGTTCCATGTCCTTAATGAGGCTAATGAGATGCTCAGAATGGGTTTTGTTGAAGATGTGGAACTAATTCTAAGTATTTAGTTTGGTTTTTGCCTCTTTAGCTAAATTTCATTTTTTTAAATCTATAATTTATAAATTATTTGAGACCACTGATGTTCCATGCCAGTATTTGATTTTTTACTTTGTAGCTTCATTTTTTCCAGTATAACAATGGTCCTTGATTTTTACAGGCAAGGTACAAGATGTTAGCAAAGTTTAGACACTTATTTTCAGTGCTGCTTTGCCAGATTGGGTTAAGCATGTATGTATTGTCATCATCCTATGTTTCAGTGCTACTTTGCTAGCTATTTCTTAGGTAAAAAACCTAGCAATGATTCAAAAAAAGTGCAGCCAAAGAATTTAATACCAAACCAGCAGAATGGAGAGCCACCTCAAGAGAAGATATTTGACATAACAATGGATCCAAGATGAAAGAAGGAACATGATCATGCTAATTTGTTACATTTTTTTTTTTGTTGTTTAGTTTAGGTGTGATTGTAACAATCTTTTTTGTCTTTGTTAATCTCGTTTGACAAAAGTTAGAATATGTTGGACATGGGTGTGCTTGCGTTTATTTTTCATCTCGATGTATATATGGTTTTGATTCGTATTCATTTATTATCAAGCATAGATGAAGAGGGTGGGATTATATTATAAAGATATAGTTTTCAGGTTTGTATGCAATTGTTGCAAGAATCTATACTTGATTTATTTCAATGAACCATTTTACTTTGGCCAGAATGAACCATTTTACTTTATTAATTTCAATGAATTATATATATATGATTAGACATGATAGTTATTCTTTATCTTACAAGTAAGGTTAGTAAATTTGTTGCAAATTACTTTATGCTATACTAACTAGTCATTCGGTACGTAGCGGGTCATTTTAGATAGTGAATACATAGTTATCATTATTTGAGATACATTGGATGTTCATTTTTATACGTGATCGGATGTTCACTTTCGTTGTGAACGTGGATGGTTATTCTTGGATTCTTAGTTTTATTTGATGCGTGATGCTGGATCTGATTATCATGGTTATCCAATTTGTTACAAGTTTCAGATTGTTATTTAACATAGTCTTTTGATATATAGCTGGTCGTTTTAGAAAATAATTACATTGTTATTTTTACACATTTATGTTGGATGTTCGTTTCTATATGATATTGGATGTTCACTTTTACAGTATTCGTGAATGGTTATTCTCCGTGTTATTCAACTCATACTACCTGTAGCATGCATTCCAAAGAAATCATTGGATCTTGTGTCATGAACACTGATCATGTTGTCCAAAATCATAACAGATTCAAGTCAAATCTGAAAATATGAAAGAGATATCTCTATTCTAAGACATAACAAACTGGGTATTCGGTTCAGTATGTAATTGGATGGTTACTTTCATAAATAAAATAGATGGTCATTTTGACTCACTCGGAGGTGTGTCATGCCTGAATAACTGTACACCAATAAATTTACAGAAGTTTAAAAAAAAGGTATTCACTGGAAACAAGTCCTCCAAAAGTATCATAAATAAATCCCCAAGACTCTAAGCGGTAAGTAATTTATATAACTCAAGGTAATTAAATTCACAGTAGTTAAACCCTATTATGCTACTTCTTCCTCCCTTTGTTCTTCCTCCCATTTAGTAAATCTTCGGCATGTTGTATCAATGTCCTCATGCTAGGTGCCGTGAATAGTGATCTAACTTCCTCGTGCTAGTTCCTCTGAAATCCAATGCAAGTTTCTATTCAGTTTGTAACCAACAAAGGAAGATTATAAGAACATGAGCAAAAAACCTTATAGTCATTACAGATGCTAATACAAAAAATAATCATAAGAGCCATTAAGAGAAAAGACTTCCATAGCAAGAATTTAAGTGGTCTGAGAGACCGACTCCTCCAATTATAAACACAACAACCATAAAGGTAAATTAGATTCACACAAAGCAATAACATGGCACACCTAAACAGTAGGGTAATAAATGTAACTCAACCATCCAGGTATTTATTGAAGTAACCATCCGTACCACGTCGATCCAGAAATGAATATCCGAATTCGGAGTACGCTATAGGGACCAAATGTTCTATAATTAAATAAACTTATTTAACACCAAATATAAGAAAATTAATCTCTTTATGTGATATGTTCATAATAAAAATTAAAGTAAGTCGTATGTGTGATAGTGAATTTCTAGCTTGGACTTCTTCAAACAAAATAAAAATGGAACATCAATTAAAAAATGGAACATCAATTACAACTTTTCAAAATCTAAGCATTAGTGTAGCAAGCAAGGAAAATAAAAAAAAAAAAACAGACCAAAAAACATAATAATTAGAAAGGCTTTATATAGTGCTATGGCAGTTTCTAACTCTTCTTTCCAGAGTTGGAAAAAAAGCCATACAGAACTCAACAACTCAATAGTAAAAAGGAAAAAACCTTTTTTCCCCTTCCCCAAAAGGAAAGCTATCATATACAAGAAAAATGAACCGGGTGAACCCTATTCAGTGAATGATTTACTATCACAATGATTAGAACAAAGATAATAATAAAAAAAGGAGCATGCTTTTACTTTTTGAATGGAACAAGAAGATTAAATTAGAGATATGTACATGGTTTTCCAACCAAAAAAAAAAATTGAAGCTGAACTTGATGTATATGATAGTCTTTATTTCTTTAATTCATTAGATAATTCTAAATACATCCTGCAAACTCAAAACTTGACAGCTTAAGAAAATCAACTGAAGAATTAATTCAAATGCTGTGTTGTATATCTTAAGTTTTGAATAAGCGTAGGACAAGCCACCAAGAAAAATTCTCTTACACATTTCTTAAAAATTACGTCTTGAACTAGGAGAAGATGATGCATATTAAACACAAGTGATTTTCTTTTCTTTTCCAAAAAACCGTTTTTATGTCAGTCCAAGAAAAACTGATCATCACAAAAACCAATCACCACCATAATTGTTTTATCTAAATATCTCATTTCATTCATCATTTCCATCTTCATTATATTAAGGCCATGATACAAAATATGATCACAATTCATTATAAATAACATAAATCAACAAACCCAGAAAATCAAACCAGTTTTTTTAAATTAAAATAACCGATCAAAAGGAAAGCTAAAATAATAATAACAACAAAAGAGAGAGACCCTTACACCTAATCCAAAACTGGGCTAAATCACTAAATTATCCAACTTTACCAAATTAGCTTATATGAAAATAGCAAACAATTAAGTCAAGCAGTTGTTTCAATATCATGATCAAGAATACCAAAATTTTAAAACTATTCCCGCTAAAGTTAAATCAATTGCAACAATCTCAACCAATTTCTCATCCCACATGCTCCAGGATACTAAAACTGCACCTATTGCATTTTCACCATGTAGAATCAACCATCCCAGCAACATAATCTATCTCTAGAACAAGATGCAATAGCAATAATGAATTACGGAACGAAGAAACTAACCCACTTACCGTGGATGGTCGGCGACGGTCTGGTTATGATATTCGTGCTGGTCCCGGTGAATGGTCCACGGCAGGCGGCGACACAAGGCGTGGATCCTCAGCTGCGAACCGTGCCACGGGGATGCTTCCAGCCACGGCGTACAAGCGCGAAGACTGGGCGATGCTGGGTGGGTCGGCGGTGACGGATGTGCAAGGTTGGACAACAAGGCACCGGTCTGGTGGTTCAGCGCCGACGGTGCGATGTGGATGCTGCCAGCGATGGTGTATGGCAGCGAATAGGGGTCACCGACGTAGTTCTCGTCGGAGCTGATGCGGGTCGCGAGAATGGCGGGTGCACGGAGGAGGGGTTGGTGACCAGCGACAGTGACGCGGCGAAGGGGGCTGGTGAGCAACAGTGACGTGTTTGAGGGTTAGGGTAATGGATGGTCAACAATGGTAAATTGGGGGTAATTTGATTTAGGGATAGGAAGTAGAGTAAATGGGATTTATTGTTATTTTTAATTTAATTTAGACCATATAAATAACCCATTGTACATATTGTATAGATACTTCATTGTCTCCCTAGCGGGTCTCTAATTAATAATATGCATGTGTGTTGTATGTTGATTGTTGAATGATTTTGAAAAAAAAGTGAAAGAGTGACAAGTAGAAAATGTTTTTTTTTTCTTTTTTTAAATTTTGGTCAGACATAATTGGTATAATAAGTTTACAATATTATGTTAAGGTTCATATAACATGTCTAGTCTAATAATTTATTTTTTAATGTTGAATTCAGAAAATATCTAACAATTTTGATAATGATAAATATTTGAATAAGATAATTATATATTTTACATAATGCAAAAATTTTTTATTAAAATTTTAATTTTAGCAAGAAACATATTAAGAAAATAAGTATTCATTGTGATATATTTTTACTAAAATAAAGAAGACAACAAAAGACAAAAAAAAGATTCTATGAGATCATATTTAATATTGAAGAAAGAAAATTCACTTTTAAAGATTGATCTTCATTATATATATCTCCAATTCGAAGGATAAATTAAAGAAAAAAAAAGTAATCAAAGATCTCAATTAAGAATTCATGATTTAGCAAAATAACATATGATTGATATATACACTAACAAGATCAGATCATATATTCTAGAGAAGTTGCTGCACTTGAAAATGAAGAACAAAAAAAAAAAATATTCTCTCTTCAATATATACTAATAGCTAAAGCATTGATGATGTGTGCAACAGCTAGCTTGATCGAAAAGAAAATTATTTCAATAGTGAAGATGAAATATCAAGCTGTGTATATGAAGAAATCATCCAAAGAAAAAAACAACTATTCGAATAAAATCTGATCACACACATTCTTATGTTCTTATTTTTTAGTGTGTTCATATTTTTAATTAAGTTTACATTGAAAAATACAAAAAAACAAAGACAGTAGTGTACATACAGAAAATCTATTTAATTCTTTTGTTTTAGTGTTTAATTTTAAAAGTGTGCTGGGATTAGAGTGCACTTGAATTCTCTTAATTAGGTTAGATTAATATCTAAGAGTTACTAAATTTGGGATAGTTTAAATGAATTATAAAAGTGTGAGTCACTCTTAGAATTAATGATTATAATCATTTTTTATTATAGTAAAAATTTTACTATAATTTATAGTAAAAATTATATGTAGATCTCATTGCACTTAGAAACTGAATCAAAATATTGTTGTATCATTTTCATTTATCTATATACTAATATTTTGAAAATCGAATCGCTTATTGAATTATTTTAATTTAACTAATTTAATTATGATTTAATTGAAACAATTGAATAAAATAAGAGTAAAATATTTAAATAAACTAAAGAGAGATCAAAATTATGTAAAAGTCTCAAAGTAAAAAATATTATTACATGTATATTCCCATGCATATTATATATAAATCGAATTGATTTAATTTAAATTAGCCATTTCATTAGTATTAAATCGAATTAACAAGATTCAAATTAATATGATACTAAAAGTTAGAAGCATTTTCACCCTACATATAAATCAAATTCACAAGATTCAAATTAGTATAGTGTCAAGAGTTAGAAATATTCTCTCTATATAAATTAAATCAAGTAGCTTCGATTTATGTTTTCATATGTTTCGAACGGTAAATCGATTGAATTCGATTTATTTAAAGGTTATGATCCATCTAAATAGATGCTTATCAATTCGATTTATTCTTAAAATATTTTCTTTTCTTTATATATATATATATTTTTTTTAAATATTTTTGAGTTTTTATTATTATAAAATTTTTGGTATTCTTTGTATTTTCTATCGTAAAGATTTTTGGTATTATTATACTATTAGTATTCATATTTTTAGTTAAAATATAAATAAAAAATTAATTTTTGTTTTCATTCACTCTTATAATAGAAATAAAAAATTTACAATAATATTATAAGGGTGAACCAAGACAAAAATTTACCATATACTTTTGAATTAAAAGTATCAACGAGACCCTATTAAATATAATTCAATTTATGACAATCAATAAGAACATATTTATGCCAAGAAGCAATAACTCAAATAGCATAATCTTTCCATACTCAATTAAGAGGTTGCGGGTTCAAATCTCCATATCTTCGGTAAAAAAAAAAAAAAAAAAAAAAAAAAAACATATTTATAGTTTTTAGATTTATCCAATATTATCATATTTGGCTTTTATCCTACTTGACATATGACTTATGCTCTCATCATAAAAAAATTATAAAAGAAAATAATATTAAATAGTGATAATGAATAAAAATAATGTCATTTATATAATTACTCAAAATAAAAAATTTATATTAAAAGTATAATTTAGACTTCAAAATGAATTAAACAATATTGATACACAATTGCTTAATAATATTAAATAGTGATATAAATGACATTATTTTTTAACTCATTTTAAAGTCTAAATTTTTTATTTATATTGTAAGGGTGAACAAAGACAAAATTAAATTTTAATTTATATTTTTACTAAAAATATGAGTACTAACAGTATAAAAATACCAAAAATTTTTACGATATAGAATATAAAGAATACCAAAAATTTTATAATGATAAAAACTGACAAATATTTTATATATATATATATATATATATAAACAAAAAATTCAAGAATAAATTAAATTGATAAGTATGATTTAGATGAATTGTGGTCTTCAAGTAAATCGAAGGTTGTAAATCGAAACATATGAAAACGTAAATCGAACTACTTGATTCGACATATTTACTTGGAGAGAATACTTCCAACTTTTGCACCATATTAATTCGAATCTTGTTAATTTGATTTAGTACTCGAATGACTAATTCGAATTAAATCAATTCAAGGATAGAAATGTGTCCAACTTTTGGCACCATATTAATTCGAATATTGTTAATTCAATTCAGTACTGAAATGGTTAATCATAATTCGAATTAAATCAATTCGATTTGTACGTAAATATGTATGGTGAATGAAAATACATAAATTAAGATTTTGATTATTAATAAAAATACATAAATTAAGCTCTTTGATTATTAATAAAAATATTTTTACATTTCAATCAATATAATGATGGTGAAAAGTTTGGAGGATCCAATAACACTTCACTCAATTTAATTCATATTCAAAGTGTTCCAATAATCATATCTAAAAGGGCATTAATTTGAAACTTATTAACTTGAAATAAACTACTAAGAAAAAAAAGAAAAGAAATAAACTATCATGATCTGAAAAAGTTTCTAATAAGTAGTAAGGTTGATGATGCAAAAAATAAAATTGTAGAATGCAAAGAGAAGAATAGAGAAGTGAATTGAGAGAAAATCAGAATTAACTATCATGTATTAAACTAACTTCTTTATGTATAAGGCATTGCTATATATAAATATATAGAGATATATTGTGTAACTGAATTTTATAACAGAATTTCAGTTCTTGACTCAGCTAGACATAATTAACCAAAATCTGTAGCTTCTTGATCTTGATCCTTGACAGCTCTCCTCAAACTGAGTGTAAGGGATGAACAAACACGAAATTTGCCACAAAATTTAGAAAAGAGAGTCATCAATAGTGGCTTAGTAAATATGTCAGCCACCTGATTTTAGGATGGAATATTAGTGACAAATAATCTCTTATGTGTAACTTGGTCCCTCACAAAGTGAAGATTTAGCACGAAATGCTTAGATTTGCTGTGTAAAATTAGATTTGCAGCAAGAAGGCAAGCACTTTGGTTATCACAGTAGAGAGTAGGAGCTGTGGTGAGAGAGAGATGTAACTCGTGAAGTAGATTTTGTGTCCAAATAACTTTAGATTGAGCTACAGCAATTGCACAAAACTCAGCTTCTATGCTTGATCGGCTAACGGCATGTTGCTTGTCACTTTTCCATGCAATCAAGTTTGTTTCTAGGTAGACACAATATCCAATAACACTTTTTCTATCAACGGCGAAAAAAGTAAATAATCGAAAGTCAGTACAGGCTATAAATAAGAGAGCCTGATCCATACTTCTTTTAATATATCTAAGTATCCTTTTGAGTGCTCTCTAATGATTAACAGTGGAATTGTGCATATATGGACAAATCTTGCTAACAGTAAATATGAGGTCTGGTCTAGTAAGTGTCAGATATTGGAGGGCCCCTGCAATAGAATGAAATAATTTTGGATCTTCAAAATGAGAGGAATCATTAGCTGACAATTTTGAAGAAGCAACCATACGAGTTGGGGCTGAATTAGCCATGGTCATTTTAGTTCTATCAAGTAAGTCAGTTATATATTTCTTTTAATACAGTAAAATTTGAGAATCATTCACATAATTGGCTTCTAAGCCAAGAAAAAAATTGAATTTGCCAAGGTCTTTTTAAGAGAGAAAATAGAGTGAAGCTGCTGAATTAATACTTGTAATTCAGATGGGTTATCTCCAGTTAATAGAATATCATCAACATATGCACATAATAGAGTTACAGATGTATTAGTATGTCTTATGAATAAAGAAGGATCTGAATGAGTACTAATAAAACCAAACTTCTTTAATGTGGCAGATAAGGTTAGAAACCAAACTCTAGGTGCTTGTTTGAGTCCATAAATAGCTTTCCATAATCTGCAAACAATAGAAGGGTTAGTGTCACAAAATTTTTGAGGTTGTTGCATATAAACTGTTTCATGCAAATTACCATTGAGAAATGCATTGTCAAAATCAAATTGTCTCAATTGCCAGCCTCGAGATAAGGCAATTGAGAGCACAATTCGGATGGTTTGAGATTTAATCACAAGACTAAAGGTTTACTCAAAGTCCACACCCTCTCTTTGATGAAATTTCTTGGCCACAAGTCTAGCTTTGTATCTAATGACTTGGCCTTGAGGGTTCTTTTTCAATGCAAACACCCATTTTCTGCCTATAATGACAACATTAGGTGGTGGAGAGGTCAGATCCCATGTTTGACATTTTAAAAGTGCAGATACTCAGTCTGCATTGCCTGTTTTCAATGAGCATGTTTTAATACTTCTGAAGCTGTTTTTGGTGTATGATGTAGAAACTCTGAATCACTATGCAATGAGAAAGTTATAGTTAAAAAGACTCGAGGTTTAGAAATTTCAGATTTAGATCTAGTTTTTATTGGGTGAATGTTGGATGGTGATGGAGGAAGAGGAGGTGAAACTTGTGATGAAGAAGAGATAATAGGTGGTTACAGAGGTAACACTATTTCCATATCTGAAGTTTGGGCCAATAGATATTGTGGGATATTGAAGGTCACGATTTACTGATATAGGATGTGAAGCTAAGTGAGACAGATTTGAAGAGGGAGGGGAGGAGATGGAGGGAGAAATTGGTATTTTTAAAGGAGGTGTGTGTAGCTGAATTGGTGATGGTGGTCCAGGAATAACTTGTGCCGTAGGTAAGAGAGGTGAGGAGTCTGAAATAGAAGAATGTTTCGAAGTAAAATGGGAAGAGTATGGGAATCTTGTTTCATAAAAAACATTTCTTGATATATATAATTTACTTGATGGAAAAAGACACTTATAGTTTTTGTAGCTAAAATCATAGCCTGAGAATAAACATAAATGAGACTTGTAATCAAATTTATGTTTGTTGTAAGGTCTCAAGAGAGGGTAGCAAGCACAGCCAAATACTTTGAAAAAAGTGTAATCTGGTTGGTGATGAAAGAGTTTCTCCAAAGGAGATAATTGATTGAGAACAGGAGTGGGAAGTCTATTAATGAGATAAGCAGCAGTTTGGAATGCATAATCCTAGAACTGTAATGGAAGAGCAGTTGTGGCAAGAAGTGATAGACCAACTTCTATACGATGTCGATGTTTTTTTTCCATTGTCCCTTGTTATTGATGTGTATAAGGACATGAAAGTCTGCGAATGATTCCCTGCTCAATCAAATAAGTCTTAAAGGAATTAGACAAAAATTCAAGACCATGATCACTTTGTATAGCTTTAAGTTGATGTCCAGTTTGTCTTTCCAAAGTAGTTTTATATTGCTTAAAGTCGTTAAGGCTTCAGATTTACTAACCAGAAGAGAAAGAGAAGTGTATCTACTATAAGAATCTACAAAACTAATATAATATCTAAAACCATTCTTAGAAACTATAGGAGTTGGTCCCAAATATCTATGTAGACAAGTTCTAAGGGATGCACATACACAGATTGAGAATCTGAAAAAGGTAATTGATATAACTTTGCCATAGAACAGAATTCACAAACAGATATAGGACTAGAGCATTTTAAATATAAAATTTGATATTTATTCAGAATTTGTGAGACAGTTTTCATAGAGGGATGCCCAAATCTCTTATACCATATATCTATAGAATTATTGAGAATAGAAGTAGCAGTCAATGCGGTTTGTTGCTTTACACAATTTGGGGTTGGAGAAAGAGATTTTGGTACAAATAGATTGAAAAACACATAAATTCCATTCTTAGCTATCCCTTGAAATAGATGATTTCTGGTAGCCTGATCACGAACAAAGTAATGGTGAGGCCAAAACTAAAAAAAGACCGAGTTATCAACTGCAAATTTAGAAATGCTCAAGAGATTTTAGATTATTTGAGGCACAAGTAATAGATTGGTTAATTTGAAAGAAAGAGCAGTATTTGAATCATAAAGAATAGAAGAACCAGAGTTAGAAATCTTGATACCTTGATCATTACGTATATACAACTAATCTAATCCAATCTGATTCTCAGCAGCTTGAAGAAGGTTATTAGGTTCAGCTGTCACATGGTGACTGGCTCCAGAATTAGGATACCATGTTGTATTTTGTGAGGATGATGATGATGGTGGTGCTGCCAAGAATGCCCTAGGTTGATAAAAGGATGGTGGAGAAGTTAGAGGATAATATGATTGAGCTGAAAATGTTGCATTAGGTGACTCAAATTGCTGGTCAAATCTGTAATAATAACTCCAAGCAGCATGTCCAAGGCGATTACAAATCTGACAAAACAAGCAGTTGAGTTGGTAAATCTGCCACCTCTCATGAATCTTCCTCCTCTTCCTCTACCTCTAGAAGGATTGAAGTTTCTTTGAAAATTCTTATCCGAAGGGATAAAAGATTGAGATAAATTGGCTAAAAGAATTGGTTGTGAAGGTTTCTTGAATCGATTTAGCATATCTTCATATGCTACCAGGTATGATTCTGCTTCAACTACTGTAAACTTACCCATTTTTTCCATGAAAGTGCCAATGAGACCTTGATATTCTTCAGTGACTCCATCAAGAATGGTTTGAATATATCCATCTTCAGAAAACGGTGCTTCTAAGGCAATTAATGAATCTACTAATTATCTAATTTTTGTAAGATATTCAATAGTGGTAGTAGTGAGTCTTACATACTTTAATTGTGATCGAAGACTATGAATTCTTGCCCTTGATGATGCTGTAAAGAATTCAAGAATAGTATTCCACATCTCATAGAAGAATTTACAGTGTACAATCTTGTTTTTTAAGGTTGTATCCATAGATGCCAATAGCCAGATCATAAGAGATTTGTCCTGGAATCTTCATTCTTTGAAGGTTTCTGATTCAGTCTTTGTTGGCTTTGCTAGGTCTCCAAAATCCACCGTTTGAGCTGAGATGATCTCCTTCTTGAAGTGACTTTTAAGATTCTGGCTTTCACTATGATGATTGCAGTTTGTTTCCACGTTAGGAAATTGTTGTCATTGAGCTTATCAGAGATAACTGGTAAACAATATTTGGAGTTGGAAGCATTAGAAAGGATCATAACCATGATGTCAACCATTAGGCTCTGAATACCATGAAAAGGTTTCTGATAAGAAGTAGTAAGGTTGATGATGCAGAAAATGAAATTGTAGAATGCAGAGAGAAGAATAAAGGAGAAGTGAATTGAGAGAAAATCATAATTAACTATCATGTATTAAACTAACTTCTTTATATATAAGACATTGCTATATATAGATGCATAGAGACATATTGTGTAACTAAATTTTGTAACAGAATTTCAGTTATTGACTCAGCTAAACATAGTTAACTAAAATCTGTAGCTTCTTGATCTTGATCTTGATCCTTGACATGATCAATAACAAAGTCTCACTTAGTGCATTAAAAGATTTTAAGCATAAGATTTTCACGATTTCAACAGTTGAATTAAAAATTGAAAAGGTGCAAGTCAAGAAACCAAAAACCATTGCATCCTTATTTTGGTAACAAAATCCATCATCAAAAAAGACTTTAAAAAACAGTTAAAACCAATAAGAGGGGAAAAATAATAAATTTAAGAATTTTCTCTTCCTGAAAGAATACATAAATTAAGATATATTTCTGCAACACACTAATCATACTTTCTGTACTATTTGTAAATTGAAGAATATTTTCTCTTAAATACACATTATAGCTTGATATTTTGCAGGCCACTCCTGGGTTCAGGAAGGAGCTCTTCCTCCTTATTAATTTTATTCAGTGATGACCCCAAGAAATAAATACTACCAATCCAAATATCAAGGCTCAGGAGGTTCAAAAATTGAGGCAAAATTAAATCAGAATGTTAAATTGTGGAAGAAAAATTGGAACAAAAATTAATCGATCAATATTGTTCGAACCAAAATTCAGAAGGCACAGGGATGAAGAACAAACTAGAAAGAGAAAGAGAGAAAGAACAAACTGGGACAAGGGAGAAGAACAGACTAGAAAGAGAAAGAGAGAGGGGAGAGGAAGCAATCAAGCAACACACAATAGGGCAGGAGGAAGGCTGCCGACGACAACACCAGGACAGATGGATGGGAAGGACAACACAGACGTGCACGGTGGAGTGAGAAGACTTAGACGACCCCTTCCACTTTACTTTCGCACGCGGGAGCTACATGGCGGAGGGAGCAGACCAATGACTGAGAAGAACAATGACACAGACATAGCGATTGGAATTGACGGAGGGAAGAGTCACAGCAGCGGAGTATCTCAGGGATGGTGATTAGCGCATTTGCTCCTCTAGGGTTTGCGCAAAAATGTGAAGAATGGTGCCGTTTATCTTTTTGCCTCAAATTTTAATAAACTCCTCCCAAAATGTCATTTGGGGCGCTTTGGACACCAAATCGCCGTTATTCTCATCAGTTTTCAATGGAACATGTGTACACTATCAGAATCGTTGCTATTTCATCGATTGACGGCGGTTTAAGAAATCACTGACAATTATCCGTCGCAATTTACTGTTTATTTTGTAGTGTAATATAATAGTTAAATAAAAAAAATAATCGTATTTCAAAGGTTTATATAGGTGTAATTTACATGATATTATATATTTTTATGTTATAGAATAATAAAAAGTAACCAAACAAAAAAGTATTAATTTAGTTATATCTTAATTCATAATTTTAAATATATTTTATATCTTTTAATTTTTAATATATATTTAATTTAAAAATGAGTGAGCGAGAGATTGCTGACCTATGCTAGGATTTCAATTTGAAGGAGATAGGAGAGAACTAAGGTGTGGTTGTTGCTGTTAGAGTTAGGTTTATAACTAAAAGTTATATATATATATATATATATATATATATATATATATATATATATTAAAATTTATATTTTTTATTAATAATAAACTAATTGAATTTACAGATTGATTTGAATTCTGTGAACCGAAAATTAATACGTGAAGCAATTATGATCATGTACTATTAAGCCAGACTTGATTATACTAAAAAATCTGTCAATTGTAGAACTAAATTGGTCAGTTCGAGTCAGATTCAAATAAATACTTAAACGGCTAAACCCATAAACATCCCTATGAATATGGTTGTTTACGAGACAAATGAATTATCATTACCTTAAAGTCTCGACCACATACAGCAGCCTATCTTATTGTTTATGTTTTAGTTTCACTATTGTTGCATTGCAGAAGATAGAGTTGAGGATCATTAACGCTGAAAGTGAGTCGAGCTGAGTCGAGCTAGATCAAGCTTAATCTTGACTCATAAAAATTGAGTTTGACTCACGACTCAACTCATCAACTCATGAACTGACTCGAGCTCACAAACTAGCTTAAATAATAGGAACATAATTTATAATTCTATATTAATAAATTATAATTTATATATGTATATTAAAAAAATATTATTTTATATATTGCGTATCTATTAATAATTATGAAATTTTTATTTATGTCTTTCATCAAAATTAGATAAAAAATAATTATAAAATTTTAAATAAGAAATTAATATATGTAAAATTATATATTACTATTATATATATATATATAATATTAAAAGTATAAAATATATATAATTGAATCAGCTCATGAGTTAATGAGTTGAACTTATCCAAACTCAAGCTCGATTCATTTAATTTATGAGCTTAATTCCAAGCTCAAGCTCAGCTCATTAGTTTACGAGCTTAGCTTATTGAGCTATTAACGAGTCAAATTTAAACTAGCTCATAAAATGGCTTAGCTCACTTTCAGCCTTAATCTCTGTGCCCGGCTGCTCCTAATACCTCATAAGAATTCGAAACTCTATAAATAGAAGTCTAATTAAAAATATAAAAATTAAAAATTATTGCCATAAACTTATTTTATCCAATTGATTTCAATCCTTGAGTTTTAGAATGATTTTTATCATAATTTCGAAAATGAACTTGTGTTTATTATTTATAGAATTTTATTTGTATACATATATTCTTCCCAGAGAGATTAAGATTCTAGTCATTCACGTATTGTACTGTAAAAAAAAAAAAAAAAAAAATTATAATTCTTTCAATGTCTTGAAGTTTGGATTACTTTAAAGTATTCTTAGAGTTAGTGTCTTTAAAATTGAAGCTTGTTACAAAAGATAAGGTGGTGTGACATTCAAAAAAATTAACGAAATATTCGTTGTTATAACAATTTATCAAGCACCCACTGAAATTTGGTATATGATAAAAAATCTTAAACATCTTAGTGAAAAGAATCCAACACAAACAAAGATATAATATCAAATTTGTAATCTCTCTTCTTTAAACTATTTATATTTTGACATGGTGTCAAGGAAATAACGATGGCTAACACCGATAGTTTGTCATTCTATGATAATGAAATGTTGTGTAAATGTGGACCACGTTGGATATAGCTAAATTTGTGCTGGATTCTAATATTATTGAGTCATTTTTTAAAACCAACTTGACTCTAATATAACGTAAAAGGATTGGGAGTAACTTCATATTTAATTAACCGATTATAATATGTATACACTAAAATCAGCTATCAAACTATCAATATAAAATATATATTAAAATATAAATATACATTGAAAATAAATTTTATAATATAAAAATATTAATTTAAAACATAAAAATTTTATGATTTAATCCTTAATTTGATTTAAAAAATATTATTTTGAATCTAGATGGATTTATCCAAAATATAGTTGGAATTAGATCCAAAAGTAATGACAGAATACCCGATAAATTAGACAAAAAATATATTTTGAAACTTGGACTGAGAATTGAACACTCAATTTTGGAAGTAATTTTTTTTATAAGATATTCTCTAATTCGATAAGTCAATGATTAATTCGTTCTGAATCGAAGTTTTATTTAAGAATTAATCGGTCAATAAATTACTCTATATATATATATACAAGACTACAAAACAGAATTTAAATTTTTAATATTTAATTAAATAGATTAATGAATTAATTAATAGATAAATCCAAGTTAATTACGTATACCTAGTGGAATGACTTATTCATAATTCCAAAGGTTTTCATAAACTTTGCACGGACGAACCATTATGAGCAATGTTTTTGTTTAAACAAAAGTCCAATACATCAACATCAGATGGAAAAAAAAATATTAAACTTACTCAGCTTGGTGAACCATCTGGTGATCCTCAACTCTTTCTTCAGCAACCACGGTAAAACTGAAAAACAAAATGTAGTCCACTCATTAGCAGCGGGCCAGCATGCTTGATTTTTTTTTCTTTCTTTTTTTTTTTTGTTATCTATAAATTTCTTGGAGTTCAATCTAGACATGCGTATATCTTGAAATTCTTTTTTTTTTTTTTTTAATTGCCAGGGGACAATGATAGCGTTTACATAATTACATGCATGCATATACTTAAAAGGTCTGTGTCGTCCCAGTAATTTCCAGGTCTTTTCCTACTCCATTAACTGACGTCAGTTCTCCCGTGCTCTCTACGTGCAACCCACACATAGATAAGTGTCTCCATCCAGCTCTAACGATATAAAATTATTAAATATTTATTTATAAAAATATACTAAAAGTCAATCAAATTTATTATTTTTGATTAACCGTTAATGAATAATATTTTACGAAAAATATTAAAAGTCATTAGAATTTATTGTTTTTAGCCATCATTTAACTATTAATTTAATTTTTTTAATTTTATTTTTTTAGTATAACAATTTAATAATATATTTTATTTCATATTTTAAAATATTAATGACTAACTGGTGATAAAAAATAATAAATACTGATGATTCTCTAATATTTCTCATATTTAAAACTGCAGATTAAAAATATGTTGTTAAATTATTAAACTAAAAAAATTAAATTTATAATTAAAAATGTTAATTAAAAATAATAAATTCATTTGGTTCTTAAATTTTTCTTTTATTAATTTTTATATTATATAAATTTAATACTAGATTAAAAATTATATTGTGATTGAAACAACTCACAAGGTATGAATGTAGAAAGATTTTTATGTTGTGTTTTTTAAATAATTGTACTCTTAAGAAAACAAAGAAATTAAATGAGAGCTTAAGACAAAAATGGAAGTTGGAGAAAAGTAATCGCCCGACAGATAGCCCCAGCATTAGGGGCCTGGGCCATGGGATATCAAATATTAAAAAGAAGGCTTTTAGAAAAAGATGTTAAAAACGATTTTTTTTAAGTTTTTTTTTTTAAAAATTAAAATTTAACACATATAATTAATTAAATTATATTATTTTTATTAAAATTAGACTAAATAAATTAATTTAATCAAAAAATTAATAAATTAAATTTTAAATTGATATAAATTAATATTTTTTATAAAAAAATTATAATATTTTTTTTATAAAAAATAATTAAAATATTTATATTATTATTATTATTATTTATATATATATATATATATATTAATTTTAAAAATTTTAAATTCTAACCTTACGAAAGAGAAAAAAAGAATTAAAATTTAAAATTTTTAAAATTAATATATATAATAAGAATATTTTGGTTATTTTTTATAATAAAAATATTGTAGTAATTTTTTATAAAAAATAATATTAATTTAGATTTATTCAAAATTTAATTTATTATTTTTTGATTAAATTAATTTATTTAATCTAATTTTAATAAAAATAATATAATTTAATCAATTATATATGTTAAATTTTAATTATTAAAAAATATCTTTAAAAATAAAGACGTTTGAGACGTGTTGGAGCTCCCAATCTAAAAAGCTAAGTGACGCAGTTAGTCATAAAAAACGCGCATATACTCGCTATAAATATATTTATATAAACCGGCTATATACATCAGTATTCAGCAAACATGAAGGTATAACTTTACTTTTCTTTTATTAATTAACTATAGATCTACCCAAATTAAAGGCTATGTGTTGATCTGCATGCAGCAAAAAATAGTAATAGAGGTCACAATGGAGAATGACAAATGGAGAAGTAAGGCTCTGAAAACTGCTTCAGAGGAAAAAGGTGGGTGAATAATCTCATGCATGATGCGTACCATTCGTTTTTCAATAAGGTTAATTTTCATGTCGCACAGGCGTGACTTCGGTATCAGTGAATGGTGATAACAAATTGGAAGTGATTGGTGACAACGTGAACACGGTTTGCCTTGCTAAGCAGCTCAGCAAGAAGTTTTGCTCAGTCAAAATCCTCTCTGTGGAAGTACTGAAACCTCCCAAAGAAGAAGAAGAAGAAGAAGAAGAAGAAGAAGAAGTAGAAGAAGCAGAAAACCCTTCTCGTGGTGATGATGACGGTTGTGGTTGCGGCGGTGGTGACGGCAACATCCCTTTCATACCGGGACGGTATTATCCACCGTGTGATCGGGTGGTGGTTGTCGTCTGTGATTCATACAATGACTGTTATGAACCTGGTTGCACTATCTTCTGATGATGGATGGATATTCACCACCACGCCAATAATATACTGCAGGGCTACTGCATCTATATATATATATATATATATGGTTTAATAAAAATTAGACAAGTGATTATTCGAAAACTCATCAAGTTTTTGCTAAACTATAGACATAATGCAAGAATCTTAATCATCCATCTTGTATGGTTTCACGTACAATACTAGATAAATGATTATTAAAATCTTGGTTCCTGTCTATATTTAACACAAAGACATGAGTTTATGAATCTGTCTTTGTTAATATTCCAATACTATAATTCCTCGAACAAGCATGCACGTACACTTGAATAATTAGGGTTGATTTAGTTGAATACCCTTGTGTTCAACTTTCCTTATCATTATTAGGGTTGATTCAGTTGGACAATCCTTAGTTATATATATATATATATATATATATATATATATATATATATATATATATATAACCATATACTATAAGACCAAGTCATTTTAATAATTAAATTTAACTAAATTAGTCTAATGTAGTGATTGATAATAAAAAATTTTAGTTAAAAAAAAAGAAGAAAAATTATAAGAAGAATAAAAAAGACTTAATTAAATTTGATTAAAAATAATTTATTTACCTAATATTTTTTTTTTAAAAGTATAGTTAGGTCTCATGTTCAATAAATGGTTAATTGTATATTTCCCTGGACAACGTATCAAATCACACAATGGGGTCATCTTCGCTTACTTTTAAGCTGTGTTTAATAATTTTTTGTGCGTAATATATGTGGTGGCTTAGGACTTTCTTTATTGAAAGTAATTAATTTAGATCGGTGGAATAGTTAATTTATTTATCTATTTAAATAAATATTAAAAAATTTAAATTTTATTTTATATATGCAATAATTTGTTAATAAGTAATAGATTATTTTAAATAGAATTTTGATTTGCATAAATTAGTCGTTATTCGATTCAAATTAAAAAATACTGTAAATAAAAAAAATATTTTAATTAAAAGCATTTTTACTTATCCAAAATAAAAAACAGTTATGCTAAATATATATTCTTTTAGATTACTTTTAATTTTAAAAATAGGATAAGATAAGACATTAAAGATAAAATACAAAAATTAATATTTTTATATTTTTTTTTAATGATAAAATGAATATAAAATAAAATAAATACCAAAAAATACAATTTATTTTTATTTTTTCTTTCATACAAAATTTAAAAAGAAAAATAAATTCGTAAAAAATGTAATTATAAAATATTGGTATTAACAATAGAAAGAAAAAAATAAATTATTTCCATCCAATATCTTTATGGTTTTTTTTTTACAAGAAAAACAAAAAATATGCTAAATTCAATATTTCATAACACAGTAATAGTTTTATTTATATCTTATTTGTCAAATACGATTTTATATCTCTGTATCATATTTTAGTGTGACATGTTTGTAATCAAACGCTCCCTTACCCGTATAGTTTTATGGTTGACACTGCATTTATAGTTTATACATTCAAATTTGTTTATTCCTCTTCATCTTAATTCTCTGAGGTCACTTTCTTGCCGTCTTCATCTAGCTTCAATAGTTTAACCAAATTGAATAAAGTATGAAATAATCAAACAGATCCAAACTTAAAAGATCAAATATTAGTGTTACAAGTTCAAATACCATAATTTGAGAAAGGAGGAAGAGGAGGGAGGCAACAATTACATGTTCCAATGGTTTGTTTAGCGTAAAAATTTATTAACATGGTTTTAAACTGTAAAACCTGATTAAAAATCAAATAAAACTAGAGAAAAGTCAATGACTACCCTATATACATGTGGCCACCTCTTTAAACTTTTTTTTTTTTTTTTTTACCGATTCATGTCTCTAACGTGGAGATTAATTAGAAATGGTTGGTTAAGACAAATTGACTTTAAATAAAGACGACTTGGCAGCACATGCTGCATGCAGCAACTTGCTATACTTTTGTTCATTCTAATATTATCTTACTTTAATTATGTCCAGAAACAATAAGCCTTTAGCACAATTCGATCGAGTTCACTAATACTCAATCTGATGAGGGCCTATTATTCACAAGAGATCATTGTTTTGGGAAACAAACCAGACAAGCCAGTTGAACTGAAAAAAATTCTAAAACCGATGCCTATAGTAATTCGAGTTGGGAGCAGATTTATTTGAAGAAATATAATTTTTTACAATAATGTTTGAGAAGCAATAAAAAATTAATATAAATTTACTTTATTTATTATTTATTAATTTCAATAATTAATAAATACTAAGTTTTAGCTATTTTAGCTGATTTTTATTGTTTCCCTAAATATTACCAAATTTTTTATAATTATATGTCTTTTTTTTAACTTAAATTAAAAAAAAATAGTACCATAATATGATATTAAAATTTATATGACTAAAATTAAGGTTTAGAGTTTGATTTTTATTGAACCAACAAAAAAAAATTAAACATAAGACAACCAGAAAAAAAAAATCTTACTTTAAGAGATATTTTAAAAATATAATCATTCATGTATTTTATTCTATCATCTTAAACTTTAAAAAAAAAATAGTACTAACACACATAAAAAAATTTAAATATTATATAAACCTATATATTTTAGAACGAAAAATATTAAGAATTAAAATTAAAATTTAAAATATTAGTCAAATATTAATTAAAAATAATAATTTTATTAATCATGTAATATTACTCTTTTGGAATGGCCATATACCTTCTCCTAAAAAAGTAATTGACTTTCCAAAAAAATTTGCATGATTTTTATTATTTCATTTGCAAAGAATTAAGGTGAATTTTAGTATACAGACCAAAAAGTCATACAGATTTAAAGATATGCTTACACCACACTTTCTAAAGCCACGCTTTTCACTTTAAACCGTAACTCTTCATAAAGAAAAGCGTCACCTAATAGAAAAAAGTAAATTAGAAGATTTAAGAGAAGAAATAATTAAGTTATCAAAATTAATAGATCAAAAATTAATGATTTTAACTAATGTTAACTGTAATGACACCGAATTCTTAAAATCAATACAAAATGATTTTTTTCAAAATCTTTATTTTACTATAAGTTTTATTGAAGGACTTCAAAAACCTGAAAAAACTTATTTTTCACACGGAATTTCTAAGAAATGTTACCATAGAAATGATTCCCCACATCTTTATCATACTTTTAAACCACAATTAAATTCTATAGTAGATATGCTTGAAGAAATATTAGTATCCATAAAATTTCAAAGAAATAAGGAAAAAGAGAATCCTAAAGAAGAAAATTTTCAAAATATAATCAACATAACAGATTTAAAAGTAAAACCACCACTAAAATTATGAATATTGAAGAAAAATTAGAAGAAGTTACAATGCTTTTTAAACAATTAAAAATGGCTCAAAAAAATAATATTATGGAACAGGGTTTTCAAATAGAAGAAGAATGAGTAAATTCTGAAAATATAGAAAATGAAGAACATATCCTAGATTATTCAAGTGATGAAGAACCAGCAATTCCAATACAAGTAAAAAATGAAGCTGGAACATCTAAGGATAATCAATCTCAATTTAAATGGGAGACAGGTTTTGATAATTATGCTTTTAAAAAAGGGTTTATAAATAAAGAATCAAAATATACAAAAATACCATCAAAATACGTTCCTAAAATCCAGAAAATGGAAGGAGAAAGAATGCTTGATTTAGACTGTAAAAAGAATGAAAAAGAAATTTTCGAAAACTGATTGAATTCCTTCTTATTAGAAGCCTTTACTAATCCAAAACTTAGTGAATTGTCTGGAAGAGACATTTGGAATTACATAGGGTTTCATACTAAAGGAGCTATAAGAGATTATATGACATCAATAGAAAACCAATTAATAGAAGAATTAGCAACAAAAATAACAGCTTATGATAAGATATTATATATAATGATGATTCTATATAAAGAATTTTTTGGAAAAAATATTATAGATCATAGACAAGAAGTCTATAATAAAGAATATCAAGAAGCAAAAAATCATTTAGCTAACATTCAGATATATGATTTATGTAATGTGGAGTATTATATATGTGAATATAGAATACATTATTACAAATTAAAAGAAGATAAAAATCATTATCTTAGTATGTATATAACAAAACTTCCATATCCTGCTAATGAATTTATAATGGGAAGATTTATAAGAGAAATAAATAGAGGGACAATTGAAAATAATTTTGGAGGAGCAACCTCTGCAATAAGAGAGGAAATAAAAGAACGTTGTATGCAAGAAGCAACTCAAAAAAGATTTGCAAATATAATTAGAACTTGCTGTCAGGATAATGAAGAGATATCTCAAAAATATGGTCTTAATAAAAATTTTCAAAGAAAAAGAAAATATCAATTTAGAAAAAGAAAATACTATCCAAACTGGAGAAAAAAGAGGTATTTTAGAAAGAGAAATAACAATACAAACAAAAGACAAAAAAATGACTATTGTCCAAATAAAAAAGAAAATTGTAAGTGTTGGTATTGCCAAGAAGAAGGACACTATGCAAATGAATGTCCAAAAAAGAAGGATAAAAAGGATCTTACCAAACAAATAGAAATTACTAAGTCTTGTTTCATGGAACCATTAGAAGAATCTGATGATAACTTAGACTATATTTTTGAATATGTCTCGGAAACAGACTCAGAGACTGAGTAATAATGCCACATTTATTACCATAAAAATATCAGAAAAATTCATAAATGCTTTCATAGATACTGGAGCAACACAATGCTTTGCTAGTACAAATATAAAACTTGATTGGAAAAAATTAAAGAAACCATTAAGAGTTAGAATAGCTGACAAATCAATACATAAAATTGACCAAAAAGCAGAGATGGCTGAAATTTTTATTCAAAATTATAGGTTCATTGTTCCATCTATATATATGTTAGATTCTGGAATGGATTTTATCATAGGAAATAACTTTTTAAAGCTATATCATCCATTCATTCAAGAATTAACATATATAGTTTTAAAAGCTCCACACGATTCTTCAATAAATCAAAAATTAAAACGTATAAAAATACCAACTACTACTATAGATAAGATCTTAAAATTTAAAATATTTTTTATATTAGAAACATGTTATTTAAATTTATACTTTCAGATAAATATCCCAAAAAATAATCTTGAAATAAAGATAGAAGAACTTTTGGATGAAATTTGTGCTGAAAATCCTTTAGATATTAAAAATACAAATAACGAATTAGTAAGCATTAAATTAAAAGATCCTACAAAAGAGATAAACGTTCCAAATAAAATTCCTTATTCCGCAAGAGATAGAGAAGAGTTCTCATTAGAATGTAGAGATCTTTTGGAAAAAGGAATTATAAGATTAAGTAAAAGTTCTCATGCGGCTCCAGCCTTTTATGTCGAAAACAATAATGAAATTAAAAGGGAAAAACGAAGAATGGTTATTAACTATAAGAAGATGAATAAAGCAACTATTGGTGATGCCCATAAACTTCCAAGAAAAGATTCTATTTTAGAAAAAATCAAAGGAGCAACTTGGTTTTCATCTCTTGATGCAAAATCAGGATATTGGCAACTTCGTTTAGACGAAGAAACAAAGAAATTAACTGCTTTTACTTGCCCAACAAAAGAATCAACAAGTGTGTTGCTCTATGAATGGAATGTATTACCATTCGGATTAAAACAAGCCCCAGGTATTTATCAAAGATTTATGGAAGAAAATCTAAAAGAGTTAAATGAATTTGTTTTAGTGTACATTGATGATATACTAATTTTTACAAAACAGGATAAAGAAGATCATCTTCAAAAATTATTAATAGTTTTAGAAAGATGTAAAGAAAAAGGATTAGTTCTTAGCAAAAAGAAAGCAAGAATAGCAAAACAAGAAATAGAGTTTCTTGGATTAATTCTATCCACTCAAGAAAAGCTAAAACTTCAACCAAATGTTCTAGAAAAGGTAAATTTATTTCCTAATAAAATAGAAGATAGAAAATAATTACAAAGATTTTTAGGGTGTATAAATTATATTTCTGATCAAGGATTTTTAAAGAATATAACAGAATACACTAAAAGCTTATTTCCAAAAATAAGTACTAAAAAAGAATGAAAATGGGATGAAAAAGATAGTATGCAAATTCAAAAAATTAAAGAATTATGTGAAAAACTTCCAGAACTTTATATTCCAGAAGAAAATGACTACTTAATAGTAGAAACAGATGCTTCAGACATAACCTGGTCAGGATGTCTAAAAGCTAAGAAAGCTATAAAAAGTTTGGAACAAGAAAAAGAATCACTAGATTCTAAATATTCCCCAAAGGAATTACTTTGCAGGTATATTTCAGGGACTTTTACTCCAACAGAACAGAGATATACCACTCATGAAAAGGAAACTCTAGCAGCAATTAAATCTCTTAAGAAATGGAAAATTGATTTACTACCCAGAGAATTTACGTTAAGGACAGATTCAAGTTACCTAACAGGTTTTATACGATATAATTTAAAAGTTGATTATAATCATGGACGATTGGTAAGATGGCAATTATTTTTGTTACAATATCCAATAAAAATTGAATATATTAAGGGTGACAAAAATGTTATTGTAGATACATTAACAAGAGAATGGAGTTCGTCTACAACACATTAGATCAAGAAATTCAAAAATATGAGCAAGAACTCGAAAAATGCAAGCATTGTCAGTAAATAAGGACACAAATCTAATCTCTCAAGAAGGCCATTGAAGCAATGAAATCAACACAGCAAGCAAAACCATCAGAGTTCAGCCAGCTAAGCATGGTGGACAAATCAGGTGAAGAAAAAATTTCAGAAAATAAAACAATTGCTGAAATCATTAAAAAATCCACCCAAGATAAAAAAATATTATGTAATTTATAATGGCCCCATGAAAGGAGTATATGATGCCTGGGAGAAAGCAGCACCATTCACACATCAATCAAGGATAATTCATAAAGGAGGGTTTCTAACACTGGAAGAGGCAAAGGAATCCTTCAGGGAATATGAAGCTCTCCATCCAGAGCAAACCCTAAAAAGAGCAGATAAAGCTCCAATTCAAACCCAGAGAACAGGGATAATCAGAAACATTCCTACAAGGGCTGAAATCAAGGAAAAGAAAAGGGTCTGTAGATCAAATCTCAGAGAAACCCTTAACATAGTCCTGAATTGGACTGAAGAAAAAAGGACAATTTTGGGATATTATCCTATTGCCAAAGAACAACTAACAAAGCTAGTTATATTTCCAGATGCTTCCCCATCTGACACCTATAAGTTTTTTCAGTATGGATTAATTGATACAATCTTAATTTTTAATGATCTAAAAATTATTAGTGAGTTTCCTGTAGGATTCGTTGATGCAGTAAAGAGATTTAAAAATATGATTGACAATGTAAATCCAAGGGATATATCCCTAAAATTTACAAACAGTCAACCTATTTTTAATGAAGAAGAAGAATGCTTGGTTCCAGCACACCAAGTAATATTCATGTCCGTCTTCCCAGAAAATTTTCAACCAATTGATTAGATTCAAGATTTAACGATTTACAGTCATGAAGGAAGGCTAGCCAGCACATTAGCAAGGGTCTTTGAAAGAACTCAAAAAATAACGAAGGAATCTCACACAAGGATTAATTATAAAAGTAGAAATACTCTGCTTGTGTCCAGTAAAAGAAATGAAATTGAAGAAAGAGAGATGAGACTCTTGGTGGAATTTGAATCAGAATTCTACAACTTATCTGGACTTTTAGAAAAGCTCCCTGAAGGGATAAAGAAGAATCTCTGCTATTTGATAAAAGACAGAGAAGACCACAAGTGCCAGCTATGTGCCTCAGAGATATCTGAAGAAAGCAATAATGAAACGGAATCAACTCACATGATAAAGGAAGAAGACAATACATCTGAGGGTCACATGATAAAAGAGGAGGACAGCGCATCTGAAGCATCTCTCAACATTATTGCATAGTGACGTAAGCGCTTAGGTCATAGAGCACCAACAATATAGCTGGTGCAAGAGAACAAACAATGACGTAAGCAATGACGTCATAAGAAGGGTAAGGATGGGAATTGTCCATCAAACCCAACTATTATAAATAGGTTGCTTAGGCAATTGTAGAAATCATCAGACAATAGGAAGCAGGAGGCTAAGAGTACTCATATGCTAGGAGAGCAAGGAGGAAGCTGCTGAGGCGATTCTATAGTCTGAGGAAGAATTTCCTTAGGGAAAAAATAATTCTAAACTCCCCTCTGGAATTAGTATCTACAATCTCTCCACTGGAGACAAAAACACCTTATGTAAAATATACTAAATAAAGGAAGTTTTTCTCCAGAAAGGTACATCTTCATTCTAGTCTTTCAATTATGAATTATTTAGAAAGTTTAGAATTACATTACAAGAAAAAGCGTGTTTATCGACGGCAAAAATCGACGGCTATTTCTGCCGTCGATAATTTTCGACAGCTTGCTGTCGATATTACTAGAAAAAATAATTAAAAATAAAAATATTAAAATCGACGGCCTTGTCGTCGATATTTTTATAATGCATTAATTTATTTCCCTATTATCGTCATATTAGAGGCGAACCAGCAGTCGAAAATAAAATCGACGAATATGGCGTCTATTTTATTATTTTAAATATCGACAACCTTGCCGTCGATAAATTTGAACGGTCTAGATTACCTTCTAAAATGGGATGAATGGTCTAAATTTAATCTATATAATAGACGCCATTTGTGTTGTTTTTTTATATTAAAATCGACGAACGTGTCGTCTATTTTATTATTTTAAATATCGACAACACTGCCGTCGATAAATTTGAACGATCTAGATTACTTTCTAAAATGGAATGGAAGGTCTAAATTTAATTTATATAATAGACGATATGTGTGTTGTTTTTTTTATATTAAAATCGACGATTTTGTCGTCTATTTTATTATTTAAAATATCGACACCTTTGTCGTCGATAAATTTGAATAAAATCGACAAACAGGCCGTCGATTTTTATCACTAAAAACACATTTTCTCAACTCCTGCTTCCAAAGTTCAGAAACGCATGTCTTCCCCAAATTCAAGCTAGGTATTTTTATCCCTAAAAACGCTTTCTCTTCAACACCGCCTCCGTCCGACACCACCACCGGCGACCACCATCGCCTACCCTCTCTCTCTTCCTTCTTCTCTTTCTTCCCCATTTCTCCATTTCTTCGTTCCTGCGTGCGACACCCCTGTTCGTGGAGTCACTCTCTGTCCGCGTCTTCAAGCACCGACAAGCAACCACCAGCGGCGGCGACCTTCTGTGCCACTGCGAGATCACCTCCACCCCACCGCCTCTCCGTTCTTCTTCCTCCTTTCATCAATGCAGGTTCCCTTCCCCTGTTCCCTGTCTTTCTTTTCTTTATTTTCACTGCTTTTTAATTCTGTTTTTAGAAATTTTGGTTAGGCTTAGGTTTGTTAAAACTTGTGTTTCTGGACTGAAATTGTTGTTGGCTGTATCTTTCTGAAATTACTGGGTTGAATGTTGCTTAGATTAAACTGAAATTTACTGTTTTGAACTCTGCACACCACATGTTCGGAGAAATGCCTGAATGGAATTTTTGTATGTAAGGCTTTATTATTATGATTATTATTAGGTTTATTTTTTCAATTTTATAACATTTTGATAGAGTAAAATAGTAAATAGTGAATTGTATCTAACTAGGGAAGAATCTAATAACAAGAATTATATTGATTAGAACGAATGGGTGATATTTGGAATTTACCACAGGAGGAAGAAGGAGGTATCATAGCTGCTTTGAAATTAAGCTATGGTCAAAGAATTGAAAATAGAAATTTCTAATCATATAGAAAGAAGGACAAAGGTGATGGTATAATTATAGATCTTGATAACAAAAATACAATTTTAAAGTTTTAATCCCTTGTCTTGAGTTTTGACTTTAGGAACACAATGTTCCCATTTAAAAAGCTTAATAGACAGTGGAAGAAAAAAGGAAGAGTGTGTAGCTGTTTTAGAGAGTAATAGAAAGGTCAAAGAATAAAAAGAGGAGAAAAATTGGAGAACAGCAGAGTTAGCTGCTTTGATTTGATATGTTTTAGATTAAATGAAATTAAAATTCATAAATTCAGAAGTTGAAGGGATTTTATAACAAAAAGTAGCACATGCACTAACTAACAACCAAATGATATTGATAAAATTTGTAAAGCTGAATAAAACAGAATAAGGAAAGAAAGGGTGGCTGCCAGAATTCTAGGAGGAATAGAAAGATCAAAGAACAAGTGGAGAACAGAAGAGAGTGTTGTTCTACAAGGAAAGTATTTGTATAATATAATCATATGATTGATTAATCTTTGTGTGAAAAGAATCAGAGTGTTCCATTCTGGCTTAAGTGATTGTTTGTTGAAAAAAATATATCCTTATTAATGATTATATTATACAACTTGTGTAAAAGAAAGAGAGTTTCACATTTATACCGTAAAAGGGATAAGCAATAAATCCAAGGAGAAGAATTCAACTATATATCATATTTATACAGTTGGTATACTTAATGTTTTCCCTTGATTGGTCCAATGACATTCCATGAGTTTTTTTTTTTTTTTTGTTAAGCAGGGCATGAAAATGAATCCTCCATATATTAATTAATCGTATAATATAAATAGAATCTTGTTATTTGTTATTTATTTATTATTATTTTAATAATACAATACTATCTTCTGTTATTATATATATGTCTATGTCTATAATCACTTCCCAAGCAAACTAATCAAACCCCCATATCTTTTAAGTGGGTGTTTACTTTTTAACCGATTATTCCATTGAGTGTGGCTTAAGTCACATGCCTTCAAAGATTATGCACTTTCTCATCATTTTTTTGATATATTTGCCATGGATGAGTGATCCATTATTTAGTGGGGCTATCATCACAGGACACAGATCATAGATTTATCTATTTATAATTATGGATCAGTGGTTTTAAAGCTAATATATTATTATTTGGCAATCACTAATCAGCAATCTGATTATGCAAACAGTAATCACTCTCCTTCCCTTTTGAAGTAACTAGTTATAGTGAATAATCATGTTTGCATTAACTAATTATGGGAAAAAAAAAGAATTCAATTAATTGAACCCAAAATCATAAATTTCTCTCAGGTTCTTTCAGACGGTAAGATCAAGACTAATTGGACAGAGTTGTTGCTAGGCCTCACAAAATTTCTGATGTAATTATGTGCTGTCATACTCATATAACATTATCACAAACCTATATGGCACATTTTTTGACATAGGCAAAATGACAGGCATTTCATAATTTGCTTTCAATACAGTTCTTTGATTGCTTCTCTAAGGTGCTCAACTGTATCTCATTTTGGTTTTCAACTACTTTATAAAGTCATCCCACGTCAAATTACTTGTATATTTCTGAATAATATTCAATTTGTATGTTTGCTTCATGAAGATATACAATTATTTATCCTTGAAACTAGCAGGAAATTTAGAGTTATATCTAGAGTTATATCTATAGATTGCAATGATTCCCTGTTCCTAACTATATATTTTGATTTTCTAACAACAACATATACATTTGAAGCAGCTTTCTTAAAAGATTCCCTCTCTCTCTGGTGCTGCAAAGTTAGGGTTTCCTATGACCAGGTACACTACCCTTTTCATTTCTTCAATTATTGCTTGCTGTAATTTCAGCTCAGGTATTAGCAATTGCCAACTTCTGCTTATTCTTCATGTGTTGATTTTGCAATTTGTTATGATATTCGGTTACTGATTAAGCATTTTGTTACTAGCTGATTCTGTTTTCTGGTTTAGCTTCTTGGAGCTTAGTTAGTTTTCTGCTTCTTTGTGAAGTATGAGAAATCATCAATATTGAAAGAATATTCAGTTTTCTGCTACCGAACTCAAGATTCTGATATACTCTTTTGCAATATTTGATATTTCTATGCAGCATTTCATAGTGGGAATTGTAGTGGTGTGGGTCAATAGAATCTTTTGATCAAAGAAACAATAGTGGAGTATTTGGTTCTTCAGCATATACACTATCACAAAGTATTGGTAGAGTTTAAGACTCCCAAAAAAGGTATTCAAGGTTTAACCTTCTACTTTTTTATTTATTATGCATGCTTATCTATACTTACTTATGTATGCTTGTTTGTGTAAACCATTCATAGTAAAAGTATAAATTATATTGATGATAAGATTTATTTGTTGTGGTTTCTCGTTGAATAAAAAAATTAAAAAGTGAATATTATCCTTTTGATATGTAGGAAATTAAATTCATTAATAATGGAAAACCAGAACCGAAGGTGGATGTATGATAGAACATATGATCAGAGGCGGGGTCTTAAACCCAGTTTTATTAAAGGGGTAAATGAATTTGTGGATGTGTGTACTAGAACTCATGAATTTCTCAGAGGAGGTTTAGTTAGGTGTCCATGTGCCAGATGTCAATGTGGGACGTTTAAACAGTTGATCGACATTAAGATTGATCTATATACTCATGGGTTTAAACCTAATTATTGGGTTTGGACAGAGCATGGAGAAGAGATACCCACAGAGAATCAGATTAGGATAGAAGAAGATATTGAAAGTAGCTCTGAATTAGGTGGTGTTACATGGGAAGAAAATTTTGATCGTTATCATGAGATGGTTGTTGATGCTTTGCAACCTGAGTTTCACATGTACATGCAACCAACAGTGGAGGAACCAAATCGAGATGCCAAGAGATTTTATGACCTCTTAGATTCAGTTAGTAAACCCTTGTGGGAAAATTGTATCCATTCACGATTGTCACTTGCTAGTAGGATGCTGAGTATAAAATCAGAGGGAAACCAATCTCAGGGATCTTTTGACTAGTGGGCAACTTTGTTTAGAGAAATGCAAACAACTCCAAATGAAATTCCTGCTAATTACTATGAAGCTAAGAAAATTGTTTCCCAACTTGGATTTAAGGAGGTTAAGATAGATTGTTGTGTCAATGGTTGTATGATATATTACAAAGAGGACAAAGATCTTAGACAATGTAAATTTTGTGGGGAGCAGAGATTTAAGCCTAGGAAGGGAAAAAATAAAGAGGTGTCATATAAAAGAATGCATTATTTGCCATTGATTCCAAGGCTACAAAGGTTGTATGCATCAATGAGTACTGCCCCTCATATGTTGTGGCATCACCAAAATCGCAGAAATGACGACGTGATGACACATCCTTCCCATGGTGAAGCATGGAAACATTTTGATACCAACCATCCTCATTTTGCAAGCGAACCGCGTAATGTTAAACTTGGACTTTGTTCTGATGGGTTTTCTCCTAATGTTCATTTTAGCACACCGTACTCTTGTTGGCCTGTTATAGTTACCCCTTATAACCTTCCACCTCATATGTGTATGAAAGACCCTTTTTTGTTCCTAACGTGCATCATACCCGGAAAAGAAAATCCCAAAGCAAAAATTGATGTTCATCTTCAACCATTGATAGATGAACTTAAAGAGTTATGGGATGAAGGCGTCCTAACATACGACATTCATAGCAAGAGGAATTTTCAGTTAAAGGCTGCATTAATGTGGACAATTAACGATTTTCCTGCTTATGGAATGTTATCTGGTTGGAGTACGGGGGGAAGATTAGCGTGTCCAGTATGCATGGAGGATACCAAGGCCTTTTGGTTAGATTATGGCGGAAAGAATTCATGGTTTGACTGTCACAGGAGATATTTACCTGAAGGTCATCCTTATAGGCGTAATAAAGTTGGTTTTAAGAAGAATGTTGAGGAGGATGAAGGACCTCCTATTAGGCTTAGTGGCGAACAGATCTGGGAAAGAGTTAGACACTATCCTAAAATAGTTGACACAGGAGGACAAGTGAGATTGACCGGATATGGAGTGGAACACAATTGGACCAAAAGGAGTATATTTTGGGATCTCTCATATTGGAAAGATCATTTGGTTCGTCATTGTTTGGATCTAATGCATATTGAGAAGAATTTTTTTGATAACATAATGAATACTGTTATGGATACTGAAAGAACAAAAGACAATGAAAAGGCAAGGTTAGACATGGCTGTGCTTTGTAAGCGACCAGATTTGAATTTGGTGCAGGTACGCGAAGGTCATTGGGCAAAGCCTAAGGGCAACTATGTCTTGACACTCCAACAACGAAAAAATGTTTGTAAATGGGTACAAGAGTTGAAAATGCCAGATGGATATGTTTCAAATTTACAAAGGTGTGTCGATGTCAAAGGAGGAAAATTGTTTGGGATGAAAACTCATGATTGTCATGTATTTATGGAGTGTTTGCTTCCGTTAGCCTTCAAAGAGTTACCAGACCACGTGTGGAAACCGTTGACCGAAATAAGTCAATATTTTAGGGACCTTTGTTCATCTACTCTTCGGGTTAGCGATCTTGTACAAATGGAAGTTAATATTCCTGTTATTTTGTGCAAGTTAGAAAGAATTTTTCCACCAGCTTTTTTCGATGTAATGGAGCATCTACCAGTTCACTTGGCATATGAGGCACGTGTTTGTGGACCAGCTCAGTATAGGTGGATGTATCCCTTTGAGCGTGAAATAGGCACATATAAGATATCAGTGAAGAATCGGGCTAGAGTAGAGGGTTCAATTTGTCAAGCATACCTGGCTAGAGAGACATCAAGTTATTGTTCTTATTACTTTGAGCCACATGTCATGTCTAAGAGAACAAGGCCGAATCGGAATGATGATAGTGGTGTAAGTTCATCTGAGCCTACCCTTTCTATTTTTGATCAACCGGGTATTGCTGGGGGAGCCAACAAAGACAGATGGTTAACTAGTATGGAAATGAAAGCTGCTCATTTACATATCTTGTTGAATTGTCCTGAAGTCGATACATTTAGAAGTCAATACGAGCATATCCATGGGAGCAATAATTCTTTATCCAACTTTCCATCATGGTTCCGTGAGCATGTAAGTTTTTACATTTTGTTGACTGTATCAAAATATGTCAAAGTAAATCTTGTTTTTCTAAATACTATATTTTGTTTGACAAAATCAGGTAAAAAATCCCAGTAATGACATAACTTGTCCTCATTTATTGAGTTTAGCATTCGGGCCAAAAACTAGGGCCACGAGTGTTGGTATGTTCAAGGTTAACGGGTATAGATTTCATACTCCTGAGCATGCATCTGGAAAGAAGACAGATGATACAGGCATATATGTTAAAGGTGATGGAGGGAATGATGCATCTGATTGGTACGGCACTCTTAAAGAGATTTTGATTGTTGAATATCCAAGTCTTGTTAGTTTAAGAGTCACCTTGTTTTACTGTGAGTGGTATGACCCTACTAGGCCTCGGGGAACGCGTAGGCACAAAGACTACAAAATAATTGAAGTATTACCCACTAGAAGATATGGGAGTTACGATCCATTCATTCTTGCGCAAAAAGCTAGACAAGTGTATTACATGCCATATCCACAAGGCTGTAAGTCTAATTGGAAGGTTGTGATTACATGTAAACCATGAAAAATAATGGAGGAGGCACAAAATGAATCTGAAACTGAGGTGTATCAGAATGATGAGCCTCCACATGCTAGGATCATTTCAGAAACCGAGTTTCCACCATCATTAGCATCTACGTCAGGAGATGTTGATATGATACAACTTCAAGTAGCTGACCTCCAGGTTCCTAACGTAAATAATGAGGAGGACGATGACATTGAGAACTATGATGACGATAATGCTTACATTGATGATGATGGAAGTTCAGAATTCTCGGATTGAGGTTTTAGTTGTAAGTTTCCAACTGCCAAAAAATGACATGCAACTCTGTCCAATGACTAAAGTCCAATTGAACTGTGTGATACTGTGATGACTTTGGATTCAAGTCATTTTTGTTTTGTGATTTCTTTTTCTTAATCTGTATATGGAGTTTATCATCAGAATGGTTAATTAATTCGCAATTTGTTTATTTATTATAGGTTTTTTTCCCTTTTGAAATCAAATCTGATTTTGAAAATCGCATGTAGTTAAAATAGAACATAAATAATTATATTTCTAATAACTTTATTTTAATATATATTTTCGAAAACCAAATTCAGATTCTATGATCTCTACCATATCTAGCTATATACCATAAGTAATATTTTAATACAATAACATTCTTAATCTGATTAGAATAAATGATTACATTAAGAATCCTAGTAAAATAAAGAAATAATAGGTGGGGTGTGATGAATATGATTTATGGGTTTTGTTAGGAGCAGCAGATGTTATTATCAGGATCCTGTTGTGTATAATTGTGTCAGCTGGAGGGAAACCGGAGATGCACAATAAGACAATAGAAGGAGCAACCAGATAAATCAAAATAAGTATTAATTTCTTGAACAAATTGATCTGGTTGCTGCACTATGCATAATGTATTGGAAGCATGAAAGAGATAATGGGAAACCAGATTCTGCTGTCAAAATAGAATTGGTTGAAGTTAGTTATGAATTTCCAGATATAGTAATTTAGTTATGTTAGTTACTATGGCAGTTGATGAAGACTAATTGATATATATATATAGCCTCTGACTTAGGTAGAAGACTCGAGGCTTGTAATAATTTTCCAAATACTAAATCAAACTTCAGATTCATTTTTTATTGCTTTCTATTCTCTTCTTCCTCTGCTATTCATTTTTTAATTGCATTTTACTTTAATTAGTATGGATAATAACTTGCTTATTTTAATGTGTACAGGATATGGTTGGTAGAGACGGAGATCGCGGCCGTGGCCGTGGCCGTGGCCGTGGCCGTGGCCGAGGCCGAAAGGGGAGGCCTAGGCTTTCTACTGGTCAGCCCCTTGACTTGCATGCGGATCCATACTCTCTCGTTGGGTCATCATTTGACACGACTGCTCCAACCAATGGGAGACCGCCACCTATTGCTACTACTACCCCCTCCCGTCAGGAGCCTCAGATACAAATGATGCCTACTCCGGGTGTGCCAAGATCATGCACTCAACAAGCCAATGAACCTTTCAATACTGCCTCACATAGTGTGCAGAGTGATCCAGCTATTGTAGCTCCCAGTCGACCAGGATCTTGTGGGGAAAGACAAACCACATCTAATAGTACCCAAGATGCTCAGGGTCAAGGAGCATCCACTGCCACTGGTCACTCCAGCACAAGTGCTCCAAAGCTTAGATATGATGGTGCCAAATGGTTTGTTATTTGCTTTAAATTTTATGAATAACATGTCTCATTTTTACTAAGTAATATGTCATTATCATTTTTTTGGTTTTTGATGTAGTTGGCACCCACCTAAGCTTGGATTGAAGCGTATTTCTCAGGTTTTTAAAGAAAACTACAACAAGCCTTGGCTGAGTTTTGATGAGGCAGATGATGATATTCGGAAAATATGGTGGACTGAGTGGAGGGTAAATTTTATCTACCTTGTTTTACTGTGTTAATGAACTCTCTTCTGCTTCATTTGATTATTAAAGCCTAATATTGTTGAAGTTTACCCCTGCTGCCATCCATGTGCAAACCTTTGATTTGAATTTAAATCTTCACAAACATCAAACATGACACCCATTGGATTCTCGACAATAGTACTATTAAACTAATTTTATCTAAACCTCATTATTGTTTTTTGTTTTATCCTAATATTTTACATAATTTTGCTATTAGAGAGAATTCTGATATCTTTAGATTATTATTACTTGTTAAACTCAGCATTACTTGTTATTTATTTATCAACAAAATAAATTTGTATCTGTTCAGAGGCTAAATTTTATTCCAATGATTTTTTTAAAATAGAAATGCTTTGACATTATTGATACGGAAGAGGATGATATCTATCAAGCTTGGAGGTTTAGGGCTGCCAAGCGCTTGCGAGGTATGCTCCATGCCATTCGCAAAAAAGGTGCCCGTCCATATTGGATCCCACCAGAAGTTCTTGGTGAATTGATGAGACGTTGGAACACTGATGCCTATAGACAATTACAGGCAAGAAATACAACTGCCAGGAAATCGACTCGAGGTACTTCTCTTCACACTGCAGGAGGCACCACCTTTCCAGAAGCGAGGTTACGCTTAGTAAGTTGCTTATAGAATTTGTAATTTATATTTATATTATACAGAATTTGAATATAAATTGATAAAATAAATAATATGTATTTGCATGCACTATACATAGAAAGGACACAGTATATGGATCATCATCACACTTCATGCTGATATCATCAAGCTGCTATTTTCCAAATATACAAAGATGAGAGCTTTTTGTTTTGCTAGCAAGCACAGTGGGAAGTGGGAACTGCACATAACATATCTCCCATCCCACACATGAAAACAAAGCAATCATCAATTATTTCTTTGGAAGAGGGAGTTTAACTGATTTCCTTGGCCCATTTGCTGGACCCCACATTATTTATTTATTTATATAATTAATCAATTATTAAATCTTGCAGGAGAAAGAAACAAGTACATTAAACATTTAACAATGAACTACTACTTTGCTTATAACTTTTCCAACCATTAATCTTGGTTTTCTTCTGATTTAGTAAGTCAGCACCGAGCAATAATATTTATTCCATTAAAGTAGACATCATTATTTTGTCTCTGATGACTAAGCCAAGGTTTTCTAACTCCAATTATGATCATGCTTCATAGTTAATTATTATGCTTATGCATGTAAGAGTGTTACTTAATTACTGTATGCAGTCTTCTAAGTAAGTCATTATCTATTTATCTTGTGCTTCATGAATTGCAAGACATGATGTTGGGGGCCATTGAAGGGTACCTAAGTACCTTTTTTTTTATTATGGCATAATGACCAATTTGGATTATTACTGAAGTAGACATATGCTCTATAAGTTGGTACCAAAAGAGAGTGAAATCTGGTTGTGCTTTGGTAAGCCTTAATCAATAGAGAGTGAAATCTGTTCTTAATAATGATCTTGATCTAGTTTCTTCTTGAATTGATGCAAACTGCTGAGTTTTATTTTCTGCTTAATCAATTGCTTAGTACAATACATCCCATATTACATGATAATTTGGTTACATTATGTAGAATCATTCACTTGGAAGACAATCACGTATGGATGAGTTTTTTGAGCACACTCATACTCGCAAAGAGGATAGGACTCAATGGGTTGATGAACACTCCCGAAAGACAAAGGTAACTTACCTTTATTAATTGTAACTATTTTGTTATCTAATTATTATACATTATTAATACTTATAGTAGTTTATCAATAATTTCTCCTCATTGTAGGATATATTTCAAGAGCGTATGTTTCAGGCTGACCAAGAGCGGCAGGCTGCTATAGAGGCTGGTGTAATTGATCCACCGCCTGTCTCTGAGGAAAGCATATGGATTGAGACAGTGGGTGGAAAACAAAGAGGTAGGGTATATGGCATGGGTGAGGTAAGGGACTCTTCCATGGTGCGGCCTCGAGTTGATGGGCCAACCACGACCACCAGCGCTGATGTTTTGGATCTTAGAGAACGAATCATAATACTCAATAGGGAAGTTGAACAACATGCCGCTAAATATAGAGAGCTTGAAGACCGCTACCAAAGGGAGAAAAGAGAGTGGCAACAGACTGTTGAATCCTTGCGTGAGGATCTCAACACCAGTAACTCACAGATGGATCAATTTAGTCATCAGTTGAGCAGTTTGACTGAGTATGTGAGAGCCATGGGTCCTAGTAGTTCTGGATCACGTGTTCCCCCACCTCCTCCTTTTACTTTCCCAAGCTCTCAGAAAAGCACAGCCCCAGCCCCAGTCCCAACCCCAACCCCAGGTAGAAAACTTCCACCTATTCTGCAGCGACCAGGACAACCACAGAGTTCTCAAAGGGAGGATGATTCTGACGACGATTTTGATGACTTAGATGATTATTTAGACGAGTATGAGTAGGTTATTTAATTACTTTACTTTGAATATTTTGTATTATTAGTAGATTGCAATTTAAACGAATATAAGTCTAAGTTTAGTTATTTATCTTGTCTTGAGTCTTTATGTTAGAGGGTTATTTATTATTTTGATAAGTTTGTAAACTCATTATCTAATATTTAGTATAAATTTTATTTTTATATTTAAAAGTTTATTTGTCTTGTTATCTAATATTCTGTTTAAATTTTATTTTATATTTAAAAGTTTATTTATATTAACGGTTTACTATTTTTCAAATAGAAAAAAAAATTAAAACATATAACTATTAAAATCGACGGCAATGTTGTCGATTTTATTCAAGCTTATATCAACGGCTTTAGCGTCGATTTTATTAAACATATTATAGACAACAATGATGTTGATTTTATTAAGTTAAATATCGACGGCAACAGTGTCGATTTTATTAAACATATTATAGACAGTAATGTTGTTGATTTTATTAAGTTAAATATCGACAAAAAGGCTGTCGATTTTATTAAATCAATTATCGACAGAAAGGACGTCGATTTTAAATAATAATATCGACGGCAATGTTGTCGATTTTATTAAGAATGTAAAATTCTCACACCCATATTACAGACGGAATGGACGTCGATTTTATTAGATTATTATCGACGGCTATGAAAGCCGTCGATTTTATTAGCATTTTGAAAAATCGACAGGCTTTATAGCGACCAACTGCGCCGTTTATTTTGCCGTCGAATTTCAATATTATCAACGGCTAAGCCGTCGATTTGGCCGTCGATTTTAACGACGTTTCTTGTAGTGTTAGCAGGAGAATCTGATTATTATAGATTAACTGCTTTATTAGATAATGAAAAACAGGTTGTTCTAAAAACAGAATTAAATCTCAAATCAAATGAAAATTTTAATAAACAAAATCTTTTAAAAGAAGTTTTTAATAGAAAAAATATAATATACTATGGAAAAATTCAACTAGAAGCCCCTATAAAGATAAAATCCGCCAATGGAGAACTTGAAATAGCTTTGATAAATGATGAAGAATTGAGTAAACAGATCGAGAAAATTAAGGATCAACAAAAAAGATCTAAAATTGGATGGATTCATATTAGTACTATACAAGTCTTAATCAAATCTACATATATGAAAGGAATTAATTCACCAATAAGCTTAGCAATCTGTGACAAAAGAATTACTGATGACCCAATAGATCAAATAATTGAAATTGTTCATGGAAACCTGGAAAACGTAAATGTTAAATTTAATGCCCATCTTGGATATGCTATACCTTTATCAACTGAAAATCTTGGAAGATCTATAAGTCTGGCTTATAAATTCCACAGAAAGAATCTAATGGAACAAGACGATGAACCATTTTCAATTACATATGCAATAAATTATGCTTTAACAAATAGCCATCATAGTATAATATTTAAAAACAGAGAAAGAATTTATGTCGATGAATTATTTCAGAAAATTGTAAAAACAGAAATACCAAAATATAAGGCTATTGAAAACCTAGTTCTATTATTAAAAGAACCATCAGGAAAATTAATTTTATCGAATTTTCAAATAAGAGAATCTAAAATTAATAGCCCTTTAAGTTTATCTAAGTTAAAAACTAAAGAAGAAAATTCTGAAATAAAAGAATTAACAAAAAAGGTCGAAAAATTAAATGAAACCCTAAACACTAAATTATGACAATAAATAAAGAAAAAATATATGTAACTTATCAAGACAAGAAACAAGAGCTCTTTGAAAGAGAAAATCGGTTGAATTATTTACAGTTTTCTGAAATAAATCAAAGAGCATTTGAAGCTCTAAAAATAATCTATGACAAGTTAAAAAGAGAAGTTGAAGAGCTAGAAAAATTAATAGAATCTCTAGAAAATAGTGATGAATCGATGATAGAATTTGCAGAAATTCTAAGGTAAATAATGAAGCATACAAAGATTGAAAGACCAGAAAATAAAATAAAAAGAAAAAGGACGAAAAAATTAAAAAGTAAAATAAAGGAGTATAAAAGGGAATTAAATAATCTTCAGATCGAAATTAATGACCTTATAATAAAAAGGGTAGAAATAAGAATAAATATAAACAAGTTGGAGTTAAACTTAAAAAATTTATAAATGCCTGGAAAACCATATTATGACTTAAAAGAATTAAAGCTGTTAAAAGAAAAAATGGAGAATGAAGTTGAAAAATTAAAAAGATATTTAGAAACAACAGAAAGTGTAGAAATAAAAGAAGTTTTTGAGGATTTGAAAAATTATATTAAAGAAAAAGACAAACAGATAAAAGATTTTATATACAATAATCCATGCAAAAAAGAATATTACAAACTAAAACAAGATTGAAAAACTATAAAAATGAAATCAGAATTATAAATACTAGTAATAGTAGAAATGGTCAATACTGTTGTTTATGAATTTGCAAATTATTTAAACAAAATATCACCAATCGAATCTATACAAATTATAAACTTATTCGGAGTAAAATTAAACAACAGTATCACCAATCGGATCTATACAAATCATAAACTTATTCGGAGTAAAATTGGTATCAGAGCCAAGTTAACGATTAAGGGTAACACTTTTTCTTTAAGCAACACTTTTAGTGATACGCTTTTAAATTAATAAACAACCAAATAAAAACAAAAATCTATAAATCTGTACCAAAACACATCTGTACACTAAATGGACCCAAGAATTAATTAGAAAAATCATCATACTTATTATTTATTATTAGATTATTATAGAAAGATCATCATTTGTTGTGATGCTGTAGGCAGCAATGTCTGAGAAGTTTGTGAGTACGATGAAGGCTTCTATCACACGCAAGTGAAGTAAACGAGAATGAATAAAATTTTAATTTTAATTATTTTCCTGTTGAAATCTTTCTGCTCGACTTTATCTACTTATGGGTTTTAAAATAATAATTATTACATGATAAACCAAAACGTGGGGAAAATGATAAGGTGTCTTGAAGGCATTTAGAAAAGCCTACAGAAGCCATCTTGAAGAAAATAGTGGTTGCACTTGGGATGGAAAATATAGAGAAGAATGCAGCTAAGAATAATAAATACTAATATAAAATAGTTATAGGCTTATAGCATTTGAGTTCTTTAAATTTGTATTATGATTTATTAGCTTTTAAAAGAAATTTGTGTAAATATTCTAAATTTAATGAAATATTTTATTTTATAGGTTGTTGTCTCTCATGTAAAAACATTGAATATAATATAATTATAATTAATTTCAAGATTTTAACGTAATAAAAATGAGAACTAAAAATGAACATCATTAAAATTTTAGTATTATTTTAGCAATAATAAAAATAACAACTAACAATAAATATAATTTTAATTTCAGTATTATAAAATTTTAGTGGCCACACAAAATTGATGAAAAATAATTGCTAAAATTTATAGATTTTTTGCGATCACTAAAAGTCTTTATCGATAATTTTTATAATTGATGCTAAAATTTTTAGTAACAAAACATAATAAAATAACTAATATCTAATTATCAACAAATATGTTAGTGACTATTTTTATTATTATTTAAGATCAAATAAATGGTTACTAAAATTAATTTTTCTTGCAGTAATTAGTTGATGTAGATAGCTTTTAGTTATAGTCTTAAAATTAGTTTATAATTTCATATGACTTAATTAGTGTCTACTAATTTTGATATGGGCAATGCTACGTAACCAAAATATTATAGATAATAAATAAATGTATATGATTAATAGTATTTGCATTGATAAGAGAGTGTGAATCACTCTCTTAATTTAATTGATGTAATTAATTTCTTTCTATCATTAATTATCTTTCCTTATTTAATTATACAAAAAGTTAATTCCAAATTTAATGTGAATCAAATTGCAAAAATTTCTCCTTCATTATTATTACATGTATTTATAATTGTATAATTTTTTTCTTCCAAATAAAAATTTCAAATTCTTATATTTTTAATTAAAAAAAAAACTCAAATCACCTCAATACATTTTATAAAAAATAAAATATTTTAAATTTGATCAATTTTTATTTATTGAAAATTAAAAATATCTAAAATTATTGGTTCATGACCTGCAAAATAAAATAATAAATAATAATAAATTAGCACCAATTTATTGATTATGGATATTATATATATAAAATTATAAATATTATACGTATAAAAATATGAATGTTAAATTAGAGAATTTAACAACTTCTGGTATACAACTCATATTTTACATATAGGTTATTATAAAATTAAAAAATAAAATTTAAAAAATAATTATTAATTCGTCGTATTAAAATCAATAAATAAGTATACATATGAATAGTAAACAAAAAATATTAAAATTATGATCCTTTGGTGTACATGTAAGATAATTTGAAATATATAACAAGACACATAGTTTAAAATTTGGTAATATTAATTGTAAAAATTTGTTAATTATAAATATTATATGTATGAAATTATGAATGTTATGAGTATGAAATTATGGATGTTATTAATATAAAATTTTGGATGTTATGTGTATCTTACTTAATTATGGATGTTATGTGTATGAACTTGTGGATGTTATGAATAAATTTGCCAATTGAATAAATTAATTTAGGTATTTGACATTTTTTTTCAAATCTAATTATAGTAAAATTTAGAAATATATGTGAATTAAAATAAATCATTTTCACTTTAAAAAACATGAAATAAATTTTTAAATTATCAAAGACGGTGATTTAAAAATTATACGTTGATTTAAATGTATAATGACTTCAAAAATAAAATATTAAAATATTTTGAATCATGATTTATTAGTATATATGTAAAATAATTTGAACTACATAATAAAATATAATTATTATTAATTTTTATTATATTTTTATATATAAAAATCAAATTATAAAAAGGAATATTAAGTATTGATTACAATAGTGCCTAATAAAAAGGGATATGATTTTCTAATTAATATCATTAATTAGCAGATTTGATAAGAATGGTGATAAGTAGAATAAACGGTGATAAGTAAAATGATAAGAGAGTGAAGTAAAAAATAAAATTGTTATTAAATGATATAAATAAAGTAAAATATGAAAAATTTTGGCTGATTATGGCTGAAAAATTTTGGTTACCAAACTTTTTCCTTTTGATATATAATAATTAAGTTCATGTGTCAACATTAATGAATACCCCGACAATACCACATAGGGACATTTAATTATTGTCCACAAAGCATTATTGTGAAGTGAAAGTTTTGTATGGATTAATAATATAATAGACTAACAAAAGTCAATAAGTTAGTTATTTTAAAAAATTAAAGATTAAATTAATTAATTCGAACATCAGTAAATTACTAAATTATTTTAATTTCTTCGGATAATGTAAGAGAATTAACTTTTTTTAAATTGACATTAACTAATTTTTTTAAAACATAGATAAAAACTTAAATAAACTGATTGTGAATTTAAATTTACGCAAATTACTTAAACAAAAAAACGTTGCGTGTATGTTTTAATCAACATTTTTATATAAATCGAAGCATTCATACTCGATTTAGTATCGTTGGTAGTAAATTGAAGCATCTATATTCGATTTAGTAGAGAGACATGCAAATTAAATCACTCTCATTTAATTTATACATGCATGATTAAAATTCCTAGTAAGTCGAACGAGTTTAATTCGATTTTTCACGCACATAATGTAACGAATAAATCGACACATATATGGCAAGTCGATTTACTATGTATTTAGCAAGATATATAAATGGATGTAAGTTAATTTGATTTACTATGGTGTAAATGTATATAAATAGCTGTTGAATGTGAATTCTTCGTCATAGTGACATGTAATGACTAGTGATGAGAGTTTTATAGTTTTGGTGCACTATAGAGAACCGATTAAGAAAAAAAATGCATTCTAGAATTAAGTTTACTAATAAGGATCCGCTTAATGTCTTTTTCAAATCTTTAACGAGTTTCACCGAGTTTCAGAATACTATAATCCGAAAATTGGGGCTGTAAGACGTGAAACAGGTGAAAAAGTTATTCAACAGAATTTTGATTTTCGTGTTGCGAAATGATGTGAAGTACGATTCGTTCGTCATAGGTAGCGACGAAGATTTGCAAGTTCTAACCTCGTTAAACTTATAATAATAAAAAATCATGAACTCTAATCAAACATGTTAAATCTATTGGTCAACATACTTAGTTACCCCTTATCCAACATGCATTTGTGATTTGAATACTCTAACACACTACTATCCTTATATCAATACTTTTACCACTATTCGAGATTTAAATACTCTAACAATTATAATATTCAAGTTCTAAACGATTTAATATCACTAAGCAGCTTCTAGCTAACACACTATTACCCCTAAATTAATACTCTAACTACTACTAAAGTTTAGACATTCTAATTATTCTAATAATCAAGTTCTAAACGATTTAATATCATCACTAACAATTATTTATTTCTTACAAAAAATAAAAAAAAATTTTATTTACTAATCTCTTCATGCACGCTATCAGCGATATGTGCAATTCCATCCGATCGTAGATTCGATTTGGGTCGTCTTCCATTTCGATAGCCTGCGTTATTTTTTCTGGATTTTTGGATTTAGTGGGGTATGATTTGGTGAAATGTAATTTGAATGAAGGTTATTTCGATTTACATTGAAACACCAAGCTATATAAATTGAATCAAGGCTTTTCGATTTATTTGGATGTAATTTGAATTCAGTCAATTTGAATTACTATGGCTACAAACTTTGGCCTAATTTGAACTACCTTAATTCGTATTACTATGGCTGACATGAAACTGTGTGCATTGCTTAATAAATCTATTAGTTCTAATTTGATTTAGTGGGAGCATGTGGCTAAAAGCCATCGCTAATTAAGCTTGAAACAGCGTCATCATTATCTGATCTTAAATCTTAAAGCCCTGAAACCATCCTCGTCTTCCTCCTTAAATTAATCTCATATTTGATTCAATACAGAAACGTCCCTAAAGTAAGAGACCTTAGGCTTAGTCTTTAGAAATTAAAATCCATCAGTAACGTGGTTCTGGTCAACAGGTCAAGCTATTCTCTTTTTGATCCATGTCGTACAATAAATACATTTTGGCTTTTTTATTAGATGCATGTACGTATTGTATGGTATAAATTTCAAAACTGAAGCCCATATCAACCAACTCTCACATGCTGGTAGATAGGGACGTACGCTTAGTCTAGTGTATGTATGATTATTTGTTACACTTGTGGGTATGTAGGGTTTAGAATTCGAATTTCACGTGATAGTAATGCAAAATTCCACTAGCTCAACTTGATATTTTCAAGATGTAAAAGAATCATTTAAAAAAAAAAATTGATCGAGTAAAAAACAGAGAGTGAAGATTTAATCATTTTTTTGATTTTATAACTTATAATGTGTGAATTCAATTATCTTAATTTAACCACGAATAAACATTTATTTTTATACAAAAATACTATTTATATATTAAAATTAACTATTAAAATCAGTTACTAATGTATTTGTATATAAATATATATAATTTAATTTATTTTTAATGTGTATGGTATTCCAATATATATTTTATACTGTAATTAATTTTAATAGCTAATTTTAGTATACACGTAACATAGTCAATTTTTATATTTTGTTTTTGGTTTTTTTACTAATATGGTCCAGTTAACTTTAAAAATGATCTATTTTTGTTTTTGGTTAATTTGTTTAGTTAAATACTGACCTACGGAGTTAAATATCACAATAGCATTTAACAGAATTAACTAATATCATAAATTTAAATACACTATTTTAAAATTTTATAGAAATAAAACCAAAAAAAATGTCTTTTATATAACGACTTAAAAAATATATTTTTATGAGTATCTAAAACTTATTTAAGACGATATTTTATAATACAATTATAAAAAAATGTTCAACTACTAAGAAATAAGCAAGAAGCTAGCTAGAATGGTGTGACAACTAAAAAATAAGTTTTTTTCCTTATATTTTTTTCCTTGTCATTTTCTTAAATCCAGCCTCTAAAGATGCACGGCGTTGTCATTTTCCAATTTAAATCCCAACATTGCCCCATCTTTCAATTTGCACCTCTCTAATTTGTCTTTCTCTACCCACCATTTTCTCTACTTAGTTGTTTAGGTGACACCGTTTTCTGTAGATTGTTTGTATAGGTCCTTTATAACTCAATTTATTTAAATGTTTTTTTGAGTTAGTTTGATTACTATATTTTTTTTAGGATACATGAGTTTCATATTATCATTGAATCAAATTTTGTATATTATTTTATAAACAGTCAGTAACGTTTTGAAAGTAATAATGTATATTTTTTGTTTTTTCACAATGATAGTCTAGAAATATTTAATATATATATAACACTGCACAACTAACTTTTTGCTAGGATTTTATTGCTAAATTGATGTGGCATGGTCCTTAATAATAAACTTTGAATGAAAAAAGAATAAATTCGACTACCTAACATTCAACTTCCAATATATAATTTTTTAACAGAGAATAAGAGATTATATATCCCCCCCCCCCCCCCCCCTCTTTTTCCCCCTGAATTTGCTTCATTTCCCTCCTATCAGGAGTAAACACAATGACAATCTGTATTTCCTAATTGGCCGTCACTTAAATGAAGACGTCCATTATATTTTCTGTTGAAGTCACCTCTTTTAATTGAAATAAGTGTCTCAAATTATGATTGGCTTTTTAATTTGATCTGGTTTTAATTATATTGAACCGTATTGAATCAAACCATAAATTCAAATTATATGGTTCAAATTTAAAAATATCAATATATCTTTAAAGTTAATATTTTTATTAACAGATTTACTTAATTTTTTTTACTTTAATAATAAAAATAAAAAATTAAAAAATAATTTATAATTTATATATCTAAATATAAATAAATTATGATAAAATGAATCATACTAAAAATAAATATTAATTAATTAAATAATTAATTTAAATCTAAAACGTTAGACAATTATTTATATTTATAATTAAATTAAATATTTACTAACTGTTAACAATTATAATTTTATTAGTTATTTAAATATTTTTGTTCTCATAAAAATTAGAAGTCTAATTTAAAGTTTAGAATGATATTTTGATTGTAATTAAGTGTTAAGGATAATTTTATTTAAAATAAAATATTATTTTATTTAAAGTGCACTATTATAATTATAATTAATTATTGTGCATTAGAGCATCTTTAATACTAATGCTAATTCTAATTTTAATTTTATTTTGAATCCTACAAGAATATTTGTGAGACCATCTATTATAAATAGTGATTTAAAATTCAAAGTGAAGTTTATTCTTTCAATACTTAGTCTTAGTTCATTTCAAATTTTATATTATTTTATCAACATAATTATACGAATGACAAAATTTTATTAGTTCTCTATTAAAGTGATACCGTATCTCTAATTAATATGAATTAGAGTATGATTTGATTTGAAATTTTTGTATTTAATTTTGGTATCAATATAATAGTGTAGATAAATGTATTTACTCAAAGTTTACTAAAGATTATGGAGTAATTATTTGTCTATATGTTAATGATATGTTAACCATCGGAACAAATTTAGAAGAAATTCGTGTAACGAAGGAGTATCTAACTTCTAAAATCAAGATGAAGGATTTGAATGAAGTTGATATAATATTAAGCATAAAAGTGCATAGAATGAAGTTGGCTTTACTTTAAATCAATCTCGTTACATCAAAAATGTATTGAAAAAATTTGATCATCTCACAGTTAAAGAATCCAATACACCCTATGATCCTAATTTTAAATTAGAAAGAAACATGAAAGACCTATAGTACAATTAGAATATGATAGTGCTATAGAAAGTTTAATGTATGCAATACATTGTACCAGACCTAATATATTATTTGCTGTGTGCAAATTATCAAGGTTTATAGAAAAACCTAGCAATCAACATTTGAAAGCTATAACAAGAGTTCTTAGTTATCTCAAAAAAATCATAAACTTGGGATTACATTATAGTGATTATCCCACAATTTTAGAAGGTTATTCCGATATAAATTGGATTACAAATCTTAGTGATAACAAATCCACTTAGGATGAATTTTCACCCTAGGTGGTGGAAGTTGGGTCTCAAAGAAATAAACATGTATTACACATTATATTCTACTATAGAGGTTGAGTTTGTAGTTTTATCAGCTGCAGGTAAAGAAGCAGAATAGTTAAAAAATTTGTTATATGATATAAAGTTGTAGCCACAGCTAGGGGTGTTTGCGGTGTGGTTTGGTTTGGTTTTTGAGAGAAAAGTCATCCGATCCAATCATTCAATTAAACTGCGGTTCGGTTTGGTTCGATTTTTTTATTGAGGCCATCCAAACCAAATCAAACCAATTAAAATCGGTTTGGTTTGATTCGGTTTGTTCAGTTTTTTCAATCAATTCAAAAAATATACTATCATACTATTTCACAAAGTCATAACATTGAAATCGACAAGCACAAATACACAATAGCTAACAAAGTCTTGATCCAACAAAATACATTAAACTTACTATAAATAAATAGCAGAAACAATAAATTAAATTAAAAGAACAAATACATTATTGAATAATGATTTTTCACTCTAAAGAATGCACATTGATATAAATGTCTCTTCTGAAACACTCCATGATTTAAATTTTGAAATACATAGCATATTCTTCTCTAATTCATCTTAAATGAGAAAATTTGAAATAGGAAAAAAAAGGCATCAACAACTATCATATCCAGTGCATCTGCGTTTGTCTCCTATATAGTATGATGTCAGAAGTTTACAAGCAACATAAATTACTTAATAAAACAAAGTGCAGTGGTCAAAGAAAATAGTCATTTTGTTTTTGTTGATTGTGTTAATTAAGTAGACCCGCGAGAGATAAAAGAGAAGAACAAAAGAATAGTCACTGCATTTTATGTGGCAGTGAATAAAATTTCGGTATTATAAACCACAGTGGTATGATGAGATCACATACTCTAGTCATCAAGTAAGAATATTGCAATGACATCGTACAACAAACAATGAAGGAGCTTTACAGCAGATGGTTGCTGCTGTTAACATTGTAAGGGACTTTAAAATGGCAACTGATGTACATAAATAGTTACAAAGATCTAATATGACATGAAATCACAAAGAAATCAATCCCAAATGGATTACAATAAGCCATGACGTAAGGAACACAATAGATAAAAAACAATAAATAGCAGAAACACAACAAATAAATTAAAAACAGAACGATACCAACAACCAGCAACAATACCAACAATAAAGTAATTGAACAAAAGTAATTCAACAATATCCAGTTTCTCATGACATATACTAAATCATTAGATCAATGACGAAGGTAATCTAATACTTCAAAACTGCTTCTATTTTTTCATTATTCAAATATCTTACTATACTGATTTCAATCTCTTCCTATCAAGATTCAGAACCTCCAACACTTGATAAATCATACTAAATCACTTCAAAAGTAATTTTTTATTTCATATTATTTTTCCAAAAAATCAAATAATAATAATAAACCAGAAGCAGTTTCAAATAAAGTTTTCAGATATTTTCAGCTAATTGTATCATTGAACAAGTATGTCTATCTGATTGAAGAAATGGAACACATACCCTTCGACATCAAACAACACTAAGCTACTTCAGAGTATGATAAAACCTATTTGACCAAGGTAGGTTTTCAAGATAACACATCTTCCGGTAGTCACATAATTCTTGGACAGAGCATCTCCTAAACAAATACATTGAACAGTGAACCACAGAACCAATTTTCCTAAACAAATACATTGAACAATCAGAAGCAATTTTCCTAATCAAATACAGTGAACAGTGAACCACATAACCAACAATCAGAAGCAATTTCCCTAAACAATGAATAACAAATAAACCAATGAACAGTAAACCAGCAATCAGAAGCAATTTCAATAAACAATGAACAATAAATAACACAATGAACAACAATCAAAAGCTGTTGAACAGAATAAAACAATGAATCAATAATTATTAAATAAAAATTAGTCAACGGGCTCCATATCTGACTTGAATCAGTGGCTGAGTGGCTCGGTGCTGTGCTATGTTGTGGGTGGCCAGAAACGCTGCTGGGAAGAAGGTTTCGGTGTGCTGTGTTGTGTTGTGCTGTGTTGGGTGGCTCGGAGGGAACTGGTAGAAGGCTTCGGCGCTGCTGGGAAGAACACTGCTGGGTTCGTGCTCGCTGTCGCTGGGAAGAGCGCTGCTGGGTCCGTGCTCGCTGGGAAGAAGGCTTCGGCGGCGCTGCCAGGTGCTGGAAGGAAGGGCTTCAAGCTCGAGACTCCAGTGGAGAGAGCAAGAGTGCGAGATTGAGAGAAGAGAGCAGCTAGACGCCTAGATCTAGGTTTACATTTGGGAGTGTGGACTGTGGAGGGGGGTTAGGTCGCGAGTGAGTCAAGAGAGGAGAGTCACATTAGGGTGGGGGGTGTTTGTTTTTTAGGATTTTTAATATACCGGTTCGATTCGGTTCGGTTGGGGTTTTCATTGTCAGAATCGAAAACCGAACTAAACCGCAATAAGAACAGCAAAATGTATGTTTTTGGTTTTTTCGATTTTCAGTTTGTTCGGTTTTCAGTTTTTTCGGTTCGGTTGATCGGTTTAGATCGGTCCAGATCGATTTTGAACACCCCTAGCCACAGCAGATGATAGTCATTTCAATCTTCTGTGATAGTGAATCAACCATGTCTCAAATATATAATAAGGTTTATAATAAAAAGTCTAGACATATAAGTCTGAGACATGAGTTTGTGAGACAACCAATAGATGATGATTTAATTACTATCACTTATGTAAGATCTCAAGAAAATTTAGCAGACTCTTTGACTAAAGATTTGTCAACGGATAAAATAAAAAAGACTACTGCAAAAATGGGATTAAAACCTATTATTGTTAAATGATGAAAATCCAACCTTATTTTAGTAGACCACTCATTTTAAGGTTTAATGGGTAATAACAAATTATTTAATAATTGGAGCACTAATGTATATGATTGAGTGCTATTTACAATAAATTAGGAGGGTGAGTTAAAACTCTTAATAGAATAATAATATTATTTATCAAAAGATTCTAACTATATGAATATAGGAGTGGTGCCGCTCTAATCGAAAATTTTAGAGGTTTTATTCTCGTAAATATTCATGAAATCAGGATGAGTATACGGTTATATAAGTGCTTAAAATTATAGACTCTTGAGCTTGGAGGGTATAAGTAATGTGTGTGCTTTTTGGTACTAGCATATGGAGTATAATTTTAATTGATTAGACACTTATTTACTTCGTTAGAACTTTAAAATTTACACTAAAAGAATATTTAATCTTAATGACACATTCTTTATGCATATACTTGTATGATATTTAAAATTTTGTGAATAGTGTGAGATTAAAAGGTATTTACAGATTTAATTAATGAATATTATTAATATTAATAAACGGTTACCAACTGTTCATATATTGTTAATTATAATAATGATACATAATACCATTTGGTTAAAGGGACGCATTCTTTTAAGAATGGCGTATGTTTGAAACATGTACCTATTGACAATAGAAGAGTTATAACAATTTATGTAAGTGACAAATTATAATTGTTATGTGTAATAAATATAAATAAAACTTTTGTCTACTTTTTATACATACTAATTAAATGTGTATTTTAACTATTGAAATATTTTTTTATTAAAAAGAGTTAAGAATTTTTTATTATTACTAATTAAAAAATTCATAAATTTTATATATTATATTCTAAGAGAATGTCATCAATCCTATAATAACTAAATGTAGAAACAAATATATCTCTAAACAAAACAATTTAATTATACTTTAAAATTAAAACACAATTAAAATTTTGTTATTTTTTAATCATAATTACCCAACACTTCTTATCTAAGAATGTGTCTCAGCAAAGACGGATAAGTTTACTTTAATTCTTTTGGACTATAATATTTTGGCTTAATTTGGTAAATACTTAGGTGTTTTTAGGGGTGATCATGGATATTGGATACTCGATTATCCGTCTGAACTCGAATTGAACCAATTAAACTGATCCTGAAACTAACGGGTAATTAGGTTTAATTCGAACTAAATCAATGACTCTGTCTAGTAATTGATTCGGGTAACGATTTTGGCAATGCAGAACTCATCATACCAATCTGAAGATCCGACTATCTATTAATTAAATAAAAAAATAAAAAATTAAAAATTAAAATATACATATCTTTTAATATGTTTGAATTTTAATATATTTAGTTTTTAATGTGTTTGGTATTTAATATGTTTGAATTATTTTTATTGATTTTACATGTTTATTGCATTTATAGAATTTTTAAAATAAAAATTTTATTTTTTACTTTTTTTTATAAATTTCTGTTTTATTGGTATCCAATTATCTGAACCAAATTAATCCGTTTTTAATCGATTTGGTTTGGTTCAGATACATAAAAAAACGTAAATCCAAATTAAACTGAAACAATTACAATTTAATTAGTTCAGTTTTAATTTTACTCTAAAACCGAACCAACTCAACCCGTGATCATCCTTCTTGTGAGCCATGAAAGGATTAATAAAGCTTCATTCCTTGAATGAGCTGTTTAGCATTTAGAAGGAGAAGCTTCTCAATAGAATAGAGCTGGCCACATTTGTCTTGTTCAAGACAAAAAAAAAAAAAAAAAAAACTCGAGATTTTACCTAAAATTAAAATTTTAATTTAAATATATAAAATATAAAATTATAATAAAATTTAAATTGTATGTAAAATTATAAAATTTAGTGAAAATTTTACAAGGTCAATGATCTCATTTAAAATTATAATATATATATATAAAAATTAAAATTTAAATCGATATTTTAATTATTATAATGTTAGTTATATATTTCTTTTATTTCAATTACAGAATGCATGTCACTTTTGTTTCTCAAAGAGTTTATTGATAGTTTAGTTTGCTAATTTATTTCAAAATAATATTAGAGAGCTAAATTTTTTTAGCTATTTTAACAAAGTTTTTTATTTTAAAGTATAAATTTTTTATTTTAAATTTTAAATTTTAATTTTAATTTTAGATATTCAAAAAATAAGAATTTTAAAATTAAAAAATAAAAATTAATTAATATTAACAAATTAAAACTAATTTCTTATATTTTTTATTTTAAGTGAAAAGCCGCCTTATTAATGGTGGATATTAATATTATTATTCCTTGGAACACTATGATTTTTTTAAAACAAAAAACTCAACACAATAAGGTAAAACAGTTAGAAAGTACAAATTGAAGTTACTAGATAACAAACTAGAAAATTAAACTGTAGTCATCTTCGACATTGTCATCAACAATTAGAAGGATCAAAAGCAACCTATTTTTTGTAACTCCTAATCGACTTGTTGATAACCTCCGCAATACCTGCTTCTTGATACCTGAATATCCTGTCATTCTTTTTCAGCCAAGTATTCCAGATGATAGTACAAAACCCATCAATGGACAATGATCCGATAAACCTCTCTGCATGCCCACCTTTAAGCCGCGTCTCAGGAAACTCTTCAACCCATTCCATTCTAACCAACACCCGATCAATGCGACCACACGATTGGCCCCTGAACCAAGTAAACTTACGGTCATTCAGCGTTAAATCCTCCAGCTTTATATCATGTATCCAATTTTTAGGACGACTCATTCTTGCTTTCTCCTTTTGTTTTGCTTGCCTTCTTTTCTGTGCATTCGCTTCTGAGGCTTGAAGAATAGCCATAATGTCTTCTTCCTCGCCATAAAGAATAGCACCTGATTTTACCACCAAATTCCAAGCCACTCTATTTTCAAATAAATCGTCTTCCCAACTTCTTCCTTACTTTTCTAGATTTGGCTCACTGCCTATATCCTTTCCAGAACCTCCAGAATCCTCCAAGTTCCTTAAATCCCCTTCCTCTTCAAAGCAATTTTCATTCATCACTGAATTTTCAACCCCCTACATCTGATTCTTCCGCTTTAACATCCCTCATCCTGCTTGGAGCAGTGTTCATCTTCACACTCCCATTTAGCCTATTTGCGGTGACATAAGTACTATTCAAACTCCTTATCTCCTTCCTAATTACTGTTTTTTCTGCCATACCGTCACTATTTATGTAAGCATTTGTACCAGCCTCAACGAGCATCACGGTCATCTTCTCATTAGAATGTGCCCGCATTCCTAACACAGTTTCTTTTGTCACTATATTATTTTCTGCACCTTCGACAGACCCCAACCTGGCGCAAACTGGTTCAACAGTGACTCCATGAGGTTCTCGCTCTCCACTAAACACCACACTAGCGTACTCTGTCCAAAACTCCACACAGTCACCGTCACCGCCTGTTGGTCTTCTCGCCCCCTTCATTGCCTCTCTCCTACCAGTCCCATTGGCCCTACATTGAGTCGCACCCTCCACATCCCCTACACAAAGTCCAAACTCTTTGACCCTCTTCCACCTCGATGGCGCAGTATCACCGTCACAAGCCCCCGCGACAGCCACCAACACAGCCTTATGGAGACGCATGACTAAGTACTCGCCATCACATGTCACTGCAATAGTACCGTCATTGCATCTGAAATTATGCCCCTCTCCCACAAAAAACGATGATCCTCCCCTACCCGTACTGCCATTCATCCAAATCCGCAATGGTAATAACCATTCTGCCCTCATCTTAATCATCCTCCTGTGAACCCTATGTCATCATCTCCGCCGCCATGTTCCAATGGAGCTTCATCGGTTTATTAGGTGTTTTAATATCCTTGGTGTAGTCGTGTTCAACATTAGAGATCCCTTTTGTTATTGGTCCTGTTGTCTGCACGCTCTTCAAATAATTCTCCCCGTGTATATGATTTTTTCCACGATCAAAGAGCTCTTCTGCAAAAAAAACTATTGTTGTTCGCATCTTTTTTATTCTGCTTGTTTTGACATTGACATTCCTCTTATATTTAACTTCTCTCATATAAATTTCTTTAGTCCGCAGCCACATTCGATTCATTTCATTTATTCCTTGGATCACTATGATTGCTTCAAAGAGATACGATGGCTTGGCAGTGAAGGACTCTTGGATTTCTAATGTAGCCTTGCTTGATAAGTTTGTTATTGTTTGACAATTATGTTCTAGTAAGACCTCATAAATAAGACTACTGAGTTTGGAAATAAATTAATATATATATCTTATGATGACAAAACACTGGTTGGATAAGTCCAAATTTTTAGTCTTGTTTAATGCACGTCTATGATATATAGATATTTGATACGAATATGAAACATAATACGATATGAAATATGTAGATATACGAATTTAAAATTTTTATAAAATATTAACATAACATATATATAAATATAAACTATTTTTTTAGATAAATTATAATAATATTTTAATATTTTATTATTATTATTATTAATAAAATATACATTAATTTCTTTATTATTTTTATGTTTTTATTATATAAAATATTTAAAATATTTTTTGTTTTAATAATTAATAATATATACCATTTCTAAACTCATTTCAAGAATACATGTTAAGAATAAGTCTAGACACGCTAACATATAACAGTATTTAAGTATGTCTAACAATATCTGAGGAAGAATTTTTTACTTTTTATTAAGATACGGTTAAACACAGAAAATACACCTGTCGAATGAGTATCGATGAGTGTGGTATCTGAAATGTGTACGACATGCAGACATGACAAATTAGAAAAATATTCTTGCTACGTAGACGTACTTATTAGTGTTGTATGCCCAAATTGGACAAGAGAAAGTATAGGGAACAATGCTTTTTCTAAACAACATAAACAATAGGTTAAAAAAGGAAAGTTAATTTCAATTTTAAAAACCAAATTTTGAATTAATTAGGTTTAATCATAATTTTGAATTTTTTTGGTTTTTGCCGCAACTGCTCTCTCACAATTTTGTGCCACCACCGCCGCTGCTGTATCGCTACCCTGGTGCCCCCGCAGCTACTATCTTGTTTCTTGTTTTTTATCCACTAAATTGGAGGATGTTCATTTTACTATGTATGCGGATGGTTCTTTTCATTATAAAATGGATGTTTATTTGGGTATACCATTAGTATTTTAATTGATTTTTTTGATTCTGCATGCACATGCTCTGCAAGATGTTTATTTTACTATGTATGCAAATAGTTCTTTTCACTAAGATGTAGATGTTCATTATTAAACACCACTCAAAGAAAATTTCCAATTTCTTCTCCCTATAATATATGGGTTAAAAAAAGAAACAGGTACGAATGTGATAAAAATACAAGGGACTCACGATGGGGAGGGTGATGGGGCAACGACGGACCCGGTCGGGCTTGGCTGTTGAAGATGTGCGGTAGAGAGGACGATCGGCGCTGGTTCTAGGTTGCGACAGTAACCACACTGGGCAGGGACATGGCGTTGGGGAGGATGCTAGCAAAGGTGCGTCGAGGCAGCGGCGGAATATAAAAGGAGAAGGTGGCTTCATTGCGGTGACGGCGGGTGAATACGGCACTGAGAAGCTTCGTGCCATGCGACAATAAGCGGCGTCATAGGGGATGAGCGTTGTCACAAGGGCTGTAGCGGTCAAGGTTGTCAAACTCGTGAGTCTAAGTAAACTCGTGGAGCTGACTTAGACTCAACTCGCGAGTTAACTCGTAGACACATACGAGTTTACCTGTTATGAAGTTTATATATATATATATACTCAATTCTAACCCTTCAAAATTAACAATATCAATTTTAAAGCACATAACAAACTAAAAAATAGCACACATTACAACAAATATTTTAAAATATACATTCAAATTCTCCATAATTATTCTTATACAACATAGAACACACAAAATTAAAAATTCTAAATTTGTAATACTAAATCTTTAATTGAACATTGAACAATATCAAATAATCAAATTATAAATTATACTAACGTTGTAATTTATCAAAGCTGCAATACTGAAAGTAAAAAAAATTATAAATTTTTAACTCTAAATAACCAAAATAATAAATATTTGACAATTCAACATTCAATACAAGTTCAACAATATGTTTACAACTTACAATTAACTCTAATCAAAATAATTAATTACTAACAGACATGAATGAATGATCATCTGGCCATCTAACATAAACGATAACCAATAGGCTAAAATTAGAAACAATAAAATTCAAAAAACAAAAAAAAAAAAAAACCTAAATTAAAAAGCAAAGACTCAAAGAAGGAGCAAAGGCATACACAACAGAAGCAAAGAAGGGGCAAAGGCTCAGCAATAGCGGATCGATGACAAGTGTGCAGCAGACAACGACAGTGAGGGTGCAACAGCAGCACGAAACGACGGCAACAAAGAGTCATAGACTTCATGACGGCGTGAACCAGAGCAGAGATAGGACTATAGGAGAAGTAGTCGAACTCGTGAACGACGACAACACGACGGAGTTGCAGATAGTGGAGACGCGAAGAAATACAGAGCAGAGAGTAACAAAGATAAAATCCACAAAGACAATGGCACAAATCAGAGTAGAGGTAGCAAACGCAGTCGAATAGCGACAGCTCGACGGGGAACGGTAACTGCGATAGAACAAGGAGAGAGTGAGACTGAGAGAAACAACATAGATGAGTGAGTTGTGTGAGTTTTCTTTTATTTTTTGGGAGTGTTATCGTAATCCTAATAGAAATAGTATTGTTTTTGGTTTCAAAATGACACTTTTTTTTTAGCAAAAATGGAGAAAAACACAAACTCGCTAACTCGGTTCTGGACTCGCGAGTTTGACCGAGTCCAGTTAAGTCTAGCCGAGTTTACTCAGGATCGAGTCTATGTCCGAGTCAACTCAATTCCATATCTAAACTCGTACGAGTTTACGAGTTAACTCGCGAGTTTGACAATAATGACGGCAGTGGAATGATTGTGATGAAACTAAGGTTTAAGATAGATAAAGGTGAAAATAAGTAAATATATTATTAGGTCTGCGGGTGCAGTTCGTTGTTCACATTGTTCACAACTCCGGTTGCCTACCTAGCGGAATTGATTTAACAAATAAAAAGCCCAATTTATCAAGTATGGTAAGAATTGTCCGTAAAAAAATTCATCTCATACAAAAAAATGAAAGCAAATTCATCTGAAAAGTCTTAAAACACCTTGATTCAACTTTTTTTCGTCGAAGCCTATGTAAAATATTAGGAGTGATTGGAGGTGGCTTTGGGCATGCATTGAAAATTCCTTAAAAGATCGAATGGCAAACTTAAAGATGCTACTAGTTAGAAAAGAGGATATATGGAATAGGTAGAACTAAGACATTAAATGTAAGATATTTTACATAAACATTTAGCTTCATAGTTTGATAGTTAAGCTTTGTTCTGTTTTTCTCACGGAAAAAAAAAAGAACGGTTAGCCTATATACAGTTTTACACACGTTACTCTAAATGTGACATTCCTTGAGACCAAATTTCTCTTAAATCTTTCTTTATATGGTTCGTAGAAGATTTTATTATAACATCTCACTCTCTTTGGGCCCATCAAAAGAGTTTACCAATTCAGCTTGATGCATTATTTCATTAGTTATACCCAAAACACATACCTTCCCCTTATTACTACTCCCTTAATTATTTCTACTTTATTTACAGTTACACTATCAAGAGGAGAATATATATATATATGAATATTTACTTTATAAATTTTTAAAAAATGAAATAATTAAGATATTAAGAAACTACTACTATACACTCCACTATATATTTAGAGAGAGGCAGAAAGTAAATAAGCACCTCATTCTAAAGTTTTACATGAAAAACCAATAAGAAAGGCTTGTTTCACCGATAGGTTTCAACAACACTACATAAAGCTACCCATTTTGTCTCCAATCATGAAGGTAACATCTCATATCACACTATATATTATATACATATAAATTATTTTCACATACATAAATATAATTAAAAAAATATTGAGCTACTAAATTATCTCAAACCGAATTTGTATACATATTTTGCATTTTTTAATTTACATAAATTGCTATAGGTGATAGGATTTTACATTTTGTTTATAAAATTCATACACTTACAATGATTTATGAGCGATATTTCTAACTTCCTTAACAAGTGTATACCGTTTTCTAAGGATATAAATTTTACATTTTTATTTCGTAAAACCTACAAATAAATAAACCTGCAATAACTTATAAGCAAATTTTTTATTTCATTAATAAATTAATCGTTATAGCAGTTTCAATTTTAGGGTTATACATAAAATCCAACCCTTTGAAACAATTTATTGGGAGAGGATCATTTTATCGTTGTTATTCTTAATCCTACGTATTATATATTAATTAAAGTCAATTAGATTATTATAATAAGGGAACATTGTCTTTGGAGAGAGATTAAAAAAATAACTTTGGTTTTGCCTAGTATTGATTTTATAGAGAGATATTGTTTTGAATATTCAATTTCTAGTTTATCATATTAGCACACTTTACCACTTTTGTATTGTAGTATGCCATAAGCCCATAATCTAATATCTTTTTCATCCTTTGAGTGAGTTAAACATTAATAAACACCTATATTTTTAATGGGTTTTGTTAAATATTACTTTAACAATACTCGTTAAAAGTTAAAAAAAAAAAAAAAAAAAAAAAAAAAGAAGAAGAAGAAGAGGTTTTTGTAGAATTCAATAAAATCCGTGTATTTATTGTCATTGAAATTTTATTTAAAAAAATTGTATATAGAAACTGTTTAATTTTAAAAGTTTAATAACTATTAAAAAATGATTAAAGAAAACTCTTTTATTATCCAAATACAATTTTTTAAATAAAATTAGAGTTTAGTTAACTTGTGTCGAAGGTAACTATTAATAAAAAATTTTAATTTTTTCTACTTTAATAAATAAACAACAAATGTATTATTGGAAATTTAAACTTTCTCTTTTTTCTATACAAATCTTTTTAATTTAAAATTATTAGAAATATAACTATTCATTGTTTTCTTTTATCAGTTAAAAGTTTTGAAAAAAGTAGTATATGAGAGGAATCTTAAAATGTGCTTTTAGAGCACATATTAGTTAAATTCATAAAAAATTAAAAATAAATCAATTTGACATTTAATAATTAATATAGTTGTAATTAATAGTGCTTTAATTATAACTACTTGGCTTTGAATAAAGTGTGCAGGACCACTTTCAACTATAAATTTGCACATAAAGCTTCTAATTTTGTAGTAGCTAGCTAGCTATATATGTAACATTATATGATAGGAAGGAAGTGTGATAAGTGATGACATGCATGTGAAACGCTAACTAACTATAAATATATGTATTCTTGTGCAGCAAAAAATAAGCATAAAGATGCAACTGGATTGTGACAAATGCAGAAGCAAGGCACTCAAGCTTGCATCTCAAGAAAAAGGTAACCACGTATCAACTATCAAGTAATTAATTAATGCTATGATTTCAATTCAGTAATTAGTTAAAGGGGGTAACAAAAGCATCAACTACTTATAGGGGTATGAATTGTGAAAGTTCTGTTGAATTTCCTCCATTTGTGATATTTCTCTTCTATCTTCTACACAACCCTATTAACAAGTACTTACTAAGTTTGAAATTTTTCAATATTGGTCTTAATAGTTTGATCTTAATTAGTTAATAACAAGACTTGGTTCCCCTAATGAATTTTTGATGACCACTAAATTATTCATCATCATCATCAACATTATTATTATTCAGGTGTAAGCTCAGTGGCATTGGAAGGTGATGATAGAGACCAACTGGTGGTGACTGGAAAAGTTGATGCGGTGTGTTTGGTTAGGGTTCTTAGGAAGAAGTTTAAATATGTAAACCTCATGAGTGTCCAAGAATTGAAGGAGAAAGATGATAACAAATGCAAGCAACATAATCCTTCTGCTCCACCATCTGCTCCTTATTGCTACTATCCGGTTTATTATAATTCTCATCCATCTCCGAATAATTGTTCCATCATGTGACGAATTATACTGATTATGATATTAATATAATTAATGATGATAATAATTATTATTTACTAGGTCTTCTCAGCTTCTTATATGTTAGTAGTTGCAAGAAATTAAATAAATGTACGATTTATTTTTATCATGTTCTATTTCTTTTTTCCAATTACTATAATTTTAGAAGTTGGTTGTGATATCTTTCATTTTAATATATCCTTATTATTAATTAATTAAGTAAAACAGAGCATGCTGAATTATTTTGTTCTAGTCACATGGAAGTGTGTCTTTTACACTTCATTATTCCATCACTTTAAATTGGTAAAATTCAATCCAATCGAAAACTAATGTGATTTTTAACTTAGTCAATTCAACTCGATCTTTCTAACAAACAGAAGAATAATTAGGTTTCTATTTCGGAAGGGTTGCTCTATGTTTTGGGGAATAACTGAAATAATATAGCCCATAGAGAATCACCAATAAATAGAAAAGATGACAAATTTTTCAATGGGGCAAAGTATTGTTTAAAGAATTTTGATCAATTATAAGTAATAGTGTAATTTAGAGAAAATGATGATATGTATTCGTAAATTTATTAGTTTTTACCTTTTATTCAAAGTTATTTTTTGTATTAGTTAGATTTCAACGTTGAGTAAATATAATAAGTAGCTATAAAATAGGCATTGGTAAAAAGTATAGTTAATTAACTTTTTTTTTATTAATATCAGTCAATTTTTTAATTATTATTTTAATTATTTTAAATTCTAAATTATAAATTATAAACATTTAAACTTAAATACTAAATTATAAAGCTAAACTTTAAAATTAGCTAATGTTAACTAACCAAAAATTAATTTATCCATATATACTTTCTTTTAAAAAATTCACACGCGTTCACACACAACAAATACAATTAAAAGACTTTCAGAACTTACCAGTTATATATGATCATTCTCACTAAAAATGCAATGAATTTGCTAGACTAGTAATTTAAACATTATTAGATACATAATTATTTATGTATATTTTTTTATTGGGTTAAATTTTTGAGATAAATAATTTCATAATATAATGTTAAAATTTTTATTCTATTACCTAAAGAGTTAAAGTTCAATTTTCGATGACCCCAAAATAATAATTTTAGTGTAATGCATATAAAAGATAAATAAAGCTAAAAAAAATTATGCAAAAAAAAAAAAAAACTCTTGCAGTGAGGGACATGTTAGACATCTAAGTATTCATGTACTTTTTGTAATAACTTAAAGTCTTGGAATAAGTGATTTCATGATACACATTATCAGCTGACTTGGCTTTTTTTTATCGTCTCTACATTACAATAAAGACAAATGCTACGGTATAGAAAAAGAATTCTTTCTACAGTTATAGAAAACATGTGTCGCGTTGCTGTGAAAGAATCTTTCATTGTATGTCACATCCGGCGATGAAGATTTGGATACAGGGGCTGCAACGTTGCAAGGGTTTTGCATGTGGATAGCTGGGGAAAGCTAAAAGAGTAGGTGTTTGTTACTTTGTTAGTTAGATTACACATGTTTAAATCTAAGTGTAAGTGTAATAAGATGTCGTTACTGAATCGGGCGCTACGAGGCATGAGTTTTGAATTTACCTTTTGGGCCTTGTAAATCACTTGTAAGATAGAGTGTATTTTGCTAGCTTCGAAAAAATCTTTTTTTGTGTTGAAGGTGCAGTGAGAGTAGTTAGAGATTGTGCAGGTTCAGAGAAAACAGAGAAGAGAAATATGGAAATGTGACTTGAATCAGAAAATGGCAAAACTCAATTAACCATGAGGCATGACAAGCCTTATATACAACCATAGATATAATGAGTTAAGTTCAACTCATTTGTTAGGTTCACGCACACACTATATTAGTATACACATGCATAGCAGCTGATAAAACTCTACTCTAACCACTTTGTGATATTTCACTAGCTAACTAACTAATTCAGCTACTTAGCAACTAAATGGTTAGGTTGTTAGTCTCTCAACTCACATGTCAGGTAACACCTTTCCTCAAGTTAGGAGTACAAATGTCTAGTAGTCCTAACTTGCCGTAGAGAGTGGAGAAGGTTTCCAGTGCAAGTGGCTTTGTCAATAGGTCTGCTATTTGTTCATGAGTCGAGATAGGAAGAAGGTGGATGAGTTTTTCCATCACCTTGACTCTTACCACATAGCAATCAACCTCAATATACTTCATTCATTCGTGAAAAGCTAGATTGTGAGCGATGTGAATGGCTGCTTGGCTATCATAGTATAGACTTACAGGTTTTTCCAGCTCAAAACCTAAGTCTCTTAGGACTTTCTTTAGCCAAATTGCTTCTCTAGTGGCTGAAGCCAATGCTTGATATTCTGCTTCAACAGAAGATAATGCCATAGTTGTTTGTTTTCTTGCTTTTCCATCAAACAATCGAATTCCCAATGTAAAAGCAGTAGGCAGATATGGATCTTCGTGAATCAGGGAACGCTGCCCAATTAAAGTCACTAAAACCTGACACTAGCAGATCAGACTTGGACGGGAAGAACAACCCAGTTGCAGGTGACTTCTTGATGTATCTCAGAACTCTATATGCTACCTTGAGGTGCAAAGTAATTAGTTTCTTAAGAAATTGACTGAGCTTGCCAATTGCAAAACTGATTTCTGGCCTTGTGTTAGCCAGATAAAGTAGTTTGCTAATTAGCTTCCTATACGCGCTGTAATAATTTCCCCTCATCTTTTGTCATCTTAGTGATATAATCTATTAGGGTCAAAGATAGTTTGCACTCCTCTATTCCAGAATCTCGTAATAAATCCAAAGCATACTTCCGTTGGTATAAAACAATGCGTTCCCTGCTTCGAGCAACTTCCATCCCTAGGAAGAACTTTAAATCACCAATGTCCTTGATACGAAACTTCTCATGCAACAGTGCCCTAATGGAATTGATTTCATTCATGTCATTCACTGCCAACACCACATCATCTACATAAACCAGCAGTACGGTGAAGCCACTCCTCTTGTGTTTGGTAAACAAGATGTGATCTGACTTTGATTGGTTGTACCCACTGATGAGCGGATATTTTATACGCTTTTTGGGGATAATTTCATATAGTTTTGAGTATGTTTTAGTTAGTTTTTAGTCTATTTTTATTAGTTTTTAGAAAAAATTCATATTTCTGGACTTTACTATGAGTTGTGTGTTTTTCTATAATTTCAGGTATTTTTCTGGCTAAAATTGAAGGAGCTGAGCAAAAATCTGATTCAGGCTGAAAAAGGACTGCTGATGCTATTGGATTCTGACCTCCCTGCACTCAAAGTGGATTTTCTGGAGCTACAGAACTCGAAATGGCATGCTTCCAATTGCATTGGAAAGTAGACATCCAGGGCTTTCCAGAAATATATAATAGTCCATACTTTGCACAAGGATAGATGACGTAAACTGGCATTCAACGCCAGTTCTCTGCCCAATTCTGGCGTCCAGCGCCAGAAAAGGATCAAAAGCTGGAGTTGAACGCCCAAACTGGCATAAAAACTGGCGTTCAACTCCACAAATGGCCTCTGCACGTGAATTGCTTAAGTCTCAGCCCAGCACACACCAAGTGGGCCCCAGAAGTGGATCTCTGCATCATCCATCATAGTCTACTCATATTTTGTAACCCTAGGCTACTAGTTTAGTATTTAAACAACTTTTAGAGACTTATTTTGTACCTCATGACATTTTAGATTAAAACTTTGTATTCTCTGACGGCATGAGTCTCTAAACCCCATTGTTGGGGGTGAGGAGCTCTGCTGTGTCTCAATGAATTAATGCAAGTATTCCTGTTTTCTATTCAACATGTGTGTTCTTATCTAAGTTATTCATTCGCGCTTCAACATGAATGTGATGAACGTGACAATCATCATTATTCCCTATGAATGCGTGCCTGACAACCACCTCCGTTCTACATTAGAATTGAATGAATATCTCTTAGATTCCTTAATCAGAATCTCCGTGGTATAAGCTAGAACTGATGGCGGCATTCATGAGAATCCGGAAAGTCTAAACCTTGTCTGTGGTATTCCGAGTAGGATTCAAGGATTGAATGACTGTGACGAGCTTCAAACTCATGAAGGCTGGGCGTTAGTGACAGACGCAAAAGGATAGTAAATCCTATTCCAACCGGATCGAGAACCAACCGGTGATTAGCCGTGCTGTGACAGAGCGCGTGAGCGTAGTTTTCACTGGAAGGATGGAAGGTAGCCATTGACAATGGTGGTCCACCAACACACAGCTTGCCATAGGAGGACGTGCGTGCGTGAACAAGAAGACAGAGGAAAGCAGAGATTCATAAGACAAAGCATCTCCAAAACTCCAACATACTCTCCATTACTGCATAACAAGTAACCTTTAATCCATGCTCTATTGTTTATTTGCAATTCAACTGATAAACATAATTGACTTCCTGACTAAGATTTACAAGATAACCATAGATTGCTTCAAACCAACAATCTCCGTGGGATTCGACCCTTACTCACGTGAGGTATTACTTGGACGACCCAGTGCACTTGCTGGTTAGTTGTATCGAAGTTGTGACAATTATGAATTAAGATCAAAGCACCAAGCTTTGGAGCCATTACTAGGGATTGTTCGAGCCTGGACATCACAATTTCGTGCACCAAGTTTTTGGCGCCGTTGCCGGGGATTGTTCGTGTTTGGACAACTAACGGTTTATTTTGTTGCTTAGATTAGGAAAAATTTCTCTTTTTTTGGTTTAGAGTCTTTTATTATTTATCCCTTGTTAAAACACTTTAAATTTATAGCTCAGTTAGTTAGAACGTGGTGTTTATGTTCATGGTAATTGGCTATCATATTTTTTTAAAACCTTTTTCAAAAATAATTTTTCTATTAAATCCTGTTCCAAACTTTAAGTTTGGTGTTTTCTTGTTGATTTTTCTTAAAATTTTCGAAAATTTCCATAACTCATTTGGCTAGAGCGTTAATCTGTGTTCTTGGTAATTGGGTTAGAGTCTTTTATATTCTTTTCAAAACCTTCTTTTTTATAAATAATATTTTCTCTATTAAATTTTGTGCCAAACTTTAAGTTTGGTGTTTTCTTGTTGATTTCCCTTTGGTTTTCGAAAATTTTGGTGGTTTTCTAAAAATTTTAAGTTTGGTGTTCCTTGGTATTTTCCCTCCAAAATTTTCAAAAACAAGGAGCATTAGATCTAAAAATTTTAAATCTTGTGCTATCTTATTGTTTTTCTCTTTCCTCACTAAATTCAAAATTATCTTTTCTCTCCATTTTTAAAACAAATTTTCGAAAATTATATAAAAAAAAATTCAGATTTTTTTAAAAAAAATTTAAAATCTTTTCCAAATCATATCTTTTTCAAAATCTCCTAACCACTTTTTCTCTCCTCACTTTTTCAAAAATCTTTTACTCATTTTTATTTATTTTATTTTGATTTATTTTATTTTCGAAATAAATTAATAAATAAATAAATAAATAAATTATTTTTTTTATTTTACATCATCTCCCTTTCTCCATCATGGACCTAAGCGGAAATGAACAGTCCAGGAGGACTCTGGGGTCATATTCTAACCCCTCTACTGCTTCATATGGGAGTAGTATCTGCATACCCTCCATTGGAGTCAGTAGCTTTGAGTTGAATCCTCAGCTCATTATCATGGTGCAGCAAAGTTGCCAGTATTCCGGTCTTCCACAGGAAGAACCTACAGAGTTTCTGGCACAGTTTCTACAGATTGCTGACACAGTACATGATAAAGAAATAGATCAGGATGTCTACAGACTATTTCTGTTTCCATTTGCTGTAAAAGATCAAGCTAAGAGGTGGTTGAATAACCAACCTAAGGCCAGCATAAGGACATGGAAACAGCTGACAGAAAAATTCCTGAATCAATATTTCCCTCCAAAAAGGATGACACAGCTAAGGCTGGACATCCAAGTCTTTAAACAGGGAGATAATGAATCCCTTTATGATGCCTGGGAGAGATACAGAGAGATGCTACGAAAATGCCCCTCTGAAATGTTTTCAGAGTGGGTCCAGTTAGACATCTACTATGGGCTTGCAGAAGGAGCTCAGATGTCTCTAGATTACTCAGCTGGTGGATCTATCCACATGAGAAAGACAATTGAAGAGGCTCAAGAGCTCATTGATACAGTTGCCAGGAATCAGCATCTGTATCTAAGCAGCAACCCTTCCATGAATGAAGAGGTTAAAACAGCAACTGCTGAACTCAGTCCTGTAGAACAAGCTGCTGAATTCAATCAGCAATTGGACTTCCTAACAAGGCAGTTAGCCGAATTCAAAGATAGATTACAAGAGACAAGGATGGCTAATATACATATGGAAGAACAGTTTAAGCAAACAAAGCAGCAGCTGTCAAGGCAAATAACAGAAGAATGCCAAGCAGTTCAATTAAGAAGTGGGAAAACATTAAATACCCCACCTCAAGGCATCAAAAAGTCAAGAAATGAGCAACCCACCAAAGATTCACCTGAGGACAGTAAGAGCCCAGGGAAAAATAAGTCTGGCGCAAAAACGACAGAGAATTGGTGGAAGGCTGGCGCTGAACGCCCAGACCATGCCCAAAGCTGGCGTTCAACGCCAGAAACAAAGCAGGATTGGCGTTCAACGCCAGAAATGGGCAAAAATCTGGCGTTGAACGCCCAAATAGGGCAGAATCCAGCGTTGAACGCCCAAAATGGGCACAGTTCTGGCGTTCAGACGTCAGAAGCAGACAAGGAGCTGGCGTCCAGTTTCACTCCAGCTTCTGACTCTGGCACTCAATTGCCAGTGAGAGATCAGACATACACAAGTGCTGATAACAACCCCTCTAAAAAGGCTTCTTTAACCACTAAGGTTGAAGAATATAAAGCCAAGATACCTTATCCTCAAAAACTCCGGAAAGAGGAGCAGGATAAGCAATTTGCTCGCTTTGCAGATTACCTCAGGACTCTTGAAATAAAGATTCCATTTGTAGAGGCACTTGAGCAAATACCTTCTTATGCCAAGTTCATGAAAGAGATCTTGAGTCATAAAAAGGATTGGAGAGAAACAGAAAGAGTTCTCCTCACTGAAGAATGCAGTGCAGTCATTCTAGAGAGCTTTCCTGAAAAGCTTAAAGACCCTGGGAGTTTTCTGATACCATGCATATTAGAAGGTAATTGCACCAAGACAGCTTTATGCGATCTTGGGGCAAGCATCAACCTAATACCTGCATCCACTATCAGGAAGCTTGGCTTAACTGAAGAAGTTAAACCAACCCGGATATGTCTCCAACTTGCTGATGGTTCCACTAAATACCCATCAGGCGTGATTGAGGACATGATTGTCAGAGTTGGGCCATTCGCCTTTCCCACTGACTTTGTTGTGCTGGAGATGGAGGAGCACAAGAGTGCTACTCTCATTCTAGGAAGACCCTTCCTAGCAACTGGACGATCCCTCATTGACGTCCAACAGGGGGAAATAACCCTGAGAGTCAACGATGATGAGTTCAAGTTGAACGCTGTCAAAGCCATGCAGTATCCAGACACATCAACAGACTGCATGAAAGTTGATCTCATTGACTCTTTGGTAGAAGAGATCAACATGGCTGAGAGTCTCGAATCAGAGTTGGAAGACATCTTTAAAGATGTTCAGCCTGATTTGGAGGATTCAGGGGACATGAAAGAGCCTCTGAACTTTCTTCTGAAAGAGGAAAAACCCCCTAAACCCAAGCTCAAGCCACTACCACCATCCTTGAAATATGCATTTCTGGGAGAAGGTGACACTTTTCCAGTGATCATAAGCTCTGCTTTAAATTCACAGGAAGAGGAAGCACTTATTCAAGTGCTAAGGACACACAAGACAGCTCTTGGGTGGTCCATAAGTGACCTTAAGGGCATAAGCCCAGCTAGATGCATGCACAAAATCCTATTGGAGGACAATGCCAAACCAGTGGTTCAACCACAAAGGCGGCTAAATCCAGCCATGAAGGAAGTGGTGCAGAAAGAGGTCACCAAGTTACTAGAGGCTGGGATTATTTATCCTATTTCTGATAGCCCCTGGGTGAGCCCTGTTCAAGTCGTCCCAAAAAAGGGAGGCATGACAGTGATTCATAATGAAAAAAATGAACTGGTTCCTACAAGAACAGTTACAGGGTGGCGCATGTGTATTGACTACAGAAGGCTCAATACAGCCACCAGAAAGGATCATTTTCTTTTACCATTCATAGACCAGATGCTAGAAAGACTAGCAGGTCATGATTATTACTGCTTTCTGGATGGCTACTCAGGCTACAACCAGATTGCAGTGGATCCCCAGGATCAAGAGAAAACAGCATTCACATGTCCATCTGGAGTGTTTGCTTATAGAAGGATGCCATTTGGGCTATGTAATGCGCCTGCAACCTTCCAGAGATACATGCTCTCTATTTTCTCTGACATGGTAGAAAAATTTCTGGAAGTCTTCATGGATGACTTCTCAGTATATGGAGACTCATTCAGCTCCTGTCTTGATCACCTGAAACTTGTTCTGAAAAGATGCCAAGAGACCAACCTAGTTTTAAACTGGGAAAAGTGTCACTTCATGGTGACTGAAGGAATTGTTCTTGGGCATAAAATCTCAAACAAGGGAATAGAGGTGGATCAAGCAAAAATAGAGGTAATTGAAAAATTACCACCACCTGCCAATGTTAAGGCAATCAGAAGCTTTCTGGGGCATGCAGGATTCTATAGGAGGTTTATAAAGGATTTTTCAAAAATCGCAAAACCTCTAAGCAATCTGCTAGCTGCTGACACGCCATTTGTGTTTGACACAAAGTGCCTGCAGGCGTTTAAAACGCTGAAAGCTAAGCTGGTCACAGCACCAGTCATTTCTGCACCAGACTGGACATTACCATTTGAGCTAATGTGTGATGCCAGTGATCATGCCATTGGTGCAGTATTGGGACAGAGGCATGACAAGCTTTTGCATGTCATTTATTATGCCAGTCGCGTTCTAAATGATGCCCAGAAAAATTACACAACCACAGAAAAAGAACTACTTGTAGTGGTTTACGCCATTGACAAGTTCAGATCATACTTAGTAGGATCAAAAGTGATTGTGTATACTGACCATGCTGCTCTTAAATATCTACTCACAAAGCAGGATTCAAAACCCAGGCTCATCAGATGGGTATTGTTTCTGCAAGAGTTTGATATAGAAATAAGAGACAGAAAAGGGACAGAGAACCAAGTGGCTGATCATCTGTCCCGGATAGAGCCAGTGGAAGGGACGCCCCTCCCTTCTCTTGAGATCTCTGAAACGTTTCCTGATGAGCATTTATTCGCCATTCAGGAAGCACCATGGTTTGCCGATATTGCAAACTATAAAGCTGCAAGGTTCATACCCAAGGAGTACAACAGGACACAAAAGAAGAAATTAATTACTGATACAAAGTACTACTTGTGGGATGAACCTTATCTCTTTAAGAGATGTGCAGACAGAATTATCCGTAGGTGTGTGCCTAGAGAAGAAGCACAGAGGATCCTGTGGCATTGCCACGGATCTCAATATGGAGGCCATTTCGGAGGTGAGCGAACAGCCACCAAGGTCCTCCAATGTGGCTTCTATTGGCCTACACTCTATAAAGATTCCCGAGAGTTTGTACGTAATTGTGACAGTTGCCAAAGAGCTGGTAATCTGCCTCATGGTTACGCCATGCCTCAACAAGGAATCTTGGAAATTGAGTTGTTTGACATATGGGAAATTGACTTCATGGGACCTTTCCCACCATCATACTCAAACACTTATATTCTGGTGGCAGTTGACTATGTATCAAAATGGGTTGAGGCTATTGCCACACCCACCAATGATACTAAAACAGTGCTGAAGTTCCTCCAGAAACATATTTTTAGCAGGTTTGGTGTCCCTAGAGTACTAATCAGTGATGGGGGCACTCACTTCTGCAATAAACAGCTTTACTCTGCCATGGTTCGGTATGGAATTCGCCACAAGGTGGCCACTCCATATCATCCACAAACCAATGGGCAGGCTGAAGTCTCTAACAGAGAATTAAAGAGAATCCTGGAACGGACAGTAAATACCCGTAGAAAGGATTGGGCAAGGAGCTTGGATGATGCTCTGTGGGCTTACAGAACAGCATTCAAGACCCCTATAGGGACCTCTCCATACCAACTGGTGTATGGTAAGGCATGTCACCTGCCCGTGGAACTGGAACATAAGGCCTACTGGGCAACCAGATTCCTAAACTTTGATGCCAAATTAGCAGGAGAAAAAAGATTGCTCCAGCTAAATGAGCTAGAGGAGTTCAGATTCACAGCTTTCGAAAATGCCAAGTTATATAAAGAAAAATAAAAAAAGTGGCATGACAGAAAGCTGTCATCTAGAATCTTTGAACCAGGACAGAAGGTTCTGTTGTTTAACTCTAGACTCAGGCTATTCCCCGGGAAACTGAAATCCTGGTGGAGGGGACCATACATGATTACAAGTGTATCACCATATGGTTATGTGGAGCTTCAAGATATTGATTCTGATAAGAAGTTCATTGTCAATGGACAGAGAATCAAGCATTATCTAGAAGGCAACATTGAGCAAGAATGCTCAAGGCTGAAGCTAGATTAAAAGCTCAGCAAGGTCCAGTTAAGGACATTAAAGAAGCGCTTGTTGGGAGGCAACCCAATTTTTATTTACTTTCATGGTTTTTCATATTTTATTAGGTTCATGATCATGTGGAGTCACAAAATAAATATTAAAAATTAAAAACGGAATCAAAAACAGCAGAAGAAAAATCACACCCTGGAGGAAGCACCTGTCTGGCGTTCAACGCCAGAACAGAGCATGGTTCTGGCGCTGAACGCCCAAAATGGGCAACATCCTGGCGCTGAACGCCCAGAACAAGCATGGTTCTGGCGTTCAACGCCAGAAATGGCTAGTAAATGGGCGTTGAACGCCCAAAATGGGCACCAACCTGGCGCTGAACGCCCAGAGTTGTGTGCAAGGGCATTTTGCATGCCCAAATTGGTGCAGGGATGTAAATGCCTTGACACTTCAAGATCTGTGGACCCCACAGGATCCCCACCTTCCCTCCTCATAATCCTAGTTTTTTCTTTCCACATCTTCTTTTTCATCTATTCCCTCTTCTTTTGCTCGAGGGCGAGCAACATTCTAAGTTTGGTGTGGTAAAACAATTATGTGAAGGATCTATAGCTCAGTGGTAGAACATGTGGCTGCAAATCAAGAGATACCTCAGGGGATGCACTTCTCTCCACATAATTATTGGAAGCAACTGAGGATAGAAATACCAAAAATCACTAGGAATCAAGCCACAAAGGCAAGGAAGAGACATAAAAGAGCTCAAGAACATCATTGGTGCCTCAAGAAGGAAATGCCATCATCACTAAGGTGGACTCGTTCCTTGTTCTTACTTTCTCTATTTTTTGTTTTCTCTATGTTAAGTGCTTATCTATGTTTGTGTCTTCATTACATGATCATTAGTAGTAATTAGTGTCTAGTTTGATTTTATCCCCAATTAAGTTATAGTCTATTTTTCTCATCATCAGCAAACATGAATAAAATAGTAGATCTTTTGAATAAGAGGCAATAAAATTTCGATTTTTTAATAAGAAAAATTCTAATTAGTAACATGTGGTGGCAACGCTTTCTGTCTTCTGAATGAATGCTTGAACAGTGCATATGTCTTTTGAATTTGTTGTTTAAGACTGTTAAATATGTTGGCTCTTGAAAGAATGATGAACATGAGACATGTTATTGATAATCTGAAAAATCATAAAAATGATTCTTGAAGCAAGAAAAAGCAGCAAAGAACAAAGCTTGCAGAAAAAAAAAAATAGAAAGAAAAAGAAAAAGCAAGCAGAAAAAGCCAAAAGCTCTTAAAACCAAGAGGCAAGAGCAAACAGCCAATAACCCTTAAAACCAAAAGGCAAGGGCAAATAAAAAGGATCCCAAGGCTTTGAGCATCAGTGGATAGGAGGGCCTAAAGGAATAAAATCCTGGTCTAAGCGGCTAAACCAAGCTGTCCCTAACCATGTGCTTGTGGCGTGAAGGTGTCAAGTGAAAACTTGAGACTGAGCGGTTAAAGTCAAGGTCCAAAGCAAAAAGAAGAGTGTGCTTAAGAACTCTGGACACCTCTAATTGGGGACTTTAGCAAAGCTGAGTCACAATCTGAAAAGGTTCACCCAGTTATGTGTCTGTGGCATTTATGTATCCGGTGGTAATACTGGAAAACAAAGTGCTTAGGGCCACAGCCAAGACTCATAAAGAAGCTGTGTTCAAGAATCATCACACTGAACTAGGAGAATCAATAGCACTATCTGAATTCTGAGTTCCTATAGATGCCAATCACTCTGAGCTTCAATGGATAAAGTGAGATGCCAAAACTGTTCGGAAGCAAAAAGCTACTAGCCCCGCTCATCTAATTAGAATCTGAGCTTCATGCAAAAAACTCTGAGATATTATTGCTTCTCAACCTATTAGTCTTCTATTTTATTTGTCTAGTTGCTTGAGGACAAGCAACAGTTTAAGTTTGGTGTTGTGATGAGCGGATATTTTATACGCTTTTTGGGGATAATTTCATATAGTTTTGAGTATGTTTTAGTTAGTTTTTAGTCTATTTTTATTAGTTTTTAGAAAAAAATTCATATTTCTGGACTTTACTATGAGTTGTGTGTTTTTTTATAATTTCAGGTATTTTTCTGGCTGAAATTGAAGGAGCTGAGCAAAAATCTGATTCAGGCTGAAAAAGGACTGCTGATGCTGTTGGATTCTGACCTCCCTGCACTCAAAGTGGATTTTCTGGAGCTACAGAACTCGAAATGGCATGCGTCCAATTGCATTGGAAAGTAGACATCCAGGGCTTTCCAGAAATATATAATAGTCCATACTTTGCACAAGAATAGACGACGTAAACTGGCGTTCAACGCCAGTTCTCTGCCCAATTCTGGCGTCCAGCGCCAGAAAAGGATCAAAAGCTGGAGTTGAACGCCCAAACTGGCATAAAAACTGGCGTTCAACTCCACAAATGGCCTCTGCACGTGAATTGCTTAAGTCTCAGCCCAGCACACACCAAGTGGGCCCCAAAAGTGGATCTCTGCATCATCCATCATAGTCTACTCATATTTTGTAACCCTAGGCTACTAGTTTAGTATTTAAACAACTTTTAGAGACTTATTTTGTACCTCATGACATTTTAGATCAAAACTTTGTATTCTCTGACGGCATGAGTCTCTAAACCCCATTGTTGGGGGTGAGGAGCTCTGCTGTGTCTCAATGAATTAATGCAAGTATTCCTGTTTTCTATTCAACATGTGTGTTCTTATCTAAGTTATTCATTCGCGCTTCAACATGAATGTGATGAACGTGACAATCATCATTATTCCCTATGAACGCGTGCCTGACAACCACCTCCGTTCTACATTAGAATTGAATGAATATCTCTTAGATTCCTTAATCAGAATCTCCGTGGTATAAGCTAGAACTGATGGCGGCATTCATGAGAATCCAGAAAGTCTAAACCTTGTCTGTGGTATTCCGAGTAGGATTCAAGGATTGAATGACTGTGACGAGCTTCAAACTCATGAAGGCTGGGCGTTAGTGACAGACGCAAAAGGATAGTAAATCCTATTCCAACCGGATCGAGAACCAACCGGTGATTAGCCGTGCTGTGACAGAGCGCGTGAGCGTAGTTTTCACTGGAAGGATGGAAGGTAGCCATTGACAATGGTGGTCCACCAACACACAGCTTTCCATAGGAGGACGTGCGTGCGTGAACAAGAAGACAGAGGAAAGCAGAGATTCATAAGACAAAGCATCTCCAAAACTCCAACATACTCTCCATTACTGCATAACAAGTAACCTTTAATCCATGCTCTATTGTTTATTTGCAATTCAACTGATAAACATAATTGACTTCCTGACTAAGATTTACAAGATAACCATAGATTGCTTCAAACCAACAATCTCCGTGGGATTCGACCCTTACTCACGTGAGGTATTACTTGGACGACCCAGTGCACTTGCTGGTTAGTGGTACGCGTTGTGAAAAGTGTGATTCACAATTCGTGCACCACCCACTCTCTAATAGAACAGATTTTAACATATTGCTCCACTGTCGGCTCGCCTGTTTCAGGCGGTAAAAGGACTTCTGCAGCTTGCAAACATGATTGGGCGGGGCATTTAACTCAGAAGGAATGCACATATAGACCTCTTCCTCCAACTCACCATGAAGGAAGGTCGTATTGACGTCAATCTGCTTAAGAAACCAACCTTTCACAGCAGCCAATGCAAGCACGACGTGAAGCGTACTGAGCTTTAAAACAGGACTAAAATTATTGAGGTAGTCAATGCCGGGTACTTGGGTGAAGCCTTTCGCAACTAGTCGCACCTTATGTCTTTCAGTGCTCCCATCGGGGTTGTGTTTGAGCTTAAACACCCATTTGCATCCTATGGCTTTCTTGCCATGAGGAAGAGTTTGGATTTCCCAAGTCTGTAGTTGCTGTAGTGCATCGAATTCGTCTTTGATGGCACTCCTCCAACAAGCATGAGCTACGGCATCCTCATAAGACCTCGATTCTTTGTCAGTGGAGATGGCTAGGGAGAAGGCTCTATGTGATGCTGAAAGTGATTTATAACATAAGAAGTGTGGGATATTTGCTTGGTGGGCTGTGGAGACATTCATACATTGGAAATCTTTGAGATATGCAGGTTTCCTAAGCTCTCTTGTGGACCTTCTTAAAGGAACAAGATGTTGAGAGTCAATGATATAAAGAGTATCTATGGATGTATGCTCAATTATTTCTCTATTTAAATCATTATTGATGCATGGATCAATGATGTGTGTGGTGCTCTGTGTTGGTGGAGTGGGTGTGGAAATCTGCTGTTCAGGCAGATATTCGTGTGTGTGTGTGTGTGTGTGTGTATGTTGGACTTGTGGTAAAGTGTATGAATATGTATCATATGTGAAAGGGTCAGGCATGGGATGAATCCGTGATGATGTAGGATGTGAATGTGTGTCAACCATTTTAGTGAAAGAAAAAATATTTTCATAAAACTTTACATCTCTAGATACAAAAATTTCATTTGAGCGAAGATCTAATAGAATAAAACCTTTAATGCCTTCCCTAAATCCCAAAAAGGTGCACTTATTTGCCCTTGGGTCAAGTTTTTTTCTCCCTACCGTAATGGTGTTAGCATATGCTAAACACCTAAAGACTCTCAAATGTGATATAAGGGGCAAGGAATGGTGCAAAACTTGGTAGGGTGTTTGATTTTTTAAGAAAATTGATGGTACGTAGTCTATTTATCAAGTGAATTGCATGTGCAGTGGCATAATTCCAGTAGCATTTAGGAATGCTTGGGTGAAATAAGAGGGCCCTGGTTACAACAAGAACATGTTGGTATTTTATTTCAACAATACCATTTTGTTGAGGGGTCTCAGCACATGTTTTTTGATGAATTATGCCATTGGATGCATAGTAATCTGGCATTAAAAAAATTCAGATCCATTGTCAGTTTTCACCTTTTTTACAGTTTGATTGAATTGTGTTTTAGCGAAGTTAATAAAAGATTTTAATAAGTTTGTGGCTTCTGATTTAGTCTTCATGAAATACAACCAAGTGTACCTAGACTTGTCATCCACTATTGTTAAAAAATACTTGTGACCTCCTGTGGACAAAATAGAAAAAAGGTCTTTATATATCTACATGAATGAGTTCTAGGCAATATGATGCAATCTTATTACTTATTGTAAATGGAAGCTTTCTTTGCTTTGCCAAATGGCAAGCATTGCAAAGTAACATCTCAGTCTTATTACAAGTAGTAAAATGATAAATCTTTTGCATTGATTTTAAGCTATTTAATGATGGATTCCCTAACCTACAATGCCAAAGGCTTCTATCTTGAGTGCCTTGAATGATCATGATGTATGGTGCAGAATTTGTATGCAATGAATGTTCCTTATTGAGTGTGTAAAGGCCTCCAACAATCTCATCTTTGCCAATTATCCTCAAAGAGCTGCAGTCCTGTATCTCACACGATTTTTCAGAAAATTTCATGATGCAATGTAGTGTGGCTGTAAGCTTGGAGATTGAAATTAGCTTGAAATTAAATGAAGAATGTATAATGCATTTTTCAAATACAATTTTTCAGAAAATACAATAGTTCCAATTATGCTACTTATAGTGTAAGAACTATTTGGTAGTTTCACAATAATTGGATCTATTTGTTGATAGTCTTGAAAATCATCCAAGGTATATGATACTGATCTGTAGCACCCGTATCAATTACCCAGGATTTGCACTTTTTTTTTGAAATGTTTAAGGCTTTAACACTTGTTTTGAAATGCAAAATATGCACCGAATTACCTTGATGAGGTGGTGACTACTGTGAAGTCACAATTTGGCTGGTACTATGAATGTTCCTTAGTTCATGCGTGTGAAGCAATACCAATAAAGCTTCTTTCTGTTCTGCAATAAATCCAGAATTGGAAGTCTCAGACTCTCCCAACTGCATACTGAGTTCTCCATTTGCAACCTCAGTATCTGCTATGGCCATTATGTTTACAGCAGCTTCTCCACCATTCCTTTGCCTCATGTATGGTGGAAGGCCATACTTTTTATAGCATGTCTCTATGGTGTGTCCCAATTTTTCACAATGTGAACACTGCATTCTTCATTGTTGTCTTCCTCAACCACCTCTCCCTCCAGCCTGTTGCCTACCAACCTCTTCCTATCCCTCTATTCTGACTAAAATCCATAGAGTTTGAGGAAGTTGTAGAGTATGCCACGAGTCTATCAATTAAGATAAGTTCCAAGCTATGTTGCCGTCTTTCCTACTGAAAGAGCATTGAAAGAGATGTGTAGATATCAAGGAGGGGATCTATGAGCATGATTTGGGACCTTACAGCTGAGTATTGGTCGTTTAAACCCCTCAAGATATGTGTAATTTGATCCTCAGTCTTGTATCTTCTCACAATACCTAAACCACGCATACAATCCTTTCCATATTCACATGAAGGAATCATCCTAAAATTCTCTATGTCCTCCCAAATTAATCTCAATTTAGTAAAATAGGTTGTGACATCCATGTCTCCTTGTCTAACTGCATAAAACTCCTCGTGTAATTCTGCCACCCTAAATCTATCACCATGATAATACCTGCATTTTAGGTCATTTCATATATCGCTAGCAACGTTCATCCATATTACAGATTGCGAAATGCTAGGGCTTAACGAGAAGTTTATCCAGGCTACAACATACGTATTGCATCTCTCCCAAAATTTGAATACACTATCATTTTCATCAGGCTTTAGTAAACTACCATCTATGAATTTTAGTTTATTTTTAGATTTCAATGCTAACAACATCTATCTACTCCAAGAGCCATAGTTCTTGCCATCCAAAATAACAGGGATAAGAGGAGTACCAGCGCTCTCAGAAGGATGAAGAAAGTAAGGGTTTGTTGGATCTTGACTCGAATTGACGCTGTTCCAAGTTAGTTGAGCTTGAATTGACGCGATTTGATTCAGAACTTTAGTAATTCTTTGTAACTCTACCACAGAATGTGACGAACCCTAAACCCTAAACCCGAGTTCGTAATAAATGGTTCTGCTATCTCTCCCCTAATTTCACTGATTGTGTGAAATTGGAGTTCTGTGCTCTTCAAATTGATGATTGAGGCACATAGATCAAGTTTTTTCTTCCTCAATTCCTTGCTTCTTGCACATGCTACCCTTTTTGGGTCCACACTCACTGCACCATGTTAAAGGTGCAGTGAGAGTAGCTAGAGATTGTGCAGGTTCAGAGAAAACAGAGAAGAGAAAAATGAAAATGTGACTTGAATCAGAAAATGGCAAAACTCAATTAACTATGAGGCATGACAAGCCTTATATACAACCATAGATACAATCAGTTAAGTTCAACTCATTTGTTAGGTTCACGCACACACTATATTAGTCTACACACGCATAGCAGCTGATAAAACTCTACTCTAACCACTTTGTGATAAATATCTCCACTAGCTAACTAACTAATTCAGCTACTTAGAAACTAAATGGTTAGTTTGTTAGTCTCTCAACTCATATATCAGGTAACATTTTGGGTCATAAAGAGCAATTTTAGATGGGTTTTATTATTTTAGTGTGAGCCTAAAAAAACTAGAACCTAGAGAAGAAGTTTTGTTTTTGCTGTGGGTTGAAATAGCCCACTGTGTTAACAAATGGAAAATAACAAATAGTTTTCTTTTACCCAAAAAAATAAAACAAATAGTCTTCTAAGAGTTGATTTTAAATGCAGAAATGTTTCCATTCGTAAAATAATGCAGAATTTTTGTAATGAAATCAACAGAATAATGTGGTTAGTGAAATTGTATTCAAAAAAATAAATACAAATTATTCTATGGTGTGGTATTTGTGATATGTTTACTTACATGTTTAACTATAACATGAGTGGGAATTTGTAGATAAAGTAATTACAAGACGGAACCAAAAGGAGTAGCCGATGTCAATTGGTTTGAAATTAGGTAAGTGGTTTAATAAGTAGTTGTTTGTGATGAAATTGCTTTTAAAAAAGTTATAAATTGACTCTTAGTTATAGATTGACTCTTAGATTTGGTATGTTATGGGTAAAGTAACTATTTTAGTGAAAAATATTTTGAAGATGTAAAAGTTTAAGACAACGATTAACATGTCAGGGCCTAACATGTTTCATGCATGTGCTTTAAGTGTCGACTAGTAGGATTAGGGTTTCATGAAAATGAATTGTATACAATGGTAGATTGTTGAATGGTAATATTGTAGAATAAGTCTGTTGAAAAATACAATTTACAAATTGATGGTGTAAAATCATCTTTGTATATCATTATAAAAACATAACATGATTTTGGAAAGGATAAAGGGTGATTGATAATAGTTTAGGGTTAAAAAAATGTTCATAACCAGCAAATAGATATTGAAGTCCTTATGTGTGTTCTAACTTCTAGTGAAAGGGTTAAATTTTCACTTATGATATTGTGGTTTCGTGATTCTAATTAAGAACGATAAGAGTAAGTACATCATTTGGTTAATGAGCAAATGTTAGGCATTGAGATATTAACATGCCATGTTGAAATATTAACTTGTCATGTTGAATTAATTTGAATTTAAACATAGATTACTTTTAGATTAATGTTATAATGTTGTTCACTTGCTTGATATGTGAAAAATTAGTGTTCTATTAGGGATAAAGCATAGCTGAGGGTTTAAAATTTGTTAACGGTTTCAGGGTTTGGGGTTTGGAAAAATGAAGGTTTAGGATTTGTAAAAATAAGGAGACAAAACATTTGGGCAGAAATTAATTTATGAATGGATAAATAAATGGTGAAATACTGGAAAATGGATGCATGGCGTGTTATGCATAAATGTGGAGCTACCATTGTCAGAATCCTCAAAACGTAGCCTACGTTTTGGGTGGGACAAAAATAAAAAACATGAAACATGCTGCAAAACGCAGCCTACGATTGGCAAGGCAAGGCAACCACGTTTCGAAATGTGTCCTTTGTCCCCTACATGCAGACATAAGATGGATGTTGACCAGCATGGAGTTCACCAAAACGCAGGTTGCGTTTGTCAGCCAGGAAATGCAAGTCGCAGGTTGTGAATGGCAGCCTCCCTCCTTGCATGAGCGACACATGTTGTGGAGGATGATAAATCCGGTTTATAAAAGCCAAAACGCAGGTAACCGTAGTGTTAAGAGAATAAGCAAGAGGATTGTGTTGAGAGAAGAAGCAAGAGTGGAAAACAACATTGTGAGGGCTGTGATGAGTTTTGAAAAGGAGGGTAAGTGTGGGAGGAAGAAGAATACAGTGAAGGGTTAGGGTTTAAAGGAGGAAGAAAAAATGGTTCGTGATTTTACCAAACCTAAAGAATATATTATTGAATATCTGGATCATCCTCAATGGGCAAATAATTTTTTTTTTAATTTTATGATCAATAAATAAATTTATTTATTTGTATTTTATATATTTGTGTTTTAACTAGTAATTTTATTATTATTATTATTATTATTATTATTATTATTATTATTGTTATTATTATTATTATTATTATTATTATTAGTGGCATTGTTATTGTTATTATTATTAAGATTAAGTCTCAAAAAAAATTATGATAATTAGTATATTGTTAATTTTTTAAAATACTGTAGAGGATAATAATAATAATAAATAATACTGTTTAATAATTTTTTATTATTTTTAATAATTTATTATGAATTTTTATGATAATAACAATACTATGTAATAAAATAGAATAAGTAATACTATTTAATAATTTTTTATTTTTTTTAATAAATTATTATTAATTTTTTGGGTTAAGTATGGTTTTGGTCCCAAAGGTTTTCAGCCAGAATCAAAATCGTCCATCGTCTAATTTTCGATTTAGAATCATCCTTAACGTTTTTTTTCGTATTAAAATTGTCCTTTTTTTTGGACAAAAATACCCTCACCACTACCAACACAATTACATGCTCCACCACCACCAACATCAACACCACCGCCACAACCTCCACCAACAGCACCACCAACACCAACGCCACCGCCGTCCCCCCTCCCCCTTTCCCGTTCCCCCTCCCCCTCCCCGCCTCCCCTTCCCCCCACCCCCACCCCCCGCATCCCCTCCCCCTCCCCACCTCCCCTTGCCGTTCCCTTCCCCCCACCCCCCACGTCCCCTCCCCCTCCCTGTCTTCCCTTCCCCCCACCCCCCACCTCCACCTCCACCTCCACCTCCACCTCCACACAGAGAAGCAGAAACAGAAAATCAACAAATTCAAGCACAAATTGAACACAAGTAGAAACAAAAAGCAACTAATCAACACATCCAAATCAACAAATTCAACAAAAAATCACAAAGCCAAATCAGAAATTCAAAGCACAAAGAAGCATATGTAGAAGGCCAAGCAGGACCACCGGCAAACTCATCATCAGAACCCATAACTACAAGAAGCTGAAGCGGCGAGGCGGCGAGGAGTAGTGGCGAGGCGGCGAGGCGGCGAGGAGCAGCGGCGACGGTGGCGCTGGCTTCCCTCAGCGGGTAGGCGGCAAGAAGCAGCAACGCGAGTCCTTCTCCCTCTTCGCGTCTCTCTCTGTCCGATCTCTCTCCTCTGGCGTGGGTGGCTAGCGCGACGGTGAGGGTTGGGCGAAGAGATGAGGGCTAGGCGGTGAAGCGGTGAGGGCTGGGCGCGGCAGTGAGGGGCTGGCTTCCCCTTTCCCCTTTCCCTCCCCTCCCCTTCCCTCCCCTCCCTTCCCCCTTACCCTTTTCCTCCCCCCTCCCCGACGCGTTCCCCCCCCCCCCTCAACAACACGTTTTTTTTTTTATTTTTTTTAAATTTTATAACTTTTTTATTAAAATAGGGGGTAGTTTAGAAATAATATAAAAAAATTTATTAAAAAGGACAATTTTAATACGAAAAAAACGTTAAGGACGATTTTAAATCGAAAATTAGATGAGGGACGGTTTCGATTCTGGCACTAAACTTTAGGGACCAAAACCATACTTAACCCTAATTTTTATGATAATAACAATATTGTATAATAAAATAGAATAAATAATACTATTTAATAATTTATTATTATTTTTTAATAATTTATTAGTAATTTTTATGATAATAACAATACCGTGTAGTTAATTAAAATAAAAAATACTGTTTAAGATTTATTATTATTATTATTATTATTATTATTATTATTATTATTATTATTATTATTATTATTATTATTATAATTATTATCATGAGTGACGTTATTCTGATTATTATTATTGTTGTTGTTATTATTATTAATTTTTTTTGAATAAGTTATTAACTGTTATTATTTATAATTTATTATTTTTTATTTTGCAGGCTATTAGGAATTTGTTGTTCAGAAAACTGAATCTGCTAGAGACTTTTAATGAGGTAGCTACAGCGTCACTAGTATTTACTGGGTTTCAACATGTTTCGAGAGTAGGCAAAATGAGAGGCCATTCTGCACTCCTGAGTGCCTTGGTAGAACGATGGAGGCTGGAAACCTATACGTTTTATCTTCCTTTCGGCGAAGTGACGGTGACGGTGGAAGACGTGGCACATATTCTTGGCCTCCCAGTTAATGGGGAGGCCATCATGAGTAGATCAGACAGCAGTCTCCAGTTTTTAGTAGAGAACTGCATCGCATATTTTGGTTGGCAGCTCGGTCCGTACGATCACGTCTTGGGTAAGGTGAATCTTGCATGGGTCCAAGACAGTAGTCACCAGTTTTTGGTGGAGAACTGCATCGCATGTTTTGGTTGGGAGCCCGGTCCGCACGATCACGTCTTGGGTAAGGTGAATCTTGCATGGTTCTAGCGGTACAGAGACACCGAGCCATGTGACATGCAGGAGTCCATTGAGCGGTACGTACGAACTCACATTTTCTGCGTGTTCGGAACGTGTATTTCCGGATAAGTCTACCACTTCATTAAACTCAAAGTTTCTGCCCCTACTTCGAGATTTCTACCGAATTTTAATATACAGTTGGGGGGCAGCCACACTACGGCAGAGGCGGAGGATAGCTACGACTAAATAGTGGCATTGGCCATAACCGCCGCTCATTCGAAGGATAGCGGCACAGGTGAGTGGCGGTTTGGCAAAAGCCGCAAAACACCCTTGGATAGCGGCCTGGCAGTGAAAACCGCCGCTCATTCGGGGTATATATCTTGAGGCCCCCTTGATTTGGCAAGTCTTCTTGGCGTGAAGAAAAGCAGGAGCAGAGGCGCGAAACACGCCCACCCTTCGTTTCGCAACAATACCTGGCGACTACCTCAAGAAACGCAGCTAAGTAGGTTTCAATTCATTGTTTCAATTCCCCCCGTTTCGTACTTCCAGCATTTGATTCCCCCCAATTGTTCAGAAACCCGTGTCTTGTGTTTTTGGTAGCGCGCCAAACGAGCAGGCGCAGAGCCCCGATTCATCAGCGGAAGAACCAACCCAGGTGAGGATCTTATCACAATTCAATTTGTCTATTCCCCTTGTCCTGTTACAACCATTAATCGAATTCTCCAATTTTGCAGAAACCCCCAATTTTTTGAGCTTTCCCCTGTCATCCGCAATTCCTGAAACTCATACTCTCCCCTGTCGAGTCGCGCAGCTACCGTCGCAACCTCTCCCCTGTCACTGGTTAGTCCTGTCACTCTGATCTTTTCTTATTATTTTCATTCTTGGTTAGAATTTTGCAAAGGAAATTATCTATATCTGTCTTTAATTGGGGTTAATTGCTGCTCTTCAGTGATTGGAATTTGAAAGTACCCTCTTTTTTTTATTTAATGGGTGCTTTGCATTAAAAGTGATAGTTAGAGTAGATAAATTAAAAAAGGGTCGTTATTATTATTAGAGGGATGACTTTCTTTGGTTTGCATCTCTCTTGCATCTTGTTCCTGTTTTTTTAAGTACCCAAGAATGTGTTTCTTTGGTTTGTATCTCTCCTGCACAGGAGAAAGTGAGGAACTTTGCACGCACTAATCTGAACCTTTTGTTTATTGATAACTTTATCCTGTAAAGTACAAGACATTGGTAATTTATAAATTATATGGAGATGTAAGAACAAATATGATGACATAGTACTTGATCATTACCCTCTTGTGATTCGAATGAGTGGCTAAGATGTACTGTTATGAACTTGGATAAGATAAAACTTTCTAGGTCTTGCATTTTTTGTTTTCTTTTTTTATTGGAAAAAAGAGATAATTTCATTAAGATGAGAAGATAATACAAATTGGGGATAAGGATTCCCTATACAAAGAATTGGGAATAAGGTTTTCCATACGCACACCAGCTTTTCACTTTTTCTTTTTTCTGTATCTCTTGAACTTCTTAGTTATATCTAAATCTTATCACCAAGAATCTGATCAATCTACTATGAGAAACTATAGTTTCATAAAAACTCTAAAAACTGTTAGAAAAAAACTTCAATTGTATGTTCTAAATTCGAAACTAATTGTAGTTGATTCCATTGGTTTTCTTTCTTTCCATGATGCTTTGATCCTTGTTCCAAAAAGATTATAGAATTCAGTTTTTTTTTTTTTGAAAAATTGATTAAAAGAAAAACACGCATGCATGCTAGTTATTTTCATTAAAATATTGATACCATTGTGTGATGAGTGTGGAGTTGAGAAACAAGGTTGAATGGTTTGAGTGATCAGAAGAAGAGCATGTTGATACCATTCGATTGATTTAATTTTACAGATTTTGTTCTTCTCAATTGATTGTTCATTGTTGCTTTTTTCCTCCCCTTTTTCTTACGATCGATCATCAATGGCAAAACTGAAGAAGTGGATGATGATGAGAAACCGTGTTGTTGTTTGATCATGTGTGTGTTTTTATTTTCAATTTGAAGAATCAAAAGTGATAATAAAATAAGAACAGTTAAACATGTTTGCTGCATGTATATGTACGAATTTGCAATAGAGATTTTCAGTTGATGTTTAATCTCCTGAAGAACCTCTGCATAAACAGAAGAACATAACTAATAACAAAGTCATTAAAGAAAGATTGAAATTAATATTATAAATACAGATTCATGATGTTAAAGTAAAAAAATTGGAGACACTTCAACGAATTACAGCAAAAAGTATATGTGTCATGTGTAATGAGTAATCCATATTAATTATGAGAAGTGTTAAGTGGGGGAGATAGAGAGAGAAATTTATTACAGGACAAACACTTTTTTCGTTCTAAAGTTTGATTTGAAGTGATCTTTCAATCAAGTAACTGGAAATTTATTTTAAGATTTAATTAAGTTATAGGTTCGTACAGTATTATCAAAATTTTAATAAAAAATTCTATAGTTTAAAATTTTATAATTATATTCTCATGTTATATAAATTTTCTATTAGATTCCTAACAAGTGCCAATAGGTGTTGTTAAAGAAAAAAAAAACATTCGTAGAAAATGTAAGATACTTGCTGGTTAATAGCTCCATTTCAGTGCAATGGCAAGGCATGGTAGTTAAACTCTGCCAAGTAGCCAACACCTTTATATAGTAGTAGAGAAGTTGATTTAAATAGTTAATAGCTCCCTTTCTGCAATTCACCTCTTTTAATGCACCATTTTCTTAAACTCCTGTTGATTCATTTGCTCTGAGCAATAGTCATAACACAGTCCTAATGTAATTCTACATATCTAATTCAATATACTTGCTGGTTACATAGGACAGAGATTATTGATTCAACTTTGTTAGCATTCATTCTATAACAAGTAAATGGTCATGGTTGGATTGAGTATTTAGTATTTACTCTTGTTTTTGTTGTATTATTAATTAAATAATCTTATATGGAATCCTAAACTAATCTAGTTTTAATTAGGATGCAAGTTCTGGGACATTGACGATAATAATATCTGGACTAATCTAGTTTTAATTATGAGGATGCAAGTTCTTGGACCTTGTCGATAATAATTTCCTGATTGCATTGACTATGGCTATCTAGAAGGAATGCTACTTTCAATTTGATCGTTTCAAACGGTCACATCTCAAGTTGATAAGATCTAGTCGTAAATGCATTTTATATTGAGAATAATATCTCTTAAATAAGGTGACATTATCAATTTGAAAGTAACACAAAGATCAAATTAAAAGGAAATTAAGCATTGAATCTTGCTGGCGTAACAGAAAGCAATAGAGTCATTGAATAAAGTGGCTTTATTTGATGTACATAATACTTTCATGCTGATCCATCACAAATTTGTTTGGATAATTGGATTTGGTCATGCTCTTATATTATAAGATCAATAATTGCAACTGAATTCAAAGCAAATTCATAGACAAACTTTTTGTGCTTGAAGTCTCCATTAATTCATTCTTGAATGATGGATCAGGCATGGTTCTAAACAAAGCATCTTGATGAGAAGCTTGTGTTTAGTGTTTTTCATAAAATATTCTTGAATGAGGGGTTAATAATTTATTTTTTTCATTGAACTAATTTATTCTATTTACACGGTCGAAAACAGGATAGGGGAACTATAATATGACTTTCTTATAAGCATACAAGGCATAATATATCTACAATTTTAAGATTCTATCCTCTATCTGTTATAATTGTTAACCTAGCTTTTTTTTTAATTGTCTTTTAATTCTAACTTTCAATCCTGTTATGTCTTTCATTTCTAAGATATTTTGAAGATTTTATTCACTGTACATTATGATTTTTTAGTTATATTTATTGACTTATTTATTTTTAAAATTTAACATTTAATCTTGTTTTCTTTTTCACTTTTTAAGGAAGCTTTTTTTGTCTTTTTATTTTTTGGACTTGGAACCAGCAATTTTTTCTACCAGTATTCTTTTAAGAAATCACAGAATTTTACAATGAGTAAGCCTCCTTCCCAATACCTTTCGTGTGCTTCATGTTATCCGGGATGCAAGTAACTTTGTTTCTGTTTCCCTTTTGAGTTATTCCGTCGCTCCCTACATGGTTTTGCTTGTAATATATTGTCGAGTTTATTACGTATGGTACTCTCCCATATCATAATTGTGATAGACTATTATTGGTTCTCCTAACACACACCCCATTTTTTTTATTTTTTTAGTTCCATGTCTTTTTTTTACTAATTATCTATTTGTATGTGCTAATTCATTTATTTAGACATTGATAAGAGCTGGATTATAAAGCCACGAGGTAGTGTAGAATATAGAGATGGACTGAATAGATTCCTTGACTTCGCATTTGACAATGCATCATCCGATGGGATGATACATTATCCATGCCCTCTGTGTGGGTTCCGGTTTTTCCAAACTAGAGAAGCTGCATACGATCATCTTCTGCTGAAACCATTTTTCCCTAACTATACCTTTTGGTTACATCACGATGAGAGGATCGTAGATGAGAGACCCAGCGGTAGGAAAGAACTAGATCCCACTATAAATTCAGGAGATCAAACGCGTGACATGATCCACGACGCATTCAATTTGTCGGGACTGCAGAGTGAGGATGAAGATTCCATGGATGGGCATGCTAGAGACGTTGCAGATGGGTTGCCGTACTTATCTAATGAACCTAGTCATGAGGCTCGTGCCTTTCAAGACTTGCTTAGGGACGACGAGCAGGAATTATATCCGGGATGTTCTAGATTCTCGAAGCTGTCTTTCCTGGTGAGGTTGTACCATATAAAGTGCATGTGCAGAGTGAGCAACAAGGCTTTCAGACTGATTCTAGAGCTATTGGGGGATGCCTTTGAGCATGCACAGATTCTGAAGACCTTGCACGATGCCAAGAGGATCATAAGGAAGCTGGGTATCGAGTACAAGAAGATAGATGCATGTCCGAATGACTACATGCTATACCAGGATTCCGACCACGACCTGTCTAGATGCAAACGGTGTGGAGCATCCAGGTGGAAGCAAAAGATCAGGAAGAATTCTTTAGTAAGGATCAACGCCATTGTCAAGAAGAATGGTAAACCTCAAGTGGCGAAAGTTCTTTGTTATTTTTCTTTGATTCCATGGTTGCAGCGATTATTCATGTCCAGCAAGACAGCTGTGGACATGTTGTGGCACAAGAGAGGCACCAACTCTGACGGTTTCTTGAGGCATCCCAGAGATGGCGAGGGTCGGAAAGCATTTGACATGAGATATACTGACTTTTCTGGCGATCCGCGCAAGTGTTCGCTTAGCCTTGGCCAGTGATAGCTTCAATCCTTATGGAAACCTCAATTCAAAGTACTCAATATGGCCAGTGATTCTTATTCCATACAACTTACCCGCATGGATTTGCATGAAACAAACCAACTTTATACTCTCTATGATTATTCCCTGTCCTAAAATGCCTGGCAATGACATAGATGTATACCTATAGCCCCTGATTGATGAGTTGAAGCAGTTGTGGGCCGGTGTTGATTCCTACGACGCCAGTGAGAAGAAAACATTCAAGATTCATGCTGCGTTGATGTGGACTATCAGCGATTTTTTTGGCTTGGGCAATTTATTTGGTTGGAATACGTACGGCGGGAGAGCTTGCCCCACGTGTAATTTGGATGCCGAGACTAGGCGACTCACCTTCAGTCAGAAATGGTGTTATATGGGTCATCGTCGCTTCTTGAATCGCGATCATAGATATAGACAAGACCGGATTAGATTTGATGGTAAAGTAGAGGATAGATCCCCACCTACCAAATTGACTAGCAGGGATGTCCTGAGACAATTGGAGGGTGTGCCCGTCTCACAGGGTAAGGTGCAAGCGGTGGGCGGTAAAAAAAGATGCAGACAACAGACCGTGGTGCAAGACAAGTCACCCTGGAAGAAGAGGAGTGTATTCTTTAATCTGCCATACTGGGAGAATAACAAATTACGTCACAACCTTGACGTCATGCACATAGAGAAGAATGTGTGCGACAACATTGTATTCACCATGTTGAATGAGAGCGGTAAATTCAAAGACCACCTAAAAGCTCGTAAAGATCTCCAGTTGATGGGAATCAGGCATGATATGTTACCACTTGAAGGTGGAAAGTATCCCGCTGCAGTCTTTACCATGTCGAACCCACAGAAGGATGTTTTTCTTAGGACCATCAAGAATGTGGTCTTTCCAGACGGGTACTCTAGCAACATCTCTCGCTGTGTTGACTTAAAACAGTGCAAGTTATTTGGTTTGAAGAGTCATGACTGCCATGTTCTAATGGAACATATATTGCCAATTACGTCAAAACACGTATTGCCCACCCCAGTGTCCGCTGTCTTGGCTAATTTATCAGCCTTTTTCCGACTAATATGCAGTAAATCCATAGATTCTCAACAACTTACTCTCCTTTAGGATCGTGTGGTCCATATTCTGTGCCACATGGAGATGATATTTCCACCTTCCTTCTTCACAGTTATGGTTCATCTAACGGTGCATTTGGTTGAGGAGGTACGTCTCGGTGGCCCAGTGCACTGCCGGTGGATGTACCCAATCGAGAGGTAAAGATCTACTTAAGCTTTCTCGGCCTGTTTTATTAGGATAGCTGTCACCTAGTAATTTATATGTTATGTTCTCGAAGGTACCTATGTCGTCTCAAGCAGTACGTGCGTAACAGGACACAACCGAAAGGATCGATTGCAGAGGGCTACCTATCCGAGGAGATTCTCACATTCTGTTCAAGATACCTAGATAACGTCGAGACTATGATCAACCGACCGACACGCGTTGACGACTGGCCGAGCGATGCTCCGCCGAGCGAGATTGCCAGCATGTTCCCAGAGGTTGGAAAGACGGTCGGGGCAGCTTCATTTTTCACACTAACACCAACCGAAAAGCTTCAAGCACATCGTATGTACTGGTCAACTGCATTGCTGTAGAGAAATTCTTGGAGTACGTACAGAGCCTGAGTTTTAAAATTATACAATGAGCCAATTTGGTATTGATAGTACTGAACTTGAAGTATCTTTTTGTGTGCACAGTGAGTACAGAGCCATCACAAAGAGAAAACTGCAAAGTAAAACAAGGTCCCAGTCTCACATAGATAGTGTTGTGCATAGAAAATTTTTGAACTGGCTCAGGCATGAGGTAATCTTTAATATCCGAGGATCCTACTACCCTTTGATGCTTTCTTGCCTCTAATCGTTCAATGCCAGGTCCCATTTGGAAGCACCAATCATTCGAACGAGTTGCAGTGGCTCGCCTGCGGTCTGATTCCTCAGGCCAAACGCTATCAGGCGTACAACGTCAATGGATTTAAATTTAGGACCATGTCGAGGGAGGAAGGGATGAAAACACAGAATAGTGGGGTTTATGTCACTTCGGATACTAGAAGTTATGCAAGTAAACGGGATGCCAATGTTGCTGTTGGTAGTGTCTCGTATTACGGGAGATTAGTAGACATCATCAAGCTAAATTACAGTGGTCAATTCACTGTAGTCTTGTTCAAGTGTCTTTGGACAGATACCACGTCAGGGAGAGGCATCTGACAAGATGTTTTGGGCCACACCTGTGTCGATTTTGCCACACCGATTCACACTGGTGATCGAGAAGACAATGAGCCGTACATCTTGGCATCTGAGGCGCGTCTTGTGTTCTATGTGGAGGATGAGGTGGAGAGCGGATGGAGTGTAGTAGTCCATGTGAACCCAAGAGATTTATTTGATATGGGCGAAGATTATGAACATTGTGAGGTCGACCTTCATCCACAGTCTTGTATGACTAGCTTGCCTGAATTTGATGTCGAAGGCCTGCGGTTGACAAGAAATGACGATTTAGAGGAGTCCATTACCGACGGGGTTGAAGATTGTGATGAGGCAGCCGATTCCTAAAATACTGGGTTGTATTTAGTGGATTGTATTTTAGTCATATCATTAGACAATAGGTTGAATTGATTGAGTGATTTAGATTTTTTTAAACTTATTCTCTCATATAAAGCTCTTTTATTTAACTGGGTCTTCACAATGCTGTAACCTCTCCTTCAAGTCTTCCTACAATCACATTTTTATACTGTCCTTGGACATTCTTTCTATCTCCGTTGACTTTAAGGGAAATTGGAGAGCGGAGACTTCTTTCTCATTTCCAAAAGCCGTTGGTTCGCAGAGAAGATGATAGATGTGTCTCCTTTCTCTTCGTTGGAGGACGCAACCACATTTACAAGACAGTCGTGGTTTAAAGAGTCCCATATACAATCATGGTTGGATGCCTTCTCTGGACCCAGTCACCTCTATCGAGCCATTCGTCATGCCCCGGCTTCAATGACGAGGGTTTGTTTGTTGCTACCCAATTTAATTTTGTAAATCCTTTTCTTATCCGTGAATGAAACCCATATTCACATGGTTATGTTTAAATTTTAGGAATTGCTTCATTGGGACCGAAAGTACCGGGCTAAATTTGGGTTTGAGTTTATAACAAATACGAAAACGTGGTGCTCACAGGAAATACTTGACGAGGTGAAGGTAAAATAATGGTGTTTTTCCTTGCTATTTATCTAAAGTATATAACAGTTCTCTATCTAGATAACTAAACCATGATATTTGCTTTCTAAAATTAATAAATTTGGTTCATTTAGCTGAATCACTATTGAGGCTGGGTAGTTTAATTGTATTTTGTATAGCAAAATAAACTTGATGAGATATGTTTGCTAGAAGAAACTTAATAGCATATAATAGAGACCCTATTGTCGTACTCAATCATATAATATAGACCCTTTTGTGGTGTCAAAATGCCATGTAACAGGAGAAGCTATGTTTAGCTATATGGTTATGATATTACATTCTTTTAAGTCTTTTTTCTTAAGAAATTGTCAAACTGCACCCAAAAACCTTTTCTAATCTATGCGGGTGTAATAAATTAAAGGAAATTCTGAAACTACATGAAGATAAAGTCATGATGATAACTGTTATATATATATAATGGGAAATTCTCAGCCCTGTTATGAATCTGACTTCTGGGATTACTTAGGCTTATTATCCTTATCCTATTTTAATAGTAATTTCTCTTATAAAGTACAAATGGTTGATTCTTCTAGAAGGGCTCGAATGCATGGGATTAACGCATGCTTCTTTATATGGGAAGATATATATATTAATTATATATATATATATATATCATTAACGGATATTGCTGAAGGTGGATTATCTTTTAATTTTACGTCATAAATTCAACTGTGTGCATGAGGCTAATTTTTTTATTCTGACTTGAGTAGAAGGAGCAACCCCAAAGATTTCTTATGTTGCTGTTGTTACTTGTGTTCTCTTTCTTTGATGCCATAGTCTTCTTGCGATCTAATCTGTTTGCTATATCAATAAAAATGTATAGTAATGAACTAGCGAGTCACCAGTATTCTAATTTTTAGGTTTGGAATGATTTGAATAATTTTATATATCATATATTGTAAGGGATTACATTGTCTCAGGTTTTTACAAAAAGTGTTTCTACATTATTTTGGTGGTGTGTTGTGCAGGTACACTATGAAAATACTCTTGTTGTTGAACTGGATATTGCAGCACGAGAGGAATTCAAACTCATAGAACATGGACTTGAACGACTATGGGAACGTAAGATTATCAACTTTTTTGTTGTTGAATTAATATGATTATGTTCATACACTAATTCTTGATATTCTGCACCTATATTTAGCTATGATGTACCTCTCAGGGTTATCTCGATACCAGATTCATGAGGCATCCGTAGAAACGGGGGAGGTGGTTTTGGATTCAGTGGAGAAAGAGGCCGTTGTCTCCTCCGATAGCTCTGAAGAGGCTGATTCTACTGGACAAAAGGCCTCGATGCTATCATATGACCTCAATAAAATGCCGGACAAGAATGAATATCCATATAGTGGAATGTCTCCTGATAAGAAGAATGCCTGGCACCTAGCTATGTGGGCGACACGATACCTGAACCCTTGAGGATGTTGCAATAGTATAATTGAAGAATTTGGTTTCAGATTTATAGGATGCCCAAGACTTGTGTTTTGAAGTTGTCGTGACTTTATAACTCTTCATATTGTTTTTAGGGATTGTTAGTATGCTACATTGAAGACCATTGGTCTACTGTTTTACCTTTCTGCATTTTTTTATTTTGACTACTTCAAGATGCTGATTAATATAAATTTTTTGGGACAATAAGTGACCTGTTTTGCTATGATTCCTGCTCTGTTCCGCATGGAATATACAACCCTAAAATTATGTCAAATTCAGGTACATTGTTGTTGGCAATAAAATTATGCCAAATGATCAACAAGCCCAATTTGATTTTCCAGGCACTGCATAATATCTATGCTGCACTTGTATCATTCAAGATACACACAGAAATCAAGGTTTCAAGTGCCACAAAATTGTCACTATTTCAAGTGCACGGTGTTGAATGCTTATGTTTAAGTGCAAAGTCCTTGCAAACAATTAAATGGGAATAATAACTACTGGAAAATTTAAGTGCAAACCTTGTTGAATGCTACAAATGCTACAGTCTGAGCAAATAGACAGAATGGCAAATCCTTTGCAAAACAGAAAAATTAGAACCAGCTGCACCATGAACTGCGGCAAAAATGAGATAAGCTTCTCCACCACTGAAATATCATAACCATAGTGAAGATAGATGTGATAGAAATAGATGGAGAAGTTGTGCCTTGGGACTGTTCTAGTAAGGTGGTATAGTAGTGCCTCATGTAAGAATTTCCATCCATATAAATAACAGGACAAACCAGTAAATAAGAAGAAAACCGCTACCGAAACCCGTCCAAACAACAGCCTCTTCCTGGTAAATATGCATTTTAAGAGATTATGTAAGGAACACAAGCAATTTCCATCATTGAGTCTTTCTGGTTGAGCAGCAGTCCAATTCTTTAGGATAGGTTTCCGATCGGATGGTAAGAAATTTGGATCAAGAACCAGGACAATAGGGATGGCATAAATTATGGGATAGATCCTGAAATGGACAATAAGTCCATACCAAAATGCTGACTGCAACAGATTACCTGTAAAATGTGGGAGGAAAAAGACAAGGCACAAAAGCATACAATGAAGTCTTCAAAAGACATGCAAAAATCGAATATTGTATAACTTTTACAAAAATCTGATGCTTTGAAGCATCAACAGAATTTGAACTTAATTCTAAAAAATGCAAGGCTCTAACATAAATTATCAACAGAGAAAAGGCAAAAGTCAAATTTAAATTTATTTGTTTGCTATGTTTGATGAAGATCTTAAAGGCCCTGTTGAAACCGGAAGCCATTTTGGTTTTTCCACCCCAACAAAAATCCAAAGTATCAACTTAGCTTTACTAGCTGCTCAGAATCAGATGTTCCGAACTCTTATTTTTCGGGTGCAATTTAGAAAGCTCTTATATTAGGACATGTAGTTCTCATTGGTGAGGTCAATTGCCAAACGTTGTATAATAGAATAACTATAATATGAAATAAGATATATATGAACTTTAATATGATAAGATGTTTTAGTTTTGAATGAAAAATGTCCGATGTGCTTACTGTTATTATTGTTAACAATTATTTTTATATTTTTTATTAATTTTTCGATATCAATATATATTATTTTAACATTAAATAAAAAATATTATCACTGTTAATATGTATAACAATCAAAATTTATTTATAGATATCAAAAAATTAATAATAAAATATAAAAAATTGTTAACATAAATTTTGGTAAAATTATAATTTAATAATTAAAAAATTATTGAAGGGTATTTTTAAAAAAAATAATATAATTATTAAATTATTTTAAAAATACAATTTAATCAATAAAAGAATAATTTATTAAAGGGTATTTTGGTAAGCAAAATTTAATGATAAAAAATAAATTTTTTTCTAATGGATATTTTTTAAAAAATAATTTATTTTTTCTCTAAAAAATGGATAAAGTTAACATTAGTTAACACGAAAAGTTTAAAATAGATTAAAGAGAAGGTATTTTAAAAGTTAGAAGGGAGGAAAATATACATTAATAAAATAGAGAGGAGGGGAGTGTCATTTTAGCATCTCGCAGGAGAGGGGAGTGGAATTTTCTCTTATTATTATTATTATTATTGTTGTTGTTGTTGTTGTTGTTGTTGTTGTTGTTGTTGTTGTTGTTGTTGTTGTTGTTGTTGTTGTTTCAAAATTAAAGAATCAGTAATAAATTTAGATTCTACAATATTTTTAGTGTTTCAGTTTCCTCTTGCTATAATCATTCCCGCGTCTCACTTAATTTTTTCTTTTTTTTTTGGGCAATATTTACTCATTATAACAAATAGTGGATCTGTTTCTACCCAATTTCAAAAATCCTAGCTGCTCCCTACCTCTTCTCCTCACTCCTTATACACTTTATAACTCACGTAGCCCTAGCTCACTAATCTGGCCTGTCTTTGTTGTCGCCAAGGAAAACTGCCCATCTCTATCCTTGATTTTCAGGTTCCAGAACCTGCCGGTCACGTCGCTCTCTCTATTATTTTGGTAGTCGTTGGTTCCGGACTGCTGTTAGGCCCGCCCTCTCTGTTCCGGTAACCACCCCAATTTCTTTCAATAACATTTGTGATGTTCTAATGTGATTGCAGTAGGTGTTCGAACAAGTCAATGAAGTTTATGTGTCAACTTGTCCGGCTTTCAAATAGAACATGCATTTAATTGGGTGAATTAGTGTGTTTTTTAATTATTAATTGACTATTATAGTCATGATGGGACTTATAAGAAGCATTGGATATTCAATATATCTTGCTATCTGTCAATATTTGTTGGGAAACAGGTGGTGTGTTTACTTTCACAATTTAGGATGAGAGGTGGACTATAGGTTCATTACTACTACTGTGATTAACTTGCATATTTGTTCCCATGAAGATTCATACTTTAATATGTTTTGATGAACTTGGGATCATCATAAGCTTGCATTTATGCCGTCTACAACTTGATTTATCATATATGCCCTTTTGATCAACTTGGTAGGTGTCTGGAGGGCATTGAATGAATTTGAATCTCATAAGTGTGTTTAAAATCTTAAAGCCTTTTATATTGCTGATGTTTTCATGAGTAGTGCTAGAGTTTAGGAGTTCTTCATATCATTATTCCATCTATGTGTTGATATTGAGATGGCTTTTCCTTATTGTGTCAATATTCTCTTAGGGTATGCTTGGGAGTTTAATCTAATTGGGAAGAAAGGATGAAGGGTAGGGATTTTGGGGATTAAGAACACACAGTTATAGTTTGAAAATTTGTTATTAACCAATTATTATATACACAAAATAAAATTATGTTTCTAACATTTATTTAAATTAATTAATGAACTAATTAATAAACTAACCAAACTTAATTTTGTATAGTAAAGAAATCATCATAACTTCATAAGGAAAAGTGCTAAAACAAGGTTCTTCATTATTACAGAAAGAGAAACAGCACTCACCAAACACCAACATCTGTGATCCTTCGATGTACATTTGATATATTCATATCATGGTATATACATAGTTACTTAGTTAGCACAGTAGGCGTGTTATGTGTTGTAACTTCCCGCCTGTGAACACGTTACCATTGGTACACATTATTAAAAGCATTTTGTGTTTGGACTTTGGTCGTGAACAAATCAGGAATATAGTCATGGGTGAAACGTTATTTTATTTTTGATATTATCAAAGTATGCTTCCTTTTTTTCTTTTTTCTTTTTTTACCAAAATGGAACATTTTATCGAGATGGCTTTTCCTTACTGTGTCCATATTATCTTAAGATATGCTTGGGAGTTTAATCTAATTGAGAAGAAAGGATGAAGGGTAGGGATTTTGGGGATTAAAAACACACAGCTATAGTTTGAACATCTTCTCTTCTCTTGCCACACGAAATTCCACTCATTGAAAACGCTAGGTATCTCAATTTGATTGATGGTAGTGGGTGTAAGCACAATATAGTCCTGTCCGTTGTGTGATGTTTACTAGGCTTTATATTTTGTTTATTTTGGTTTCATTTGGTGTTATAACTTGATTTTGCCCTTCAAGGTTCATGATTTGCTTTTGTAGTGATAAATCTCGCTTACCCCAATTTTGGTGCACTTGTATTGTGCTTGTAAATGCATTCAAATAACTGTATTAATCACCAAAATTTTGTGCAGATACACTTATAGATGCATCAATCATTTGGTTTTTTACATTGCTGATTATTCTGAAGTACCGGGCAATATTGGTCAAATGCATCTATTAAATTTTGGTAGCAAATCATTACTATTTACTACTAAAGACCCAGATTATGAAACATGTATTTACCTTCTACTTGAGTAATTTTTTCTGTTATAATTGTTGATGAATGTTGTTCGAACTTGCTCTGATTACTAACAAATCATCTTAATTGGACTTTAATTTGACTTTATTTTTATCCTGCCCCCTGGTGTTAGGGCTTTAAGATGGCTAGGAAAGGTCGGCACACGAAAAAGCCAAAATCAGGACCAGGATGTCAGCAACCTCTACCCGCTCCGCCTTCGGCCTCACGTTCCCACCAGGCTGACTCTTAAGTCCTCCTGGCCGGTGGTGACGGTATCCCTCCAACTTCCCGTCCATTTCGTCCACTGCGCAATGAACCAAGGCCTACTACACAGATGAGCACAAATAGCGTTCACAACTCGGAGCTAGGCCAGGAGACCCTTTTCGAGGGTAATGCTCTAGAGGTAGAATTGCGTGATCATGAAGTTGACGACCACTTTAGTGCATCTGGAGCTCAGAGTTGCAAAAGATGCAAGACTACAGAGTTTTGGACAGTTAAGATCATCGGTAACGTATTTTATAATTTTTCTATAATCGATTTGAGCTATGTTGTATAATTTTTTTCGTGCATAATGTCAACAACGGATGCACACATAAGGATTTATATTTGGCTTATAGATTCTGACGGCACAGTCAAGCCGGAAAGATTAAGCGTGAGGGAGGCTATGGAACGGCCTAACGGTAGAAGAATCGTGCTCATATTCAATAACGAAATGCAGTCAATTGGAGACGAGGCTGGACTATTGAGTGGGGTGCTTGGTCTACTGGGATCTAACTATGAAAAATTTTCTATTGGTAAGGAAAGTTGGCATAAGGTTACCACTAAAGACAAGGTTTATAACGAATGTGTCAAGGTAAAGATTTATATCCCCTTTGTAATAAATCTGCTTATTGTTCAATTATTGACAAATTGTATTATATGTTAACAAATTTTTTATTTTGACGAAGATAGTGAAGGCAGTATCAAGAAATATATTTTGAAAAGTATGGGAAAGTCTTGGAAGGAAACAAGGCTGAGGTTGTATAATGCCTTTTACGAGCCAACATTTACATTTGAGCAGAATATCGAGCACCGTCCGCCGAAAATTGATCGAGAGCATTGGAGAAAGCTCCTAGAATATCGTGCCAAACCTGAGACGAAGGTAATCCAGTATACCATTGGTAGACTGTGCTGTATTTTATGTAGCATTAAGTGCTTTTAAATCAATATCTAATCGTGACTTTAATTTGGCACTTATGGACCAATAGGAGAAGTGCAAGAAGAACGCGACTAATCGATCAAAACAAGTATATACCCACACTGGCGGTTCGAAAAACTTCACACGGTAGATGGAAGAAGAGGAACTCCATTTGTTATTCACTATTTGGACTATCTATATGACTTAAGTTTCCTTGATTGTGTGGAATACGGTAATGGTGTAAACATTATTGTTACAGTCTGAAGAACAAGGAAGGAGACTCGGTAGAGGAGAGTTATGGATCAAAGTGCACAAAAAAAAATGATGGCTCCTATATGAATGATGAAGCAAGGGCAATTGGTGTAATTACTACTTCTCATAAATTTTTGATAAAATTATGTTTTCAAATACGTTAATAGTTTATTTCTCTATTATATTTTGTTCTGTTTTTCTTTGCTGAATGGTTTGGACTTGGGTTGGAAATAGCAAAAAGGTATTGAAAGATGAGTATCTATTAATCCTAATTCAAAATGGACCAAAGGAAATTTTCTTTTTCCAACGCTGGTTACTTTTATTTAGTTTGCTATTTTACCTCAGTTGTTTCTAGAGAGTTTAAACTTCTATGTAATTTAGAGACAGTTAGGTTGAAATTGAAATAAATCAATTTAAGTTATTCCTTATTTCTTTTTATAGTGTTAGCAACATCCTATGTGACGTGCGTTATTTTGGTTGTTTTTACATAAATTACTTTCGAACCATATATCTTTCTCTCATATTTGACTGAGTTTTTATTGACATAGACCGATAAATGCTATGATTGTATTTGCTAATTTGTGTCTGTAGGAAAGAATTGAGGAGATTGAGCAACAGGATGAATCTTCTGGAGTGTTGTCTCAAAATGACTCCATTGCTCAGGTTTTTGGTAAAGAAAAACCGGGTAGAGTACGTGGTGTGGGTTTCGGTCCGACTCCTACCCAACTCTTTGGTTTGAATTCACATGCACCAGGCAACAGAGTCAAAGTAGAGGAGACCCAGAGGAAGTTGTTTGCACTGCAGGCAGAATTGGAAGGCGAGAAGTTGAAGAGGAAGGCGATGTAAGACAAGACAGCAGCAGATAAGAAAAAGATGCAGGCGATGGAGAGAGCTCTGATTTATCTTTTTCAAAGGCAGGGTGAGGAGCTGCCGCAAGACATTGCTGTAGGGATGAGTTCCATGGAACGAAAGAGTGAACAATAATAGTAGGATTAGAGATATTTTGGATCGAATCAAGTATTTTTCTTTTGAATTAGACTATGCAACTCTTTGCAAGAGATTTGTACTCTTCATATTTTTATGAAAATATTATTTTGGCTTGCAGATAATTTATTTATTTTTTCTATAATTTTACATTCTAAGGTCTAAAATATTAACACTTAGGATATTACAAAAATCTAAAAAGCCACAAAAGAAAAAAATAGCTCTTATATTAAAAATTATACGATTTTTTAATAAAAATTCAAATTTCCTGTTTTTTAATTATTCTTAATTTAGCGGCGATTTAGAACCGCAAGAAAAATTGCACAAAGTAACTGGAAAATTGTCAAAGATAGCGGCGGTTTGTAACCGCCGGAAAATGCTTCGGAAAAAATAGTACCGTTTTGTGGCGGCTCTAAAAGCGCAGCAAAACAAGCGACATCATGAAAAGATCAAAGAGAATAGTGGCGGTTTTGGAACCGTCGGTGAACTTGCTAGTAATTGTGTCACCCACGTTTGGCGGCAGTTTTATGAACAAACGCCGCGAAATATTAATTTGGCGGTGGTTATGCCAGCGGTTATTGAAAACCGCTGCCAAATATAATCCCCGCGCCCATAACCGTGGCGGTTGGAAGAGCCGCCGGCCTTTGATTTTGCGACGGTTTAAAACCGCCGCTAATCGTTAAAAAACGCCGCTATGCTCCGCCTCTGCTGTAGTGCCAGTCTGGCACATCTGTACAAATCGTTGTGTCATGCATCACGATACAACTGTAAAGAGATGGATGAGCCACTCATACTACTTTTTGTTTGGGCGTGGGAGCGTATGCCGTTCCTGACGCCTATTCCCAGCGATCAACTCGTCGATATTGGGATTCCACTTGCACGACGGTATTGTTTATTATTATTATTATTATTATTATTATTATTATTATTATTATTATTATTATTATTATTATTATCATTATTATTATTATTATTGGATTTGGATTCTCTAAATTTTGAATTTGACTTTAGTGAGTAAAATTTGATCTCTCACCCTTGAATGGTTTCTCTCTCATATTTTCTCTTAGTCCCACCTATGAAATAAATGGTGAGAGATCAAACTTTACTCTCTAAAGTGAAATTCAAAGTTTAGAGGATCCAAATCCATTGTTATTATTATTGTTGTTGTTGTTGTTCTTAATGCAATCATTCTAATATTGTTTAGGTGGAGTCATTGGCGTCGGCATACACGATATATACGGAAGCCTACTGTGCATTTTAGGCGAGGACTCAATGACATGGGAGTCGACGATGTAAGTTTCATCCATTTATGTTAGGCTGCTTATTTACAATAATAATTTTACTAATCGGCCTCGTGGTTACTAATTTGCAGTTTATATGGCGGCCATATATGGGAGTGGGGTTCCGACAGACCTCGCTGTAACTTTGTTTATGTACTCCACAAAGTCGCCATTAGTGTCATTCGAGTGTATAGAGTGGCACTCGACAGACCGAGTTAGACGACAATTCGGGCTGCAACAGCTTCCACCAGGCCCGGCATTCGAGATTGGTCGTGATCATTGCAAGCGGTTGACAGGTCCACAGAACCATGACTAGAGAGAGGAACATTCAGTGGGTTACCTTGTGGATATCTGGCCGCTATAACACACTGCAGTTATGGGAGGAGATTGTCGACCTTCATCCTCTCTAGGTATACTACAACTGGTACACACAGCAGTATGGGATCACTTGCGACTGTCAGATAGAGTTGCAGGTGAAGAGGCTGACGCGAATGAGCCACAGGAACAACAGGAAGAACCAGTTGGACCTCAGCAGCAAAATCTTCCTCATGAACAGCAATTCCAGGTGTCGGGCTATGACCAAGGGTTTTACGTATCGTTATGGTTTATTATCATTATAATGTTATCGTCGTTAATTATTATTAATTCTGTTGTTAATTATTATTAATTATTATTAATTATTATCTTGGCTTCGGCATATGAGCACCACTTTCAGGAAATTTCAGTGCATGCATGGCTTCGAGATCCAGAGTCCGCATAAAAGACGAAACTCCAAAGGGTGCTGACTTACAATCGCATGCACCTCATTTTGTACCACCGGATTGCTTGCCAAGTCTCCGTCATCGTTTTTGTCATTGAATTCATAGATGGCTTCAAATTCCTCTTCACTGTCCTTGTTATCTTCTTCCCAATCTATATCCCCGAGTTCATCAACGTTGACATTGTCGCCAACCGCATCCATCCCCGTATGCTGTTCAAACTCAACGTACAGCTCGATCATCGGCACGTAAAATCGGGTTTATTGATAAATACAGAATATATGTTGCATACTTGCGTCATCAGTGATGGATATTATTTGAAACTATATCATCCCACCAAATACTTGTACAGGATTCCTGTATAAAATGTTGCTCACCCTTTTCGAAATGTGACTTTGTATGTTATCACAAAGACCATTTTGCAACTCCACAAAACTCATAGTGTATGGAATTACAAACGATAAGGGACATTCACAAACAAAAGTCACTCATTCATGTGTTTTGGTATAATCTCACTGTTATAATACACTCGCAAATTTACAACACCTTCCATAACATCAACCTCACCTAACCTGATTTTTTGACACTGCTAATTGCCAAAAAATCTCACCACTTTGAACTATATACAAGAAAGAGTAAGAGGAGAAGTAAAGAAGGATGAAATCGTGCTTCGTATTTATAGATAAAGCTGTGGATTAAAATATTGTTTTGTTTACGTAGTTGCGTTTTGAGGTCTCTAAAAAAAGCTTTCTAACACTCACAAAAAACAACCTACGTTTGTGGACTTCCAAAAAAATTTGAATTTTGTCGCTCCAAAAACGCAACCTGCGTTTGACCAACACAAAAGTTAAAAAAAATTGAAAAACTCAAAATGCAGCTTGATATTAAAAACTCAACGTATGTAACGTTTTGTATATAACACCATAAGGCTCATTTTTTCTATATAGAAACAATAATAGTGTAATGCCACGAAATGGACGGATGGACAAAAATCTTACTGCTATGGTGTCAGTATAAATCGTAACCTATGTTTTATCATTTTTAATCGTTTTTTATTTTTTTCCATCAAAATAATAAAACGCAACCTCCGTTTTATTTTTTCACGTTTTATTTTTTTTAACAACAAAACGCAACCTGCGTTTTTTGGGATGTTAGATTTTTTTAAGGACGCAAAATGCAAGTTGCATTTTTAAGGTGTCAGAAACTTTTTTTAGAAAGCTTAAAATGCAGGTTGCGTTTTTAGGAGAAAAAATATTTTAATCAAGAGAGTGTTTGTGTATTTTTTAAGACGATGATAATGGTTGTCATTGGTGCCGACGATATTAAAGAAGTCATGCTTATTGTCTGTGTACTCTTGTGTATTCTTATGTACTCTGGAAACGATTTTGGAAAATTAATAATTTTTTTATTTTATTTTAGTGAAAAAACCTCCGTATATGTTATAGTTATGAATTTTTTTTACAGTACTTGTGTAAAAAAAATCGGGTTAAGTGAGGTTGAAACTATGAAAGATGTGGGAGATTATACCAAATACACACAAAGGAGGGACACGTTTCGTGCACTGTATGGCTCTCTTGACAAACACAAGCTGCGTTTTGCCGCTGCTGCAGTTTTTGTTTTTTCTGTCTCACAAAGAACGTAACTTACGTTTTTCAAGTTATTGAGTATGACAGATTCATATTTATAGATTACACGCCATACACTAATAATACTGTATATCACTATTTTTACCTTCATCGGGATTATCATGCCATTTTTTTATTGCTGCTATAGCATGAATGCACAGCATCCCTTCACGGCAGGACAGCAGTTTCACAATAACAGAATGGCATAAACATGATTAAAATATCAAAAATTAATAGAAATTCACAGCATGGCTAATATCTCGAAATTCACGTCATGGTTAATATCAGCAAATTCACGGCATATATCTCAGATTCACACCAAGTATGTCCAAATTGACAGCATGGTTAATCTCAAAAAATTCACATAAAGATTATAATAGAAATTTACAGCATGGTTAATCTCACAGAATGGTTAACATCAGCTATGATTAAAATTGAAATTCACAGCAACTATGATTCACAGCATGCTTAAACTAAGAAAATGCACAGCATGTTAAAAATGAAATTCATGAACCTGACTGACCAGTGAGTTGCCATTTGTTACACGAGCAGCTGTGTTTGATCAGATCCACATCAACTTTGGATCCCTTGTAAGTGACTTCAAACCGTTTGCGCTCGTTATCACCAATCCACTCCGCTGTCCATTTGTTGCTTGGTTTGATAAGCCTCTGTAGCCTTTTCTCTTGCACTGGCGCCAGTTTCCCTTCATGAGTCCCCAGAAGTTTCTTGTGTTGAACCATTCGCCGCATCATATAGCACCGTAATTCCTCGCACATTGTGAGTATGGGCTTGCATCTGTACTTAACCACCTTTGCATTAAATGACTCGCACATGTTGTTTATTAGGTTGTCGACCTTGGGACCATGGCAAAAGTATGCTCTAACCCAAGTAGCAGGATCAAATTTCATAAGGTAGGCCCAAGCATCCTTGTTCACTTCTTTCAGTCTCTCCATGGTTGTCTTGAATTCAGAGATGGTGGTGCATCTTGCACAGTCCCACACTATTTCTCTTATGTACAGATCCTTGAATCGGTTTATGAAATTCTTCCATATATGCATCACACAGTTTCTGACATGTGCACTAGGCATTACCTCTTTCAGTGCAGGTAGTAGTCCCTAACAACAATGAAGGCATCAAGCCATGTTTACAAAAATATATAATCCAGTAAATGACTCAGACAATAAACCAGGAATGACAAAAAGGAAACTAACCTTCTGTTGATCTGACATAAAATTCCAACCGTGGTTGCCAACATCACCAATATCCTCCTGTAATAATGTTAGGAACCACTTCCACGATTCTTTGTTTTCGGATCTTGCAACTGCGTATGCAACCACGTAGAACTGGTTGTTAGCATCCTGTGCAATAGCAGAAAGTAGTTGTCCCCCATGGTATGTTTTAAGAAATGCTCCATCTAGGTGGATCAATGGTCTGCGGACACTCTTGAATCCCCGCTTACAGGCCTCAAAATAAACATACAACTTGTCAAACATAGGGGGTGCTTAAGGCTGAGGAATCAGGTCTAGCAATGCAGAAGACCCAGGGTTACTTCTATGTATCTCTAATAAGTAATCCCTCAATTTTCCGTACTGTTCCCTTTCGTTACCCATCATCCTCTCCCTTGCCTCCTTCACAGCTCTATACACCATCTTTGGGTGTGCAGTAAGGTCAAAGTCCTCTCTTAGAAAATCAATAGCTTCATGAGTTGTCATATGCGGGTGCGTTGCCATCCTCTTTTCCACCTTTTTACTGATCCAGTGTTGATCAGTGGCGTTGCTTTCAAGGTCCCTTGCATAAGTGTGCTCGTTTCTATAAGTCTTGACTTGGAAGCATTGTAATTGCCGGTTGTATGACAAGTGGGCAATCCAACCACACTCTTTGTCCTTGCACCCAACCCTAACTCTTTCCCTATCATTCTTGATCCAAACCAATTCCCGACCTTCAGCAATGAAGGTATCCTTTACAACCTCTTTGAACCTCTCAATTGTTGCAAACCTTGTTCCAAGCTCAAATATTCCCTCTCCGAAACTATATTGGTCATTAAACTCAGGCCACTGATGTTTGTTTCCCTCATCCTCAGAAGAAACGGGTGTATGCAGCTCCTCAGATTCATACTCCCATATAATATCATCACCATCTGTGTCTATATCACTCATGTAGTCTACCAGTGCTGGCCTTGGTCCTCTGGCCCTATTGGGCTCCTTTGCAGGCCTGGATCTATTAGGCTCCCCTGCAAGCCTAGATCTATTGGGCTCCCCTGCAGGCCTAGATCCACTGGGCTATCCACCAGGCCCACCTGCCTCGGGATCATGGGCAGGCCCTTTCTTTCTTGCAGTAGACCTTGTTCTCTGAGACACGCGTTGAGCTTGCTTCTTGGGTTGCTTACTTGGCTGAGGGGTTCTCTTAGAGGAATGAGGCACTTGTTTCCTTTTCCCTCTTCCAGACACAGACCCATTGACAACATCTTCTCCACTCTCACTGTTACTTTCGTTATCAAGAGGTGGAGGTGCATACGCCTCATCCTCTGCGCTCTCGTAACTATCGTGCTCCGTCGACGACTGATCTAATTCATCCACCTCGACACGAACACCATCTTCCTCTAGCTCATCGTTTTTCTTACCAGCACAATCTACAGGCTCTGGGTCATCAATAGGATGATCAAAAAATATGTAGAACTCATCAGTATCTTTGTTTTTCATCTTTGCCTGGCGCATCTGGCTGATGCCTGCATCTCCCTTCAAAACATGCAGCCCTGACTCTATATCCTTACTCTTTGGATCATACCAGTACGCCTCCTTGTATGATTGATATCCCAATCCTTTGAACAGTGTTATCAAGTCACCAAAATTTACAAAATCCAGGTCCATTGGTGGGAACCTCTCAACCTTACCATCCAGGTAAACTAATTCACCAGTCGGGGCCCTTTGAAAGTAGCCCCCGTGATGAAAAACAGGATCCACGAATATATCTACCATCTGCAGCATTGTTTGACTCAACGATTAGCACTAAGCATCAGCAAATACACAACTACCTTTCACCTAAATCCCACACAACTCATGTCCCTCCCAACACTACATTACACCTAAACCCCAACCCACGACATGCATAGCAGATAATGTTCGAAAGTAACAATCCCATTCAGTGTCATAATAAGGGTACTTATCGGTACAGATGACAACCAAAACTCCACCAACGAAGCTTCACCGGTGCAACGTTAGACGAAAACGACGAAGAAAAGAAGATCAATCGTATTTTTTGGAGGGAAAAGATCATACATATGTGCGCTAGGGCTTCTTTGAAATTGTGTTGAAACTCAATGTTCTCAAAACGTTGCCGTTTAACCTCATAAGGACCTATTTGTCCAAGCCTTTTTCCATAATGGCCACACCAAACTTTCTCAACGGTACCGTGTTGACACATAGGCCCAACACACGCCAACTCAGCGACACATCACCCCTCTCCGTTACATTTGGGTGAGCATTTTGTATGGAAGGATCGATCCGTCACACATTTTGAATAGTAAAGGACATTTTTATATTTTTAGATCGTGAAGAACGAATGTGTCCACAATTTAAAAGGTCAGGGACTAATTTGTTATTTTTTCATAAATTAATTTCTGACACCATAACAGTAAATTATCACATATCTATTTTATGGTGTTACACCTTATTTTTTTCATATGGAAAGAAATGAGCCACGTTTGAGATAGGGTAAAGTGAGAAAATATGACCAAAAAAATCCTTCCATGGAAGAGCTTTTCTCCTTGTTCCCTGTCCTGTATTTTCTATTCCCCACTGATAGATGTAGGGATGGCAAAATTCCCCGAGACGCGGGGATCTCTGCGGGGACTGCCTCGAATGGGGATCCGATTCTGGGGAATTTTTCCCGCGGGGATGGGGATGGGGGACAAAATTCCCCCGAAGCAGGCGTGGGGACTCGAGCGGGGATCCCTGCCCCGTCCCCGCTATTCCCCGAAATTTATGAATTCCTTGAATTATCCTTAATAGTTTATTTCTCATATATGTTTTTTAGTCATTTCTCACACACACATATATATAGAAACCCAAAACTCATAATCTTTATTTGCATAACCTCTCTTCAATTCAGAGATCCCTAAGGCTGTCCATACTCCATCCAACCTCTCTGCAGCCACCCCCTCGTCACCCTTCTCACCGCATCGTCACACCTCACTGTGCCATCACCCTTACCGCGTCGTAATTTCTATTTGCGGCGTTCCTTTTCGTAACTCGTCGTGTTCATTCTCCTCTCTGTTGTCGCATCTCCCACCTCATCCACTGCTTTTTTTTTTCTTTGGCTCGTCGTTGCGTCTCCCCTTTGCATTATTTCGAAAGAAGTCACTATCGTGTTATTTAGACATTTTGTATAAAATCTTGCAGTTTTTATATAAGATAGATACTTGTAACTCTATTCATATGGAAATTAATAATTAGTTAGAACTATTATGTAGATGGGGAATGGGGTCCCCGCGGGGAATAGGGCTCCGTGGGGAATGGGAATGGGGAGCAATTTTCCTCCACGGCGGGAAATGGGGCGGGGATGGGGAATAAATCTGAGGGCGGGGATGGGGAGCAGGGAGGCATCCCCCGCCCTCGCCCTGCCCCATTGACATCCCTAGATAGATGTGACCTATGATGTGGTAAGGTTGGATTTTCAAGGTTCTGGAGAGTTATTGTTTCTTTTGACTCTTTACGTGATTGAACAATGTGTATAATCTAACAACTGATGGCTATATAAAAAATAATTTTATATAAATATGAATATTTATATGTTGAATTATTTGAACAATTTTATTTATATGCATATACGTATGTTTTTATCAAAATTAATAATTTTTTTAATTTTGATTTTATTAAAAAAATTCAGCAAATTTTTCAACTCTTTTTTTAAAAGTCGTTTTAGTGGATGTTCATTTTCAACTGATGGAGGTCTGAGTAAACTGTTAAATCAATAGTGTTGGAAGCCGATGAGTGAGATTAAGGGGTGTCCACTATCATAACTTCCCACATGACAATATTCATATTTAGAAAGAAGGTTAATTATAAAAAACGTCTCCCAATTATTTAAATAGTGATAAAAATATATTTGAATTTTATTATCGATAAAAATATTTTTAAATAATTAAAAATATAATAAAAATATCTAATAATAAATATATATTTTTAAAAAATATTTTAGAAATTAAATTTTGATATAATATTTTACAAATATAATTAAAAAAATAAAATATTATTATTCTTAAAATTTAATAATTTTTTAAATATATATTGTTTTATAATTTTTTAAAAGTATTATTAGTTATTAATAAAATAATTAAAAATATATATATATTTAACGAAAAATTATCAAATTTTAAAAATAATAATATTTAATTTTTATAATTATTTTTATAAAAAATTGTATCAAAATTCAATCTCTAATGTATTTTTTGAAAAATACATATTTAATGTTAGATAATTTTAAAAAAAAATTAACATTAAATATGTATTTCTCAAAAAATATATTAAAAATTATAAAATATATATATATATATATATATATATATATATTTAACAAAAAATTATCAAATTTTAAATATAATAATATTTTATTTTTATAATCTCTAGAATTTGAACCTGAGACCTTTAAAGTAGGAAGAAGAAAATATACTATGTGAGCTAAAGTTCGTTAACACAATAATTATGGATTGTTTAAGAATTTTTCTTGAGAGAAAAAAAATCGAATGATTGACACTTGGATAAAAAAGAATGAATCGTTCTCCCCAACCACACTTCTCACTTCTCAAATAAAGCTTTTCAGGAAAGACTGATGAGAAGCTTGGGCTTAGCTTACTGTCAATATCATGAACTATTTGGGCTCCTCCATCTTTTATTGTCAAAATTCTAGGATCACAATACCAGCAGAAAGAAAAAGGAGAAAATCCAAGGATCAAAATTTCGAGCATTCAAGTCCAAAAGAAATGAAAAAAAAACTGAAGCATTTGTTCTTTAAAAAACAAAATCTAATTATACAATCTCAAAACATGCAACAACCAACCACGAGTTAAGCCTTAAAGCTTAAATAGTCTTGTCAAGCCTTAGTTAAGTGGTAATAATCTTTGTTTTGCAATAGGTATAATTCGAAACTTGACAATAATGGTGTGTTATGTATGTAAGTAATGTAATGTTATAATGCTTAATATTAGAGGTTCTCAATCTATTTTTTTTATCACAAAAAAAAAAGAGCAATTTACATTATTAAATTGTTACATTCTCAATATTACGCAAATGTATTGTTTCCAAATCCAATACGCAAATATATTGATTCACAATTCTATATAAACCGCTACAACCAGTCGCGATTTACGTGTGTGTGTGAGTGTAAACCACGGCAGGCAGCAGCGATTTACGTGTGTGAGTGAAACCGCTATAAGCTATAGCGGTTTACATGTAGTGTGTCTATTTCAAACAAAAAATGGACAATTAGATGATAAAATTTAAAATTTTTCGGTCAACAATTAGATGATAAAATAATATATAGATACAATGACGGAACTAGGCAAAATATTAAAGAATAACTAAAAATTAATTTTATAATAAATAAAATAAAAATAAAAATTTAAAAAAATAAAAATAAAATTTATATATAATTTATATGAAAAAAATTAAAATTTAAAGGGATTATTGTCCCCTTTAGATGAAAAAGAAATCAAAATAAAACAAAAAAATTTTTAACAAAAAATGTTAACTGAAAAAGTTAAAATTAATTTTCAATACATATATATAGTTTCGTCTCCTTATATTGTAATTAAAATATAAATGTTATGCCAAATAATTTCATTGAAAATTAAATAAACAAAAGTCACATGTATATCTTTTTCAAAAAATAATGTAAATTGTACTATTTTCTAAGAATTAATAGAGGTCATATATAGTTCAGTTAGAGAGTAAATTACACCAAAAACAAGAACAAAAAATATTGTTTTAATATATTATGTGTATAATACACCTATATATCTCTCTATTTTTATGTACTCACGTATCTTTTTATTTTGTATATGTTTGATTAAAAATATTATTTATATACTAAAATAAATTACTAAAATTAATTATTATATATTTATATTTTAACTTATTTTTATAATCGTGGATTTTAATATAGGTTTATGTATTATGGTCGATTTTATGTACTCGCTGCAACATCTTTTTAATTAGACTTTTCTTGTTAAATATCAGAATTTTTTGTTTGTCTGCTTTTTTTTTAAGACAAACATAACTTCTATGTTTTAACTCTTGTTCACTGGAAATAACTAAGTGTAGTTTTTAGGTTCTGTTCAATTATTAAATTGAAAAATAATTAAAAAATATTATTTTTTTGCTAATTTTGCCATTCGATTTTATTTGTAATAAAAAAATCAAGAATAATTATCAGTTTTTATAAGTTTTGATTTTTTTAATCAATTTTTCATTTATTTTGTTTGTTCATAGTAATATGTTTTTTTAGAATTTTTTTTTAATATTCTCTAATGCATATTGTTATATTTTTGTAACGGAATTTTTAGTACTCATTATTCATATAAAATTTTTAATTATTTTTATTAATACATATTCTTTTGTATGGAACTTAGTTTTGTATGGAACTTAGTTAATTTTTATTTAATTTTGTATAATTTGACTATATAGGCAGCACACTACACGTAAACCGCTATAGCCTATAGCGGTTTACACTCACACACGCACACACGTAAACCGCTGCTGGCAGCAGCGGTTTTGAAGGTTGTGGTAGGCTTAGAGAATGGGGGGTTGAATCTATGTCTTCCTTTTAATTGTTGTTGTTACCCTTTTAAAACAGATTTGCAATTCTGATCCTGTTTTAACTTAGCAGCGGAAATTTATGAGACAATTTATTTTTGTCTCATGAATATCATAAAACAGAACACAGCAGAGAAGAGAAAAGCTAACACCAGCATGTATCCTGGTTCGGTTGCCTTGTCTATGCAACCTACATCCAGTCTCCTCCACAACTATGGAAGAATTTCACTATAGTTAACAGTATTACATACACCAATAACACAGGATTGACCCAATCCTTTCACACTCAAGTTCTAACCTAACTTGACATTGGCTATGCTAATACCTAACTATTCACTCTTAGTGCTAACCCAACTAAGAAAGGGATACCTCACAGGTACAAGATACAAGACATAAACACACCTAAAGAAATCTGAAAATAACTCTAGGCTTTTCTCTCAAGTGTTTCACTCAGCCTTTTTCCACTCATGGCTTTTACTTGAGCTTTCTCACAATATGCCTTTTCTCTCAAGAAATTATAGAAAGATAAACATTGAAAAGTAAATTACAATCTGTAAAACATGAAGGAGATTGACTTCATCAACAGCCTCTTTGCTATGCGAAAAACCAGATTAGCAAGCCTCTGATTCAGTTCTTCATACTGGCAGAATGCACCTTTGATTAGGTTACACTGTCCAGTTAGTTGAACTTCTTCAAAGAACTCTCTCAGAACAAAACCTCTATTCACTGGTTTTCTCTCCTCGCTTTTTTGAATGAACAGCAAGCTTCTTTTATCTCCTTGCATGTGGCTTGGTTCTTCCTCCAAGGTCAACACCTTGAGCCTTGAGCTTCACTAACTCACAGATTCACTTTTTCACCTTAATCCTCAGAGAAGAAACTTTTCCTCTGACTTCCCCAACTTGACCGAAAGCCATGTAGGAGTAACCGAGATTGTCTTCCAATGGTCAACCAAATCTAAACCATAGAGATGCAACTTGGTCCCCAAGAATCTCTTGTGACCGTGGATTTGTAGCAGTGAAGAACAGAGATCAACTTTCCCTTGAATGCCATTTTCGGATAGTGCAGAGAGTTGGGAAGAAGGGATGAAGATCTGATGCATGCAAGATGAGATGGATTACCTTTAACCTAAGCTTGATTTGGATTAGATTTTCTGCTTTAGCTTCTGTGCTTCAAGCTTCGTTTTTCTCTTTCTTGCTTCTTTGGTTACTGGCTTATGGAGGAAGCTTTTCTTCTCTTTCTCTTTCTTACTTTCTCTGAAGTCTTGATGTGACTTGATTAGAGAGGAGAGGAACGGTGCTTTGGTTGGAGTAAGATGGAGGAAATTGAAATCAATTTCGGGCTTGGATCGGGTTTGGATTGTATTTCCATAAAGCAACCCGGTTGGCCCATCAGATTTTTTGGCTTTGTTTCTTTTGGGCTGAGCTTGATTTATTTACCCATCAGCCTTGCTAAATTTTATTATACCATTTGGGCTGCTTAAAAATGAATTTGGCCTGCAACACAAAATAAATAATTAGTAACATATACTTATTAACACTTAACTCTAATTATTTATTTTGCCCAAAAATAATGTTTGTCATCACTAATTAATTTAGTTAATTTCTTAACTCAACAATCTCCCCCTTGATAACAAACATGATTTAAGCAACAATCAAAAGGAAATGAGTTTGAGTAAGGTTTTAGAGACTCCCTTTGAATGATGTTGTTTGCTAATGTGTTGCTCCCCCTTTCCTTTTTAACAGTAGCTCCCCCTTTCCTTTTCAACAGTAGCTCCCCCTGAATCTATGCTCTTTCCTTTTTGTTCCTGTTTACATTAAGCTTAAAAGGAGCTATTCAAGATGTAACTTGACTAAGGAATTCTATATAACCAGCAACACATATTCAGCCCAGTATTTCTTATCATGACAACAGCCAAAGCATATTGTAAAACAAAAACAATTTGCAAAAACAAATTTCAGTTCTAATCAGAAACAAAGTTAAGAAAAGAATTATCAGCATCAATCAACTGACTAATCAGAAAAATCAGCAGCATCATTCAACTGAATCAATTAAACTGAATCAACTTTTAATAGCTATTACTCCCCCTTTTGTCATCAAGGGCGGATAACAAGCAAGATCAACAAAAACAGCACTATAAACCCTGCAAGAAAGGTTAGTGCACAGCCAAAATAACTAAATAACCAAAAGTGCATCAGCGTTCAAAGTTATTACAGTTATCCAAGACAACAAAAGTATACCAAACAGTAGCAAAATAAAACAGAGTTTATGAGACAAAAAATGAGCAGCATCAGCAGATTTTATGAGACAAATCCTAGGCATCAGAACCATTTCCTTCTGAAGCAGCTTCCTCTTCAACATCAGTGGCAATGTCTTCATCATTGTGAAGGTTGTCAATGAAAGTCATCAGTACAGCCACCCTATCCCTTGATTTCTTCAGAAAGTTCTCATGCTTGCTAGCCAGCTTCCTTTTCTCTTTGCTCAATTCAATCAAGTGATTCGATTGGGAGACAAACTCTTGAGCAACATCCCTGACCACATTCAGCAGAGTGGATTTCTTCCCAGTGGAGATGGAAGTACCCTCAGTGGAAGGAGCAGTAGAATCATCTGGAATGAACTCTTCATCATCATCATCTAGAACCACTCTCTCAGATCGAGTTGGTCCTTTTTGCTGTTTCACTGAACCACCTCCCTTTAGATATGAATGTCTATTTTCATATTTCTCATTGGTCAAGTCAACACCAAAATACTCAAAAATGCAAGTTAGAAACATGTCATAAGGAAGAGCTTTGTCCTTTTCACTTCTAACAGAGTCAAACATGTATCTAACCATCAAATATGCAAATGAAATTTCAGTTTTGGTGAGAAGGGCATATAAAACAAGAGAATCAGTGTAGGAAACCCTTTGATATGAGCCGCTTTGAGGCAGAATAATATGATTGACTATTCGGTGCAGTTGAGCACGCTCATATCCTAGGGCTTTGTGAGTGGGTGTAATGCCATCTATTAAAGAGATATGTTCACAAATACTAGCCAGGGCATCATTGTAAGAAACACCAACTCCTTCATCCCACTTAACTGACGTGTAAGCACAGGGCCCAACATCAGTATACTTCAAAGCATCACTGATGGTCTCATTGTTTAAAACGATATCTCGGCCCTTGACATACGAATGAGCAGTGCCTTCATGATAAGTTATGTTTGCATAAAACTCTTTGACCAACAAGGGATAAACAGGTTTTTTGATGTCAAAAAGGTGATTCCAGTCCAGAAAAATCAAGTTATCAACAAAAGGAAAACCTTTTCTTTTCAAAGATGGCAAATCAGCGAGAAAAGAGGGACATAGGGTACGATACTGGATAACCTTCTCATAAAAATCATTGTTCATGGCAGACTTGAATCTATAAGGGTTATAGTTCGAATGAGAAGTCAAAAAGTGAGCTTTGTGATCAAAAGATCCAATGTCTGGTTCTTTAACATTTTGGAGAGGGACTCGAGTGTTACCTCGTTGAGAGCACATTGGAACCGACCTGAATTTTGGTTGTGTTGGTTCGGGTATGGGTTCCTCAGTCGCCTGATGTTTGCCTTTGGAGGAGCCAGGCTTTGCTGAACTTGGTTTTGAGGAGCCAGGCTTGGAAGGTGTGGCCTTTGGTGGTGGCGTCGGCTTGACAGAGACAGGAAACCTTGGAGTGTTTTTGGTCCGAGCCATGGGGTCACAGCGATGAGGAGAGGTAGGAGGAGAAGGAGAAGGGGTAAAGGTGCGGTCTTGAGAGCGAGTGGAAGGCTTTGTGGGTAGCTTGAAAACCTTTTCATGAGGAGCCCTTTTTGCAATGGTTTTCTTCCTCATTTGGTTAGTTTCAATCTTTTGAGGGAAGAGATGCAGTAAAGTGAGTGGGAAGAAACCGAAGAGTGTGTGGAGAAGTTATGAAGGGAAGAGAGGGAGTGTTGGTAACCGTACCCAAAAAGTGGATTTCCAAAACCATGCAACTGCATCACCATTTGAAAAGACTTGAAAAGACATGACTTCATTCAAGAAAGATTTTATTTGATTATTTTAAAAATAAAAGGGAAGTTAATTTTAAAATTTGAGAAAAACAACAAAATTAACCTGAAACACCTTTTTGGGCCAAAATTAAATCCTCTTGAAAACCTTTTGGGCCACAAAACATTTATTGAAAACCTTTCATGAAACACACACAAGTCATCAAAAATTAATAAACAAGATTGTAACATTCATATTTGGGCCTTGAGGTGATATGAAATTAATGAAACACATTTGGACCACTCTTGATCTAAATATTGAGGTTAGCCCAGATTGAGATTCATTTGAAATAAGCCCAGAACACGTTGACTTGGTGGAAACGTTCATCACCTGCTCAGAATTGTCTCATGCCTGTTTATGAGACAAAAAGCTCCAGCAAATACATCAGCATTTTTCAAACAATGAATCATAACTCAAAATTCCTAGACAAGTCCTAAGCATGCAGAATCTATCCTCAGCTAATGGTTTTGTAAAAATATCTGCTAATTGCTCCTCTGATTTGACAAATTGAATACTAATATCCCCTTTTTGGACATGCTCTCTTATTGAGTGAAATTTCACTTCAATATGTTTAGTCCTAGAGTGCAAAACTGGATTTTTAGAAATATTAATGGCACTCATATTATCACACAGCAGGAGAATATTTTCAGCATTTAATTTGTAATCAGCAAGCTGCATTTTTAACCATAAAAGCTGAGAACAACAAGAAGAAGCAGCTATATACTCAGCCTCTGCAGTGGAAAGGGCCACCATTGGTTGCTTCTTACTTGACCATACATTTAAGGACTTCCCAAGGAAGCAACATAAACCAGAAGTGCTCCTTCTATCAACTCTATCACCAGCAAAATCTGCATCACAATAACCAACTGCAGAAAAATCATCAATCTTAGGATACCAAAGACCAAAATTGGATGTGCCATGAACATATCTAATGATCCTTTTAACAGCCGAAAGATGTGACTCTTTTGGTTTGGATTGGAACCTAGAACACAATCCAACACTTTGCACAATATCGGGTCTAGAGGAAGTTAAGTACATAAGAGAACCAATCATTCCTCTATACCTAGTCTCATCAACATCTTTCTCATTTTCTCCCTTATCTAATTTAGAATTTGGGTGCATGGGAGTTCCCATGGGTTTGGCATTTTCAAGGCCAAATTTCTTTACTAATTCCTTGGCATACTTTTCTTGATGAATGAAAATACCATTTTCAGTTTGTTTAATTTGCAACCCAAGGAAAAAATTAATTTCACCCATCATACTCATGTCAAATTCACTTGTCATGAGTTTTCCAAATTCAGAACAAAGGGATTCATTGGCTGATCCAAAAACAATGTCATCAACATATATTTGGACTAGGATAAAAGAATCATTAGAATTCTTGATAAATAGAGTTGTATCAGTGGTGCCTCTTTGAAAACCATTTTTCAAAAGAAAAGAGCTAAGTCTCTCATACCAAGCTCTAGGAGCTTGTCTCAAACCATAGAGAGCTTTAGACAATTTAAAAACATGATTAGAATGCTCTTTATTTTCAAAACCAGGAGGCTGCTCTACATAAACTTCTCTATCTATCACACCATTCAAAAATGCACATTTCACATCCATTTGGTATAGTTTAAAACCACAAAATGTAGCATAAGCTAAGAGAAGTCTTATGGCTTCCATTCGGGCAACAGGGGCAAAGGATTCATCAAAGTCTATTCCTTCTTCTTGGTCATATCCTTGAGCCACTAGCCTTGCCTTGTTTCTTGCAATGCTACCATCTTCTCCCAACTTGTTCCGAAAAATCCACTTGGTGCCGGTCACTTTCTTTCCACTTGGCCTTGGAACCAAAGTCCATACTTGGTTCTTTTCAAACTCAAGAAGCTCATCCTCCATAGCTTTAACCCAAGAAGGGTCACTAAGTGCTTCCTTGACGTTTTGAGGCTCTATTTGTGAAAGAAGGGCAATGTTTGATCCTTCATTTGCCTTTCTAGTGGAAGACCTTGTTTGCACTCCATGAGAGACGTCCCCAATGACAAATTCCTCTGGATAATTCTTCAAGAATATCCATTCACGAGGTCTGGTGGACTTGGAGGCAGATTCAGTCACCAAAGGATTCTGTGTGCTGCTGTCTGCAGAATTTCCTTCAGATTCATGAGACAAAATGAAATTGTCTCTTGAATTTTCAGCATTTGCTGTTTCTGGTTCAGCTTGTCCAGAATTTTCTTTTCCATGATTCTGAGCAGTTTCATCCTCCTTTTGAGCTTGATTTCCTGCATCAACATCTTCCAAAATGCTTTGCACCAAGTTAGTATCACAGAATGTAACATGTATGGACTCTTCAATAATTCTAGCATCTTGATGATAAATCCTATATGCTTTACTAGTTGTGGAGTATCCTACAAACAAACACTCATAAGCCTTTGGATCAAATTTTCCCAAATTTTCTTTGTTATTTAAAACAAAACATTTGCATCCAAAGATGTGCAAGTAATCTAAGTTTGGTGGGTAGCCTTTCCAAAGTTCATAAGGGATTTTCTTCAAAAATTTTCTTATGATTGTTCTATTTAAAATGTGGCAAGCTGTGTTTACCGCTTCAGCCCAAATGAATTTTGGAACATTACTCTCACAAAGCATAGCTCTTGTCATCTCTTGTATGCTTCTATTTCTTCTTTCCACAACACCATTTTGTTGTGGTGTTCTTGGACAAGAGAAGTTGTGAGATATTCCAAATTCCTCACAAAAGGATTCAAAAAAATTATTTTCAAATTCAGTTCCATGATCACTCCTTATAGAAGAGATTTTCAAATCCTTTTCATTTTGAATTTTCTTGCAAAAAGGTTCAAAGGCCGAAAAGGCTTCATTTTTGTGTGCAAGAAATAAAACCCAACCAAACCTAGTGTAGTCATCCACAATCACTAAACCATAATGTTTACCACCTAGACTTTGAGTTCTTGTTGGACCAAATAAATCAATGTGTAGCAACTCAAGTGGTCTTTTAGTGGAGATGTCTTCCTTTGGTTTAAAAGAACTTTTTGTTTGTTTTCCCATTTGGCAAGCATCACAAGTGATGTCTTTGTCAAACTTTATCAAAGGAAGACCTCTTACTAATTCTTTCTTTATAAGTTTGTTTATTTGAAACATACTTACATGGCCCAATCTCTTGTGCCATAACCACTTTTCAGATTCTTTAGAGTGAAGACAAGCTACATTTTGATTCTTTAGTTCATCAAGAGTAAGTCCATACATATTATTGAAACGCTTGGCAACAAACATCACTTCATTTGTTTTTTCATTAACAACACAGCATTCAAGCTTTTTGAAAACAACTAAATATCCTAAATCACACAGCTGACTTATACTCAAAAGATTGTGCTTTAAACCACAAACCAAAAGCACATCATCAATGAAAGTAGATTGCTCATTACCTACTTTTCCAACAGCAATGATTTTACCTTTACCATCATCTCCAAAGGTCACAAAACCTCCATCATACTTATTTAGTTTGATGAAGTAGGTTGACCTTCCAGTGATGTGCCTTGAACATCCACTATCCATGTACCACATGTCCTTTTTGTTCTTGGATGCTAGGCAAATCTGCATGATGAGTTTCAAGTAGCCTTAGGTATCCAAATTAATTTGGATCCTTTGAAGTTAATCAATCTTGGTTGCCCAAGTGCATTGAAATCATAAACAACATTGTAGACTTTGTTTCCTACAACTCTCTTTTCAATGAAGCATTGTGCATATGAGTGACCAAATTTCTTGCAATTAACACAATGATTTTCTGGTGTGTGTTTCTGAAACTGATATGAGTTATATTGCTTGAAATGATTAAAGCTTTGAAATTTTCTGGTTCTTGGAGGAGATGCATTTCTTTTAACAAACTGATTTTTATTAAAGTTATTCCTCTTTGCAAAAGCATTTTCACCAGAATTTTTTTGAACATTTTTACCTTTCGAATATGAGGTTTTGTTGTAAAATGGTGGTTTCTTGAAAACAGCCTCATTTTTCGAAACATAACCCAAACTTGGCCGGTTTGAACTCGGTTCAGTTTTTGGTGAAGGGTCAGTTTCACTTGTGTATACTTCATCAAATTTTTCTTCAAGTGTTGGAGCATTTTCAATACCAGATTTGTTTGGTATGGTTTTGGTATTTGATGAAGAAGCTACAAACTTTATAGAGGAAATATTAGAAACAACATCTTCCTTGGCTATGTAGCCTAAACCAGATTTTTCAAACAATGGTCTTTGACTTGCAAGTAATTTGTCCAAGTTGCTAGAACCTTGAGCAAATTTTGCTAAGTCACCATTCCTCCTTTTAATCATATCATTTAATCTTTTATTTTCAGCAATTAACTCATGAGAAGGATCCACAATGTGCTTTCCTTTTAATTTTTCAAGTTCAGATTTTAGAAATTTGTTTTCTTCAATGATGTCTAAAGCACATTCAGTTTCCTTCACTTTTTCTTTTAAAAAATTATTTTCAGCTCTTAACACATTTCTTTTAGATCTGCACTCATTGTATTTATCAAGCAGTTTTGATGTGTTTAAAGTGAGATCATCAATAATAACATGCAAATCCTCAATGGTCAAATCATAATAGTTTACCTTATCAAGATTGTTGTTTTCAGCCATGAAGCAGTCTTTGTCATCTCCTTCATATTCTTCTTCTTCATTTGAGTCATTCTCAAGATCTTCCCAAGCTGCCATGAGTACTCTCTTCCTTTCTTTCTTGCCTTTGTCCTCCTTTTTGAGCTTTGGACAGTTTGACTTGAAGTGCCCAGCCTCCTTGCAATGATGACACGTCACCTTGCTCAAGTCTATTTTTTGCTCCTTTGAACTTGAGCCCTTGTATTTGCCCTTGCTTTTCAATATCCTTCTAAATCTCCTAGCAAAAAATAAAAGCTCGTCATCTGAAATACCATCACTAGACTCACTCTCTTTTGGTTCTATTTGTGACTTGAGGGCTATTCCCTTTTTCTTTGAGTCTATGTTTGTGTGTGTGGCTTCATAGGCAAGGAGTTTTCCTCTCAGCTCATCATAGGTTATGGGACTTATGTTGTTACTCTCGGTTAGGACAGTGGCAGTGTTTTCCCACTCTTTTGTGAGGCTTCTAAGGAGTTTTCTCACCAAGGTTTGTTATGCATAGTTTGTACCCATAGCATCAAGGTTGTTGATTATGATTGAGAATCTCTCAAATGCTTCATCAATGCTTTCTCCATCCTTCATGCTAAACATCTCATACTCTTTTCGCAGCATATCAATCCTCGTTTCTTTGACTTTTTTAGTGCCTTCGTGTGTAACCTGGAGTTTTTCCCAGATTTCTTTGGCTGTCTTGCATCTAGACACCTTCCGGTACTCTTCAAAGCTGATAGCACAGTGAAGAAGGTTGATTGCTTTGGCATTCAGTTCTATCTTCTTCTTGTCATCTTCATTCCATTCAGCTTCTTCTTTTGGAGTCACCACTCCATCAGCACTTATTTTTGTTGGGATCTTGGGACCATTTACAACGATCTTCCATAAGTTGTAGTCAATGGATTGGATGAAGATCCTTATCCTTTCTTTCCAGTAGGAATAGTTCTTTCCGTTAAAGAAAGGTGGCCGGTTATTTGACTGGCCTTCAGTGAGGGTGTAGGCAATTGTGGTTGTGCCCAGATTGTTCGCCATTGGATCTTTGCTCCAAGCGGTTAAGCTTGATTCTTGAGACCTTAGCTC